>NC_092468.1:12424925-13108136 GCF_047495875.1 Pithys albifrons albifrons | reverse complement strand
CTCCCACTGGTAATGACTTCTAATACCGCCCCCACCCAGAGTGTGCCCGTCCCCACCCAGAGTGTGGTTCCCTGCTGAACCGTGGGCACTGAGGGTGTTGTGACGAGATGGGGAGAGACCACTCTCTGACGCTACTTCCAGAGCGCGGGCCAGGCAGCCCCCCGGAAGCGAGAGGACCTGGGGCCGCTGCTCCACGGCATCTGCCCTGCTGCTAGCCCCGGTGAGAATGAACCAGTCCCACAACGCGGCTTTAGAATCTCCATCCTGCGCCAAAGTCTCAAACCTACAGAGACCGCTACACTGATTCAGAGAAAGAGGGGAGAGAAAACCAAACACACAAAACCAAAAATAAACAAACCTATTCACTGGGGTAGCTTGAAACGACGGAATGGTGCCGCTTTATTTACTTTAATGTTGTTTAAGAATACCAGATAGTAAAGGCAAATAAATAACATGGGCTGCTGGAAGGGATTTCTATGGCTTGCGGAGTGCAGATAGAAAGCTGCTATAACCCCATCCTCTAGTGTCTGACAGATCACCTTCGCACCCAAGTGACTGGGGTTGCTGTGCGTATTCAACTGCACACACATGCACACGTATAAGTTGATATCTATAAATATAAAAGCTACTGGAAAATTAATAGCTTGTCAGTGACTAAAAACACACACACGTTCAGTGCTTCCCTTACTGATCCATCTGTATTTTCCTCCCAAGGCAGCAAGTAGGGGTTCCCTTCTTCACTCGCCCAAACTCGACGACTTTTGTATTGAAATACCACGCATACTAACAGTATGTCACAACCGGGAATACACGTAGGGAATTAGCGAGGGAAAGAGGATCCTAAACAAGGGATAGTTGTGCCCCTCTGCAGACCCCGAAATTTGTGACGTGGAAATCGAGAGGTTAAGAAGCCAGATATGAGCAGGGAGGATGTTTCCATGATGTCCTGAGATGTATTTATTTATTTATTTCTCTATTTACAGAAGTATTTGGACGTGCAGGCTAATCACCTTTAATTTTTCATTTGCTTGTTACAGATGTCTACCCCGTTGCTCTCAAGGTAATCTAGACAGACGCAGCTGAAAGCCTGAATCTTATGCCTTAGACATCAAAGCAAGCTCTCACAAAGAAGTATTTCTTCACAACGGTGAATCTTCATGGTAAGTTAGGATTTCTATGGCAATAGGCAAGTCATACTTAAATAGTGAAAGGCGAAGTCTGGAGTCCGTCCAGTCGTTTCATTATGGACATAATATTTACGTCTAACAGGCCCTTTTCTTGTGTATACAAGTATATATTTTTGTTTGACGCGAACTAAATCATTTTCATTTAATTTCCGGTAAACAAAACCCACGCGAACAGGGCACTTGTTCCAGACCATAATAAAAATGGATAAGACTGTCATGAAGAAAAGGCCTGCTTGAACCGTCGCCTCAGCTCACTTTTGTTTCTGCTTTCTGCCAGGATCAGAGAATGCATTTGGGATTTGAGAGCGAGTTTCTAAAGGCAAGGAAATGGTTTTTAAGGGGGGAAAGAAAAGGAGAAAGGTCTAATCAAGCTCGGGTTGTTCAAAGGGCCTGATTTTGGGGTTGAAAGTGTGAGTTTTATGGTGCATCAGCATGCCACGTTAGGATCGCTATGGTAATGAGGAGAGCAATAGCAAGCGGCCTTCAAAGGAGGCACACTCCATTTGAGACAGTCTATTAAGATACATTTGCACTGACCTTTGGTTTCATGCTAGCTTAATACACTCAATCTGCTCCCCGCTAGAGATAGACTTCCTCCACCTAATGCACTTCGGCGGAGCTGGGCTTTGCTGCGCTTCGCCCTGCCCCCCGAGATGGGCTCCATTCTGACGCTGTAGTCCTGGTCTCGTTTTCCCCAGACTGACAGCCCCCCAGGTCCAGGAAAAGCTCTCACCCTCTCTCACCAGCCTTTCTGACCAGCTTTTCGCAGCAAAACTGGACACAAAGCCTGAGAATTGCTTCCCTTTCCTTGTCCCTCCATCCCCGGCAGGGTAAGATAGGATGGGTACTGAAGGACCCCTTCCTTGGGCTGCTTTGGCCTCAGGGAGTAGGTGTGCTGATGGAAGTGCGCCAAGACCCGGGAAAGCGGGGCAAGACACGGGGGGAGCTGCTCGCGCCCCACTTCTCATCCCGCCCGTCCTGAATGTCTCTGGGCTGCAGTGAGCGGAGGCTCCGCGGTGCGGGGAAACTTGACACCCCCATGGCCGGGGCCATGGGCGCTGGGCCATGGGCCCGGGAAAGTTAGAAGTCCATGTTCCAGTAATTGTCTTGTTGTTTATTTTATCCAAGTACCCTAGTGAATAGGGGAAAAATAAACACGGGGGAAAAAAATTCAAACAGTTGAGTCGTCTTTAGTGCCAGCCCTTGTGGTTGAATAAAAAGGATGGTCCAATTTCTATTGAGCTGAGAAATCTTTGAAGTGGGAGTTATTATCTGAGAAATTCCTGCTCGTCGTCCTAACAACGCTGATGAAACGTAAAAGGTTCTTTGTCAGCGATTTGTTCTCCTCTCTGTCAAACTCACCCTGCCCGTTAGCTTTAAACCGTTTCTAAAGAGATAAAAATCAAACTTTTAAAGATAACTTTAGGGGCCCAGAGGGTGCAGAAAATACCAAACTATCGAATCTTGTGTATAGACACACATCTGGATATATGCGGCTGTGTCTGCGTGAAACTCTGTGTACAAATGTCCATAGATGTCTGTATGACCTTACAGTTCGAAAGTTGAAATTATGTCCTCTTTTTTTTTCATTATATCCTCCAAACCTTGCAGTCTAATAAATTATTCCTACACACACTCTGCCCAGAATGCGAATCTTGGGCAAAGGCAGAAATGTTGAGTTTCATTAACACCACTATGTGACCAACGAATGTTTTCTTTCCAGTAGAGTGAAAGCAAGAACATAGACGTAGGAGTAAATCTTTGATCATTTTAACAGTCCAGATACCTATCAAGCATGTATATATCTCAATGTATCGAGGTTGTTAACACATTCAAAGTGATGGCTTCCATATGCTCCCATGTTTTATTGTTCGTAAGTGTAAGGATAGTTGTGCTGCATCCCTTTTGTATCTTCATTTTATAAACAGAACAGTGTTGTACTGAAATGATTTCCTGATCAAGTTTTATTTAGTAATTTCTCATTGGAGATCATGCAATACTCTGTTTGAAATACGAATTCCTTGAAGTTGTAACTCATCAGTATACTCCTGTTTTAGTTGTTACAGAATGATCTGAACCCAATCCTGCCATTCTAAGCCAACCCATTAATTTAATGGGACCTTTCCCGAGTAAAGACCGAGTCAACTTGCAGTGGACTGGGTATTAGTATTACTGTTATTAATTTTGTATCTTGTAATATTTATGGGGAAATCTAGCACAGTCTTTGTGAACCGTAAAGAGAAGAAGCCTCTGAAAAAATGGAGCTCGCAAAAAACATTTGCAATGTTGATATGCTATCTCTTTCCAAACTCTTATATTCCTTATTTTTCTTCCTCACATGTTTGGTAATGAAGGAGTGTTCTGTTGTGTGCTTGAACATACTATTTATTTTTAATATTTCGATTTTTTTACAATAAATATTTATAAATGTTTCGTTTCTGTGGTTATTTTTACAAATGTACACTTTTAAAATATGTGTTTGTACTGATGATACCGAGCCATTCCTAAAACACTGTGTAATCAGGCTTGTCTTCCTGTTGGTTGTCAAATTACTTGACAAAAACATTTCCCCAAACCTGTGTACTATTAATGTGGTGTACAATCAAGTATTAATGCTTGGGGTTTGTTGGTCTTTAACCTTTTCTAATGTTAATCATTTTAGGTTGGCATTTGTATTAAAAGAACAAAAAAAACCGTAACACTTCTGTGGCTTCATTTCTGACACAACATTTTTCAGATGGCAGACTACAAATGAACTTTAAGCATTGACTAAGGTGTAGAGTGTGAAAACAGAGCGCAGTGTCACCCAGATGGAGCTCTGTCCCTCTGGTGTGTGTATGTGTCCCGGTTACCTCTGCAGTGGCACCCTGGTCCCTTCACGGGCACTGTGAGGCTCTGGGGTCACTAACACTGGGGATGCTGGTCACTAACACTCTGGGTATTGGCGAGAGTTTTCAGTGGGGCCACCCCGAGGGGCTACTGCTCCCCTCCGCACAGAGGGATTGTTGTTTCGAAGGATGCAAGTGTTCTTTTGAAGAATTTCTCTCCCAGAATGAGTGACTGTCAATGTGGCAGTTTTTGTAAGGTTCCTAGCAGGATTTAGAGCATTTTCTCTCACTCCTTTTTTTTTTTTTTTGGGTGGAAATTCTTTCATCAGCTAAAGGAATCTGAAAGTAAGACTCTTTGCCTTGCATATTGTACTAATCGAGGTTAATATGTTAAAGCGTTTCGCAGCCCTCGAACCTGCTCAGTTTTTCTTCGCATGACAAACACTAACCCCAGCTTTGCTGTCCGGGGGGATGCAGCAGCCTCAGGCATATTGCGGCCCGAACCCGGCGGGAGACTTGCGCATGCGCTGCCCTGAATCTTTTTAAGAAAGGGAAACTTGAAAGAAGTTGCCTAACACAGACAGATTAAAAAAAGTTGGCTTTGGCTGCCAGAAATATTGTCAATAAAGAATACATTTGACTACATGAAGGGAGAGAGAGAAAGAAAGAAGGAAGGAAAATAATTTAAGAAATAATAGAATTCAAGAAAAAGAAAGGAAGGGAAACATTTTTTGCTGGTCTGTAAAAGGCAAAAACTAGCCTTTAAAGAAAAGGAGGGCTAACAGTACATGTTAATTAAAGAATACAATTCTATGGTCTATAATGACTGAGCGAAGACATGTACTTATTACACTTGACTGTCAACAAGGGAAGGAATGTCCCCTCAGACAACATGGTGAGAGACGTGTGGGCATTATTAGTGGCCCTTTTATAGACATTGCCTTTTCTTTCTCAATGCTGACAAACCATTTTGGAGGGAACCATCCCCTGTTGCTTCCTATCATCGATCCCCATGCAAGGCCCTGCATTGTGCAAGTGCATTAATTAAAGACCATTCATTTAACAAAAGCACATTGTATGTTCAGGGAAGGAAGATTAGAAATATGAATCAGTAACCAAGACCCGTTTCCGCTGCCTTACCGGGAGAAGTAGAGGCGAAGGAGGTGCAGCGTGCGGTTAAACACCCTGCACCTCCCGGACGGAGAGGCACTCAGCCCCGGTTAGGCTTTTTGGGAGGGAAACGCTCAAATTAATTGCAATTGAATACAACAAATAAAGGTTGTCAGGTGTCTCTGTGGGCAGGAGATTGCTCGACCCTGTTCGGCGGCTCGCCACCCTCCCGCTCCATGGGGCCGCCCAGCCCGGCAAGGAACGGCCCGGCTCGGTCCGGCACCCCTTGCCGGGGCCGGGCCCCTCCACCTGGGCACGACCACGTCCAGGGCTGCAGTGCGTGTGTACACACATCCCCACACACATTTGTTATGCCAACGGGTTTTTTCCAGCTGCACGCGGAGGCAACAGACACACGGACCTTCGTCTATCCCTCCCCACCCCTCCACTGTCTAGATTTTTCCAGTCCGAAGGAAGAACCATCTGATCCCCCAAAGCCGGTGGCGTCAAAAACATGTCTTATCGTGAGAACTTAGAAGGAAAATACAGGGAGAAAGAGGTTATGAGGGAGTGGGGGAAGGACAGAAGACGGAATCCCAGTATCACCCACATGACTTGTTAAGCGGCTCCAGCTTCTCTAAAACCTCTGGGCCATATGTTAGTTTATTTACACCCTTTGTCTTTTCGTGTGTCCCCTAGTGAAATAATATTCTTGGCATGTAAATGAAAGTAAGCTAGGGTAAACAAACAAGGCGAGTGCTTGCTTAAGGGATACGTAACATATCTGAGATCCCAACAGAGTATGTCGTTCCCGTGGTAATAATGGGGTCAGGATAAAAAGTAAAGCTTTCACTTAAAACCCCTAGACTTTTAATGCCGAATAATACATTGACTCCATTTTCTTGTAGATGATTTAGAGTTTTTGCAGGATTACACTAGAGGAGGAGAAGGAGTCACTACAAAAACAACTCCTTAACAGTTAAAAAAAAAGGCACAACAGATTAAGGTGGTCCTTCTGATGACAACGGGTCAGAGAAACCTCCATGACATCCCGTGAAGCTGCCTTTGTTCACAACTTCTTCTGCATTAGGGTCCATCCCCCTCCGAGGCCAGGACCACGCTGGCTCTTCTGGATCAGGCCAAGGTCCCGCGGGGTTGCAGAGGGTGAGGGCACCAACTCCCTCATTTTGAAATCCGCGCATCAGCTTCGTTTTCTTCTGCATGCGAGGCAGCCCACCCCATGGTCAGGCTGGAGCACAAGGGACTACGAGGAGGCCTTTTTCCTAAAGTAAATAGGACCCTCTAACAAATCGGCAGATTTTTTTTCTTTCCTCCCATGTCAATGTTACCCACAATATCGGCTCGTCACTGCCGTAAAACCTGTCTCCGTATCACTGAGGCTGTTCCTGGACTGGGGAAGCCACCCCACGGTGCCGGGCTGGGCCCCTGGCAGCAGGAACCAAGATGAGCCTTGAGGGACTACGTCTCCCGCCAGGGCTGGGAGAACCTCCCGAGACCGCGCTGCCAGCGGCCAGCAGTTCCCTCTTGCCCCACTCCACTCCCGCTTCACTGCTGTCCCTAAGGATACTTGGTACAGTACGCCCTGAAAGTCAGACAAAAGCGCGGACACTACCACTCCTCCCTCATCCCCCCCCGCCCCCCCAGTTGTTTCGGGAAGACACAACAAAATAATGAGTCTCCAACTTTTGGTTAGGCACTGCTGGCTAAATTACCCTCTGCCCTGGATGCCGGCAATAGTGAAGCAATGGGAGCTCCTTGTCCAGCCCCTACTCCTGTGAGCGGCCGGGAAAGAGGGTGCATCTGAACTTGGGCAAAACTGGGCTGCCGTCCTGCAACCCTCCCTCTTCCTTCGTTCTAGGGAGTCCCGGAGTGAGGAGTCAAAAGGAGGTTTCAATGAGGGAGGTTTCGTTATCCCTACCTGAGGACACATTAATCCTCGCATATACTTGATAAAGATGAAGATCTTGCTGTGAGGAAGAGGGAAAAATGTGTAGGAAAAGAAAGGAGTCACTGGACTGTTATTGTCTAGAAAACAGGCCACCTTTAAAAACCTGTTGTAGAAATACAGAGACTCCGTTAAGTGTGAAATATCATTTCATTGTAAATAGTCAAAAAAGAGTCGGTAATCCAACTTCCGGAAACTGTTCTGAATTATTTCAGCAGTCTCTTTTAAAGAGGATTAGCAGGGCTTTAGGGGCAAAATCCTTCTGTTTTATTCAATCTCTGATTTTATGTTATAATTACTAGATGTAAAGACTCGCGAATTAGTATGCAGGCGTCGTTCAGACATTATGCAGGTGCTATTCTAATCATTCAGCTTTTTAATTAAGGAACGAGGTAAGAAAACAGAATCATAAAAACACTTTTGTGAGAGCTGAGAAAATCGTGAGCGACTGCATGAATAAAGCCTTTATACCTTATCCTGACAGGTCAGACACCAATTGCTTGACTTACGACCTTTTCTTGCTGAAACAATGGTTAACAGCTTTCTCACCTTGTTCCCATTATACCCTTTATTCTCGTTGAGAATTTATGGAAATGGTCCTAAAATGCTTACACTAAAGAGGGATGCAAAAAGTATTGCAATTTTAATTGGTGCGTGTCCCGTACAAAGATACTTTAATTCGGGTCGTTCGGGAATTGAGGCAGTCAAGTCGGCACGAGGATTTGGATAGATCGAAACGGTTTGAAGAATAAAATTCTCCTCTAGGAGAGGAGGGAACACAAATAAACAAAAAAGCCACCCAAAGTTGCCGGAATGCCCGGGCAGCCGCCGCGGCTGGGACGGCGCCGCGTCCGCTTTTGTTCAGCACATCAGAAGGCATCGTGTTTCTTGATCCCGCGATGCGAACTTAAAGCTTTTGTGGGGCTTTGTTATTATTTAATTTCTTTCCCTCGCCTTCTTCCTCTCCCCTCCTCTGCACCCTCCCCACGCCTGGCACGACTGCATCACGTGTATTAACATATGAATGAAACAACCAGAGCCAATGCACTTAAGGTAATACCTATGCTCCGTTCTCGCCTGATTATCTTTTTATAGAAAGTTACATTAACTAATGACATTTACATAAATATGAATAATTAGTAAGGAAAGTAATTCTGCTCCGACGGGGGAAGGGGGAGTAGGGAAGAGCCTGAGACCTGAGCCCAATTTTCGTTTCCGCAGACCTGGGCGCTGCTTCTCGCTGGCACCGGACAGGAGGCACGGAGTCCTCTGCGGGGAGGAGGGGAACTGTCACATGTGTATTGTTTTCTCATTTTTTTTTATTCTCCTAATGCGAAACTTTTCTCTTGTGCCCCTTTTTTATCTCCCCTCCAGACCTCCAGTTCTGAGCAGAGTTCAGTGGCTGTAAATGATAGGTTCCCAAAAGCATCAATCCGCGCTCCTCTAGTACTTGGCCGAGAACAATGCAAGTATTAGGATATCAGCAGCACTCGAAATGATCACGCGTTAAATTATTTTGCTTTCACGGATGAGGGGGCTTTTTTCCAATGTAAATCAAGCGCTTTAGTTATTAAGTCTGAACACTAATCTCCAACAACCTTTACATAATGTGGCAGAATGTGCCACACCACTTCGCACCTGCACTCTGAATAGAGCCGCCTTTTCAATGTAAGACACGCTTGTTGCCCCTGGGCTCCAAAGGAGTTGTGTGAATAAGTCAAGCTTTTTGAATACCCCTACTCGCTTTCTCTTCCTCCTTTGATCACAGAAAATGTCTTCTAATTTGTCCTTTTTCATTGTAACAACGTTTTCAAGTCTCTTTTTATTTTCCAAACCACATATTTATAAAGAACATAAATCGCCCCAGAAAACAAAAGTTCTCTCCTCGCCAACTGGCCAAGTAGAGTATGATCATTTTGTTATTCACAAGGAGAAGGGGAAAACAAGGTTCTCAGAGCAAAGACTGTTGCTTCTCAAGTTTGTCCTAAACAAACGTTAACTTGGGGACGGGACGTGGGGAGAGAAACATGTTTGTTCCCTTCAAAAATAAGGGCAGATCCATTTGCCTTGGGGATCCACTCGCCGTTCTCTCCAGGCTGGTGGCCAGCTGCGTTTCAAGCTTCTACCGGCGATAAATGGCGAGGAGGGCAGAAGGCAGAAGGGACTGGTGTCTTTCTTTGACCACTGGAGTGACTGAAATCTCCTCCAACTTCCAGAGCCCACCACAGGTCAGGGCGAAGTCAGCTGGAGCGAGCGCGTTTGCACGCACTACTTCTTAGCTGAGCTGCCTACTTTAACGACCTTCGGTTATAATGAACTCTAATTTATAAATCTGAGCAAGATATCAAAGTTAATAGAGAAAGGAACTGCTAAAAACCCCACGCCATGGCTCCTTTCTCCCTGACCCCGCCAGCTCCCTGACACTAATTTTCCACTCAGGAGTCGAGCAGCGGCTGTGCCGGCGCCGAGCATTCGGTGCTCGGCCCGGCGGCTCCAGGCTGCCCTGCCCGCTCTGCAGTCCCGAATCAGCTGCGGGGGCAGAGGCGAGAGCCCAGCAGGGATTCCACGCCCTGCTTCCACCGTAGCCCCATCTCAGACATCTCCGAGGTGCTTTGCCCGAGTGACTGCTAAGGAGCAGTAGGTTAATTGCATTTTAGTGAAGTTGGTCTCTCTGCAGTCTAAGCCCAGCCTAGCAGTTTCTCACTCCTCCTTCTCACAGACGGGTTTCCGAACGACTCTTTAACGTCCCTATTCATTAGCAAGTTAATCAAGGCTGTAATCCCAACGAAGAGGTGCCCATGCATTCCTGCTGCAGCTAAAGCCCCTCTCGAGCATGCACCTATGCGAAGCACTGCGCAGCGCCTGCTCCCCGCTCCGACGGGTGCCTTCACGGAGAGGCTGTTTTCCTTACATTACCGTAGGCTCAGCATAAGAAAACCAACAAACCCTTCTAATACAGTTTAAAACACTTTGATGTCTTGCCAAGAAACACACTTCCTTCAAGAGACAAGTCAACATTTGTTTTTCACATTAAATGGCATTTAGTTGCCACTGAAAAAATGATGCTGAAGGACCACTTTTTAATTCGATGTATAACAACCGCGGGGGTCTAAGAGAAAATAACGGCGAAAGCTATAGACACAAATAACTAAATTACCAAAACGTTAGTATATCTCCTAGGTTCATTAATATGTAACAGACTCCCCAGTTAATCTCCAAAAGCCAGTGTTCCCCCTCTAAAATAGCACTCTGGGACGAATTGTACAGGAGATCAATCACTGCTAATGCAGTAAGGTTTACTGCAAGGGGAAAAAAGCTATTTGCACCTTCAAATAGAAGCTTTTGAGATTTAAGAGTAGGGGTCATACATCACCAAGAATAAATGATTATGAATTGGTAAACGCGCCCTCCAGCCATTAGCTATGCGACGCGATTTATCATTTCTGGGTGTTTTTCTTTTTAAAATCATCTGGCTGTTTGAAAAGAAAAGCATGACGGAGAAAAAAAACACGGCGGGAAAGTTTGTTTTTGCATATACTATAAGTCATCAAAACATGGCTATTCAGAAATAAACGGGGTCACTTATGAACTGCTTAACGAGAGACAATAAAGCCCTTTCATTGTACACTTTTATGACTCAGGGATCGGTGGACTTCTCCCAGCCCAGCCTCCGGCCGTCTCTGCCGTTTTTTCCTCCTTTCGTTGCAACTTACAAACCGGGAGTGTTGTAAGAAATCATTTATACCCTTTAAAAAAGAGTCGCCAGTGTCTTTCCGTCGCCTGACTTGTATTTGATCTACATTACATGGGGATTTTACCAGTTTTGAACAATTGCCAGTCGTTATCCAAGATGGTCACAAACAACGGTGTAAGGACTGGAAGGGAAGGACCTGCCCTGGCAGTAGGTGTGGTATGATGGGACAAGATACCTCTGGTTCCCTGTCTCCATCAGGAAGGAAAAAATAAAAAAGAGTACTCGTTTGGGTGTACATCCTTGCAGCCCAAGTCGGGGGAAGCCGGCTCTGTCCCTCTGACAATAGCTGGTTATTCCTGTATGTGCGTCGTTCTGTATGCGCGTTGTTGACTTTTTTTTAATTATTATCATTGAAACTGCTTCGCAATCCCAAGTAAACCCCTTTCCACTTAGACTCTGCTCAGGGCGGTGGGAATGTTACTCATAAAATTAAATAATCTATAATAAAGCACATACTTCAGGCATTGGAAAGAATTACAGCGTGCTGCTGAAGGGAGGAGGGTGGAGAGTTGACGCCCCCTGCTCCGGCTGCTGGGGGTCCGGGGTGGCGATTCCTAAGGCTTGACAGCCCTCCAGCCGGCCATGCCCTACGGCCCCGGGCTTTGGGCGGGCACCGGAATCTGCCATCGGGGCAACCGACGGGGAGGGTGAGCGTCAAAAATGAGCTTCCGGGACAGAAATCACCTGCCGTCTCTTCACAATCTGTTTCGCCCTATAGACAATTAAACGCCAGGCCAGGGGCGAGGTGATGACAGTGGACAGGGAAGGCCTTCGAGTACCACCTCTCTGGAGCACCTCTGTGGACGTGGCTCTCAGAAACGTTGAAGCCAGGGCAGATCCTTCGGGCCTCTAGGGGAGGTGTGTTAGGGACCGCCGCTCAGGAGGGCCTCCAGGGGAAAGTTCCCTAAACTCTTACATCCCGCTGCCCCGATACGTCGTGCTTCAATTGTGACAAGTGCCTGTTTTCTTAGGGTAAGAGATTTAATATGTCTGGTGAAAGGCTCTGTGGCAGTGAGGCTCACAGCAGGTAATCAGCTCTGCTAGTGGGCTTTTCAGTCCCACTTCTAACACTACTAACATATTTGCAAGATTTGGGAATAAAGCAACTTGGCTGTAGTCTTGTGGACGATCTGAGATTTCTGGTTTGTTTTACAGTCTCGTTACAGGCACATTTGGCCAAAGGGCACTGTTTTATTTAAGACACAGAGCCCATTCTGGGGAATGCGGGTCTTTTGCAAAACTCTGCTTCGTGGCTTATTGTCTACTGGGTGGCTTTGGGAAAATAGAACCCCAAACACAAGACCCAAAGCCGCGGCAGTTGCACGCGATGGGTTGATGACCCTCTGGGTGCAAATTCCTTGTTGGAGTCACCTGGAGACATTGATCGGTCGATGCTGTCCCCTCTCATGGGCGTCTCCTTGGTCTCCACGGCAAGCAGCGAAGAGCTCCTGCGCCAAACGCGGAGAGCGGAGGGGGCGGGTGCAGGTGGCGCAGGATCCCCTCTGGGCAGCCGCCCCGTGCCCCTCGCCCACCAAAACACTGGTCACCTCGCCACGGACTTCACTGGGACATGAGCAAATGTGCTCTGTGCTGAGAAGCGGGGGGACTGCGGAAACCTTCCGCGGCTCCAATCGGTGGGGTGTGGAGAGGGCAGTCAGTGGCCGACATTGCCTGAGGCTGCCCAGGTCTGCCCGCACGCCCCGCAAGTCCAGGCACCGACCCCGCGCAGCCACCTCTGCCAGCGTCAAACAGCCCCTTTGTCCCCCTCTATGTTCGAGACTAGGACTGATAATAAACACGCAATTCTCCTTTGTCACAGCAGAGCGAAGGGAGTTTGAGGCTGTTTCCTGCCTCCCCGGGGTCCCCACTGGAAGGTCCACTTCTTGATGCACCAAGGAGGACTGGAGTGCAAGACGTTTTCCTTAGAAATAGTTTGTTTTGTTTGGTTGTTTGGTTGGTTTGGGTTTTTTTTTTCCCTAAAGAAGCCTATTTCCCAACGCAGAGGAAGGAAAACAATAATGCTCTCAGATGATCTGGTTCTTTGGAACAGATGAGATTGTTTCCTTGAATATCTAATGTTGCAATTCCAGTTCGAAGTACATCCATTTCCTCTTTATTACATCATTCTGCATTTTATTTCTATGATTTTATGTTTTACTGCTGTTTCTATGAAAGTCTATGTTTTCAGCGTTATAGAAAGTCTCTGCAGATCCATAAGATTATTATTTATCTGACTTTCTGTGTCTCTGAGTGCTGTATACATTATATAATTGCCTTAAAATGTTTTCATAAATTACGTTCAGAAATGTGTCATAGTAAATTACCTTTGTAATAAAATGTAAAAAATGCAAATGGCTGTTGTCTTTATTACGTTTTAAACCATTGGTTTATCTGCACTATTTCACTTGTCAGTTGCACAATATGTTGTATAAAGGGAAAGCACAGTTTGATAACGGATAGATGGAACCTCGTGTGCAATCTAGCAGGCACGTACAGTTTGGGTCATTTCCTTATCTCCCGCAGAAAAGACATTATCCCCCTCATATTTACATACTTTTCAATATTTGTCAAACAATCATAAATTATAAATTAATGAAATGTTCGACAGTCTTCAGAGATCAGACTAATGAAGACATTTACCTTTTTGATGATTTGGATTCTCATCTTTGTAAGTTTAATGACATTTAGACTCTCATGGTTTATTAGGCTTTATTAGATTTGTCCTTCACTCCTGCTGTCATTCAGATGTCTCTGCATAAACATCACCTGCTTCAGGTACAAGAACAAATCGTTTTCTTCCAGAAAGGCTCTGGAGCAGCAGCGACACCACGCCTGGGTGCAGAGAGGCGCGGAGTGGGGCACCGAGGACCGCGCAGGCCGCGCAAAGCTGTTCTTGCCCGGCGTCACCGACTGATGGCCACCCCTTCCGGGCTGGTAGCCCACTTCCCAGCCAGCGCTGGTGGTCGGGAGTTGCTAAACGCCCTCCCAAGCCAAGGAACCCATCTGCCTTTGGTTACACCGGAGCCTGGGCCCAGCCCGCATACGGGCGCATACATTCCAGCCTCTCGAGGCCCTCCAGGCCCTTCCTGTTGGGCTCCCAGGCGACACCTGAGCACGCCAAGGACGTGCATCAGCTCTTAGTGCTTTGGAGGTTTTCTTCTTATTTTTGTGACGGGGCGTTCTTGGTGCCGCAGAGCGCTGGGCTGGCGGCGATGCCCGATCGGGCAAGGCAGCCTGGCCCCTCTCGGCGTCGCGGAGGGAACTCGTTCTGATGGATGGTACCTGCCCCTCCAACGCGATTAGGCTGCAGAAATTAAGTTGTCCCGGAAAAGGTCGGCACTGTCGCCCCTGCACCTTTGCCTGGAGAAGCACACGCTAAGTCCCGCCGGCCAGACCCTGGCGCCATCTTCCCGGGAACAAAGACCCGCGGCTCCCCAACGTCTCCAGAGCCCTGTAATCGAGTTTGCTAATTGCATTACTCTGCTCGCAAATGTCAGGAGCATGTGTTGGGGCACGCTGGCCCCCCCTCTCCGCATGCCCCCCTTCCTGGGGGACGGCCTGGTGGTCGGCCGGAGTGCCTCGACGGTCTTCCCGGCTCCGCGGCCCTTCCTGGCCCCGGGAGGGGGCAGCGGGAACGGGCACTGCCTTACAACCTCTGCACTCCATCAAACAGAGATCGGGTCTAACCTTTGCGCCACGAACCTCGAACATTATTTGCAGAGGCTTCCAAATATTTCCAAACAACGCTTTTTAAAAACACAACAGAGAGTTATTAAAGCGCTTGTTGGTAAAGTGAGCATGTGTTCTGCAATCATCAAAAATTGATATGTACCACCAGTAAAGTAATTATGCACCATCCTGAGGACACGAGAACAGTACATTGTTAATCCACTTGCACACCCGTTGGCTTGCAGCATCAGGCTGCAAATAGCTTAATTAAGTCATACACGTGGAATATAACCATATTGTTACATTGCATTATGCACACTATATCTCAATTTATTGGGACAATTAATGCCAGTGATAGACCTCGGGCAAAAAATATTAACCACAAAGCACTTAAGTTGCATTCTGGTGACATTTGCAGTAGGGAGAGTAAACATTGGAACAAGGCAGTCTTCGAGAACAGCGAGGACTGCCGAGGATGCCTCTGCCGCCAAGCCCGCCCTTAGCAGGCACTTAGGGCAACCGGAGGGAACTATCTTCACTATTCTCCGTTCCCTAGCTGTGTCCTGACTTGCGAAAACACTCGGAGGATCAAAATCACTTATTTTTTTTTACTCCAGGGAAGTTTAGGCTGGGCGAGAGCTCCGATATCGGTCCTCAGAAGATGTGAAGTCCAGAACAAGGGGCCTTAGGGCCAAAGCGAGTTTCCCCGCAGGGCTCAGAAAGTGTAGCATAGCAGGGCGGAGATTGAACACCAGCGTTTCACGCCCAGAGCTGGTAGGACACACCAGTCCGCCTAATAGCTTCCACACTCGTGAACGTGACAACGTGCCGGTATTTCCCACAGTGAAGCGGCGAGGCTGCATCCCCGGGTGGGACCCTAGGCTGCCTCCGGGCCCACCGTGCCTACAGCGGGGCAGAGCCATCTCGGTGCGCCCAGATCCCGACGAAATCGGGGCACAACGGGTGAAGTTTCAGCAGCGTCTAGTGAGTGGCCAGGATGGATGTGCCCAGTTGGTAACCAAGGTGGGGGCACCCAGTCCTGCCGGCAGGTGCTCAGATCCCCATCCCAGGTCAGACAGTCCCCTCACGGCCCCAGACTGCGCTGCCCCCTCGTCCCGTCGTCCCTTGAGGAAGCCGGAGGGTAAAGCTGACTCCAGTAGTGCTTGCAGCACCATAACTCCCCGAGTGGGTCTCAAAGCACTCTGCACAGGCTTCAAAGCCGAGGAAGAGCGGCGCTGGGAGAGGCGGGGGACCTGTCCCGCGCAGGGGAGGAAGGGCCGAGAGGGCAGCTCCGAGGGGCAGCGGGGATCTGTCCTGCCAGACTGTCCGGTTCATTTGCGTAAGCAGTCGCAGGTATCCATCTGGCAGCATGCGATTGGGACGTACCCCTTTATCTCCTGATTTGCCCTCTTTTCTGCAAACCTGCTCAGAATCGATATTTTTTTATAGGGAGCAAAATATCTCTAGATCAAAACCAAAATTCTTTGACCGATTTAACTGCCTCCTCAAAATTTTCTGAACTCCCCTCGGTGGTGTGCTCTCATTCCCATCGGGTTGAAATCTCTCCGAGTTTCCCCAGCCTGTTATCTTTTGGGGAGCCGAAGGGCGAATTTTAACCCCTCGAAGTCTTTATTTTAACGGATTTCTCAAGAATTTTGGTAAAAAGACGTCCAGAAGGTCGCCTGGATTCCCCTAGACATCTCTCCTGCCTACGTCGAGGTGACTAATTGAGCGCAGCTATGGGTGGAGACAGGAACACGAGTCAGATCCATGCGCTGGGCAGCAATACGGGCTGGCGAATGTCAGGGATTGTCAAGTGGGGCGTATGTGTCCACTCTCACCCTGGTGGCTGGGGCGCCTCAGCTCGCTACATACAGGAGTGGGTGAGCTGGTTTTTCAGAAGTTTTTCCCGCCAGCAAGTTTTTACTCTTATTCCAGTTCTTCTGGCAAGCGACTGTGTGAGCGGGACCAATGACTGCAAAGTGGTTTCTGCTCACACACTCGGAGAGACACGCAAACCCACTCTTTTTCCTCTGCTCTGTGTCAGGATTTCAGCAGAGTTGTGCGTTATTTTCCTTCTATTTCGTTTAATCGTTTACAAATTAAGCCAAATATTAGATTTTAAATCCCCATTGCCCTAGGGAAACAGTCAGCTCTCGGGGACTTCCTGCAGCATTCCTTGCCCGCAGACTGGACGACAGGCAGGACCTTCCGGCCTCCCTGGAGCGTAGGCAGCACCTGCCGCCCACTCCCTTGGGCACCGCGGCTCCCTTGTCGCGGAGGGACCCGCGGCATTCCCGCGGGTCCCGCGCACCAGCCGCCTGTGCTGAGTCCGCGCTGCCTGTGCGGAGTCACGGGGGCTGCCCGGGCGTCGGGGCACAGGTGTCTGTGGCCATCGGGATGAGCCAGCCCTGCCTCTCCTGCCCCTTCTGTGCGGCCCGGTCCGGGGGATGAGGGGGGCTGATTCGGCTCGCCAGTCCTGGGCCCGCGGGGGGGTGGGGGTGGGGGGCAGAGGTGAAGGAGAGGACCTTATCGCGGGATTAGGCACTTTCGAGTGGCTGCAGCCCTCCTCCCACGGGGAGGCGCGGACACTTGTCCTGCAAGATAGGGAGACCTATGAAAGAAGGGGCAAGAGGCTAGTGTAGTCCGGGCAGGACGGGTCGGGCTGGCAGTGAGCTTTTAGCCCGCACCGTTCCTGCAGATTTTTCTCTCCTCTACGTAGCCGACACTATCTCCTCCGGTCCAGCGGCACCAGAAACTGTCCTATTACTAAAGCAGGTGGACATAGCCTCAGATCCTGCTAAGGCGTCACATCTCTGCCTTCACTTGTAGCCAGGACAACTTTCAGGAAGCCAAGGACACCCTCTGAGTGCTGCTGAAATCACAAGAATTATAAGGTTTATTACGCCAGAGGAGTTTGGAGTTTACTAGTAGTTTTAGGGCTATTTATGAATGTTTCCTAACACCGAACAAAGCCCACACCGAATTCAACGCTCTGCCCTACACAGTCCCTAGCCTGTGGTATTTATTTCTGTTATAATTATTAATCGCTGTTGGTTTTTAGATCTATTTATTATTTAGGAAAAGGACAGAAGCTGATTCATAGCACAGCCTTCAGCTGCAATCCATGCAGTCCTTTTGGACTTGTCCTTTCTGGTTACAGAAAGTCCTCCCTGGAGACGAGAGATGAGGTGCTGGTAAATTAAAAAGTAACACCTTGCCCAGGGGCTATGAATGTCGGGTCTTTTTGAAAACCAAGCAAGCAAGCAAGCAAGCAAACAAACATTATTCTGCCTTGTTCCTGTTCCAGAGGCAGAAAGAAAAATGGTCATGACATATGAATTGCAAAAGTTCGCTTTTGTTTATTTGTTTGTTGAGGCATTTTTAAGGAGTGGAGTGGGACAAAGCACGATAAACATAAAAAGAAGCTAGAAGTCTGAGGACTGTAACTTCAGTGGATTGGTTTTAAGCAGGCAGACTGTCTACCTTTGGCCATCTGGCTGGTTTAAGCTTTTGCCCCATGCTGTATGATTTTAGTTTAAAATCTCTTCCGTTGCAGTGCCGCTTTTATTGAATTCATCAAAAGCAAACTTTCCCTGAGGTTTTTTTTTTTTTTTTTTTTTTAAGAAGGGCTAAAATAATAAGTCGACCACTGTGACATTCTCTGGGCTTAGGCCATTTTTCATAACGCAGCTGATACGCTTTTGTGCAGCTAAGGCAACCAAACAGATGAATAACGAGAAAAGTCTCTTGAAAACTAAAGCTTCCAGCTTTTCCCATCTTTAAAAAGTTAAGTAAAATGAGAGGTGCATGTTAAAAAAAACCAAACAAAACCCTTCCAAATCCAAAAAACAAAACCCATCACGCCAAAGATCAGGGCAATACTTTTATACCTCTGAATGGTAACGATGCCTTTTAAACAACTTACTGCACACACGCACACACGCTCACACACACACACACACACACACACGCACGCACGGACACACACACACTCACACAAAACTTTAAAGCTTGTGAAACTGCCCAGGTGGTGTTTATAGGACCGTAGCCAGTGGATTGTAAAGAAATCCGAGACATTTGAAGGAGATTAGACTATTTAGAAATACATGACAAAACAATTCGCCCCCCCCCCCCCAATTTTACTCCTGTTTAACTGTATCCACCGTGTTTAATGCAGGGCTTGAAGGGTCAAGTTGTCTGCAGCACTAAAGAAGAGTCCCACAAATTGTGGTGATTTGGCAGGCGGGGGTAAGTTTATTATTATTTTTATCGTGTTTTCTCGTGAGTGTATGCTTGTGTTTAAAGTTTGTGTTGCAAAGAAAATATGCCCTCGTGATTGCAATGTCATTTTAGCCATAAACTACTTTTGTGCTCAGAATCATGTCTCTAATGTTGTTGATGCTCTTCCTGGAATTTTGTCAAAAGAATAAAGCCTCCTGCCTCTCCCAGCAGCAGAGACAGGCAGAGCCAGAGCCCAGGGTGCGGGACTGGGAGGCGAGTGCCTCTATGCCACAAGGCAACAAGTAAGAATTTCACGAGCTTTCGTCTGGTTCAGAATAATCGTTTCTGTTTGGTGGCTTGTTAGGGATTTTTTTTGGAGTTGATTACTTTTTAATCCCACTGTCATGTTATTTATTTAGTTATTTGTTTGTTTATTTTGCACGTGAAACCCCCAAACCTGAGTGCTTTAAGACAACAACTGTGAACCCCAATTTATTATGAAAACTACTGTACATACAGCCTGTGTGGAAGCACAGCCATTGGCTCAAATAAAATGACTATTGATTCAAAGTGCGAGCCCTCCAGGGTGAACCGAGGAAGAAGGAATGGGTCATCTTTTTTTTTCCCCTTATTTTTTCCTCTTTAAAGGGAGAGAGAGACTTCTAAGCTGCTAGTGTGGCAATCACCACCCAGTCCTTTGATTTTTCTCTGTTTTTTTTGATAGATAGCAGGAAAAATTCCCTATGAGAAATAATAAGGTTTGCTTGGAAAAATCTGCAGGCAGGTCCCCCTCAGAAATAAATCCCAGCCTTTCCTATTCAAAACAGGGCTTTATTTTATTGCGACGACGTGAGGAGGAATAAGGATAATAAAGTAACTCGGTTCCTCCTCCCCCCTCGTCCCCACGCACTGTCAGTGAGGAGCCAAACTGCACTTTCCTTCCACTGATATCCTCTCGCCCAGTTTCTCCGGAGCTGCTCAGCGCACCGAGCTGGCCGGCGATGAGCAGCCCATCTTCGTTTGTCGCGGGATGGGGAAGGAAGGGAAGAAAATGCAAGCAGAGAACTAAATAGCAAGGAAAAGAGGAAAGAAGGAAAAGGCAGGGGGAAGGAAAGGACGGGGTGAGAACAGTTAGAAAAGCATCAGCTTATTGGAAGGCACTTGTTAGCAACGGGAGGTGATGTTGCAGGAGCTGCACCCCGGGCACCCTCGGAGCCTCCAGCCCTTCCACCCAGGAGTTGTCTGGAAGCGATCACAGCCGGCTCACAGCTAATAATGCCCTTCTCAGAGGTTTGGTCTGCGATGCTGGCAGAAAATGCAACTTTTGCCCCATTGGTTAGCTAGGTGAATTAGCACACACTGCAGCTGAACAGTACTTGACCTTTGCCTTTATGTTTGCTCAAATGTTTGCCTAAAACACAATCACCCTTGACAAGAGAGCATGCTACCGTGTGACACTGCCTATTCAATAGATAGATGTTCCCTGCCACACACAACCCAGTTCAGCATTTTAAATAGCTTAGGTATTTGTAAAAGCCGTATAAATTAATGTCTGATGATTGCTAGTTACTGATTAAAGAGACAACTATTTAACACAGATTAAGAGTCGGCTTAAAAACGACCTAACCAGACCAAACCAAAAGACTGGCTAGACAGGGATGTAAAGTCAGAAAAGGAAACCTGTGGCCAGTGCGATCAACAGATTCTTATTCCGCCCCGTTCACAGCGTGGCTTGTCGATCTGCACTAGCATCTGTGGTTTGGGACCGGCTATGGCAAACATAGCACGTATCATGCCACGTATCCTCTCTGTTCAGGCGCTGTCCGGAGACTGCTGGTGGCAGAGATGTGCGGAATGAGATGCAACCGCGCACCTGAAAAATTCGTAGGTGACACAGGCGTCAGGATGGAGACAGGGAGGCTACTCTGATGTAAATCTCACTTATCACACGTGTCACAAACCTCTCTTGCTGAAATTGGACAAACACCTCAAGGCTTTGGGTGGGTGGGGGGGGAAGTGGGGGTGGGCAGGGGAAGAAAGTTGCCATTTGTCGGGAGTGTTTTGTACGCGAATTTGATCGTTGAAGCCTGGAGTTCAGGGAATCGCCCTGAAGCCTGAAAGGAAGAGACCCTGGAGCCGGTTGCCGGGCAGGAGCCGGGCGGTTCTAGGGGGCTGCCGAACGGGCAAGGCGGCGGCCGGGGCTTTGCGCTCCGTGTGAAAGGCGGCAGCAGGATGGGACGGGACGGAGGGCGGCGGGGGGAATGGAGCAGAAAACAGTCACTTTTCATAAAAACAGTCACCCTTCATATTAATCAGGCAGAGCATCATTCATTATAAAACGACACCTGATGTGCGGCTTTTGTTTAAAAAGATACTTTATTATTTGAAAACATGCGATAAAACGGTTCTTTGGAACAGAATATTTATACTAAATGCAGTTTCTGATGTAAGCAGATGCCAGCACATTTTGCTAGTACTTCCAGTCCATAAAATGCTGCACAGCCCAACAGGAAAAGTACAAGTGATATTGCAAACAGTTGCTTTACTTTGACTTGCCTTTATTGTCTTCATCTGGAGGTTTTTTTGATGATCAATTTTTTACTGTCTTTCAATTTTGGTAAACACCACTTCCTCTCCTTCTCTCACTCTGTGTTTTATTTTTACGGCATGATTTCGTCAGGACCATTTTCAAAAAAATTGATTCATGTTCATGTGAAGATCCTGCTTCAGATCTAACGTTAACTTGGCCAAGCACCGAGGCTGAAACCAGCAATGTATCTTAGATAAAACGATTGTTACAGAAGAGGGATTGAATAGTACTGAGCGAAATATTCAGCTGTTACTGGTTGCAAGTTAGATAGAAAATTTCTTTCTAGAAATAATTTCAATTTTTTTAATCAACAATTATATTATCTCGTTTTCAACTATGTAGAAAATTATGTTAAGAAAAATAGAAATTGGACTTCTCAAATAAGATATTTGTAACTGAAAGGAATCCAAACATAATTTATCTCGGGTCTGACTGCTTCCCTGCGAGTGCACTTCCGATCACACGGACAGGCGTGGGGTGCGTGCCCAGTCGCATGTCCTCCGCGCCCCCCAGGTAGTTGCCGGAGTCAAACTGACGGCAAAGGTCAGCTCCAGCGCAGCGCCTTCCCCCGAGCCGCACGGCGCTCCTGCGCAGTGACCAACTCTGGCTTGGCACGCCTCGTTCGCTCCACTCTGCTTTCTGACAGAGTCAAACTTGACCTGGTGGAACAACCTTTCCCATAGGCTGAAATGATACCTTGGATTGTTTGCCTCTCTGGCTGAGTTTTCATGTGGACACATGTTCACTTAAGCTTGTAAGTCATTAGTGACCTAGAATAACATAGCAAGTACCCCTAGAGGCAAAACAACCGAACTTTAAGGCCAGATGATATTCAAAGCGAAGTTGTGTGGAAACCGCCGAAACTCGTTTCATCCAGTCAGAACAGGGATCAAACCCGCGGGGACGGGCAGTGTGTGGCTTCACTCACGCACAACTGCACTTGCCAGGCATTGCCTCGGCTCGTCGCGAAGGAACTCGTTGGAAAACTTCACCTGAAAGAAACAGGACTTGATAAAGCATTTGAGTGAAATGGGCATCGACAGTGGGAGAGTTTTTTGAAGTGTTTAAGTGTGCTTTCCATGATTTTGCTGGGATTTAGAGTCCTTTGGAAGGAGAAATCTCTGGCTAAAGGAGGGAAAGATTATTCTGCACAGGGTCTGTCAATAATGATTTCAAAACAAAACCATTTATTAAAAAAGGGAGCAATCTCTATATCAGAATTAAATATTTATATTCCTTTAGATATAGAAAAGCAATCGTGTCTATTTTTTCCCTAGAGTCAAGAAAAATAATTTTAAATGTTATAACCTCGATTTTAAATAAGGGCTTGATATGTTCCCTTAGGGATTATTGTTTTCAGCTAATTTTGGCCGAGAGCTCTTTTGTATTTATCAGCTTTTTCTGTAAAAACCGTAATTCGGTGGCCACCTCGAGAGAAGGTTCTGGTTGGTTTTTTTTGGTTTGGTTTGTTCGTTGTTGGTTTGGTTTGGTTTGTTTGGTTTGGTTTTTTTTCCCCCCAGTGGTCCAATTCGGATCAGAAATTCTGCTCGTTCTGTGCAGTAAAGCCCTCTTCCAGAGCAGAGGGTACAGCTCAGCAGCATCTCCTTTTCCAGGAATACCCACATGGCTTGTTTTGCCTAAATATCTTTAATTTCTAAAGGATGAGTTTTGCTGGCAGGAAGATCAAGGAAGTGTTTCTTTTCTATATTTGCTATGCTGTGCAGGTATCTGTAATTAGAATAAGATACCCAGCACAATGAGCATCTATTGTATGAGAGTTTGAAGCACGACAGTTCTTCTTCTGGCTCAGAATCGCTGCCTACAGTTATTCTCCGATTTCCGATGCCTATTATGTGTACAATCGAGCCTATAATTACCTGCTGATTTCTTTGTAGCAGTTAAAGAGAGTTTGTACTGCTCGGGCAATATTGTCCAGTCGTTATGTCTCCAGAAGCTGTCATGAAAGCTTGAATATACTCTGTACAGTCTGCGAGTAATCAATGAAATTTACGATCTCGCCAACATCCCCCCCACCCTTCTTTCCCCTCCTCCCCCTCCAGGCACATTTCCTGTCCAAAGAAGAAAAATTGAGATATGAAGGTGTCTGGGTCTCCTTCACAGCAGTTCTTATACGGTGACTTTGCAAGGAAAATGAGTGACAGGCTCTGTAGGTTTACACGGTAGAGAGAACTGGGTGGGAATTTCTCGTGGGACAGACCCCCGTGAGCAGCGTGGCTGGTGAGAGTGCGACGAGGCGTCGAGGCCGGGGCGCGCCGAGAGGCTCTTCCAACCCCAGCTGTCGGCGGGACGCCCGGACCATGCCCGGGGGCCCCGTGGCAGCCCTGGGGGCCGGCGGGAGCTGCCCCGCGTGGGGACGGGCTCTGTCCCCGGCGGCCCCGTCCCCCGCACATTTGTCGGCAGCGGGGGGAAGGGTCCAGGTGCGGAGTGCTGGCGGCCGGCTGGTGACCCGCACGTCAGCACCGCGCTCGTTTCCTTCGCGTGCTATGCGTCTCTGCCGGCTGCGGTGGGGTGGTGTCCCCGGCGCCAGCCATATCCCCTGGTCATGTCCCCTCCGCTGAAGTCAGCGTGGAGGCACCTCCTTCCCGCGCCCTCGACTCTGCTCAGGGCCATGCTTGGCTTTCCATGGACCCCAACACCACGGTCTGACTACTGCTTCCCTATGCAACCTCCTTGTATGCCAGCAGCCCAAGTCTTTCAGGGGCGCTGCAGCCCAGAGGGACCTGGGGATTCCCGTAGAGATGGGGGTCACCCCATCTCGCTGCTGGGTCCACTTTCACAAGTCCCTCCACAAAGCCGTCCGAAGCGTGCCTGTGTGTATGAGGGCTAGAGCTCCCGGCATCTCGCTGCTGTCCTAAACACCGATTCGCTGTGGCTTTTTTTTCGAACTCTGTTATTAAAGCAACATTTAGGGAGTGCACATAATTGTACAGTTAAAAGGCATGGCTCATGCCTCTCAGCCCAGAAGGTCGGATTAGGGTAGCCCCCCCCCCCCGCCCCGGTTTAAAGATGTGGGGGGAGGGGGCGGGAAGAGAGGACGGCCTGAAGTTTGACGAAGTCTCTTAAAAAAAAAAAGAGAAAAAGAGAGAAAGGCACTTGCAGGCTGACACAGTGGTGAAACCGCCCTGACCCAATAATTAATCTTGGGAAGAGAATGTGACCAGATAGGGTGGGAACTTGATTCCACGAGAGGGAGGGGGGAAGGGGGGGGGCGGGGGGGCAGGGGTGAGAGGGCGGGACGGGCAGGACAGAAAGAGGAGGGAAGAGGAACTGCTCCTAGGCTCCAGGACTGCCGTTTCTGGGCACACATCCTGAGGCATGGGGAGGCCCCACATGGTAAAGGGTCAGCTTCTGGGCATTGAGCTGAGGGCTTTTGAGGGCATGGCATGGGATTAGGGTTCAAATATCCAATGAAGGTTGTATGCAATAGCTAGGAGATACTTGTAATGGTTAAGTGAAGCCAGGCAGATGCAGCAGTGGAGACTTGGCTGCCTCCATATACTGGATAGTGCACCCAGAGCATTCCAGTTGTGATATACAGACAGATCTGAAACTGCCATGGCATAGTGCTGGGACATGCAATGCTCTAACAGTCCCTTGTGCCCATCCATGTGTCTCCCATGCTGGAAAAAGGCTGTATCAGTGCCGCTTCATGTCTGTCTGATATAAAGGCTGGAGCAAGGACCCTGAGCCCCAGGAAGCCATCCCAGTTCCAGTACCTGCTTACAGCCCTCCAGTGAGGTGTACAACTGCCTCCATTTGCAGTCCACAGCAAGTGTTCCCCAACAGCACAAACTCAGACAGGGGACCTGATGCCCTTGTCTAAATTAATTGACTTCAACCAGGTGTTTCGAAACTGGTGATTTTCTTTCAAAAATAACTAAGAGAAGGTAGCCAGAGAGAGAACAAACTTGCTCCAAGGATGTCTGAGTTTTCTTAATAAACCTTCCTCTAACTTCCACTCTCTTTCCAGCTTACTGTGTTCTCTTCCCCAGAAATGGACTCTTTCTAAGTAGGAAACCAATCTGTCATGGAGTTAATCAGTGAATCGTGCAGGAACTTGTCCTAGGCAGGGCACCAAAGCCCGTGTAACTGATACAGCCCAGACCAGTCATTTCTGTTCTTTCCTTTGTTGGCATTTTACTGAAAAGAAAGTAACTGTAATGCAATCCTTTTGGAGAAATCAACACTTCCCACTATTCTAATGTGAGAATCAGAGCTGAGTTCAAATCATGGGGGTTAATTCCAGTAGGGTTACATGCATAGAGTCACATGTGAACCCAACCAGCCACTTGTCCTCCCAGAAAGAACTAGAACTAGACCCAGTTTTTCATCTAGGATTATTTATAGCCTGGCCTTCACATGCATGACAATGCCTGTTGCCACTTACAAGCAAAGAAGTCAAATAAATACTGGTTTATTTGCATGGGCACTCCAGTTCCTTTTGCAAGATTTCAACAACTTAGGACTTCACATGGTCCAGAATTGTCTGATTTCTTAGAAAAGGGTGTTAGTCTCACATTCATGCCTCCAACATTTACACAAGATCATGGCTTGGAAAACAGCATAATTCATTAAAATATAATGCAGTTAGCATACTGTTAGTTGTATGAATCTCTGTTATTAACATCAGCATTAATTAGCAGGCTTGGGTGATCTTATCCGGGCCCTAAGTAAGGGTCATTGCTACCCCAGTGTTGTCCTGGGCTGAGCAGGAGGAAAGGCCTATAGGAGAGCTCTCAGGGCCAAGTATGGAGAGTGGGGGACACCTAGGCTGGGCAGCACCCGTACTTTTTGTTGGCTACTTTGCTGGGGAGGAGGGGAAATGGAGGGGGGCTTTGGCACATGCCATGCTCAGGGTCGTCAGGGCTGGAGAGGGCCCAACACACAAATAAACTGCTCTCCTTCCCTGCCCCTGCAATCCTCAGGCACGAAAGTAGACCCAAATTATAAAAGCCTGTTCTGTGCATCAGCAACAACAACAACAAAAAAAGCCCCCTATTCTCCCCTGACTTTGTTCTTTTGATTTTTTATAGATCAAAGGCAGGATAGAGAAAAAAATTGGCAGGCAAAGATAGACATTGTTCTAGTGACAAGATGAGGGTCCCGAAAGGAGAATGCTTGCTCCATCGGAAGTGGCTGCGTGGCAAAGGGAGAAACCTCACTTTTCAAGCCCCTTTGCAAGGCATTGTCTTTGGGGCTGGCGCTGCTGCCATACAGTAGAGTCCCCATGGCAACGCAACCTGCTGCTGCTGCTGCCCCTCTTCCAGAGTTGAAGGCACTGAAAGGCAGCTGAAGTGACTGGGCTTAAAGAGCAACAGAATAAACAATATTTTGA
Source organism: Pithys albifrons albifrons (assembly GCF_047495875.1). Classification (NCBI taxonomy): domain Eukaryota; kingdom Metazoa; phylum Chordata; class Aves; order Passeriformes; family Thamnophilidae; genus Pithys; species Pithys albifrons. The sequence goes on along the minus strand of NC_092468.1, from coordinate 13,081,452 downwards.
TTCATTGGGAGAAGAGAGAGAGGCTCCCGCCCCCCCACCTCCGCCCCCCGACCCATGAATGCTGGCATTGTCCATGCTTTTCTGAATCTGATTTACCATATCATAACCCCTAGGAAGAAGAAAACATCAATATCCCGAAGGAATGGAGATGTTTCTATGGAAAACCTAGGAACTTTAGTCCATAACAGATCTGGTGTAAAAATCAAAGAGATCAAAGGCGGCGCTCCCAGGAGTATAGATGCATCTCTGAATTAAAGATGGACGATGCAGACTACAAAGTACTTTTTTTCCACCCTCCTTTATTCAGGCCTCTGTTTCCATTTCAGGGGAGGCGCTGTCCCAACATCATATCTGAGCCCAGACAGTCACTGGGAACAATGCTCGCAAAGGGGGAGAAACGCTCAAGAAAGCAAATCATAACAATCATCCGGCCTGGCATGATTGTTTCCATTAAAAACCCGAGTGCAGCAATTAATTATGAAATTGAGGGGGAAAAAAAGAAAGGAAGGAGCGAGAGGCTCAAATGAAGTGATTAATACAGATGGTAAAGGTTGCAGGGAGTGGTGCTCGGGGCTCTGTAGTCTGGGGGACCGGCTGGCTGCCCTCTGCGCACCCCAAGCAGGCAGACCTGCGAGCTCTCAGCGTCTCCCCATTGACTGCCCTGGCCGCAGGGGTTCGGTGTGGGGTGGAGGAGCAGGGCGGCTCCGACCCCAACAGCTCTATCTGTGCGGGTGGGGACTTTGCCAGCGGAGGGTGAGGGCAGCCGTGCAGGAGGCTGCGCTCGTGATCGATGGGCAGCTCCTAGGATGGCTCAGTGTCTTCTTAGGCCGGGCACCAGTTAACCAAGTGTCACAAACAAAGCAAAAACACATTTAAAACGTGACGGGGACAGTCAGCTCGCCTATCTACCAGCAGCCACTTCATCACGCGTGGCCCGGATCCTCTGTGCCAGCCGGAGCGACACTGGCGACACAGCTGTCCCCTTGGGGTGCGAGATACCTCGTGTACTCACGTCCCCTCACAACCACCCCTTCTGAAAGATGAAGCTTTTTCTGTGCAGTCACCACTGTGGACGTTTTCTCCGGAGACTGGGAAGCGTGGGGGGAGAAATGCGTTGTTTAGAGCCCAAGAAGATGAATATTAGAGAAGTCAATTAAGTTGTTTGGAAACACACGTAGGAAAAAAAAAGCGCTAGGACTACTGTTATGAAGAAAGCCAATTAAAATGGTTTGATAAGCATATGTATTAGCAACAAGTGTAGCACAGAGGTCAGAAACAACACTAAGTAAACAGAGTTGACAGAAGAGTGAATCTTTTGTGGCGGGTGCGCAGCTGTCCGGCCTCCCTTTGTCCGGGCGGAGGCTGGGTGCACGCTCCCTGCTGCCCTCTCCCCAACTCACTGCACAAAAACAGATTGGGATGTTCTGCATGCATAGGCAACATTGCAGCTCCAGTCCTCCCTTTTCTGTTCCTTCTTTAGGAGAGAGGGCTCTCCAGACATTTTTTCCTGAGAATAACAAAGCAAGGCTGTAAATAGTTCAGAATAGGAGGGGAGAAAGAAGAGAAAGGAGTCCCCGAGGGGGAAAAATGCGCCATGTCATGCGACAAAAGAATAGGAAGTTGAAAATAGAAATAAAACCGAAAGCAAGAATTATCTTGTTAAACAGAGGTGCTTTTTTTGCCCGAGTCGTCTTTGTGAAAGTTTTTAAACTATCACGACGTGGAACAAGTGTCTAAGTCCCCACACATACTTCAGTAAGAGATTCATGAGCTTCTGAGAGCCTTGATGGCTTATTTATGTGTCAGAAAATTCTGCAGCTTAAATACGTTTAAAAAAAAACAAATCTAGGGTTAGTCGGAGTCCCGCAGGCATGTCTTTAAACGTGCGGGGTGGCCAGGTTATTCCACCCAGACCAGGGGAAGGAAATTAAAAGATCAAGAAGCAACGAACTGGTTTCTTTTATTCCAAGTCGGGTGTAAGCACAGGCCAGGTTGCTTTCTGCCGAGCTCTGCTCACACAGGGACTGGATGTGAACGTGTCAGGATGGGGCAGGGAACACCCTACCCGGTTCAATGGCAGAAAACACTTCCTGACACGCAAGCTGAGGTACCAGGGCTGAACTGCTCCGGCCGTGTCAGCCGTGCTGAGGCTCGGGGCTGTCACCCAGGCCATTTTCTCCCTTGGGTGATCAGATACTGTCGTGTGCATCACTTTCTCCTGTCATGGCTTTTCAAGGAAAGGATGCACATTTAGGGGATCACCACCCCATGCCCCAGCATCACCACCTTGAACTCGTCTTTAGTTCTGCCCTTGTTGTTTGATGCCACTGGAGAAAAAAAAAAGTAGTTAAAAGGGAGAGGGGGGAGACACAAAGCCAAGCAGGGAGCAGCAACAAAGTTCTAAGAGCAAACAGACCTCTTCCCTGACGGCTCATCATCCCTTATGTCCAATATGGAGCTTTGCTGGCCTTTCCCGAGAAACCTTCTCGGAGGCAACTTTTTTTAAACAGGAACTGACATGGAAACCTCAGAAGAAGCAATACAATTTGGTTCCCAGGGACAACACGTGTTGCCCAATGTTTCCCAAATTGTGCTCAATACTGTCAGAGTAGTTGCGGTGAGTGCCTTTTGCAGTAGCCTGAGAAAGTGATAGCTCTTGCACGCTTTTGATCCTGGAATCTGGTTTAGTCAAGTTTCGGTTTGGAAAAGACAAATGAGAAAGCCTACATTTTATGACTTAGGAATCTGAATATGAATCTTCTCTCTGGGCACAAGAACACACCAGCCCACTGCAAATCAGAGAGGGAAAATCATTATAGCCTGTCATTGGTGGTGTTGTTCTGTCTTTGAAGCTGAGTCCAAGAGTAAACTTTTCTGATGACTCAAAGTCGTTAAATTTTAGTACAGATGAGTTATGGTTTAGCTTCTAAAATACTACAAATGTTTAATAAAAATCGTCTCATCTGTGGCCTTTTAGAATCGCCTTGTTTCACCAGCGAAAATTCAATTTGAGACATCTCACCCTTTTCTAAATGTCTTCTTCCCAGTAAATTCCATTTATTAACATTATCAATTTTCTTTTTAATGTCTGGCACTCTCATGATTTAAGGAGACTCTTTGTCTTAAAGATTTCACAGTCGGAAAAAGTCGACTCTAGTCACACTGCTGCGTGATTTCGGAAGCGTGGACTAACAGCCCCTGAGGCATGCGCATCGCGCTAAAAACCCATTGAAAAGACACACAGGGCCTGGTCCCGCCGGCCTGGCCGGCTGCGGGTGGAGGTTCAGGACGCCCGCATGACCGGGGGCAGCCGCGGCGCGCTGCTCCGCGAGCTATGCCGGGCCGTGGAGTGTCGGGCGGCTGCCGGGAGACCACCGCGGGGTGGATGTGCGTGTGTGTGTGCGCCGGGGTCAGCTCCCACAAGCGCTCAGTCATTCCGAGAGCGGCCGGCCCGCGGCGAGGCACCTTCCCTGGCGCCTCGGCCGCTCCCCCTTTCCGCCCGCGACAGACAGAGCTTTGGGGTAGGTATTTGCACATCGACATGAACTTCAGTGAAACCAGATGCCAGTGTCTAAATTAATACTTGTGCTTTGCAGATTCTATAACCATTAAAGTATCGAATTAATTAAGTTCTGTGTCTTTCTCTAAGACCAATTCTATCGCTTTATTTCCATTGATGGGAGGCGGGTCAGCGCATTAGGGCACAGTGACCAGATACTTTCCAGAAGTTTATGTGTAGATCAGGACACTTTTTTAACCGATTTCAGGAACACTCCGCTTCTCATCCATGAAGACTGCAAGCGCTGGAGAGCATAGTATAAATAGCGTGGACTAGCCTTTATTGGAAGCAGAGCAGACCCCGGCCCCATCAAACTGGCCATTTGAAGGACGATATGTTTTTTTTTTTCTTCTCTTTTTTGGGGGGCTCTTTCCCGTAACCCCGCCCCGTCACAGCTAGGTAAAGTCAACAGTCAGGGTCTAAATTACAAATATTTCAATGGAAGAGGAATTGGCTGGGAACCTTTCTCATTCATCTCCTTGCAAACAAAAAAATAAAAAGTTTCCTAGAGCACAGGAAAGCACTGGTGACCCCACAATTCACCCCGCACATTAAAACAGTGGCTGCACGGATGCCTGCCTGAAAAGAAAAAGCAATAGACTTCAGAGGAAATTGAAACAAGGACATTTCTGCTGAGAACCGAGTAGGTCTGGTACATCCTTTGGATCAGATCAAGACAACTGGGTTTGATTTTGCTTGGCTTTACAGGGAATACGGGAAAGAGAAAACCGCACCAAAGTGGGGCCCAGGGCTTCAGAAGTGAGCAGCTGATGAGCCTTTCCGTTCGCGCCAGAGCGGTGCCTTACGCTAAGCAGAGAAGGCAGGTACAACTGAGCCCTGCTCCTGCCTTTTGCAGCACATGTCAACACCGGAGAAGGAGATGTCTAAACGGGCTGAAAGAGGCTCACTCTCCCCCGCCCCGGCTCCCTGGAGCCACGAGTGGACTCTTTGTCCCGACCCCTCTTCCCCCGCCTCCCGCGGATCTTCAAAGATTGTCCTTCTGCGCGGATTTCCGCCAGCTCTGGACACTGCTTGCTCGCCCTGAAACAGTAATTCCATCTGGCACAGGGGGATCTCGACGAGAAGTTTCCTCCTCCTCCGAGAGGAGCGGCTCTCTGCACAGTGGCATTACAAGAGGAGAACAAACCAGCAAACTGCCAGAGTCCTTCACAGGAGAAAACGGCAGGTTAATAAGCGAGAGGCAGAGGGCTTCTCTGGCTACTGAGGATCGCTAGGAGCGGGTGGCCTTTTCAGTAGACTTTCAGGGAAACCACCGGAGCAGGGAGAAACTTGCTGTGCAGGACCCTTCAGTACTGAGTAGTTGCATGCAGCATCGTCTGAGCACCAGGAATGAGCGTAAATCTCCCGTGTTTAATCCCACTATTACCATTACCCCTCCTGCCTTCCCTTGCGCTTCCTCATTCAGTTAACAAAAGGAAAAGAGAAAAAGAGAAGACAACTGTCCCAGAGGCCTTTGGAAAGCTGAGCGCACACCTGGACTAGTGTCAGGCACAGCGCTCCGTGCTGCTCTCCCGGTACCGACGTCGACCCTACACGCCTTCTTTCACCTCCACCCTGACATTATGTCTGTCGTGACACCCGCCTGTGAGTCTACGGTGAGAGGTTGAAGGCTGCTCTGGTCAAGGTTTTCTGGTTTCACATGGCCAGATCAGGGGCTTGGGCTCAGCCAAGCTCTCCAAGAGCCTCTCACGAGTGTAAATATTTCATTCTTTCCTATGAGAAGAAAAAAATTAAACAAACGCAAATCCTGGCCTGGGTAAGTCCCTGTACGGGAGTTTGCCGACCCCATCCAGTCCTCCCCGCCACCACATCCCTTCCCTCAGGAACATTGGCGAGCTCTGATGGTAAAAGGAGAAATGACTTAATTGCCCAGGTTCACAAATATAGTAGCAAAGTACTGTTAATATTTTTATTATACGAAAGAAATAACTCGATTGAAGGATACATTTTGTTGGAATAATGCGAGTGTGTTTCAAAGAAGTAAAATACCCAGAATTACTCAATATTCAGACACTCGAGGGTTCAAAGTCTTTTGCAGCAGAATAGCAGTAATATGTAGCACCTGAAGTAAGTCACTGCTAGCGACCTGTGTCAGACACTACTAATTAACCTACTTTTCAACTGAGTTGATATCAACTTTTTGTAAGCGAGGAGCTAGACGTGCTCCTCTTTGGATTTCATTCTCGCCCATTGCGGTCCTTCGAGGCCCCCCGGCCCCACCGATGTCCCGCGGACCCGCCGCGAGGCTCTGGGCACCATGGGCGGGGCAAGCGCTCTTCCTCGCCAGCTCTGGCGGGGAGATCCTCCCGTGCCCTGTGACTGAGCAGCATCAGTCAAGATATGCAGTACTGGACTGTTGATTTTACGTCGTTTTCGGAGGGCTCTGAGCAGCATCAGTTGCAATTGCTCTTTCCCCAGGAGTGCCCCTCTGCTCCCTCGGCATTACAGGGCAGTGGGTGGCAGTGGACAACCATGGGCAGTCCCCCTGGCCACCCAACCCTCGGACTTTCAGTAAAGAAGCCGTTCTCCAAGTAGGAAAGCAGCCCCTTGCTAGGGGGGTGTAACACGCTGCTGTTTTAAAGACTCATCAGAGCAGGAAGACAAAACTAAATTTGCCTCTACCCAGGGGCTCCTCTGAGGGATTTTTTTAGCTCAACAACACGAAAATCTCTGAAATAGTGCTTGTAGTACCACCACCCTTCCCTCTCAAACCAAAACGCCAAATTTCTCATACATCCACAAATAAAAAGGAAAACCTAGTCTTTCTCTCTACCATGTCTTTCCTAAAGCAGCAATAAAACAAACTACCCTACCCCATCTGAATTTACATAACACTTTAACTAGGTACAGCCCCGTGCCAATTTATATCACCTGTGGAGCTGGTCCATGGCTATATATATGAGAGAACGCTACTTATTTTTGTTTGAATACTCTTGCTAAGAGGGAGAAGGAGAGCTAGAAGGTTACTGCTAGGTAATTTAGACCTGGGTTTTGCATATAAAGGACAATTAGGGAATTTTACTAGAAATGAGCAAGTTTGATTGCATCTTTAGGTCATGATTTATGAGAAAAGATAGCACAGAGAAGATATAGTGTAGAAATGATACAGCTTCAAAGAACTGAATATAGAAAAATTTATTGGTGGGACGAAGGACCAAACAAGGACTGCATGTTTGTTTTCTCAATGGTAGATAGATAGCAGAAGAGAGGGGGCTTAAATTGGAGCAAATGGAGTTTGAGATAGATTGAGGTTTCCAGCTGCAAGGACAGCTCAGTATTAGAATTGACCTAGGGAGCTTTTGGACCTTCATCCATGGTGGAAAAGTCAAACAAGTCTCTGCAAGAGATGATAGGACTGATGGGATCCTCACCTGAGAAATGACAAGTTTGGCACTAAAAAAACCATACCACCAAATAACTCTGTCTTGTAGCATTGTTATGCTAAAGGGGGAGAGGCTGAGACTGTGCACAGCTGTGCTGACATTGCTCCCAGCAAGGAGAACCAGCTTTGAGCATACCGAAGCAGGCTTTGGCAACAGGGGATTAGTATTTTGTCATATTAGTACAGTATTTTAGATATTTAATTATGTACTTACCATATTAAGCAATAAAGGGCAAGCTAAACGGAAAGGTGAACTTTGCAATGTGGAACGACTGGGTATTACAACTCCATCTAGGAGTTGAACTTGTGATATCCCCAACTAATGTGTGAATTGCTGAGGTGGTTTTGGTTTGGAATTGCCGAAGTTCAGGGACATTGTTAACTTAAGAAACTCCTTTACTCTGCAGGTAACTGCTTTTGCAAAAGAAGAATCTGACTTTTGAAATCATCGTGGGTACTAACAGCCCTGAATATCAATGTAAGTGCTTTAATTTGAAATTTCCAGATCTCTAATTCTTCTACTCACCAGGTCACTAGAAACAAAATTCAGCATGTCCAAATGCTGAAAACTCAACTGATTTTATACCTACATGTCTCTGAAATCAACCAAACAACTTTTTCTTAACTGGGGCTGGAGGCAAAGTATGTTATCTTGGAGCTTGACTTCTCAATGTATTGAAGGAAAGGTGCAAGGAGTGGTGAAAAATATGGAGGAAGTTATTTCTAATGGAAAGCAGAACAAAATTTTACAGTGCTCCTGCCTAGAATTGAGTTGTCATCCAAGTGGTTTTCATGAATAATAACATTCTAGGTATGTCTGCCTGGTAGCAATGGGTACAACTCTAGAGTTTTATTTATTTATTTATTTGCACATATGAACCTGGAAACATTTTTTTCTACTAGGACACAAGCTGTTTCATGAAGAACTCCCACTCTTTCCTCTGCTTTGATATGAGATTTCTTTTTTCATTTACTAACATACTTATGGAAATAATTTGCAAACATATTGTATCCTTTAAACTTTGAGATATTATGCCATTTGTTCTTATGCAGACTTCTAAGTGAAATCATTGTGGGCGTCCTGCTTAAATAGTGGATGTGAAGAAAGGTTCATGTATTTCATGGGTTGGTGGCTGTGGATTTTGCTACAGCATTTCCCCTTCTGCTTGTGCACAATTGTGCATTAACTTTTCACTTTTCATTTGACAGATATAACAAAAAGTTGAGTTTAGCAGCCCCAGTCACAGAGATTACCATATAAAAATAGCTTCCAAGACTAAACCAATGCGTTATTGCTATGCTGGGTTTGAGGGAAGCTGAAATAAGCTATTAGTATGAACAACTCCATATATTTCAACAGGTTGTTACTTCAGATGGAAGCAAAAATTAGATTGGAAGAAATGCTGTATTAAAAAAAATACCATATGTGTGACTCATCACCGTGTTGTTTCTTTTCATGTTTAATTATACCTAGGCTTCAAGATCTGTCATTTACCTTCAGCTAGCATGAAATGTCCTTTTTTTTTTTTTTTAAATGTGGCAAAATTTATGGATTTCAGTCCCAATTGCTCCATGAAAGTATCCAGACACTGGCTACATGACAGGAAAAACTCCTTTTATATGTGATAATTTAAATTTGGAAAGTTTGTCATGTATCTCTTTTAAAAAGGTAAACAGAAGCACATGAGCAGGGCAGCAATTACGATGCCAAACCAGTCGTTTGTATTGAATAGGTCATTTAGAATGGAGTTCTGGCAAGTGTAAATGTCTGCTCTGCTACTTACAGCTTCTCTTGGGCACAATAAGATTTGTGGAAGTGTTTTCTACTTGGTGGAAATGTTTTCTACTTGGTGTTTCTTGAACAAATATTTCTTTTGGAGGAGTCAGGGATCTGCGTCTTTTTCTTGTTTGTTCTCCCTGTACACAAATGACAATTATTGCATGCAAGGCAGTGGTGGTGTTGAGGGACTTTGAATGTATTTGTTACTTCATCTTAAACTTTTTTCTCCCTCTGAATAAAATTTTTCAGAAATATATTGTCTGTATAGCTCATATATAAACCTTACAATTTATGAGATTACTATTATTATGGAGGATGGATAGTGACATTCTTACTTTCATACACCAAGAACTTATTTGTTCTCATGTCGGTCTTATGAAATCTCATAGCTTTCTGTCTAGGGAACAGACTTGCACTTTGGAGTTTGTATGTATAGGCACCCACAGGAAAGGGCTAATTTTTTTTTGTTTTGTTTTATTTGGTAGATAGGTACTCTTACATGGCAACACAGATGAAAATCTGTTGTGCTGTTACTTGTGTAAAAATGGCAGATTAAAACGTGATACAGGATGGTACTTTGTGCAGGATTTCTTAACCTCTTTACCTGTAATAAGTTATTTAATAACTTATCTGAACGTGTTTGCTGCTGAAATAAAAAAAAATGTGGGAATCTGAAGATATAAAAAGGGAAACTTCCTTTCTGTGGCTGATCTAGAAATTGCAGAGAATTTGAATTAGAAAGATTGTGCAGCAAGAGCTCTCTTTTACTGCAATGCAATGTGATCCTGAGGTGCTGCAGGAAGCTGAGGCAAAAACTTTGGCTACATAGGTGAGATGGCTGATGGTGGCCTAAAACTGAGCTGTCCAGATCCACTATAACAGAAGTGGTAACCATGCCCAGTGCTTCTCCTGTCTTTTGAGTCATGAGGGAGCCAAAGCATATGTCTGACCAAGGCAGCAAATGTTCTACTTGATGTTTGCTGGCATCCTGTTCACTGATTATCCAGAGAGCAAATATGACTGATGCATGCCATGACTAAAATAGCAGAAAGAAGATGGGGAAGGGCTCATGTTTGAACCTTGTCCTAACACGGTCACAATGAAGATCATGGCTGAAAGCTGGATCTTGGGTATGCTCCTGAGTTCCACAGACTGAAAGCAGCACCTTGGCCTTTCCAGGATTTTCTCCTGACTCAAGGCTGATACACAGTCTGGTAAAGGGCAGGTAACCTCTTGACAATCACAGTAAAGCTCAGAATTTAGTGGCCAAAAATTGACAGCACTGTGGCAAAAAACCCCAAACAACTCAAACCCAGCAAACCAAACCCATCAGAATTCCTGGATCATCCACTTTTAGCCAACTTAAAAGTCATGAGTAATAGGAATTCAGCAGAGAACTTAATTTGATAATTATTTTCTCAAGTCCATATACACCACAGATCTAACTAACAGTAACCCTTGCAAATTCCAACACACAACTTCTGCAGAGTCTTGTGGTGAGGTGCATTTGTATGGATGCTGATGGGTTTTTTTTGAGCTGCTACTGGCTTCTATGCCAGGTGAAGCTGAGGTGGTTGGAAAAATGTAGTGGCTGGTACATGTGATTTTGTTAAAGAGCCAGTGATCACTGGTGCAAACATCCTTGCTAACACCTGTACTGCTAACCTCGTTTTGCAAGGACTGGTTCACTTTGCTTTTGATCCACATCTTGCGACTGTTCAAGTATTTACACTCAGTTTTGGAACTGCTGCTGGGTGAGGAGGGAAAATGAGTGGCTGCTGCTTTGTAGAGTATGACTTTGCTGATTCCTTCCTTGAAAAGCATTCTTTTAGCAGCTGTGGCACTGGGTACAATGGCTTAATTTCAAAGAACAAAGTTGTTAGCAATGTAATGCCTGGGCACTTGACTGTTTTGTCAGGTTCTGTACAGCTCATATTGGCAGGTCTGTTCCTTACTGTTTGGAAGGGAGGAAAAAATAAAAGGTCTTTTCTAAACAGCCAGGTCCTCCTAATAGGATTTGACTGGGAATTCCCTTACTTCACATATGTTGTCTGTTCAATGAATTTTTACTTGCCTTATTCTTGTCTTACATTCAATACTTTCAGGAAGAGTGGAACATGACTTTATTCCCTAGGAAATGATGTAGTGGTTTTTTTCCCCTGAACATCAGGCATTGAGATAAATTTCCAGACCAAAGATTTCTGATATTCTAATGATATTCTAGTGGCCTCTAATTTGAAATCACTGTCATGCTGGTGAACAACAAGGACCTTGGCAGACTTCAGACTTGTGTAGCAGAAAAAAAATTGAGCCTCTAGATATTATATGTCTAGCTTAATTCTGGTATGGCCCAGTGAGCTGTGCAATGTTCTGCTTGATTTACCTCAGTGTAAACAATGTTTGATCTCTTCTCCCATATTGGTCTGGTTCCCCCTCCTTAAGTAAGGAAGCTGGGAGAAGTTTTGATCCCTATAGTCAGAACAGTGGCCTGCCCTCCCACAACTTGTTTTATTTGAGGGACTCTCCAGCCAAATCTCCTGTGTTCAGTTGGATGCTGCTTCTTCCAGGATGTGCTGTTCATGTTCACCCTGCTGTGCTGGCACTTCTCTTCATGACTTTAGTATTTCTGTGTTGTTTTGAATACCTCAAGATATATTGGTAGTTTTTATCATAGTTTACTTGAATTCCTTCTGTATTTTTAATGGATCACATAGATCTGATAAACAAATGTTTGTTTTCATGTAAATCATAGACCTGAATGCCCCTTTTGGCTGTTTGCTTGTTTCAGTACTGAAGAAAGGAACTGCCTTTCAGATGTGCTTTATCTGAAAAAGAGAAAAAAAATTTCTCATTATTTTCCAACATTATGCATAGTTATGGTATTCCAATTTAATTACATACAGAATAAATATAACACAGACCCCAAACTGGTGAGATCAGCTTTCAATCACAGCAGGCCATAAGCTCTAGTAATTAGCCATACCTCCCCAAACCATCCCCACTAATAAATCCAGGGAAAAAAGAACACAGCAGAGGAAAAAATGAGAAGTGAAAAATACAAGATTTTCTAGCAAAGGGCAAAACAGCACCCTGATGTATACACAATGTATCCCTTAGAAAACATACTGCAGTAAAGCATTTGTTTTCCAAACTGAAGTGCCTGAAGCTGGGGATCTGCAGGCAAGAGCGCAAGTCTTGCTTTGAAATGAAGATGTGTTGTGGGGCTGAGTAGGGAGGCTGGGGGATGACTCAATTCCCTGTCCCTTCACCCTTCAGCCCCGAGCCCCTGGGGGAGCACAGGAGAAAAGAGGTACCAGGGAGATACCTGATGGGTGCTGTGACCAAACTGTTTTGTGGAGGAGCTGGCTCAGGGCAAGGTCTGGAATGCCCTGACCCACTGTGGAAGCTGGCAACACCACTGGAAAGCCTGAGTCAGGAGGCTGAGGGTAAATAGGGACTGTCCTCTCCTGTGTGGATTGGTAGCACTTCCCATGGAACATCACTGCTGCTTTTCAATGGCAGTTAAAATTTTCCACTCTGCTTTTGATGTGGCACACACAGCTTTTGAAAGTTCTGAAACTAGAGTCTTAACAAATGATATATAAAGCAGGGAGTCATTCTTCAGTTAAAAACAAACAAAATTAAAGAAATTCTAAATGAAACAATGGGAATTGTAGAAATATCACCTGTTTCATTTCAGTCAGGCCCCTAGAGATACTAAACACACTTACTTCACCTACTTAATTGCCTCAGGATGAGGCAATCCTGTATATCTTTTTTAGAACCATTAATAACCTACTTCACCTGATTGCAGCAAGTATTTTATTAGAGGATTTGTCAAATGGTAAATGCAAGGACTTTCTGCACAGATAAACAACAAAAATTGACCAAATTTAGCCTCCACTTACAGCTAAAGCTCATTTTTATTTTAATCTTCCATTTAATTTGAAACTTAATAGCTTTTCAAAAATTAAACCTACGTGATTTTCCTACAACACTTGTTTTGATTAAATAAAATATGCTCATTTCTACAGTGCTCAGTGCCTTGTTATGGAGCATTGTTGAATATGTGCAATTTTATATTTGCACTTTTTGTTCATGGCATGACCTAGAAGAAAGCAGAAATTCTTCAAAGACAGTGAAAAACTAGCCATTCACAATTTATATTAGTCTTCAAATTTAGATGTGTTTCTCTGCAAGCACATAGTGCTGCTTTTCAGAAGAAGCCAAGGCATGCACAGAATTGAATCATCAGGTTACCTGGACTGTAGAAAAAAAGCCTGAAAATTTCAGGGTGTTTTGATGACAAGATAAAACAATGCAATGATGCTACAAAAGCGAAGCTGCCTTCCCAGTAAGATTAGATGTTTCTAGTAGGCAATGTGTTTTTGAGCAAGGTTGCTGCTATGTGACACCAAGCCCTGGCAGGCTATGCTGAGAGGAGAGCAAACTGGTGGGAATCCAGAGGACAATAGCAATTAAAAGCAGGTATTTAGCAAATGTCTCCTTCAAGGAAAGAGTGCAATAATTTGATTTCTTTAATATTAAAAGGAGAAGAATGAGAGGCCTCATTTGTGTTTTGGAATGGAGAGGTAACAATGAAGAAAAGGCTATTGTTTAAATCTGTGTAGCTGTTATTCAAAATTGGCTGATATTTACAGGAAGGAAAGATTAGATTAGATATTAGGGAACAATTTCTAGGTGCTGGGCTAGTGAAATAGGGAACAGATTGTCAGAGTGTGTGTAGAAACTTCCTTGATGGAAATTTGAAAAATCAAGTCAGACTTCTGCTGTTTAGAGGCAGGTCATCCAGCTCCTGTTCCGGGGCTGGTCTAGTCTGTTGCACTGCTCCTCAGCACTCTGTTCATGTGGCTTTGTCCTAAGGAAAAAGGTCAGGCAAACATATATGCAATACAGCAGAGATATTTTTCTGTAAAATAACAGGAATGTATCTGATCCTCAGTGTGCAATACATATTTCTGTCTGGGAGTTAAGACATGGGTGGAGAATGATGACTGTCTCCCTTGCTCCACAGAGCTAATACGTCTTCTGCTGAAGCTGTTTTTAACAGAATTTTGTATTATAAATTTACACTGCCATATTTTTATTACTTAAAATAAACAAACCCAAAAACTAGTGTGGCTCTGGCAGCACCGTCCTCAATCTCAAATGTTTTCACATCTAAAATACCACTGTGGTGCCTCATAGTGTTTGTGATTTACTGTCTCATCCATTGCATGACCAGTCTGCTATCCTCACAGAGCTCCACAGTCAGGAACTCTCTCTTCTGGTAGAGGGCATATTGGGAAAAGTGGAAATCAAAAAGAAGTTGTGAATGGGAAATAAAGCTCTTGGACAATATGGCATTGGCTCTTCTTTGTCTTGTTATTTTTGTTTTCAATTGAAATTTAAGAGATACAAAAACAGTCCTGTGGTTGTTAAAATTGGGGTTCTGATATACCTGCAGATTCACAGAGAATTTTCCTGTATACAGTTGAAAGGAAGCTCAGAAGGGGTTATTAAATAGAAAGGAAATTTCCACTGAAGAAAAAGTATTTGTTTATGAAATGTGTTATGACTTACTCTGCTGTCGTGTATTGGTGATTTTAAGAACATTGTGGAAGGTAAGGACTGATTATGAATCCTGTGTTGGTGAAGATTAAAGACCCCACTTAATTCCTGATGAATTATCCTGAAAGGAAAATGTCAGTCTCAGCAGTAGATTCTGGATATCTGCTTGCTCTTTGGCAGGGGAAGACAGAGGCAGGGTCTCTTCAACTTCATGCTGTCTGTATTGTGAGGAGAGTACACTGACAGTTCATCAGACAAGCTTGCCCCTTTGACTAGCTGACCAAAGGAGGAAGGTATTTTCATGTACAAAATGCCCTTTAGCCTGAAGCTTCTAAATTTCAATTACAAACCTAACTGCAGGCACCATTAATGCATGTCTTTTTCAAATCGGCATTTATTGTATTAAAATGAGCTTGATTACATGCACTTAAATTGTAAAGGGAACATAATGAAGGAAAGAAAATCAGCCTTTAGTAATATTAGCCTATCATCAGTCACTAACTTTATAGCACTCCTATTTCAGTGATAAAAATCCAGCTAGTTCCAGTGCAGGATAGTGCTTTTCTAGTCAATAGAGGCCAACAAGGCACATCCTGCAGGTGGTCAGTTTTGCCCTGTCTTTCTTAAAATAGGCTGATTCCTTTATTTTCTCCAGTAAGTGCCCTTACCACTGAAGGACATGAACTTCCCCAAGAAGTGTCCTGTCCTCTGCACTTTCTAACTGCTGCTAGACTTGGGCTGCCTTCTGGTTTCTTTTTTATTTTCTAACAGTTTTACATGTTACGTTTTGACTGTAGAAGGCATGAAGAGTGCAGTTTGGAAGGATTTTTATGGAGGCTGTTTGCATGTCCTTGGCTTGCAATACAATAACCCTGGCAGGCTGGATTTGAATCTGATCTTTCTGGATTTTAGTCTGAATGTCTTCTAGGAACCCCAGTCTTTCTTTAGCTGGGTGTTGAAATCAAGTTGCTGCAGTTGCAGCCTGTTGTAGAGGGCTTAAGCTTGGTTACCTGGTGCTCTGCAAATGCCAGTCCTCCTCACAAGGAAAGGAATGACTGGTTTCAAAATCTCCACTGGACTTAAGAATGGGACTGGTACTTAACTGCTTGTCATTAGATGAAAACACAAGAAAGCTATGTGCAGATCCAGACAGAGATTTTCCATGTAATTTATTACTTTTTAAATTTTTTAAAGGTAAGAAAAGAAAAATGTGCAAGCTGGAATATTTCATAGCAGCTCTCCAGAGATTTTTAGAACTCTTGAATTGTGGATGTTTACATTCTGTTCAAGATTCCTTTTAGGTGATTTATGCTGTTTCAATCTTGGCCCAAGGTATCAGTAAGAAGCTTATAATTTTGCAGTGATCTGTAACTCTCTGGAAACTCAGATTTCTACTGGAACATTAAGTTTGATAGAAAACTAGGTGTTTTCTTCACTTACGACACTGGATCATAAGACTATAGGACTGGAGAAAATGCAAGAGGTGAGCCAGCCAGTCCTCATTTCCCAACTATAGTGAAACCCATGTCGTTAGTGATGGTGTTGTACGGTATTGTATGTAGGAGACAGCTTGGGACTGGGAAAAGAAGTCTGGAAAACAAATAGCATCAATTCATTTCCTGGTTTAGGCTCCAGGAAGGGAGAGTGATTTGGTATATGAAAGTTGTAGTTTGAAATTTCATTTTAATATATATTTCTGTCTTTAAGAAAGCATGCCCTTAAAAGCCTCAGCATAATACTACTTAGTAAGTGATATCTCTAAGAGCAGCACTACTCCTACCACTTCACCCACTTAACTTTTGAAGGACATCCTTCTCATTTTGTTATGGTTGTTGGCCAACAGTGCTGACGACAGGAAGTCTTTGTGTCATTACTTTTTATGACTTCACATGGTGTTCTTTTGGCTCTGCTAAATTCTGTGACCATTTTGCCACAGCTTCAAATTTAAATAATTTTAGTCAGTGTCTGATGAAAGCCCCTCATTTTGACTTTCAACCCCATTTATAACAGCTGTTAGAATATACTGTTTGAAGTCAGCTTGGATGTTGAGTTATTAGACAATGACTGGTTTCTTCTTTCAGGGTGTGAAGTACTGCATGAGCAGTATCATGAAGTCTGTGTATGGGAAGCAGGAGAAACATGGATTTGTACCCATTCTGTAGGCAGACATGGGATCCCTTTCTCTTGAAGAAAGTGAAGAGCAGATTTTAAAGGATAAGAAGGCAGATCAAGAACAGTCTTAACTGAAGACTTCCTTGCATTGAGAACAGGGGCTTTTCTTTTCTTTTGCAAATGGTTTCAGTGTCAGTGTGTGGGCAGCTTTCCTGGTGCAGAGCCTGAAAAGCATTCAACAAGGGAGAACGAAAAGTTTCAGAAGGGAGCTGCTGTTATTCAGGAAAGTAATCAAGACTACTGTTGTAGGAAAGGCAGTTTATGCCTAATAACTACTTCCTTTGCTTTAAAGAAGTTTTGGTGGTGTTCTTTTTCAACAGAAAAAGTATTTATATTTCTAAAAGGAACTGTTTCCCCATAAGTTCTAGATAATAGAGTTCTGAAGTATTCCTTCTGAGTGCCAGGTGCTCCAGGAATACAGAACACCCAGATGTGTTCAGTTCTGTTTTACTGTCTTTGAGGACTGGAAATTTTTCTTTATTCAAACTCTGTCTTTTTGATTTGCTTCTAAGACACTGAGAGCTTGATACAAACTGTTTTGTATGGAGTTTTAACAAGATCTTCATGGTCTGAGTTTCCCATCTCTGCTGAGAACTCATCAAAGCTTTAATCAAAATCATTGCATTCTGCAATCTGTATTTTAGGTACCTCTGGCAGAAGTAGCCCCTTAAAGTTCCTCTGCAAGGTCTTAATTTATAATAACGATAAAAAGATAAAAAAAAATCCATTCAAGTACATCCTTCTAAGAACAAGAGCAATACTTCGTAGACCTTCTTAATTAGTGGATCAAATTTCTTCTCCCTTCCAATTAAATAATAATCACTCAGGAGCTACCTTAAAATTTTATATTTTGTAGGCACAATTAAACGAACTCATATCACAAATACAGACCTCCACAATCTACCATCCTCTAACATATTAGCCCTTTTGTTCCTCCACTTAGCTGAGATGAGACTGAAGATGAGACTTTTGTGACAGTCATGACCAACGTAATTTCTGATCTTGGGACTGATTTTATTTTGGTAAAAATATCTGACATAGTAATGCACAAATATATTATAAGCTGGAACCCATTAACTTAATACCAACTTTTAAAATTTTCAGAAAATTGCATTATTTCATGCAAATGATGATTTATTTCTGCCTGAATATTAAATCCAAAAGCAAGTAGATGATCTACCCCTGCTTATACAAGAGTTGTGTGAGAAATGTCATCATTCTTAGTGTTTGGAATGATTTTTTTGTAGTGGAAAGTAGTGGGGAAAGACAATTAGTATTTTAATTTTCTGTACTTTAGTGTACACATTCCAAGTGAAGGTAGGTCCTTTTGGGACAAGACCTATTCTGAATACTTCCTCTCACTGGCCAGGGAAGGCGCTTCCATTATGTGTGAAAGGCTTTGTTCTGTTCTTCAAGAAATTCTAAATTATTACTGTTTATTGTGAAAATATATATTTAAACATTGTCTTCACAAGCCTCAATGAGACTAATCTTGGCTTCTGTAGACATGGTTGTTTCCTTCAGAGTGCCCTTTTCTTAATGAATACGTGAAGCCACCAGCAGGATTACTGTGGAAGCAGTTGTCATTATAGTTACAGCATATGTGTATTATATAATGCTATTTTATTTGTTGCTGGCACTATGAGTTCTTCATTCATTTGGCTTGGCACCAAGATACCTGAACCACACTGGAATGATGTGAGTAGGTTAGGGCAAACAGGATGATGTGGGGGATGAAATCTTAGGCAAACAGTAGTTAGTGCAGTGTATCCCCTTGTGTATCCCAAACCTTGTGCATGGAGACAGCAGAGTATCCTACTGAATCTTGTAGGAGCTTCAATTTATATCTCCTCTCCACCAGGAGAGGCTGTAATATAAATATAAGAGTAGAAATCATAAGAATTGCATAAAACCCCTCCACAATTAAAAAATAAAGTCTTTGAAGGTTTGAACATTGCTGCTTTTGTCTCTTGGCAGGAGGCACTTATTAGGTAATAGGATTTTTTAATAAAAAGTTAGTGCTGTAGTAGCTGAGACTGTTTTTTCACTTCTGATTGGCAGAGGAAAGATATAAATTTTTTGTACTTTTACAGTCATAGCAACTATTTGTCTATTTACATTTATGCACTTCATATTTTGCCATTGTGTCATTAGACTAGTTCAACATGGCCTGGGGGAACAACTTCAAGGCACTGAAGCATTCAGATAGGCTACCCATTTTCTGCAAAAGATTGCTTGCTATGAGCAGGTAAGGTGAGTCTCTGTGTTTATCAGGAACCTGTGCTGGAGAAGTAATTACTCATGTGGTGTTTCTCTGCTCCTGAACCTTGAGCTACCTCTGAAGAAGTATTGTGTTTTCTCCTCGGTGTTGTGTTGAGAGGAATGCTTAATGATTTCAGGATAATCTAGTGTTTAAAACAGTAATGTCAGCTCCTTTCAACTTCTTGGCTGGTTGATACTGTGCTTCCTAGTCTAATACAGCTTCTTTAATCAGCACAGTATTATCAATTGCATATTATCTGTATGTCTGGAGTGTTCTTTTAAAAACTGACTAATTGTCATATAGTGGCATAAAAGAAAATGCACCTAAAATCACCAAGCACCAAATATCAAAATACCTTAATATTTATTCATTGTCTTATTGCAACATCCAAGAATGAAAGAGCTCAAGTGGTGTCACTTAATAGTTCAAATCACTCAAAGTAAATGCTTTTTTTATCTCCAGAAGATAAACCTTGGTTTTGCCTACAGTAGCTATTCTTGTTCCAAAGCAGGTTAATCAGTTAATCAGCTGAGAGAGAAAGCATATTTGCTCATACAGATATACTGGCAATTTTATTAAAAAAACCAAACAACATCCTAGCTTGGATCCTAACCCAAACCCCTCTGAAGTATTCGACTCAACAAGCTGGCTTCCATTATAAGTTAGTTTGAACACTGAAAATTGTAACAGCAAAAGTGTAAAAATAGCAAATTATTTTTACTACTGTATTAAATGATTATGCTTGTGACAAAGTGTTGGCTAAAGGGTAAAATATAAAGACCATGACTTTCAATTTATTCTAAAATATTATAGTTCTCAAGTATATTTTTTTACTGACATCTGGTTATTTCAATACTGAAGCAAACAGAAACAGAAAACACCTGGATTTCTAAACTCCATATGTAGAAGATGTAAATGCCCACAGTTTTGCCTTTCTTCCTGTTTTCTTTGATTTCTTTTTCCTTTTCCTGCTCTGCTTGTTTGCTCTATGAAAGCTTCCTAATTACTTTATTTTTATTTTTGAGTCTCTGAATAAACACAATGCTGTTATTCTGAAGATACGTAGGGAAACCCTGACCTCTGCTGAAGCCTAAGGGAGACTTATTGTTGACGTGACTCCGCTCCAGGACTTTGCAGTGGTAATCACTGGGTCTAGGAGTAGATTTTTATAGTTATGATGCTAGGACCAACCTAATAAAATCTAAACTTCTGTATAGGTCATGATATGTGTTTCACTTAGTTTTCAGTGTTGAGTAGTCTCCTTTTGTTCGTCTGTGTAGTGGACAACACTGAAATACTGCTTTCGGACTGGATGCGAAATTCAGCTGTCACACAATATTTGGCTCACTAGACTTCAGTAGTTAGATGAAGAATTAATTTAGACTGTTGAATTGAAATAAATTCAGTTAATTGAAGTCAGTCAATAGGAGCTCTTTGTACATATTTGGAAGAAGAATGTAGACCTTTTTAAGTCTAATCAACTACAGAACATTATTAAGTTCCCATAAGAAATGGTTTAAGTGCAATGTGATAATGAAAAATGAGAATGAAAACATTTTGTTCACTTTGAGTAGCTCTACAATCTAGAATCTGAAAAGAAACCACTTTACATAATGGAAAGAGATATTTACAAAGCAGTCAGACTGAAAAATACCTAGAATTATAGAGGGTGGCAAATTAGAAAACAGCTTGTAAAGTGATACAGCAGCAAAAGTAATTTTGGGCTGGAGAGATATCTTTTTAGAAACCAAGGAGGTGCTAATGCCCTTACTATGTGAAATGGTGCCTACAATACCACACTGAGATCTGTGAGCCTCCAATAGTGGAAAAACATCACCAGGGAAAACAAAATGCAACAAACCTGAAACATGCTTTGGAGGCTGGGGAAAAAGTATATACTGTATAGCCAAATGTTGGTGCTTTCACTTTAGAAATACTAATTTAAGAGTTGCCTTAGTGTTTAAAACTCAGACAAATGTGATAAAATAATGCAAATAACCTGATATTTACCACTGTGCTGTGAGTTAAAACCTGGCAGAGGACTTTGAACTAGATCTTTGGGTTGACTGTCTGGTTCCATCATTTTCTGCTAATATTGACTTTGAGAAATCCCATGTCACATTTCTCTCTGTACACCAGTATGCCATTTCTTCAGTTTGTCTCTATCTCATAATAAGTCTACATCTCTTGCCTTGTTGTCAAAGACATTGAAATGGGCCAGGCAGCTGAACAGTTTGCTTCAAGCTGCAGAAGTGTCAGCATTGGGCCAGGCTAAATGTCCATCCAGGCCAATATTCTGTGCTTGACTATTGCCTAGAGAAGAATGTAAGAACAAAACTACTTAGAATAGCACTCTAAGTTACTTGTGGGATTTTCTCCTATAGAGATACCATGTTTCTGTTCACTAGCTTTGTTAAGTTTCTTTTCTGTTAATATCTTCAGCTGCTTTTCAAATCCACATAGATTTTTGGCAGTTCTGGTGTCTTCCAGTGAAAAGACTTCCTTACCTTAACTATGCAGTGTGTATCAAGAATGCCCTATTTTTCTTCTGAACTTGACATTCACAAGTTTCATCTGATGGTCACTCAATCCTTCCTCATATATCCTGACCCCATCATTTTTGATATTATGAAACTTTACCATGTCTCCATCAGTCATTTAAGTATTACTCCCCCCCCCCCCCCCCCCCCCCCCCCCCAGTTCCAGGAGGCTTACTATAATTAACCTGCCCTGTGCCTGGAGGCTGTTACTGAATTTTGTTCATATTTGTCATCCTCTCCAGACTTTTTCCTATTCTGTTGTACCTAGTTGACCAGCTACATGACTGTAATTGGAATAGCTATCATTGTGATAATTTATAATTTTGGATTCTGTTTGTGCAGTGGGACCCAAAGGGATTGAACCTTGGTCAGTTGAACTGTGCTCACTATGGATCCCATGCAAACACAAATGAAACTGTAGGGAGTTTCACATGGTTCTCCTTCCTTTTGCATGTGGGCAGTTTGGGCTGAACTGTTTTCCCTGGTGTGCTCAAAAAGGACTTTTCAGTGATGATTATTTCATTATAAATGTTCAGCTTAACCTTATTTAGGAAGAAAAAAACCCTTTCTATTCTTCTGATTAACTGGACAAAACACACAACCCTAAAATGTGATTAATAATTGCTACTTAAATAATTTTCCCTCAAAGTTCACTTTTCTCAAAAGTAATCTTACAAAACATTCCCATCAAAGGGCAAGATTTAGAACTAATGCCCTGACATTTGGAAAATCATAAGGTGAAAAATAAACAGCTGAAAATGACCACCCAAAAGAGTGATTAACAAGAAAGGCAGGAATTTAAATAATGCTGGAGCAGCACCGTGCATATGCTTACAATTTCAACAGGATGGCTTATAGCAAGGGAAGTTCAGCATGCTCATGAGCCTTTGCAGGACTGGAAGGATGTGTTTTCTCTCTCCCCAGAGATATATAAATGATACATCTTGGATAAAATTCATCCCTGATGTACAAGTTAAAAATAGTGACTAGAAACAATTCTTTTAAGATCTAAACATTTGCACGGGATAAGGACTATTGAATATTAAAAATCTGTGAAGTAACATAAAACAGAGCTGAACAGATATTCTCTCAGAGGGCTCTGTAAAATCTTACAGAAACCTGAGGTAATGATCAGACTAGGAATGGTTTTGTAAAAATAACTTTCCCTGACTTCCTTAGGGTCTGGTAATTTTTATGTATTCAAAAAGTATTTTCTGAATGGGATCTCAAACCTTTGGAAGCAGTTTTTCTTTCTGATTTCTGGTGTGAAAAGGAACCCTTAAAATATTGTTTTTGCACACAAAGTTTATTTTGCATGAGTTTATTTCTTCTGTCTCCAGGCTGCAGAGGGTGAATTCTGCTCCATGCTAATCAGCCTGGATGGTTAATGCCCAATTGGTGTGTTGTTTAGGTTTATGATGCTATACAAATAAAGCACTAAATACAAATTAAATAAAAACACCATTAGTACAGTTTGCATTAGGTTTATAGTGTTGTGTTCTCAAGATGTGTAACCAGTTTGTGCATAGCAATTGAAGATAATATACTTTAGATTATAAGAAGTTCAAGCATGTGGTACAGGAAGAAACATCAAAGGTTAGACTGTTATTATTAGGACACTTCAAAGACAAGAATTTCTGAAGCCTTTAAATTTTACGGCAGGTGCATGAAGAGGTGCCAGGTCATCTCAGGGTGGTCAAGAGAATACTACATTGAAACTAGATTGCATAGGACTCCTTTTATCTGTCAGAGAGTTGTGACTCTGACTCAGAAAGAGTTTTAACAGTGATTTTGAATACAGGACATCAAGCCTCTCTAATTTCAGCTGCTCTCAGCATGGAAGCTTGCAGTCATGGTCTGTACCAGTGGGCACATGTGTGTAACAGAAGGGTGGTGCTCCTGGTCGTGTCCCAGGCACAGAGCTCCAGTGCGATCTGTGGCTGTCGCTGGGTCAGTCAGGCTGAGCACTCCACAAAACTCTTCAGGTTTTGAAGCAAGCATTGGCTTCAATAATTATAGCAGTGCATGGGGATGACCTCTGGCTCCTACTCAATGTCTGTAATCCATTTGAAGACAAAAGTGTCATTCTGGTATTATTTAGGAGAAGTGTAAAAGGAGATTAATTATATTTGTAGTTTAAACAAAGTGGCACAATAAATCCAACACCTTCTGATTAGAGTGTGATCATATTCCCCTAATGGGATATTACAGGAAGCTACATAGAGAATAATATTTTTGCAATCAAATTAAGTGACAGTGATGGTTAATTTTAGCTTATTAGAGCAATATCTGTTCAGAGCTTGGAAAGAAAACATTTATTTCTTTAGCTTGTACAGTCTTCTCTTTCCTGGAGACTTGTATCTCAGCCCCACCTGCTCCATGCTATAATTCATCAACTTAATACTGCTTAACAAGTATATTTTTCTTTGGAATATCATCAGGCAAAATATTGACTTTGTCTTAATAAAATGAAGAAACAAAATGAATTATATATAGCCAACAAAAACATATTCCCTGCAACCAACTGCATGAGGCTTTTTCTGCTGATGAATTAATATATTAAACAATAATAGTTAAAAACCATTTTACATTGCTTTGATCATTCACTTACACACCATTAAGTAGACTAAGCATTTTATGTGAAAAGACTGTGTTTACAAATTAGTCCAGAGGACATGTTTCACACGGAAGATCAGCACATATATTGTGTTTTATTTCAGCTGCACATGACACAACCTTAATATTAGAGCCAGATGATTAAAAGAACATTACCTGAGCCTTGAGAGTCACTGAATGAGCTATGCTAAATTGGTTGTTTTCTATTTTGTGATTAATTGTGCTT
The DNA here is from genome assembly GCF_047495875.1 of Pithys albifrons albifrons. Classification (NCBI taxonomy): domain Eukaryota; kingdom Metazoa; phylum Chordata; class Aves; order Passeriformes; family Thamnophilidae; genus Pithys; species Pithys albifrons. Next base: position 13,057,322 of record NC_092468.1, on the reverse strand, counting down.
CTAAACCATATTTTAGTGTGCTTTGTTTTTCTGTCCCCAGTCATCCCATATTATTAAAGAGAAATTCTGCATATCTCTCCTGGAGTCCAATTAAGGATTTGCATCATGACTAGATTTTTCACTTTAATTACTGTATATAAAGTAGGTTTTGACTTATTTCCATATTTATCAAACTATGCAGAAGAAGCAAAATTCATCAAATAAACAGATATCTGTGGCTATAATTGCAGCCTGCACTGAGCAGCTAGGAAGAAAATATGAGGGTCCAAATTTCATTATGTAGAACATAATAAACATCTGAATAATTAAACTGTGTGTAAATCAAATGCTTGGCAGTAGTAAGAATAGAGAAGAGACACCTTAGTTTGATCAGAAAAAACACCATATTTCTAAATATATTAAAAAAATACATATTCTAAACATAATTCAATCTGTACTGACTAGAAACACAAGAACCAAAGCGTTAAATTTGTAGCTTGTTATGAGGTGAGCATGTCATGTACATTTAGAAAAAAATTTTTCACTAATAGTAAAGTATGCTTAGCTCTCCCTTTTGCATGTGTATTGAAAGCATGTTGCAAACAAACTAGAGGATGCAAACTTTTACACTGAAATGGCAAGTTCAATTTAGACATGCAGGCAGCTTTGATAAGCTGCCTTAAATCAAATGGCATAATTGTTAAAGCAGAAGCTTTGTCAGATTTAACTGTGAGAATTTCATTGTTCACTTGCATATCTTCTCTTGGATCTCAGTTAAAAGGGATACAGGAATATTTCTTTATTAAATAATTTCTAATTATAGGCTTTAATTAATTTTTTCCTATTTGCTATGAAGTAGTGCTATAATCTATTATACACATCTTGAAGCATGGTGTTTTTAGTTCTGTAAAAAATTCAAGGAAATTGCATTTCATATAGAAGTTTGCAAAACTGTTCCAAGCTAAAAATAAAATTTTGAGGATCAGTCCTGATTTGTGTAAAATTTCACTGATATTAAAGCAAACAATAGGAACGCAAACAACATTCATGCTGATTTGCACTTAAAACCCTTCCCCAAACAATCCACAACACAAGTCTGTCATTCTTTTCAAGCAAACTTACATCTACTTATACCAGAACAAAGTTTTTGATTGAGTTTTTTTAATTGCTACTTTGATTAGAATTTTTATGTACATAAAATCTTTTTAATGTGCTGGAAAACTTCTTGAAAGAGCATTTTGTTATTTAGGGTTTTTTAAAAATTATTTTTAGTGCTGTTTATGGGAAGTGAAGAGCTACTCTACTGTAATTGCATCTTTTTGTAGATACTACAGTTGTTTCTTGGAAACAAGAACTTGTTTTATTAATTTATTTGGTCTATCCTACTGAGTACACAAATAATAATTGAGGAGGAGAAAGATAGCAACTCAGATAAGGGAGAGAGAGAAAACTTAATAAAAATGCCATAAATGAACACCTACAAAAAGGATTTAAGCCTGTGCAAGCAAGAGAAAGGAAAGCTAATAACAATATCTGGAGGTAAAGAACATGTAATGAAATTCCTGTTGAATTTTCATCTATAACCATCTGCCAATGCAATTGATGCATGCTGCAAGATAAGCAGTAGTGTTGATTGAGCAAAGCAAATCTATTTTTGAGGGAAGAATGAAAACATGCCTCAGTGCATTTCCTAGATTGAGAGCTATCTAACAACCATCATTCAGCAGAAAAGTCAAAAGAACCTCAAGTGATGTTGAAAGTCTGGGAAAAAAAGCCAAGGTAGGGCTTATTCTTAAATGAAGGAGGAATAAAAACACAACAACCATCCATTAGCTCTAACACCACTTTCAAGTAAGGTACTGTAAAACCTTTGACAGATGTAGTACTATGACGAGCAGCTTAGGTGTGGTTAAGCTTAGCTTACTGTATTAGGGACCATTATCTGCTATTACATCTGTAGCATGCCACTTGTGTGTGGCACTTAGCAAACAGCTGACATATCAGGCTCTGGGGCAGATGAGGATGGCAAGGAATGCAGGAAAGTCAGAATGACAAGAGAAGTACACAAATCATGCTCTTGAAATAAGGTTAGTACAACTTTCTCCAGCTTGTACTACTCCAGCTTGGGGTAACTTTCTCCAAGGAAAGTAACTGGGATGGCCATAATGTAATGGATACAATTTTGTTCAGCATGTTTTCCCATAGCATTACTTTAGTGTGCTCTCCTAGCACTCCCTGTTTAGTCTTCTCTGGCAGGTAGAAAACCACTGATGGGGAGGTATGAGTACAGATTCATATTTTGACTTATAGAGTCTCAGCTAGGCAATGTGTAGTTTTATATACAACACCAAGAGAAAGGATAGAAGTGAGATTTCTTTTCCTTACTGGGTATGTCTATTTTGTTTAGGATTGAGGAATATCACTAGGAACCATGGGAGGAGTTTGCAGCACTGCTTGATGTGTTCAACTCAGTATACAAATGGATGAAAAGCACAGTGATAAAGAGGATGGAATGCATAGATCCTAAGGTTGCAATAGTCAATAATCATAAATACAGCAAGTTATTCTTTCAGGAAGGTGACAAGTTAAATCATCCTCTTGGTATAAAAATATTAACCCAACATAAATCTTTAACGATAAACAGCATAATAAAATTGTGTCTTACTATCTATGGGGATAAAAGACTGATACCAAGAAATTATCTTCCTAAACCTTGAATTGTTTTTCTAAGTTATACTGTAAGTATTAAAGTGCTGGTTTTGACCAATAACCAAAGTCACTAAAAAGAAAAGTGTTACGTGGCAGAGGCAAGGCAGGCCAGCTGTTCTGTACTGGTCGCAGTCATCACTGGTTAAAATATCTTGTACTCACAATTTCTAGGCTGAGACTGGAAACCTGAAGGAAATGTGTAAAGTGTGATATTTATGTCTCGGAATAAGAGAAGAGTGAAGGAGCAGAGAGAGCAGAAACAGCTCAGATAATACACCTGTGCTTAGCAAAGGAGGCATACAGGAGAAAGGACAACATCCTCCTTCTTGAAGAGAAACACATTATATAGAAATGCATTTAGTTTTACTGGCTCTCTTTCATCTGTTTTGAGCCTCTACTCTCACCACTATCCTTTCCAAGGGCTCACTTTTGCATGGAAAGTATTGCTTCAATGGCTGTGATAAGGGGAAATGGAGATCCACATCTCATATTTCTGGGACCTGGTTACAATTTGGTTGCAATGCAGAAAGTGGCCAACTGTGCAGTGGAGTTTATTAGACTGTCCAGGTGTTTCCTGTACTTCCAGGGAAGGATCAAAGTTTGTAGTTACAAGGGTGCATAGACTATCAGAGTGTATGAAATACATCACAAATGTATTCACTGTAACTCTGTCAGAGCTACTGTTGGAACTGTACTATTAGCCTTAGAGACTTCAACATCCATATGAACATCAAACCAGATGAGGCAACATCTGTTTTCCTGGTAAGGCTGAGCAACCTAGATTTTACTCAGCCACTTGACAAGCATTCCTAGGGCAGGAAAAAGTATTTGATTTTCATTTGCATATGGTCTAGTTGTCAGAAATACAAAGGGACTCTTTTTGTTTTGTTTGAATATTTTCAACTAAATTTCAATTTGAGAGCTGTTTTTCCTTGCCTAATCTAAGAAGTAGCTTCAAGATTAACTTGAAGTTATTGCTTCTAGGTTCTTTTTTTTACCTTAAGTGAAGCATAAATTTTATTTTTCTGGCTTATTGTTAGCAAAGACAACCAAATTCTCTGGGTTGTGGATAATATGACAATCAATTGTATACTTATCTCTGTCCTTGAAAGCAAGTTTGTTCAGCGGTTGAAGTTCACAACTTCTGGCTTGGGAAACTTAGCTGACATTCTTTAACCTTCATATATAATATAAATTGATACATAATATTGACTATTATTGAGAATCCTTTTCCCAGTTCCAATGTAATTTATTTTCAATTGTTCCTTCTCTAGAAATGTTCCTTAAAATGCATCCGTTTTTCAGATTTAGTGTTTAGACACTGCAATATTTCAAATAGAATCCCCTCTGCTCGCTTTCAGTAGACACTTTCTATTTGTTTTTCTATTGTCAATGGTAATATGAAGATGTTATTTACATCTTCTTACTGTAATGCTGCATTCTTATTGTATTTGAACATGTATTAAATTCTTTAGTTACTTGCTATGCTCAAAAACATAGTTATTACCATTATGAATTGCTATTTTTGTCAGCTTACCCAAGGTGGTTTATTTTCAGCTATTCAAAAATTTTAGTTGTGCTTCACACTCCATCTATTTTTATTCAGAACTCAGCCTCTCAGAATGTTATTTCTTATATTCTTGATACTGTTGACTTTATTTCCCTGGCAGTGGATTCTTTAGACTTTTAATCTAAGAATTACTTCAGAATTCAGGTAAACACTCATGGGTCAATACCTGACTTTTGCTGTCTTTGCCATAAAGTTCCTGTTCTAGTGACGTTGAATTCGATGGTTTTGAAATCAACTGAACTGGAACACAGAGTAACAAAGCACTCACAGAACATAAAGCCAATATCATTAGTGACAGAGTTTTAATAAAGAGTGCTTTTGATGCTAAAAATGAGAGCCATGGACTGTCCCCATCATTTATTATTCTGCTTAAGGTAGTGAGACATGAAGCAAAATAAAGTCATCTGCACACTACTGAAAAGCTTCTTTTGCTTTCCACAGGGTGATGTAAAGGACATTTAATGTAGTTTTACACACAGAGCTGTTTTTGCCTAGTGTGGCTCAATCCTTGAATAGCATAAAACCAAATACATCCTTCCAGAACTTTTGATGTAAGGACTGCAGTGAGGGTGGAAAAACCCTTTGAATGCAGCAGCATGTTGGCAGTGTCAGTGAAGGGCTGCTTGGTCCTTCAAGGCAGGGCCCTGAGAGCTGTTTTCACCCACAGGGCATGGTGCCACTGAAACAACAGTACAGAAAGTCACACTGGAGTCCTGCAAGTGCTCAGTCCTATCTGGCTCTGAATTTTAGCTTGCTTGATGACTTTTTTTATGTGCTAGCTTCTGACTATGCTCCTCATTTTACATGTCAAATAAGACTGCCCACAGTTCCTTTAAATTTATATGACTAATTGTTGAGAACTTTCTCAGGTTTTTGTTGGGCAAAGAGGCACATATATGCTTTAATGGCTTTGCAGTCAAGGGTGTCAGCTAAAGCCTCACTTCCCTCTGCAGCTTAATCATTTACAGTACAGCACAGTAAGACTTGTTGGAAAGTTGGTGCTGCAATCATTGTGCTGGCATTCTAGTGGAGAGAGACAAGGAAGCTTCTCCCAGTTAAGGGAATTGTAAGTGAGGGAAGCTATTGACTATTGTCAAATCTCAGTGCTTCATATTTCAAACTTAAATTAGTCTTTTCCAAATGGTTAATAGTGGTAAGCATATCTACATCTCAACTAACCACCTCTTCAGTCCCTTTCAGCGCTTTACTTACACTGAAACTGCAGAGGAACTGAGATTGCTGGAAATAAATTTTCTTTCAGCTCAAAATTTTTCCAGTGGAATATTTTATAATTCATCTGTCATTTATACAAAATACACTATTTAATTATATCAATTCCCATAAAATATAATTAATAAAACATGTGCCAGTTGGAAGATTTTCACTGAGGCGTCTTACAGCAGACTTAAACTGTTGGAAGAGAAGCAAAGGGAATTGGGAAAATGTAAATGGAAACTCAGCCCTGTATCTTCTCTGAAGAATGGGGCTGACGTAACTTATTTGAACATATGAAAAGTACTTTATCTGAAGAGTCTCATAGACATTGCAGTAAAGTTCTCATTACCTCTATAGATACAGTACCATGCTATAGGAAAACACTGGATACTAGTTTCTTAATGGCATCAAATATGATGCTAGGTAGTAAAAGGATGGCCTAGAAAAAGGCAAGTGGATGAATACCTCATGGTGTTGATAAATAGAGTGCACAGTATGAGACCAAGTTATAAAGAGGCATCATAATTTACATAACCACTTTTGGGGCTGTGAGTGTTAGCACCCTTACCCTCTGGGACATTTTTTCTTGTAAAACTGGCTGAAGTTCATTTTTCATATCCTTTATCAGGGTGGGGAAAAGGGTATGTCTGTTCAGAAATTGTTTGATTCCTTGGTTCTCCCCTCAGTGTCATGTGACACAGGTGTGGAGTTGCAGCAAGGCTAAAATGGTAAAGGGATATTGGTATTCCTAATCCACAACAGCTGCTTAAACCAGGTGCAAAGATGGATGTGAATTTGGGGTTGTGCCTGTGTGAAGGAAGGAGTGTGAGCTGTGTGTCCCATAGTAGCTCTATTCAAAACTTAGTGGAAAACTGCTCTGGCCTCTGGTTCACAAATTCTGTAGAAGAGGCAATATGAAGTAAAATTAAGATATTCACATTTCTGTACAGAAGGAAAAGGCCCAAGTCCGTGCAATTGCAGAAGCTGGACAACATTGAGAACTGTGTGGAGCAACGTTGTTGTGCAGGCAGGCCAGGCACTGTTGGGTAGCAGGGGGCCAGAGACAAGAGCATAGCCCCTTGTGTGACTCCCAGCTCCTGCCACAGGGATTAAATACTCCTCTTCTGACTTTCATGGTGGATAATATAGACTATGTAGAAACCCAGAAATGTGTCTTTCACATGATATCTCTTAATTTTTGTATTTCTGCCCATAATGCCTCTACTGACAGGTAGTAGGAAATATTCTCTCATTTGGTAGAGCATTTCAGAGTAATCCATGAGTTAGTGCCTTTCATTTTGCTGGAAGGAGTCAGTGTTAACTGATTTTAGGAGTAGATTTTAGATCACAGTAGGATTTGGCAGACTGTATTCCTTTCCAGAATAGCTCTATGCAGACTCCATACTTGTGAATGATGTTACCTTTGTCTAGGACAGGAAAACAATTCAAGGAATGGTTATACTATCAAAGCATATGTCTCCTGAAAAGCTGCCAGCCTTCTTTGACACAAGATCCTGAAGACAATGCTCTGAACACATAGGGTTGGTTGGTTTTCCTTTTTCCTGCATTTTTATCATGCTTGGTTGTTGCTTATACATGCCAGCTTGAATATATTGACATAAGCTATATAGCCAGTACTCACACCCCTGCATTTTTCCTTGCACCAAATACAGTATTTTTAGTGTAAAGTTTTATCCCCAAGATATAAGACCTTGGTGCTGGTAAGTGACAGATTGTCACTTAGGTATTAAATGCCTTTTCTGATGTTTGTCCCTTCACTTGAACTTGGATGATGACTTAGTATTCTCCAGGGGTTGCCCTGAAGTCTTCCCTTTATCTGCCTTTTCAGTTCATCCTAGATAGCTCTATTACAGATAATCACCACCTGCATATTTCAATGATTAACTTAATATATTAAAGTTAATCTTGGATTCTGAGTTTTCCACTCCTGTTTGCCTTCATAATCCTGTGAGCTTTGCACTTCCAAATAGACAGCAGTGTACCTTGAAGTTTCAATAGTGTAAAAGAAATGGTTTTACAGCAACAACATTCAGTGATATAAGCAAAATGAGACTTGTCATCATTCTGTGAGTTAGAACTTACTATAAATAGAAAGTGTTCAAAAGGTGTTATTTAGTAGTTTTCATTATGCAGCTGTCTACTTAAATCATTTAATTTTGGCATCTAACTCCCAGTCTCCATCAGAGACAAATAAGAAACCATATGTGAAAGCATCTGTGAAAATCTTTCTTTTATTTATGACAACATTAAAGAGAGGCTCTGATGTCAGTTACTTAACAATAATAGACATTCCTTTGCACCTATAGTGCTGGGTTACTTGGGCATATTCCTCTGTGGTATCTTATACCTACTGCTGTTTGCTTCATTATATACAGATGCACAGCAGTGAAGACAGTAATAGTCTTTCTTAATTAAATAAAGCTAAATGTTAATTAGTCAGAAAAATTGATTTATATTCAGAGCATGAAACTTTTTATTGTATGTCTCTTCTTTTTAAAGAACAGGTTGGATATTAATTTAGGACTTTACATTTTTTACTTTATTTCTGCACTGTATTTGGACTCTTATGGTGGGATCTAATCGCCATAGAAAAATTATAGGTCTACAGATGTTTTCAAGATGTTACTCTGTCAGTAGCAGATTATCCCCTGTAGCAAAATCTCATTAAAGTGCAATTTACAGAGCTCTGCTGATGTTGCCATCAACCAAAATTAAAGGCATTAATTTTTCAAAGTTCACAGAAGTCCTTACATAAATGATGTAGCAGTTTGCAAGAACAATTTACAGAAGTGTTATTTGCAGAATTAACCTACATTAACAGAACAATGTTGTAAGGGTATGAGAAAGGATTGGGCAGTGAAATTACAGCTGTTCATGGTTTGTATTAGGTAGTGGGTGCAAAGAACTGTTGAAACATAATAGTTATTCTTCTTTGATGCAAAGTTGGGTAGATAGGTTGGAATCTGAACTCTGTCTGTGAAGAGTTAAGCTTATAATAGAGTGATCACTGGTTGGGGACACCCATGGAGACTTTAAGTTCTACGTTGAAATATCTGTACTTGATATCTCTTAAAATATTCCCATTTAGAGAATGAGTTTATGTAGCTCATGTTGTGAATATGCCTCTTCAATACAGTACCAAATGCTTATCCAGGTATTTATTGACATAGGATGTCTATATTTTAACTGAGCTTAGAACTTCCATGTCAAACATAGTTGAAAATTTCAGGTTATTAGTGTTTTATGGGCCAGTATCAGAGTAAACGTGTTAAATCAGTGGTGGGAGGTGACTAATTTTCAATATTTAGATCTGTATGCATATGTAATGAACGTATTTAGAAGGCATCATTCACCTGCCTTTGCAACCATCCTTAGGTGCTGGCAAACACAGTCACCATGGTGAAGCCTCCACAGCCACAGTTATCTCTTCCACTTTTGTACGTGCCCAATTTCAATATCCAGAATTAACATCCAGCTGATGAGTAACCCCTTCCCTTCAACACAGAGCTGCTGAGCATGTGCTTAGAGTTAAAAGTCACCATCTCTCCAGAACTGGGAGCCAACAAAAACATTTTTAACTTCAGTATTTACAAAGAACACACTCCCCACTCACACATTGTCCTGGGTATTCATAGAAGATTTTATACCACCATAACTGGCTGTTATCATTAAATCAACATTTTCACTTGATGGATTTTTTTTTTTGTCTATGGCTAACAGTTTGTTTAGGCACGAGCTGGTTAATCTGGAACCATATCAGGATGCTCTCCAGGGAAAGACTGAAGACAACTGCAGGCTATAGTTACTTCTCTCTACTGTTTTGTGGAAATATTTGCCTTGAATGTTACTTTGGTTAAAAATGTAACAAAAAAATTGCCCCAAAGATATCCTTTTATCTGTTACTTGTTTCTAGAATTTCTCTGTTTTATATTAATGAAAAATTCTGGCCTTTCAGAGTCTGATGTGTTAGGAGCAGTCAGTTAATTCAGGCTTCACCCCACATGTTACCCACATCCTTGTCAGCTGTAAAGTGTCTGGTCCACTCCAGTGGGCAGGTGTGAGCAACACTGTGCACTCTATCACCTTACGAGTGCCCCTTGGTTGCTTTCTCTTTGTCCTTTTCAGCAGATCAGTTTCTAAGGTGCTTAACGTTTCTGTTGGGGTTTTGGATCTTTTTTTCAGAAGAGATGCTGGGTCCTGCTTGTTTTTCAATATCTAGTTACTGAATTTTAGGGATTAAAATGTGACAGGAGCGTTCTTGATCAATTTAGCCAAGCACTGAGGTGCCAAAAGAAAAGGTCCCCATGTTGTGCTGGCACCATTGTGTTTGTGGCTCCATTATGGACTGGCTGAAAAAACCCACAGGTGGACACAGCACGTGCAGGGATGGCATGAACTCACTGAAATGGCAGAATACCTCAATAGAAAACCACATTCCAGCAGATTGCTTGTGAGTCACAGTTAGCCTTAGCAATTAGACAACATGGATATTTAAATTGTCTTTAGCTGCTAAAGACAGAAAAGTAAGGGCTGGATGGGTACAAAAATACATCAGTCATCACTGTGTCTCTGTGTTCAGCAGAGCACAGAGTTGACCCATGGGGTCTGAGACTGGCTTGAGGGGATCAAGTCTGACCTGTGGAGACCAAGGCTGACCCATGGGGATAGGGGCTGACCCAGGATCCTTCAGGTGCCTATTGGTCTATACACCCATAGCAAAGAGAGAAGTGACAGATCAAGAGAGATATTATCTTGGAAACAAATATACTGAGGAGAAATTTAGTGCCTTTAGGACTCACATACTTGTATCTTTTAGGACTGGGTTTGTACAGCAGAAAGTCCTTGAGTTTTCAGCAGCTGTACAGTGGATATGAGTCTGCCTGCCTGCTAAGGAGTACAGAGCATCTCTTGAAAGGGCTTGATTTATATAGCTCACAGACTCTGTAACTAGTGTCTGACATAACCCTGCGTAGATGAAACAGTAGTAAGTAGTAAGGCAGAAGTTAAATTCAACTGTGTTTATTACCATTTTATAAGTGCTGTCTTATTGGTAGAACCTACTGAAGGAATTTATTATGAAATAAGATTGCTATCACTATACCACAATACAAATGCATAAATTATATTAGAGATATAAAGATCTGTTTGCTCCTGTAGTATTCAGTGACTCTACAACTACCTGGGACTTCCTTGATAATACAGGCCACAAATTTCTCCATGAATTTAGTCTTTAAGTTTTTGATTGAATCAGAGTATAGAATTAAAATGGTGCATGTAGAATTGATCACAGTTGTTGGTAACCTGCTCTGGTGTTTGACTACAACAGTAAGAGTGTATTACAAGATTTTGAGTATCAGTGACTCCAGCTGAACATACTTAAATAAAACCATCCAAATAAACAAACAAATAAAAAGCCATGCTCTGTTTCATATTGTAGTTTTAATGATGTAGTTAGTGAAGAAGAGAATGCGATCCCTCATTGAAAATTTTTGCATCTTTCCCCAAGAGCTGTTGTCTTGATTTCTGTTTGTGTCCATAAATAGTGTTGCTTTTCAAATAGTAAATGCATCAGGTTTTCTTCACATTCCAGTTGCTTCTGAGTAATTAGTATAAACCATATTGACTTTCAATAGGAACATTTTCACATAATTTGTAAAATTATGCAACGGAAGAATAGTTTGCAAAGCAAGAATATTGTGAAACCACACCTCTTTAGCAATGTATCTGTATTCTTCAATGTATTTTATTAGCTGCCTCTTTTGCGTAGAAAATGTATGACAAATATTGGTGATTGTCATCTTTTTTCTTCGTTCACATAGACGATAATGTTTAGACTTTAAAGAGTTAACACACAAGACTATTTTAACAACTAGTAAACACATGTTCCTTATTTGCAGGAAATAAGGTTTTTTCCATTCCCGTAAGCTGTTTCCCAAAAAGCCTTACCTTTATGTTGCTTTTGCAAAACAGTGATATTCAGGTGAAGTTCCTATACACAAACCACTTTGATTCTTTAAAGAGCAGCAACATCGTGGCTACCCCTGAGCTGCTTCACCAGCAGCTGGGCTGCACCTCCATCAGCTCCCAACCTTGTGTGTGGCCAGCCTGAGCTTGGCTCCAAACCCATGAGTGAGGGTGTTCAAAGGAGACTGTGCACAATGCTCCCACAGGCTGGGGGCTGCCAGCAGCAAACTCAGCGAGGCTGTTTTAAGTTACTGCAGTCTGCAGCAACACCCTTGGGACCTCCGTGATAGTTGGGGAGCAGAGGAATGTGATGCCCGCAGTTCATGCTGGCCCTGATCCCATGGCCACTCGGAGACCTCCTCTGCTCCCCATGATGGGGAGAGCGGCCGTGTGGGTGGCACTGCCTCCTTCCCGGCATCATCTTGCTACGGGAACCCTCCCTGGGGTGGGGCATTCACTGGCCAGGCTGACCTGGGAGCACATTGGAGGACATGAGCTCTCGCTTGTTTTAGTTTCCCAATTAGCCAAATCCCTATGAAGTTGAAAGATGGAATTTAAAAGTAGTTGGAGATAATGTAGGTAGTTTTGTCAAACTGCACAATATATATTATGCTCCCCTAGAAAATAAGCAGGAACCAATAGAAATGTGTTGTATTAATATTTAATACATTGCTTGGCTATGTAAACGTAGGATGTGTTTTAAAAAAGATGGCACAGTGAGGAAAATGTGAATGTTTTCAAAGAAAACAGCATTCTTCACAGCTTTGAGTAAATGCTTAAACTTAACTTGTGTTTGACTTTGCAGAAAATGTGAGAACCATATGAATATCTGTGCCTTATGGAAAACCATGAAATCTAAAAGCATGAACTGCTGTTCACTATTAACAAGTAAAACCCTATTCTTTCTTTCTATAAGATCCTGAATAATGGATAGAAACCTTCTTCCTTATTTTTTCGTGTTCTTTTGCAGTTCCTTAACTGTGAGACAGACAATAAATTATTTGCACAGATCCTACCATATACCAGTTCCTATCTGTAGCTTGACTGAGAAGCAGAAACAAATACGGGTATTGTGAAAACCACATTGGGTACAAAGACTGCACACAGATTGCCACTTGTAGTCAACAGCTGGGAATAATACGGGTCCTTATTAATCTGAATATTAGTGGTTGCCATTTTGCTTCTTTTTTAAATGATTTTGACAAAATGGTGGGAGGAAAGACAGGAGGAATTTCTTGCTGATAAGGATGCTTTTAAGACTCGCTTTGTCGCAGCTTGCTTACCCCTTTTAACTGGAGTACTCCTGTTATTTGCCTTTTAACAGCCTAAAACTTCTGTAATTAGAAAGAGAGAACTGAATTTAGAGCTGTACCAAAAATGGCAGTTCTGATCTGCAGTGCATTAGGAAAGGAGACAATGGGATGAAGCAGACAAGAGAGTGGAGACAAGAAAATTATTACTGGACAGTGCCTAGTGAGATGAAATTCCTTGGGATTTTCAAATAAGCACCACAGAAGAGCAGTAATACCAGTGTTCATCTGCACAATCCTTCCCATGCATCAGTTTTTAAATAATAACTGTGTCTTGTTATGGGAGGACATGGATAGTGCTGGGAAGGATGTGACTGCGGTTAAAGTGAGTACTGGATGCAGGAAGCCTGACCTCTAACTCCATCTTTGGCAGTTTCAGTCAGTGGTAGTTCACTCTTGATGTGCCTCAGTTTCTCTTTTGCAAAAAAGTGCTGATTTTATGACTAACCACAGGGCACAGCTGAAAAGTACATTCCAGTAGATAAAGCCCTGGTACATATTTTGAAATAAGGTATAATCTAAGTGCATCATGTTGTTTCCAGTTGAAGTCTTTGCTCATGACTTCAACAAAATTCTCTGTGACCTTCCTGAGAAGAGCTGCAAAGGTCAAGGCTATTACATTTGGACCATTATTATACTGCAGGTCCAGAAATAAGGAAATAAATCACAGATAATGAGAAAAAGTTTTACAAAGGTTTTTTGCAAATGGGTAAGAAACTAAAATATGCTACAGAAGAAATGATAATTTTGCTTTATATTTCTAGTGTTTGTAGCTCTTACTGGAAAGAGGCAAATGCTGCAGAGCCCTCCAAATCTCCTTCTTTTTTTAATGTGGCTGCTTTTTGTGACTATAAACTTAGACATGACCTGCAAGATTTAAATTCAAACAAAAGATGATGAAAAAGAGAGGTGAAAGAGTTTTTTGTTTTTTATCATCTTGCTCTCTACGCTTTGCTTTCTATGTCATTGTTTTAGTAATTTAGCTAAATTGCTGGGAAAGCAGACAGTGTTCAAATCAATGTAACAGCCTGGTGTGGACACAAGTGTGTTAGCTATATAGATATTTATTACAGTATAGCTTTAACAAAAAAATCCAGCAGTGGTACAAATAACCTCTGTACCAATAATATTTTGTTTGTGATATGAGGTGGCATTGATTTTAACCAAACCATTTTCCCAATTGATTTAATTACATTGGCACAGAAACTGTATGGAGGCAAGGCCTAGGGTGGGGAGGAGGATCTAACATGAACAAAAAAAGTGTAGTAATATGATGTATCTTCACTTATATGCTGGATTGATTCTAGAAGAACTGGGAAGATTTTAAAAAGGGTGGGATTTGCCTTTTGAGACAAGTATATTTGTTACTTATTTTTTAAAAAATATGACACATTAAGTAGTGGTTTTGGTTTAGTAACATTTCCATGCTGCAAATCTGTGGTATGAAAATACATGACAATATTTTCATTGTGAGAAGATTATGGAATTGCTTTTCCAAGTAGCTCATTAAGAATTGTCTTACTGTATTTATTCAAAGGTTTATGTTGGAAGAAAAAATTATTTCCAGCTTTTGAGAAGTAGGTCTTTTAAGAATAAAGTGTTTTATATAAAATGTTAGTAGCATTTGAACTGACTCATTTGCTTGCTGAAGTTTGAGAACTCATGTCATATCTGCAGAACATAGTGCATCTTTCTCCTTTTATGCTTCTGTTCCCTGATTCTATTCTGCTTATCATATCAGAAAAGTCTGAGAGTAACTTTGTAAGTGAGGAATAAGAAACATTGCATTTCTTTTTATAGACAAAATCCTGCCCAAACTATAATAAGGTGAAAGCTTGGAATATACCATGTATACAATAGTATTATTTAAGTTTTCTTTTCAAATGACAAGATTTGGTATGATTGTCCCACAGCTACCGCTGCTTACTGTTTTTAATTATATTGCTCATGAAGTGATCACACAATAGCAAACCATGTTTTAATGCAAACACACCGAAGGATAGAATTAGGATTGAATGTTCATCATTAGCTGTGCCTATCCTCATTTTTATATGCTTAACTCTGCAGCTTTAATATTGCATTAACTTGATTTTTAGAGAGAACATTTTGCCCTAAGTATAAGAAAAACGTTGATCTTTTATGTTGTCAGCCAGGGCAGATGTAAATCCTTCTACTTTTTATTGAAGAATTAACCATCTCCCTCTGGAGCCCAAATGCCAGCAGTACTGGTATAATTTTATTTTTAAGGCTATGGCCTGTAGTAAGCTGATTGAATGGTATAATATGTTCTATTCAAATCTTACTGCTTATGCACTTCGTTTCATAATGCCTTTGAAAATATATCATGTTCCAAGATGAATACAAGTTATGCATAAAAAAAGCTGTTTGTTACATAGCTTGGAAAATGTGGAATCAATTATTATTGGATTTAAGAAAACTGAGAGCGTTTTGGATAGAAAAAAAATTATTTAGTGTGTACTAATAATATCAAGTTACAGTGCCACAAATCCCTTTCCCTTGAAAAAACTAGTTCAGATTTAGTTCAAAACAATAACTCTTAAGGGATAGTGAGTGCCTCAATTAATATTATGTCAATTTGTTTTACCATCTGCACGTATTTACTAACCCAGGATATCTCAGAAGGTCTGCCCTAAAAATCACCATGTTTACTCAGCTGAAAGCAAATCTGAAGATCCCATTTCATTTTCAAGCCATCAGGATATGTTACAGTAAGTTCCATGTGTTGACAGATCCTTCAGGTTTTATTTATGGAACAGCATTTGCGTGAGAGATAATAGGCTAAGAATATCCATTACCTCACTTAATTGTTGTCTCCTTAAGACTTCTAAAAATGTATTTGGGGTTGGAGAGCAGGCAGCACAGGCGGTGTAAGGAGTCCACCAACTGGCACTGTCTTTGTTAGTTACTACTAATCCAGTCACTTGGGATCAGATGGTCCTGTGACAGCTTCTTCCCCCATAGACAGAGAGACAGTTTTAGAATAGATATAAGGCTGTGTAGTAGATGTGGAACAATTATATAATAGCTATATTAGTAATAGGTAATAATAGTAATAATAATAACATTAAAAATTCATAAACAAAGCATGCCAGTAAGGTGTGCAACACAAACAGGCTAACAAGTAAATTAAAAAAAAATGCATTTCAACCATATCCAAGCAAAACAGTTCTTTTTCCTTTTTACTCATTGAACATTGTTTCTTTGGAGCAATGTGTGTCACTGCTGGCCTGATGTTTCCAGCCTGGCCCTTTAGCCTGGCTGGATACACTAACCCAAGCATAGAGAACCTGACCAAAAGCAGTGGCTTGGGCAAGTTACAAAGTTAGAGGGGCAGCAGATGTGAAGCACTGTTTGGAAACTGGATAGGGAAGGGGTTGATATAAGGTGTAGGAGAGGGGAAGTGACAGACATTTGATGATCAGGGAAAGGGGAATTTGTGTGCGTGCCCAAATACAATAGAAGTAGATCCCCTCGCATAAGACCTATAGGGCATTTATAAGGAACTTGAAATCCTCCTCTTAGTTGCCATCCTAAATTTCCTCATAAAAAAATTACAGTGCTAGAGGAAAGAATGTTTTCATGCCTTACTTCCAGCATTCTTTCTTTATGAACATTGTTCTTTCAAAAACAGGGGTTTTGAGATCTCCTGAAATGTGTGAGATCTAAGTAGGGCCTTGGGTATGCTTGGAGACAAACAGAACTCTGTTGTGCCTGCTACAATATCTCTGTTCAGGGGAAAAGAAACCCCCATGCTTTTCCCAGGATGCTGATGGAAACCAAAAATTTCTGAAGATTTGGGGAGAAGTTTGCCTTTTTTTTCTGTTATACGATTTTGACTCCAAAACAAAGCCTTCTTAATCTTTAATTATTGTGTTTTATTTAAGAAAATTAAAAATATTTTAAGGGAAGCAAAAAAGCTTCCCTTGAATTTTAGACAATTTTGTGCAACTAATATATATATATGGCAAATCTGACCCTTTCTCTAGAGGGCAAGAAAATAAACCTCATAGATTATCTAATAACTGACCAGAGGACTGATACAGGAAGATTTTTTCTTTATGGAGAACTGTGTCGCCAATTGCACTGGCCAGGTGACAATGGAAAGCTGTGGAGCGATGCAGCATTTAGACTTGCTCAAAACATTCCTGCTTCGTCTGGGTCTCAAACGTCTGTGCTTCCCTGTGTGAAGTCTTTTATGTGTGAGAGGGTTAAAGACCAAACGGTGTGGAAGGCCAAGCTCGAGCATAGGAAGACCATTAAACAACATGGATTTCCTTCAGGAAAACATTTCTCCCACTTGAACAAAAGGTTGGATATTAACAGCTTCTGTTACTGTTTCCTAGGCAGGTGGAAGGTGATTTTCCTAACCAGAGATTAAAGACAATTTAATACTAGTGTGATGGTGTATGTGTGCCAATGTAGGGGCATGAATATGATTTAAATATTCACTGACATATACATACTTCCTAGGATGCGTGAGGAAGACATGTACAGAGAAGCTGAGAGCTTCATTGCTTTGAATTTATGAAATACATGAACATGAATCTCTCTAGTGGTTCAGTAACATTCCCGTCTGTGCCTGTAGTTCAACCTTTACACAAATTACATGCGCTAGTATACTTGTAAAGTTCTTCAGGACTTAATAGCTCTAAATATGAGATTTTTCTTTGTACTTCATAGCTTTATAGCAACAAGACAAATTCAGGCCTTCATTGGTCTAGTATTTCTGAGCCAAAAAGCTTCTTTCTGATGAAGTTATAAAGTACAGATTCCACTAAATTTAATGAGAATTTTGCTAATTACTTAAATAATTGTCATACTTCTTTAGGATAATGTTTTCACTCCTGTTTTTGAAAAAATGTTATCATTAATACAGCTCTACAGAAAAATGGCAAATAGTTTACAGGTCTCCTAAAATAGACAATAAACAAGGCCAAACCCCCACTTAGTGCAATCCCCCTTAGCAAGGTGCAGCAGAAGAAAAGTTCTAACTGTTAAAGAACTCTTTTCAAAGACCACTGCTCAGAGCAGGTGCTTGCAGCCACCTTGCATGTGAAGACAGAGAGAAAAAAACCCAACACTGGACCAGCACATTTGGACATCTGAAGTTTAGGAGACAATGGCATTATGTTTGTCTGGGCACTTTAATTCAGTGAGTGATGACACAAGTGATATGCTCCTTTGTAATTTCCATGAAGCAGGGCTGGTGCCTCCCCCAGCAACCTGGAACAGTGATGCTGAGGGCATGTGCATGCTGTACCCAATTCAACCCCCCCTCAGAGGACACTGTACATTGCTTAGTGGTCTTATAAGAACAATCACTGAGCAGTTTTAATGACATATACTGGCTTATAATTGTTCTTAAACAGTAAACCATTCTCTTAACTTACTTTGAAAGTAGGAAGTCAGAACTAGAGGAAAAAATATGAAGTTAACCTACCAGAACACATGTGCAAAATCAAAGGCCACTCATACTGCTTTTATTTGCCTATTTTTCATTTACTTAACCTTTCAGAAATGCTTTTTTGTTGCACCTTCAGCACACAATACATGGATGTGTAAACAAGAACACCCTCCTAAACAAGAGAGCTCATTAAAGTGAACAGTGTGCTGCTTTCAAAATAAGAAAACTATCTTACCTCATGTTTCAAGGGTGTGAGCACTGCAAACTTCTTTCAGGGCATCATTAACATATTCTAAACTGTTATCCAAAACAACATACCCTGCACTGGCTCCTTGGTCAGGGCCTTAAGGTATGCCACTCCATGTGAGCACTTCAAGAGCTGCGGTCCCCCTAGCTGGAGATCAAAGTTTTCTCCACAGGGAGAATTAAACAAACACATGAGGGTGCCTTTATCAAACTGTGTTTGATAATGAAGGCTTCAAAAAGCTAGGTGGGTCAAAATGTCAGTGTCTCTCTTTTGGTCTGTTCAGGTTCTGTATTGCCATACAAATTATAGAGGAAAAGTCTCAAAACGAGAGACATCTTTTATTTCCCTTGAGAACTATTTCATTTTTGGCAAGAACTTCTCTTCTATATGCTTCCTTTCCCCCCCTCCTGATTTCTTGTGATTTTTCCAAGTGGTGTAATCTGAAACAGTTCTTCTCTTTCTGTCTCTTTGTTTACCCGTGTCTTAGTTCCCTACCCATAAACTGGTATCAACAGATCTTCAGGCATTCCTAGGGGAAAGTAATGTCTCTGGTATTGATTTGTAAATTAATGAATAGAAAAAAAATAATACAACTCTTCCAAACATTCTGTCATTATAAGGCTAGCTTGGGTCAAGTAATATGATGTGTCAACTATGTATGCAATAAAAGTTATAACATGAATGCCAGTTGATTTTTTAAGTGACTTTACACAAAAACTGGTGTCCATTATGCAAAAAGTGGTGTCCATTATCACATGGCAGTGGATAAACCATGAAGTTGCTCTGCAGAATGTAAAAAGCATGTAAACAATCAGAAAAGGGAATTTGAAAATGAAGGGAAGTGAGCAAAGAATACCAGCTGATGAATAAAACATTTCCCAAAGTTCAGAAAAGTCAGCTGGTCTATGTTAAAGTGGTTGCCAGGCAACTCATCTTTTTAAAACAAGTACTTCTGTGGCAGATAACTCATAAAGACATTGAAATGGCAAAATTAACTGCTCTTGAAAAATTTCTTCGATACATTAGGTACAAACAGGCTTTCATTCATCATCAGGCGTGCATATCTTCTTGTTATAACTTTTTTCCTTGAACAAATGCATGTATTTCATCCAAAGTACTGCATTTTTAACTCTTTCTTTCATCTTATTCCCCATGAGGGAACAGCTAGGAATCTCTGCCTGAAATCTCGGCATTGATATAAATCTAGTTTGGATGAAATATGTGAGCTCATTCTCTATTTTGAAAAACAAGGACTCTTGTTTGCTAGGATTAGAGTACTCACATATAAAGAGGAACTTGGTTGCAGTCCACCAAATACTTCCCATGAGACAGACTGAGGGTGCAGATAGAGAGGCAGAAGCTCTTTTAGTAGATAGCAAAAAAACCCAAAACAAACCTACAGGAAAAAAAACCCAGGCAGGTCCTGGTACTTCTTGCTGTGGAGAGGAGGATAAAGCAGTAACTGCAGGGGAAAACTGATCATATGGAATAATGTATTTGAATTTTTTTCTTTCCAATTTTTAGCTGAACAAAGTTGTGGTGTTTTTTCATTTTTGGTGTGGTTTGGTTTTTTAATTTTTTTTTACTATTGTGTTCATTATGCATGATTGCTCAATGAGCACTTCAGTGAAATACTGAGCACAAAGGATGTTTGCGAGCGGATCATAATGCCTGTATTTTCAGCACTTTGCTACTTGCTGTTTATCATTTGTAACTGATCATCCTGCATAGTAAGATACCCTTTCCATTTTCAGATTGTATAACTGAAATTTTTACAGATGAAAAAAGGAAAACTGAATAAGTTTCCAAGGACTTTCACAAGATTATATTGTTTTCTATTGAATACAACAAAATAATATCTTTACTGAAGTAGAAAACAAATAATAAAAACCTCTTACTAATTTCAAAGCAAATTTGTAGCATTTCAAAACCTGTTTGGCAATGTTTATAAATTCTTTTTCAAGTGCCAGTTCAGCTCTTCCTCTTGAAAAATGCCTGGGATAACCCACCTGTTTAACAAAGCAGTGCAGGGTTGTGCCCTTTTCCTGGCTATTTGATTACTGACAGCGATGCCAGCTCAGGCAAATGAGAAATCCTCAGCATTTGAATTTGCCACTGTCTCCCTGAGTTGCCTTCTACTGGTGCTTCAGCCATAACCATTATTCCCTCAGCCAAATTCAGTAAAACAAAAGAAAAAACTCCACCTCAATGACTGAGTAAAGTACCTTTCCTGTAAAAACTACAAATGTACCAAAAAATGCTTATTCAGATGCAAACTAATGCAGTATTAAGTCTTTGTTGGTAGTTCACAGTCAGTGTTTTACAGTGCCGCTATGGGGATATGAGGCTGATGTTAGGAGACCAACTTTTCTCTTTGCAGCTATTGCACTGCTGGGACATTGCACACCCAGCACCCACGCAAGCCTCAGTGTAGAACTTGTGGCAAGACACCAGTCCCTCATCAGCAAGCCAGCCCTTGCCTTTCCATCAGAACATGCCTTTGTTTGCTTGGTTTTGGAATAATTTTACTAAAAATAAGTTAGGAAAGAGATTAGGGTGAAAGTTCCATAATGTACACTTTTTGTGCAGGTGCTAAAAATACGTACTGACTTTAAAGGTCTGCTGTCTTCAGCCAGTCATACAATCCTATTGAATTAATTAGTTAAGGCACAGACAAATTTAACTCCCTCTTAGATGACACTTTGTGAAACAAGATTGGATTTCAGGAACAATTCCTTCACTGAATGAGTGGTGAAGCACTGGAACAGGATGCCCAGGGAAGTGGTGGAATCACCATTCCTGAAAATGTTCAAGGAACCATCCAAATGTGGTGTTTTGGGCTATGGTTCAGGGGCAGACCTGGCAGCATTAGGTTAATGGCTGGACTTGTTGATTGTGAAGGTCTCTTAACAATTCTATGAGTCTAAGTATTTCTTATTGGAATTTTGTTTACTCTTTGCTTGACTCTCTGAACTTTAACAGTTTAATTTTCTCAAAAATCAAAATATCCTCCTGGGTTCTGCAGTCACACAAGGTGAGCCCTGTGACATTGGCACTCACATCTGTCCTATTCCTGCCTCTAGTGCTACAGAGAATGCCTTGTTGCTGCCCCAAAGGCTGCAGCTGCTACTCCAAAAATGACAGCTTTACAGCCCTGTGAATGGCCCAGTCTAGTGGTGGTCCTGGACCCTTCCTGTGCCTCCCTCTGGCTGCTTATCTTGCCCACATCTCGCCCAAGTGGTGCAATAAGGAGAGGTGAACAATCTGCCCTGTGGTGCCATGCCACAGGTGGATTCTTATGTGTGGGGAGAAGTAACACGATGGTCCTATGCAACAAAGACAGTGCCACTATGTCTGCTTCCCATGCCCCCACCAGCTGGGCAAATGATTGGTTGGGATGCCAGTAACACCATTTTAATATACAGCTAATATACCATTTCCCCCTTCCTGTGTATATAAATATATATGTGAGTGTATAATTAATGTACGTAATTACTTAGATTGCTTGATACAGATACTTATTTTTGTTTGTAGTAAATATGTTGGAAGGCTTCAGAAACACAGATAACAAGCTTATTTAGCTATTCAAAGTATACAGGGTGTGAAACTTTGGGAGGAGGAGGTGGTGTTGCAGGAGCTGCAGCCTATTATTCAATTCCTGGGGTCAGACCACCAGCAGCTGAAAAAATCAATAAGGCTTACAAAGATGAAATAAACTTCAAAAAAAGAACCATTGACAGAGGATATTCCACAAAGTCACTCTTGATGAGGCTGAGCCTGTCCATACCAAAACCAGGGGAACTTTTCCTGTTTACTCTAAGAACCTTGCGCTGGCATCAGGAGCTTGCTGGATTATTTGGGCAGAGTTTTCTAAAGTCCAAAATGCGAAGGGTCCAAAATGTGCCTGGGTACCACAGTAGTGGAGCACACTGAGGCACTATGTCTGACTGTCAGTCCTTGCTGCACTTCATTGATAGTTTTGATGAAGCAGAGCCCAGTTCTGTTTCTTAATTTGTTGTTTTTATTTTTCTTTGTTTTCCTTCCTCAGGACCTCTTAGGGTATTAAAAACCCCACCAAACCTCGCTGGTCTTGCAAGTAAAACCAAGATGTGTAGATACTAATAGCACAGACCTGAGAGACGTTCATAAAACATTTTAGTGGGATAAACGTTAATATACATGGAAAACATTCTAAATAGTATTCTAGATAGTGGGAATAACCTAAATCTTCTGATACTGTCATATATCTTCCCTTCTTTTTCATTCTCCTATACCTTCTACCTGTCTGACTTGATATCATATCAGACTTAACTCCAAAGACAGCTGTAATCAATGTTTTTAAGGCCCAAAGAAACTATTCACAATAGAAAGATGTCTTCCTATAGAAAAGCAGTCAGAGCCAACAGAGCAGGAAAAATGTCGAGCCCTGTTTTATGTAGTGTACTCAAAAATAAATCCTGGTTAAAAACAATTATAGAGTAAATGATTTTGTACTAGGCTGCTGACTTATAAGATTTTTTTTCATGTGTTTATAATGGCCAAAAGAGTACACTTGCCAAACCCAAGCAACTAAGAATGTGTCAAGACCCGGAACAAAGATAAGCAGAACAAATAAATTAAACAAGAAAGTATTAAAAAATAACTTCTGGTCTTTTTTTAATGTGCTGTCTCCTTTTATCTGCTTTATCATTCATGCTTCCTAGATTTCCTCTGCAGCTGGGAGGGTTAGAATTTGAGAAAGTGAGGTTTTGCATAATTATGTGATTCCAGGAGATGCATTTTTAGGGAAAATGACCAAATGTTACAGACAGTTGACAAGAATGGCAAGACTCACAGCCATGAACTTCTAGTTTTGGTCAAAGATATAAGCATAAGTACACTATTTGTTGTTTTGGAGTAACATTCATTTATTAACTCATTTCATTGAAGAAATAGTCTACTTTGGAAGCATCTTCCAATCACTTGCTGTCATATGGCTTGCAACACTTTATGGCCTCTGTAATTTATGGTGAAGTCATTTAAAATATATATCTTGATTAGATCTACATTAGTGTTATATTTTTTATGTCAAATTATGTAAAAATGGAAATAATGATTAATTTTTCTATAGGAAATTTCATTGAGTTATAATAATTTCAGTCTTATCTCTTTGAGCTGCATGTTTCTCCTATTGCTTTAAAACTAATTTAGACCACATTATATACAAAATTAAATCTTACTTTTATAGCTACACCCTTGGGGTTCAATGAAAAGACTTTATGAGCTAGAAATTAAAAGTACTGGTTGAAAATACTATTACATTATACAGGCTATTATTAAGGCAATTTACAAAGTTGGTATTAAAACTATGTACATTTTTCATTGTTAGCACCCATATATTCAGCAAGCCCATGGGACCATTTCATGTATAATCTGGCAAATAAAATCAACTGAAAGCTAAACAGTAAGTCCAGCATTTCTTGATAGGGAAAATTGCACTATAATAATTGTAAAGCAGATTTAGCCCAAGATTGTTATGAATTTAGGCAACACACACAACATTTGTTACCTGTAAAATTCAATTTGAAACTGTATTTCACATATATCGTAGAACATACGGAAATATAGAGAACACACAGAAATATTTCTTTCTCATAAAGAAAACAAATACCTTATATTCCATGAAATTTAATTTGATATAAGTCTATTTTGCATCTTAAATTTGTAGTTCTTCATAGTAAATTTTTGCTCTTATGTACACTTTTACAGTTTGGAAGCAAGATGCTTGTTTTGCTTGGACCCTAGATAACCTAATATATGGTTTAATGCTACTATTTCTGAACAGTGATGTAAAAGACCTCACAATGTGATTTAAGGGAAGTATATGAAAAAGAAATTATCTTTTCATTTTAAGGGTGCTTGAAGAACAGAGACCTCTAAGAAACAGGGCAGAATATCAAACAGCCCTAGATGACAATACTGAGCCAAAACCACATGAGCAAGCAGTTGTCCTTTAAGGTTATATAAATATATGTTCCACAACAGAGCAGTCCAGCTGTTATATCAAGATGGAACATGCTCAACTGTGTTTAAAACAGAAGAGGAGAAGGTTTCTTTTTCCTCTCTTTGGGGAAACCCCCTGCAACAGTAGAAACGTTTTGGCAAGAAAGATGCCACAGGACTGCCTGGTTGCAGGATGAGTGTTGGGAATAGCTGGAAGGAAAGAGCATTTGTGGCAGCAGCATCTCTGTTCACTCCCTTGCTGCTCTGTGGCTGCAGGAGTCTTGTTGGGAAGGTCTTATTGCTGTGACTCAGAAGTTTTCCCATCTACTTCCACTCTAATTTTACAGCAAGGTGTCACACTGCTGATGGAGTGAGAGGACAAGGCAGTGAATCCTTCCCTTGGCTTCTAGGACTGGGTTCTAGCTAGCATTTAGCAGTAGGTTGGGATGAGCAGGCCATTTGGAGTTTAACTTCACTCTCCCAAGGTTTAGGCTTGTGATTTATTTGGACCACTAGTTCTTGTAGAGAAGTCTGAGAAAACACTCCCCAGACTTTTTGCAAGGCCTGATCCTTAAGGAGCTAGATTTTAGCCAGATTAGGAGAGGGCAAGGATGCTCAGCCTGCTGCTGCAGGTTCACAGCAGAGCTGCGATACTAGTTACAAACCTATCCAGCTCTGGGTGGAACAGCAATATTGTTCTTTCCACTACCTTTTTGGGAAATCTTGTGGCTCAGGAGCTGCATGGGAAGGAAGAGGTTGTGTAACTATGCTCCCCAGTCATGGGCATCCAGCTTTCAGGGGGTCCTGCAAGAGTGCTGAAAGACAGAGATCCTTTCCTTGGATATTCAGCAGCCAGACTCTGCAGGAAAAATATGGACTAGGTCTCAAAGGTGACTAGCACACTATATAATCAAGCCAATAAACTGCTGGGTTACTGAGCAAACAAAATTTTGACTGTTGCTGTTGTGTTGGGACAGAGGGAATTCCATCCAGGAACATTTTATGCAGCTGTTGAGAGCTGAAACATGTCAGTCTGCTCTGAGGGGTCACAGAAACACCTGAAAAGGTGATTTTGTTTATGTGAGGGATAAATAGACCTTTAAATTAAATAACCTAACAGTGCAAATTTTAGCAACTTTGTTTTCTTCAAATGACAGGAACAGTTTAAGAAGAAACGCAGCTTTATTTGGCTAACAAAACCTCTTCTAACTACCGAACTTCATCCGAGCTGCTGACTACAAGGATATGATCTAGAGAAATCAAAGAAGCCTAATATAAAAGGAATAACTGTAATATTGTATTTAATTTTGTCAGTCTCCATTATTGTCTTACTGTCCCTTAAAGAAGATTCTTTAGCTGTTACAGCATAATGCCAACATTGCTATTATTAGATATTCATATTCTCTGGCCTTGGAAAATGTTGATATATAATTAATTTGATTATGGATAAAGTAATTCAATTTTAAATTGCCTACACTAATTTATTAAATACTGTAAAAGATAATAGATGAGCACAAAGGGAAATGGAAGAAATTATTTGTACTTAGAAAACTATCAAGCATGTTTCACGTTTGTACAGAAAAAGGAAAATAAAATCATGAAATACATCAATCAACCCACAGAGATTACATTTCAAAGCCTTTTTATATTGAACAAATGGAGCTTGATTTTTAGTGTTTAGAAGTATCTGAATTTACAATAGTATAAATTTATAAATAATGCATTTTACTTTTGTTGCTATCATTATTATGGCCTCAGGATCAAAGCTCCGAATTAGTATCTGAGTTAAATTTAACCTGCCCTAAAAATGGATAATCACCACATTAAATCCTATTTATATATATTTTCAAATTTAAATAACTGAATTATTTTTTTTGAAAATATTTAAAAAGAAGAAAAAAACTTGGGGAGGGTGAGCAGGATAGGACACATCAAACCACAGTACGGTCCTGGAAACCCTGTAACACACTTGACTTCCTCAGTGAGTGGCTTCCTTCCCTTGAATGGGTCTTGTTCAAGGAATGTGACCTATACATTAATTTCAGGAAACTGTTTTACTTTAAGATGGTATAATAACTGTTTTATAAGTAAAAAGTTATAGACCTGATCAGATTTCTTACTAAACGATGTGTTCTCAGTAAGACTAATGAAAGTTCATATGGAAGAATTCAGGGATCTCTTTTTATATAGTTTTGAAGGAGAGGGATCTACTAATCTAATTTGTCTCTTATAAAATTGTGTGTCTTTCATATCTTTATACTGAATTGTAGCTTCATGACTTTCCTGCTGATTTTAGCAAGAAGATGTTAGGATCTTCTTAAACCTTACAGAATTTTGCAAAAATACAAAATACTACATGTGCAAACTAAAGCTTTTTATGGGATTGTTTTAGATTTTGATGTTGGTGATTTTCAGGGAAAAGTTCCTATGGTCTGTCTCTTACTGGTGTGTTACTGTGTGTTCTTTCACTGCTTTTAATTTTTTAAAAAAATTTATTCTAAGGAAACCATACTTACAACAGTCTTTGAAACCAGTGCAAACTTGTACATCCTTAGAAATATGAAGAATTATGATAGTCAGAAATTACTAACATAATTATAACTACTTACAGGTTACGCACATTTATAATTTTTTTCCTATGGTATGCAGAGAACACAACATTTTCAGTTTGCAAAGACTAAAGGCAAAAAAATTCTGCCATCCTTATCAGAAGTTACTTCCTCCTATTTTTCAGAGATGAATTTAACTTCAAAAAGCTAAGCTTTTCTTATGTGAAAGAATGATAAGAATATAAAAAATATATTTTAGGATTCATTTCAAAGGCAGCGTTTTTGTCAGTATGTTTTATTGACAGAAATATACAACATTTGACAAACATAAACATCAAATTATGATACGTTTAGGCCAAGATATATATCCTTTCTCCACTTTAAAAATCTGAATTATGCTGAGCTGATTTGTTACCTTCGAAGCTTGTCTGACACTCACCTATTTTGAATTGATGAGAGTACCATTATATTGAACCCTTTCCTGGGGTGCAGGCATATATTTTTGAAATCTAATCACAATGAGCTCTTTAGTACAAGAAACAATACTCGATTATTGCTGACATCTTACAAAGCAGATCTAAAGAAGACAACCTTAAATGTCGATGTTAATTCCATACATGAAAGTGAGAATAGTTTAACTTACTCTTACCATGTTTCATAATAATCTTGCATATTCAAATATGGTATAACTCTATTACTGCAATAAAAGCACTCCTTTCCATTAAACCCTTCTAATTAATAATGCATTTGTTACCAATTACTATTACAGTTATTATTTAATGCAAGGAAAAAATGAACATAATTTTCAAACATGGCCAAGTAGAATTTCCTCAGTCTTTGTTATTTATGATTCTGCTTTCTGAAGGTCAGATTATTTCTTTCTCTTTAATAATTCACTAGGTATGCTAAATGTTTACTTCATGTCTGAATGACAACCAATCTTGTTTTAATTAAATATATCTCCTGACATTGTTTTAACATATCAGTGAATTCAAATCAGTTAGTAAAATGTTAAGCAAATTAAATTTGTAGTCACTCTCTACTTTGAATATCCACTTCTCTAGTTTCTTCCCACCTGCTGTCATGTGTTAATTTTTTTAAAGCATCATCTATTTGCAAAAAAAGGAAAGAAATTGGTATTGTCTTGTGTTGTTTCATCCTTAAAGTGAAACCATTTGCAAGAAAATTATGGGTCCCTAGTGCTGAACTTCTTTGCATATTAATTTTGTTAGCCTTACCTCCTGTGGTCTTTAGTTCTGGAAGGCCTATTAGATAATACACAAGATAAATTTTCTCTGGTATCTTATAGCTAGTCAGAGGAAAAAATTGTTTTTTCTTAAAACTTAAAAATTGCAGTATTAGCCATGAATACTTTCCCCCTATTTTATTAACAAAAAATTAATTTAATTAAGCACAATAATCCAGTCAATATGGGTTATATATGTTTCCAATTGTCAAGAAATTTGTGCTTGATAAGTGTGTCTCAAAAGATAATGGGTAAGAAATGGATTCTCCACAAATTTTGTCAAATGGTGGTGGCAGAATGAGCATTGGTGGAATTTGTGTGTGTTATTTTATCTGAAATGTAGAAGTCAAGGAAAGCTGAATAGCTGGAGTAGTTATGGTCAGATAACAAATGTCAGGCACTTTGCATGGTTACAAACCCAGATTTACCAGGATAACGTTGGATGAGTGGAGTCATTTAGATATTCAGAACTAGAGAAAGATGCCTTGTGGGGTTTTAAATAGTGTCCAAGCAGACAAGAATCCTATTTTCCACCTGTGGAACTGGTTATTTTGGCATTTGGTGAGTTTCTCAAAGTATCTGAGCACCTTCAACTTCTCTGGAAATCTGTGTCTCAGTGTTATGATTACATTGCAACTGACTTTCAGCATGTTTCTCTGTGCCTAGAAGATGAATTTGTGATTTTTGGAAAGAAAGTGATGGTGTTTATACTTTTACAAATACCCAAATTACAGGTTACATTTCCTCAGCTATTTGAATGTGTTTGCTGTTTGCACCCAAGTATCATCAGCTATTTCTCATAACAAAAGAAATGTGTGGAAAGCTCTCTGTTCTTGAGAGACAACTTGGTTTTGAGTTATGATTTCCCCCAAAACATCCTCTGCTTTTAGAACAATAAAAATGTTAACATTTCTCAAAACTTTATAGCTAAGCAGAGACCAGTCAATTTGTTTCAAGCTTTCCAGATTATACTCTGAAAACAAAGGGAGCCCCTCTTTAGGCTAAATGACATCATTATTTATTGACATTGCCTATTGTTTAAAATGGCACACCAGGCCACAATTCTAAACAAGCCCTTAGTAATTTTCTAGACTCTAAAAGTTTAGTGGAAAAAAAGGCATTTTCATAGTTGCTGACATCACTAATTTACAACTGCATTGGTAACTAGTTATCAAACAGGTTTCTTTGCTATTACCAGACATTTCTAAATATGTGTTTTATTTTGTAATGAAAATCCTTAAGGCATTCAAATGGCACTTTTTTCTCCTTTATATTTAAATTCATTAAAATGTTCTTAAATCACAAACCTTGTGAAGACATTCTCTACTCCTGAGAACAGTACCTATAACGCTTGCATTACCTGGGAGGCTTTCTGGGAAAGAAAAACAACCTGTTTCCCCCCTCTCTTGTGCTAATCCACATGGATCAGACATGCGGGGAGAGACAGCACTCTTCACAGTGTGTAGGAAGTGAGAATCCACACCTAAACTACTAAACTTCTTTAGGTGATTTCTTTCAAAGAAAAAACACATAAAATACTCAAAACTTGCCCCTTTTGCTGTGTGTTTGTTAGCATTGAGATAAATGGAGGGATTTAGACAGTGTTATTTGCCAGTGGCAAAATAGAATGGAATTTTTGTAATTTAATGATGAAATTATCAATATTCTGCAATTAAATATGCAAAACGTATTCCACATATTTAGTTCCAAAGATGTTACAGACAATGATCTGAAAGCACGGGGAAAAAAAAGGATTTTTCCTCTCATTACTACGTGACCATGGGATAAATAATGAAAGTAAATACACAAGCCATCAATAAGTAATCACAGACAAGGTATACTCTGTTTCCTCGGGCAAATCTTTTGACCTTTCAATACTCCTGTTTCCTACTCTTTACATATTTGATCTGTTTAGACTGAGGGGTGTCTGGAGAGAGAACTAGTTTTACTGTATTTGTGGAGCACCCAAACAGTTGTGAGACCTCAGTTTGGTTCAAAGACTCGAGGCACCAAGAGGCTGTTGATAACAACAGCTGATATTTCAATCTACTGAAGCTTCTGCTTTATTGGTAGAAACAGGATCTATCAGTCCAAAAGGGTTTTCAGCCTATGTTCTTTCATCAGAGTTCTTGCCTACCATGTGCAGAGACCTGATCACTGCAGCGGTCTTTTTCCATCTTACGATTTCTGCACCTGCTTTTGCATAT
Organism: Pithys albifrons albifrons; assembly: GCF_047495875.1. NCBI lineage: Eukaryota > Metazoa > Chordata > Aves > Passeriformes > Thamnophilidae > Pithys > Pithys albifrons. The sequence goes on along the minus strand of NC_092468.1, from coordinate 13,026,898 downwards.
GGTTTGTAGGAAGCAAGGAGGAGGAGAAGGATTTTACTGCAGATTCTGTTAGAGGAGAAGTGACATCATCAAGAGATAGAAGGGGGAAAGCAATGAGCTTCCCTGCAAGGCAAGGAAGAGTAAAGAGAATGGCATGGCAGTATATTTGGGGAAGCAGGTTGGAAAGAAGAAGGAACAGAAGGAGAGAAAGTAATAGAGACAACAGGAAGAAGAGTAAAGAATGAGTAATGAGACAATATGTTTAGAGTTCTTTTTTCCACCAGGAAGAAACATTTGCAATATAAACAATTAGAATCTGTTAGACTTTCCTAATAATGCTTTCCCATCCATGTGATCATGGCAATTGTCAAAGGGATGGGGAAGAAATAGAGGGCAGGATATTTTTGGGTGTAAATGAAGAAGCGGGACTTGAGGTTTGTAAATGGGAGACTGGATGATTTTTATTTTGTGATTGGACAGAAATAATTGGCATGCAATGGCAGAAGAAGTGGTCTGAATGGATTCTAGGGGATGGAAAGTATTCTATGTCTAAATACAATCTGTTCCTACTGAGAGTAACTGTTTTCTTCAATGCTAAATATACAGACATTTGTTTCTACATGGAGAAGAAAATCTCTTCTACAAGTATTTAATACATAAGGAATCAAAATACTGCACTTCACTGACTGTATGCCTATTGCAATTTCTTCCTTACTTATAAGGAGAAAATATCCTGGTAGGAAATTTTGTGAAGTTTTGAGTACAAAATAACATCTGGTAAATGCTAATGTTTAATGAAAAGTGTATAGAAATTGTCTTCAGTCTTCTGAGATATGTTTTAAATGTGGTGTGACAGTGGTCTTGTGAAAAGTCATTACATTGGACTCAGAGTATCTGAAGGCACTGATGTCATCTGAGTGTGATAACACCATGATTAAAACCTGACAGTACCCAGTGCCTTTCACTGTTTCTGCTCTGGCCAGTCTGTGCTGCCATGCTGATGAACAAAAAAGTGACTTCGGTGCTCTCGCTAATGAAATTGCAATGCCGAATGAGCTTCATGTAAATATAGCCTTGTAATCCATATGTTTAAGTAAGGGCAAGTACAGATGCTGATTATGACTTCTTGAATGCTGAATGGTAACACTAATGTTCCACTTTTGTCAGGCTACCTTGGCTGTGTTTAAAAGTATTTGAGTGCACTCCTTCATTGTAAAAAAATCCTGACCTTGAGGAAAAGATATAGAACATTCAGTTGCAATCCATTTGTTTTCTTTTTATGTTTGGTAGTTTCAAAATTCGTGTTAAAGAAGTGTGATTTTTGGTTTGATTTGGTTTGGTTTAGTTTATTTTGTTTTTTTTTAAATGTTTCTACAATGTTATGTTTTCTAGCAATTAATTACTAGGTTTTACTTGCTATTTTATACAGATTTCTTTTATCACTTTACACATATTTTTGCCAAAATTAATAGTTGTTTCTGTGAAAAATTCAGTAATTTCTTCAGCAATTTTTTTTCAGGTCATAAGTAAACAAGAAATACTCCTCCAAAATAGATTTTCATGATTCTTCACTCCATTTTGAAATATGGCTTCTCTCAACAATCAAAGTCAATTCTTTATCTCTTCTCTAGTTTCTCTCTGTCACGCTGTTTGCTAATCACACATTGAATTTTGAATATTTTACTGGTATCTCCACAGTTCTTAAATCAGTTGGGGCTACAATTGTCCCTGTTTACCCATGCTTACTTCTTCCAAGCTTTCTGTCCAGTTTAGTTGCCATCATTTTTATTCTGTGCTTTGATGCTAATTTTTCTAAGCAATACATTTTAGATTTCTCTGATAAACTTTTCACTGTAGTGATCTGGATTACTCATAGGTGTAAGATAACATGGTATTTTCATGTTCAGCATGTTTTATACTGGTGAAGTCACTTGAATGACATCAATAAGAAGTAAAATCTTTGGTGTGACCTGATCCCGGTCTTCAACTTGTTGAAACTTCTGTTAATTCCATTCTCACCATAGGTGTTGTGTCAGCTTTCTTCAATTTATTAGTGCCTCTAAACTTTGAAAAGGAGTAATTATTTTTGTTTGTTTTGTTTTGTTTTTAGTGCTTCCTCCTGAATAGTTTTGACAGAAGATTTTTTTTGTCATGTACAGGCATTCCAGCTTCCTTATCTAATCATTTTGCTGATCTTGATTTTCTCCTATAATTCTTCTTGTTTCCTTAGGAAATGTAAATCTGCTGCAGCATCTGTTAGCCATCCTTGTTTATTAATAATTAGGCATGAATGTAATTACAAATTCTTTAATAATTTACCTTTACCACCTCTGAGAGGCCCATAACTGATCTCTTGTTTAAACATTTCAGATCTCTGTCTCACATTATTGTCATACATCATTCTCAAAGTGTTGACCACATTGTTGATACAAGCAAAATCTCATCCTCAGCTCTTGCCAGGAATTTATCTCTGAATGTGTTATCTCTTCTAATTGGACATTTGGGAGAGAACAGATTGCTGGAAGCTGTAGCCCTATGGCTCCTTAATTCATAGCTGCTTGGCCCTTGACTAAATTAAAGCTGCTTGGAACTGGCTGATTTAAGAACTCAGAGTATTAAGAGCAGCAAAGGATGAGATAGAGTGGGGCTATGTACTGCTGTGCTGTTTAAACACCCTATTTAGATCAGGCTCCAAATACTAACATTCACTTTTCTCTTCAGCTACTTTTGCCTAATTAATACTACTGAAGGAAGCAAGCACAGAGGGATCTCCAGCCATTGAAGGGCTATTTTGACTGAATATGTAGTGGAAAATGGGATTAGCAGACCAGAAATCTAGTCCTCTTCAGGAGGTGAACAGATATGCTCTTCCAGCTTCAGCTGTGCCAGTGGAAGACACTTGAACTGCCACCTGTGTCTGGGTGGTTATCAGGAATCCCAAATCCCTATGATTCTGCTGGTAGCTCTGGTCATACAAGCCTCCTCTAACCTATTTTTTCAAAATGCACTAGATTAGCAAAGACTGACTGTTTATCTAAACTAACCTGGCCTCCCTGGCACTGAAATAAATCGGGGAGTGCTTGCATGACCCGCTCCTCCAGCAGATCAGTAGGGGCAGCAAAGAGCAGTGGGCAGCAATCCGTCTCCCTGGCAGAGCTGCTGCAAAATACATGCCTGGCTAGACCCCAGATTCTGCTAGATACACATTTTGCCTCCTTCCTATCCGCATGGTAATTCCAGTTCCATTTTCTCTTCTAATTTCTGCACTTTAGACTATTCTACTTTTGACAGCAGCACTTTGTTTATTTCAAAAGCTTTCATTCTCCCAAATGGCTGAGTAGAGTGATGATCCGGTGAGCAAAAAAAAAACAACAAACCAGCGGCTTCTAACCACACACTTATACTCCCCACAGTTGTCTTCATTTAATAGAATTTTATTATTTGCTACCTCTAAATTCCTCTGTGATAAATCACCAGAATCTGCCATGTCACACTACTTTGTATTCTGCACCAGAGAAAAGAAAATTAAATACTTGCCTAGAAAAATATATCATGAAAGACCGTGTCTGCCCCATGGTGCTTCTGGCTCGAATGAGAGAAAACACAGATGTACCAGACACATTGTGGAAGAGATTTTGTGCTGGAACAAAAAGATACCAAAACCTGAAATTACCTTACAGAGGCTGGAGGTTTGCTGATGAGCAGATAAGGGGTTTGGGTTTTTTTTCACTTTTGCATTGGTCTGTATGTCTCAAGCAAAATGATTCCTCCCCTCCTAATTAAAGATGTATTACAATATTCCTAATTTTTAGTTTTCCCCTTTGACAAGAAATTAAAGCTTAAACATCAGTATTTTTTACATTTTAAAGAGAATTTTTTTCAGGCTGGGGATTTCTAAAGCGGGAGGGGAAAATAATCAGATTTTAAAATTGCTCTAAAAAATTCAGAAAACATGCAGATTTCATGATCTGCAGCTTTTGTGGTAGGACTCTGAAAGAGAATGACAATATTGCAGTGGAAGTGGGAGCCAGGTCCAGATGCACATGACAGCTTAAGAGAGTCAAGGAAATTGAGGGCAGCTGAAGAGAAGGTGCAGTGAGATTTATTGGCATAAAAAAAAAGTCACAGGCTTAGAGAATTTTGGTCTGGCTACTATACTGTGTGTTTAATCACAGAGGCTAGGCAAGAGGAGAGGGAGCTGGAAAATCAAACCAGATTTTGGAGAAGGGACTGAAGCAGAAGAACTCAAACCGCATTTTTGATCCACACTGTAATGCCTAACATTTGTCAGTGACGCATCTCTTTTTCCCCTAGGGATCCCTCTGCTCCGTGTAGGTACGTTTGCGTGAAGGATGCGGTTTGGGAATGACCGGAACCTTTCAGATTATTAAACCTGGAGCAGACGGAATAAATCCGCCTTCCCCCTCTGTGCGAGCCCGGTCGGCCCCGGGGGTGGCGCTGGCACCGCGCGGAGCGTAGCGTTCCGGCCGCGCGGGACGCGCGGGAGGTGCTGCGGGAGCTCGCCGGGAGCCCATGCGTGGCGGTGGGGAACGGGGGACGCTGCGGGTCTCTGCAGTTTATAGCTCCTGCTTGGGAGCAAGAGTATTTAGGCGGCCAAGAGGCGGCAGAGAAGGCAGAGGGGATATGGCTCCTGGTGATGCAGGACTCCACCGGGTGTTCAGTTCCGAGTGCATTAATTCTGCTGTTTGCTTCCCCTGTGGGTGGGTGAGATGTGTGTGTGAAAGTTGCAAAATTTCTCCCATGGTTGATTCATGTTGTGGAAGACTTGGCTGTTGTGAAAAGCTTTCTGGGACGGTTTTAGAACACAATGTTTAAGTTCTCATGCCTGTAGTGGTTTGCAAAGTAGATTTAAGTGAATGACAGGCAGCTGAATCTGATTAACAAATTTCAGAGTTGCCTGTGTTGCCAACTGAAAGCTTTTCTACCAGACATTGTCCCAGCTGACCCCTTACTTTTGTTTTGATATTGTTGCATGAAACTGATGGAATTTGATGTTCTGTAGATGAACACGCACACAGTTTGCCCGATTCTGCTGTTATTTTTTCCTTGTCTTCTTTATGGGGGCTTTGGGACAGTGGCAAAGGTGGCAGGACTCTGACGAGTACCCTTTGATGTCTGACTGGCACCATGTCTCTTCCATTGGTATGTCTTCAGATTTCTCAAGGAGAAAAGAATATGTTGGTCATGCACCATTTCTATTTTAAATGAGAAGAAAAGAGTAACTAATTTAATATTAACATCAGAACTACTTCTCTAGTGCTTTGACTGATCTGGCCTTTGCATATTTCCATTGCCTAGAGGATTACTTACATAAAAGAGAACAAGTTGGTTTACTAACAAAACAGATTATTTCCTTTATGAACATTTATATTTTATGTATTTGCATTTTTAATACATAGGTCTGGCTGACCTAGGAGCAATATGGGCAAATACTGAGGAGAGACGATTATCACAGGCAAAATAAGACTCAGTTACAAGGGCCTATGAGTAAAAAAGAATCAGGCTGTCACACTGGGTGAAGAAATGAGAGATTGGGAGAAAGCCTTGGAGAAGACTGTGTTCTTATCACAACAAGCAGTTCTGACATTATTATTGTACTCGATGATGTAATCAGAAACCCTCTGTACTTGGAGCGGATGTTGAATGCCTTAACATAAACACCAGTATATGAGAAACTAGAGGAGCAAACTGTATTTGAAATGGAGGTAGTTCTGAGCAAGAGTTACAAAAGAGAAATAATTGCATGAACTACTATACATATGTGGTGTTCTCCTCTATTCCTATGTTTTGGTGGTTTTACAGCTAGTTTTTCATTCTCCCTTTCCCTTAATTGTTGAGCTATCCACAGAAACTGGGAGAAAATAAAATCTTGTCAGAGGACAGAATTTCTCAAAAGTTTGCTGAACATTTCTAGATGTGTTAATTTCCATTGACTTAAATACGACTGCATATAGCAGCATAGTTGAACAGACATTTCCTTCAGTTTTGCCAACACCGATGCCTTTGGTTTTTCTTTTTGATGACCTTGGTGTGTTCAACTGCAGAATCACATCAGTGGGATCACAACATTCACAGTAATTTCCTTCAATCTGACTTTCCTTGAGATAGAGGAGAGCTTTCCCCAATCCTTCAGAGACTTTTTTGATTTAATATTGTGCCACACTGAAGAAAGGCATGCTGAGGATTATTTGTGTTTTTAAGCAAAAAAATAAGCACTTAGATTTATGAATAACAGAAAGTTCAAAATTGAATTATTTTCCTACAATTCATTTAAATAGAATATTTTGCCATAACATAATATTTGGACTCTGTTGTAAGGATGGAGGAGAATGTGAGATAAGCTCTTGGAGCAACATATGTCTTTTTTTATAAACATTTTGTTTTTGGAGTTAAGCACTGTGATTATTTTACATGTTGTATGAGAGCTTTTATTCATAAAAGCACCTAAGTGTGCACTTCAGGCTACTTTGTAATTTCTCAGTTCTAAGTGATCTGTTGCAATAAAAGTAGCACGTAATAACTTCTACTTGTGTTTGCTGATTAGTACTGGTGGTAAAGGGGGTGAGGAGAGACAGACATTTTTCTAGGCAGTTGTACTCTTGACTCCTCCAAAAGCATTGCCATTTTGGACAAATTCTCAGTGATGGGAATAATTTTCTAGAGCTCTTTGACTTCCCTGGGGAGATTTTCAGCAACAACAGTTTTAGGCATTGGATTATTACTCTGTCAACTCACAATTCTCCTCAGCTGTCTGTAACATTTTTTGATGTAAAATCAGAAGCCTTCTTATAATTCACATAAAATGCAAGAAATTGAATCAGAAGTATTAGTTAACTTCAGGCTGAGGAGAATTGTGAGCTGATGGAAGACTCAGTTCCACTGGCTTTCACATCCACAAATCATTTATTTCACAGGTTCTGTCCTAGTGCTTATGCCTTATACAGATCTATCAACACTTTATTAAAAGAGAGGTGGAACCCAAGTCCTCTGTGTACCAAGACAGACTTTTGACATCAAGATTTTTTTTAAATCTGGGGCAGATAGTCTGTGAGCTGGAGATGTATGTAAATGGGGCATGGATCAGACATTCCTTCCCATTGCTTGTGATCCTGTCATCCTGAATCATTCCTTGTATTGCTGAAGCATTTGAAGACCACAGGGTCACTAGTAATTAAGACAGCTTTTTAAAAGTGCTATCAATTGCAGCTGTAGAATGGAGAGTACCTGGAGTGCAGAATTTGTTAACCACATTGAATTCCCTCCCAAAAGGAAACTAACATTTGCACATACACTGCTATTTTGTGGACTCAAAAGTTATACAGGGTTGCATTAGGTCACTATTTGGATGAATGATCTCCAGCAAAAATGCTGCAGGAGGCCTTGCTGACGACATGGTGGCCAGGACTTCCTCTCTGAGGCATTACTAAGCAGTGCTCCACATGCCTCAGGACCTTTTGGTTTGACGGCAGAGATGTATTTTAAGCAGCCATCTCTCAGCTGAAGCATTTAACACTGACATATAAGGCACGGATCAAGGGCAGCAGCCTGCAAAATCCTTTTTGATCTGTGTGAGAATGACAGGCACTGCATGATAGCTGCAGTCCAGGTGGGAAAGATCAGCACTGGTCTCTGAGCTAACCAAAAAGGTGTAAGGGTCTAGAGAGGGGGGGGGAGATTTATGTACATGTTGCAGAGACACTGAATAGGAAAAGAAACCAGTTTAAAATGGCATCTGAAGCACATAAAGTAAATTCTGGGGCTTGTCCTGTATGCTTTCAAAGGTATTCTGACTGTGCTCAATGCTTATCCTGTCTGATTTCTTAACTCAGAAATCCTAGAAGAAAAGCATAGCTGGGAGAAATACACCATCATCTGGCACATGTAGGCTGATATGCCAGTCTTGGAAACTGCCATGCATCACAGCTTCTACCCAACAATTGCAGTGACTTACTTACAGGAGGACTAATTTCTCTTGCTAAAGCAGGAGATTAAAAAAATTGTGTTTGCACCCGCACTTACAATCCAGCTGGTGTCAAGTCATCAGCACTTAAAAATGAATACCATGACACAATGCACAGGACAAAGAAAAAGAAAGTAGTAAAAATATCTTTTTCAATCAAGTACATAACTAGGAAGCATGGTTTGCATCTCTAACTTTTTTGTCTGAACAGCCTTTGGATAGTATTTGCCATTGTTAATACTGATAGATGGATGTAGAAACCAGCTGGAGATTCTCTTTCAGGTAGTGCTATGACCAAAGTATGTACTTGGATTAAGTTTTCATGGCATGAGTGTCATGTTTATTCACTGGACCAGCTTTTATGATAGAGGTAGGTATTAGGTAGCTAGAGTTTGAAGTGTTAGTTTCCTGCTGCCTTTCAGCCATCCAAATAAAGTTCCATTTCTGGAACAACCATCAAGCAAAACCATCAAGCAGCTGATTGACAGATACATTTGAATCTGGCAGTATTCCCTAAATGTTCTCTATGGAGCTGCATGCACCAAAGTTTAAGAGAGACATTACATCCTTCTGGACTGCACTGTAGTAAGAAGGGCCACCAAACTGAGTTTCAATAAGACAATTAAAACACTGGTGTGAGAATAACAACATCAGAGTGCTCACTGGGCAAATGGAAATCTTGTTATCATGATTATTACTGTGCAGTGGGTTACACATGAGATTGAGTATATGTGTTGCAGAGAAGTGGACCAGATTTCCTAGGTTCATGCCCATTGCTCTAACCACTTGATTATACTGAGTTTACATTATTGTACCAGCCATAAAAATTATGGGAGATTTTCCTCTGATTCTCCTGACCTTTTTATCACACTCGTTAAAGTGTGGATCATATGGCCAGTGATTTCTCTCAACTTCATGTCATCGGTACATTCCTGCTCAATTACTTTATCCTATGTAATGAAGGCTTTATCCTATTCTACATTATCTCTGTAATGGAGACAGCAATTAAAGAAATAATATGCGTGTGTGACTGCACTTCTTACCCTGTCTTTTTGTGTTACACTAGAAGTAAAAGTGGTAGCAATCAGATTGATTTCCCTCCTCATTCCTCCCCTGTAGGCTGGGGCCCAGTACTCTGCATTACCTTTGCTTACACAAACCATGGAGCAGCTGGGAGCAGATATAGCATGGCTCAGATCAGAAAGTCTTCCCTGAACTGCATCAGGCAAGCCTGTTGTAAGTATCTTTTTCATTTTACAAATGACAAATTTGGTAGTTTGAAAATCCTTCCCTACATCAATACAAATATTTTGGTCCTGTACGTGCATGCACACCTTTAGCAGCTCCAACAAGGCAAGTTAGGTTGGTGCTCATAGATTGACTCTCGTTGGCATTACAGCAGTGACGTGCAGAGCACTGCAGACACAGTCAGGTGCTGCAGCAGTGCCCTTGGAGCACAGCCATGGCAGGACAAGCTCTGCAGGAAGGGCACTGTGTGCCCCCATGTCTCCTTGGCCAGGCTGTTAACGGTTTTCCTCCCCTCCCCTTCTGGCTTCATCACCCTAGAAGTATATTGATGGATTCTTTGAGTTGCAGTTTATGCTGGGGTGCCAGAGTCTCCAGGATAATTACTTCACAGTGGAATTTACCATAGTGAATGTTGTCAGAACACTGATACATATTTGTTGTTGCAGCCAACTGGCATCCAGCTTAAGGATCTTTCCTTCTGACTGTTTAAATCGGAGTCTGCATTGTCTTGTGTGATAATGCTCACAGAGCAATAAGACAGCGTGCTTTCTATGAAATGTCTTGTAACCGGTGATCTTTTAAGCCTTTCTTGGCTTGTCTTCCGGACTGAACATCTGTGCTCTGTCCCTATTTCCGTATTGTGTTCACTGCTATTGGTTGGACATTCTGCTTGAGGCAAGATCAAGTCTAGTGTTATCCATTTCCCATCCTGGTCGTGGTTTTGTGTTGCTACTGCATATGCTCTTAATCAGCATTCACCATCCTTCCTGGAATGTGTATATAAAATTTGTGAAATATTCTGGGATCCTTTGGAATGACAGCAGAAAAAAGAAAGGAAAGGAATTTTTAAATCTGTAAAACCTTTTCAGTTTTCTCTTCAGCATTCCCTACATTCTGTTTTATTTTAGATCAATTAGTATCTAGATGGTTTCTAAATGTGTGGTGTCTGGAACCTGGGGGGGAACCCACAAACCCAAGCAAATCATCCTCTGCTCTCTCCATTCACCCCCAAATTCTTAACTTTCCATTAGGGTTTCTTAGAGTCATGGAGAACTGTGAAGTGGTAGGTGAATAAATGAAATAATTTTTAATTTTGTAATTATTTATTTGAAATTATTTTCTACTTGCTTTTATTATACCCTTTTTGTTGTACTGGTGAACTAGCATTCCCAAGACACCAAGGAAGGATATTGTTTTATATTTGCATATAGACTTTAATACATGCAATCAGAAAACTAATAATAAATGTAATTGCCTTGTGTCACTAAAAAGTGGTCGTGCAACTTGTGTGGCATTTGGCAGTGATGCATGCTGCAGGGTGGGCAGCAGTGGTGAGGTGACTGTATTTTTTGGTTCTAACAAAGTCACACTTGACCTTTGACCTCATGTCTCACTCTTGATCCCAAGTGTGGGGTCATCTCACAGCAACCACCTGCCCTGCAATGTTTCTTCTACAACATGGCAATTGCTCTGGCAAAGCAATTGCATACGTTTAAAAGATTTGCAGGCATATTGTTGCCATATGTGAGTTCTCTTGCAATGAGATACTCAGTTGTCACTGGTGGGGAACATGGTGCCCCTTTAACCTCCACCCCAAGGCTTGTAAGGCTGAGTCTGGTACTGAAAAATTCCCCTTCACACTGTAGGCAGTGCTAATTGATGTGTCTTAGACCTTTTCTGAAGCTTGTGGCTTGTGCCTCCAGTCCAGGCTGCCTTGCCTACCATGTTTTGGTGGTCATAGCTGATGTATGTATGTATGGCCAAACTTCGCGAACGAAGATTTGGGAAGGGCTCTCCCCACGTGGGGGTGTGCCCCTCGAGCCTGCGCAGTGGATTTTTTAGGTGAGGCTCAGCGTGCGCAGAACTGGCCCCACTGTTTTAGTCCCAAGGTCCATCTGCCACGGCCGAGCGAGCTTGGACAGTGACAGTGAAGTCCTCAGGACTGTCTACAGCACCCGGTACTAACCAGGGTTGACCAGAGCATTCAAGATCTGACAGGATCGGATGGCAGGGAGGCATTTAACTGCCCGGTACGGTCTCCACTGAGACTTGAACTCAGTGGCATTTAACAGCCCAGTACGGTCTCCACTGAGACTCGAACTCACGACCTTGTGATCAGAGTCCGGAGTGCTCACCATTACACCATGGGACCGCCCCACAGTCATAGCTGATATTCTTAAAATAAATATCGTTGAAGAATAATTCCCAGCCTTTGGCATTTCAGTGAATAAAATAAAGAAGAATGATCCCCACACTGCCTTACTAAAGTGGGAAATTCAGCATCAGAGGGAATGAAACTTTGCTGATCTGCTACAAATGTGACCACAACAATCTAGCTGTGTATTCACAGAGAGAAAGTTATTAGTATTGGAAAGTGAAATGCTGTGTAGGCGAAAAGCTACTTGGACCTTAACTGTTCTTCCCTCCCGCTTTGGTTGGCACAGATGCTCGTCACTTCGCATAATGCACTGCTTGAAGACACTCAGATACTACAGTGATGAGGGCAGTATAGGAACCTATACAGAATAGAAAAACTGTAAGCAGTGGTAAGGGCTATATAGTCTTGTAGGTAGTTTTACTAGCTCAGGAAACAGAAATAAACCTCCAAGCCTCAGTCCTTTAAAGGCTTTTTTCCCCTTTGCCATTCTTCTATTTTCACTGAACAATCAGGAAAACTGAAAGCATATCAGTTTGAAAATTTTCTAGGGGCTTTCCACACACCAGCCAAGAAGAGGAAGGGAACACTAATTCCCCAGGTGTCCTCTGGCATTGCTTCTCCTCTGTTTGTGTTCTGCCTTTAGCAGTCCTGTGGGGACTTAGGACATATTAAGCTGCTATAGGCTGTGCTGCCTCTACCTTGCACATATCACTTGTCAAGAAAAAAAATTATATTATCCTTCTTATGTAATGATAGACTGTTGAAAGACTAATTTTCTACTTCCTCACTCTCCAGAAACACTTGGGCTCTTGTCTTCAGTAAATCTTCAGAGCCAAAGAGATCCAAATAGGGGCTTTATCTCAGCAGGGTAGAGGTGCCACCATCGTGAACCCCAGCAGCAGTGATTGCTCCATGATATGGGTCAGATTCCAGGTGCCTAATGAGAGCGATGGGAGGTACTGAGTGCAGAGCTGGCCTGAAAATGTGGCTACTACAGTTTGGACATTAAGCACATGCAACTCGTCCTGAAATCAATGGGAGGCAAACACCTCTCAGCACTGGAAGTAGGAATGTGATTCATCTCTGAAATCTAACTTTACAGAGCAGTCACAGAGATGTCTACCTCTGAACTTAAATCACTACATCTTAACTGCATTTAAGGCTTATAGAAAGAAATAAGCACATCTAATTCTGGTCACCAGATAGTTCTAGGTGGCTGTAGGTAATTGGAAGCAATTAAGCTGATATGACATGAATTCTGCTCTTGCTGTCTAAAATCAAGGACTTGCTTATGTGGAGGAACCATGTTAATGGGAAACTTTTCTAGCTAATTAATGCATCCAGTGAAATATCAGAATGACAAGGCCAAGGACAACAGCATCATGGAGTCTGAACTCCCATTACTTTGCAGTCATGAGGCATATCTACAATGTAAAGCTTAGGCTGAAGATACCTAAAATGGCTATTTTTAAATAGGTGTCTAATAATTTTGTTCTATGGTAGACATATTTTTTAAAACTGGCTCTTTTTTGAGCTGAAAGCACTAGATTTTAAAAAATCTAATCATCATACTTTTAAGCAGGATATGCAGATGGTTAGATACATTAGACTAAGAATGAAAGGCACTGAATCTTATCCACTATATGTAAGATAAACATGAATTATGGGCAAGATACAAAAATGGATTTTGTTCTTTAGCTGTATTTCACAGTACTGCAAGAATAGTAAAAGAATAGTATGGTGGAAATCTATGACTATTTCAACCATTCTTAGATTGAAAAATACATAGCAAGTGCTTAACTTACTCATTATTGTGAATATAGAAGAGAAATGTGATAATATTTGTGATAGTCCTGCACCGTGGAACTTGAGAGAGATTTCAAGTTCATAAATATGTTAAATGCTTCCTTCTTTGCTATTGTACTAAGTAATAAGCATGAAAATACACCATGTTGGATCTTCAATGGCTGACATTCATTCAGCCAAGTCTACTGCTTGCTCAATAAATTATGTATGTACATTAAAATATCATTTGTTGAATCCCCTCAAAATGTATCCACTCTGCAGTGCATGTGATACTGAAAAAAAGGCAATTATATGTAAATATATTTCTGTTTTACCTGAATATCTGTCTCAGTGGCTACATCCTCACTAGATGAAATTTGATTTCAATGGATTTGGGAGAATCTGGTCCCCAAGACTTTAGTACTGTAGGGTAGTGGATTGTATTTACTGTTCTGGGCTGGCAGTTGCACCTTTTGGGGATGAATATTAATTCTCCTCTTAGCATAATCATTTTAGAATATTCCCTTTGTTCCATTGCCCAGATGTGTCTCATGTCATCAGCAGATGAGCTGAACAGCAGTGGCTTGACGTGCTCGGCGGCTGATCAGGCACACTGGTTTGAGTAGACTGTGATGAAGGAATTCGTATGGCTGCAGTGGAGCTGTTTCTTAGTTGTGCCATGGTGTTAATAAGTGGTAATGAAGAGCTGGTAAACAGGATGTTTTTGTGTGTGTCTGGGTCTATAGGGCTCCACTTTCATTGTCAAGTCTGGCATATGCTTTGGGGAGAACACCAAATATGTGCAGGAGATCATGCTGGAACTAGAAAGGAGCCTTTACCTGTGGATGTATGCCCTTTGACCACTGAAAACACTTCTGCAGTGGGAACTGTCTCCTGATTATGACAGACAGAATTTCCCTGACTGCAGTAACACTATACTGACCATCTGACTGTGTGAGGGGACTAAAAATCCAGCTGGAGTTTTTTTGATCAAGGTCTTTCAAGTGGAGTGAAGGTAAAAAGCTGTAGGTTTAGCAGGTGGTTTAAAATGGCCAGTGGCATCCCACAGTGTGTCTCTCTAGTACCTGGGATTGAGTCCTCTGACCAGTCTCACTGACTGCCTTAATAAGAGAAAAGCCATGAAAAAGAACAAAGCTTGTTCATAAAACTGTGTCTGAAATGGGTGATTAGGCATGAGACTGTTATGATCATTTGTCCTAGGCGCATAGATCACTTTATAGTCACAAATTGTCTTATGTATTTATGTCTTCTGTATCTATCCCCAAAAAGATTCTTTTCCTTTCATTCCTCATGTTGTAAGGGACCAATACAGAGTAACAACTAGGCAAAGAACCATTATTTTTAGCTGGTGGCCTATGACTTTTGCAGCAACCTTCGACATGAGTGAGCTCAATTTTGTGACCGTAATTACACATGGGCTCAACTGTTTGAACTTGCAATTGCACCTATTTAGAAGCTTTGCAATTGGGCAGTTAGTCTTCTAAATGGGGACAATTGCAAGCTACAAATTGCTACTCCAGTGTTTAATTGCCGGTGTAAAATAATACCTACAACATTGGAGGTCAAGTAGAAGTCCAGCTAAAAACAAAGCAAAGCAAAACAAAGCCTATTTGGGCAGCATGGAGGAAGCATGAACTTTCCTGGTCAATAAATCTGCCAGTGGACTACAAATGGCTGCAAAAATTGAAAGTCATTTGTGTTTGCGAGGAAAGAGAATGCCTGGGGCACTGTCGTGTAGCAGCAGTGCAGCAAGCGCAGGCTCTCACAGACACAGGTAGATGAGCTGACTGGAAACCATCCAAAACACAGTTACTGGTATTTCAGCCACTGGAATGATGTTTGAATAACAGTTCCAAAAAGATCACATTCCAGACAATAGCATACTAGGAAAAATTAAAGACTAAATAAGTTTGGCTTATGTTCTACAAAGGGAACTTTATGTCACAGTCAAATTTGTCACATGAACAGTTTTTATACTTCAAAGGAAGTAGCACCACCCCTTTCAAAACCTTGCCTTAAGGTCTTCACCATTTTTCTGAAGAAAAATGAGGAATATTGTTAGATTAATACCTGCTTATTTATTATGAGAATTCTTCATTACAAAACCAAACAACATCTCTGAACCCCATTTAAATACATGTATGTACAGAGGCACAGACTTATAAAGGTTGAACTCGTTCCTTTGACAATTCTCGCTCTTCTCGTTTTTATCTCATAACCAACACAGCAGAAAGCATTATTCAGAAAGAATGACTGATTTCAGGGGTGTCAGAATTTAAACACAAGTTTAGTTCTAAAGCATTTTTTATTGCAAATCATAGGAAGAGGGTTTTTTCCTAATTTAATATCAAACTGTAAAGGTGTCAGTGCAAGCTGAGTAGAGGAAACAACAAAACCCCCTCAAATATCTGTTTGCATTTTTTACTTTGATTGTGTTCACACTTTTTAATGTTTGCTTCCCCTGAATATTATTTTAGGCAGATGAGCTTCCTGGCAGGAATGGTAGTGGAAACAGGGAATTTTAAACTAATTTGAAAATATAAAGAGTGCATTTCTAATTTCCAAATATGGTATGGCAACTTAGTTCAGAGAGCTTTGAAAATTTTATCAAAAAGTAGGAATATGTTGTAGGGATTTTTAAAAGAAATTAAGTTTTAGCAGTGATCGCCTGTCAGATGAAAGACGGAGTAGTGAGAGGTTGTTGTAACGATTCCTTAAACAGCTCTTAACAACAAATGAATTGCAGGGGATCCAGAGCTCCTTCTGTGATCTATTCATATATAGAAAAAATCTGCTTTGTTAAATAAATTACTTTATCAATTATGCTAAAACTCATGTTACAACTGCCAAAAACATACTTTTTTCTAATGACTTTCTTTTCACTGAAATAATTTAAAATTTTGCTTAGCAGAAGGCTAGTGAAAGCCTGGGGCTAACGCTAATCCTGTGCAGAATCAGGGAAAGGTGCACCTTTGTACTCACTTAGGACAAGGGAATTTAGATGATTTCAAAGAAGATTTTGATCCACTGCTGTGAAGAACAGGAGAAATGGGGCAGAATTGCTCTCTCACAAAACCTCATGGAAGTTTATCCATGAGTTTGCTGTCAGTTACTGGGTTTTCTACCTATATAACTGCTAAATTATGTTTTTTAGCTTGATACACATTGGTTCTCCCATCAAAATTGGTTCTTACAATTAAGCCCATGGTTAAACAGTTTGCCTAGTCAGTCTAGAATATGCCCCTGGGAAGGCAAAGTCCTTCTGAGAACTGACTCCCACTGCAGATAAGGTTATATTCTTCATGTATACTTTCTAGTCTTGGTTGAGCTTGTGATTATGGCAGTACTAACAGTGATATAGAATAACATGCTCAACATATAGACTTATATTTACATACATGAAAATCCACATATATATGCACACTTTATACACATAGAGATGTGAGATAAATATCTATAGATATGTATATTTGATTTTATTTTCTGACCTCCCCACTGGCTCCTGGGCTGCAGCAGGGGGAAAGGCACCTACAGTGAGCCTGACTGTCCCTCCTGCCCCATTGTGTCTTGGTTTAGGGCACCATTGGGGCAGTGGGGAGGTTGTTCTAATAGGAAGATTGTCTTTCTGGTTTGTGAAAATGTTATTATTTACTTTTGGCTATTGTGCACTTCAGATTTGTCTGCTTGGGAATACCTGGGGGATAGATGTTCCCTTGCAACACATTGCAGTTTAATTAAGCTGATTTCAGTTGGATTGTTTTGTATGCTTTATGGCAAGCATGGAATAAGCAAGTGGTTTATTTTATTTATTTTTAAAGAAAGAACTAAGAGGAAATAGTACAATGCAGAAGCATTATAGACAAGTATCCTCTGGGGCAATTGTTTATTGACCCACTTTTTAGCAAAACACCATATGCATTATCATGCTACCTCACAAGTATGATTCTGCCCCAGCAAACTGAAGGGGATTTTTGCTAGCATCTTAAATGAGAGAAGCATTCGACCCTAAAACAGCATTTCTCACATCCTGATGCATGTGAGATGGTTGCCATTTTTACAGTGCATAGTACAATAGTGGGCTCTTACTCCTTAAATATATTCTTTCATATGCAGTTATAAAATAGTTTCCTTTTCTTTTCCTCTTTCTTTTTTCAAGCTGTTATGGAAGTTTGCCTGAATAATGTGCAATCTGCTTTTCTTAGGTAAACTTTTTCCAAATAGTGTTCATTAAGGGCTATAAAGCAAATCCCAGTGCAAGCTGGTCTTTATGTTCCCCCTCCCTTTATGTGCACATTTCTGAGAATACTGATGCTGGAACCAATGCAAACCATCCCAGCTGTCTCCAAAATTAATACTGAGAAAAATAAACTATTCTTCAAAGTAATAATTTTATACCACTAAATAAATAAATATCGTCAACATTGGGTCAAAAACACAATCAAAATTACATCAAATTCACTTTATAAGATGGATTGTATGAATGCATTTCAGTTCCTCTCTCATCATTCTCCTTTATATTTTTAGACAGTCTTTATGTGAATACAATGACTCCAATATCAAACATTTTAAATGATGCTTGAAATATCAGTCACTTGACTTTGATGTCACACACAATTAAATTCAACCCATCTTCTCTCAGTTAATAACAGCAATCTCACCAAGTCTAGTGCCTAATTAATACAAGCTATTTGTCACATAGAGGTGACACATGTATATCAGAAAGCTTGAAATATTGTTTTGTGCTGCAGCATTGCTAGCCAGCTCTGCAATATAGAAACTGTCTTATGTATGATTGTCTTTAAAGATTTCAAAAGGCCTCAGAGTTTGGTGTGCTCAAGCTGGGACTCGACAGTGCATAGAAGGCACTACTGATGTGTTGGCTCCCTTTAGGCTGCTAAATAGTGAGGCATTTAGAAAGAAATGCTGCTAGAATTGAAAGGTTCATACCTGATCATTCATTGAGGTGATCGGCAGAATTAAGGATACAACAGTGCCAGTGGTAATTTGCTTAACCTGCAGTTTTTAAGCTATGTGATAGAATACACAATCATACATTTTCTTATTGTTGTGTAAGCATTTTTTTCATATTATTTATGCTCAGCATTTTTAGCAGTATGTTTCAGCCAGGATTGCTGTTGTCAAATAAATGAGCTTGTCTACCTCATGTTAATTATCATTGTGTAATAAATAACTGTATAATAAGGCAGGCCTAATCCTGCCATCTTTACTCAGGCAAAGATTCTGTCTGCCTCACTGACTGTTTTGCCTGTATTAAGGCAATAGCCTTGGGACAAAAAATGACTACATAGTAGCAGTAAATTAAGGATAATTTGTTATTGAGCTCTTCTTGTGTGTACAGCACAACAGAGAAACACACAAAGTGAGAAAAAGTAGGAAGTATTAGTTATCTGTGAATTAGTAACCATAGTAATATGTATGGATTTTTGGTGCATTATATTTTGCAGCAACTGTGTAAGGTTTTTTTCCTGGATTTTTGGATTACATGTGTTTTTTGCTTCTTTTAGATACTAACAGTAGGGTGTTTGTAATGACAAAAAACACCCACAGCATGTGGGAGCTTTCTTCCACCCAGAAGTAGGCATGGGAAGGTCTACCACAGCAGCTCTTCTATTGGCTATGAGAAGGGAATACCATCACAATTCAGGGGACAGCTGATGCAAAATTCAAACCAATGCAGTTTCTGGAGTCCTCTCTTTACTCACAGCCAGTGTTGCTTGTATCCTGGGGGGCACAATGATAGCCTAACTTCATGTGGACTTTCCTCTTTGGCTTGCCTACTAGGTGTTATTTCTTGAATGTAAACCATCAAAATCTTCTGGCAGACATGTATGTATGTCCAGAGAGGGACTGAAGATTTTCTCCCCTCCAATTTGCTAGCCCTTTGTTAACTACCCTCAAGGGTGCAAAGCACAGGGAAACCTACAGTACTGTCAAGGTCTGGCCATTGCAACACGAAGATAAACTCTTTCTACCTTTCTACATGATATATTAGGGAAGATAATAATGCACATGTATTTTCAGTGAGGCATGAGAATGAAAGAATCCTTTATAGCAAAAACAAATGGATTTTCCTTTGCTGCTTAAGAAAATGTGAAAGCTTAATTTCAAATCTTGTTAGACATATGCATGTTGACTTTTAAGCCCATCAAAATGTGTGTCTGGATCAAGGTGAAACTGAAAAATAAACCAGACCTATATGTGGAGGAGTAGAGAGTGCCCCAATCTCTGTAATATTTGAGGAGAAAGGTGCTGTTTGATCTCAGTGACAATCTAACAACTTAGCCTGTAATAGATTTGTGGTAGGAGGTTTTTTTTCTCAGCTATGGTATCTGCAAACACATAAAAGTCACACTTACTTGAAGGAAAAATTTAATTGAAAACAATGACTATGAGAAGGATTTAAGGGTTGTGGTGGATAAATACCTGCATGTGAGCTCCTAAGAGATGCTCTGGTTAGAAAGGTTAATGTGGTAGTAGATGATGGTGGTAGTAGTTGCATGTTGATCCTGTTGCCAGATACATCATAAAGAGCCATAAGGGGTTTAGAGCCAATGCTGAAACTGAGCAGTAAGTAGAGCATAGAAGCACAGTGTGTTTTGTGAGATGGAGTGGCTGGACAGTGAAGCCGGACAGTTTAAGACTAGAAATCAGGTGCATGTGTTTGACAGTAAAACTATTCAACACTTAAAGTATTCAGAGTTACAGCAAATGCTCTACCACTTGGCATTTCTTCATCAAGTATGGAAGAATTTTTAAAGCACAGGTTTTTGCACCCTTAGGGATGCAGCCTTTGTGTAGATATAGCAAAATAAAATTTTCTTCCAATATTTTGGACATCAAGTTAAAAGATCATAATGAGCCTTTCCAGTCTTAAGATACTTAAAAGGTTATTTGCTGAAAGTCAAGGATTTTCTTTTTATCTCTAGTTTTTCTATTACCAAATCTATAGACCATCTTCCTTCCCCAGACAAACCTGTTGCAACATACTGTTTTTACTTTTGCTTCTGGTAACAGTCCAGTTCTTGTATTAGAAATCTCTCAAAGGTGCAAGGAAAGAAGACCAATTGAATAATTTAATGATGTACTGTTAAAAGTAAAAATGGCTTGGAGATTTTGAAAATATTCCTGTATTTGGTGTATGAATGTGTATGTAGGAATGTAGGAAATATGTAGGATGTAGGAAAATTGCAAAGCTCATTAGCTGTGGGAAAGAAATGGCAGGGTGCACAGAGCAGCTCTAGAGCAAAGCTGGTATGTGATGTAGTGACCACATCACCAATGTGTCATATATCACAGAATGCTATGATTCTTACTTAAAAGCCATAGAAATAGTTGTCATGTGACTGTTTTCTCGTGAAGTTTAGCAAGAATTGTCTTTTTGTTTATTTACTTTGAATTTTTTTAGTGTGTTAACTTTCATCAAATTATGCTTCAGTTACCTAATAGACAAACTGCATCCTCCCTGATGGTCTGTCAGCTACTTCCTCCTACAAAGCTTCCAGGGGTTGAAGTGCTGGAGGCAAGCCACCCTGGCAGGTGTCCAGCTGCCTGGCCGGCCAGCTGGCTGCTGCTGCCGCTGCCACTGCTGCTCCTCTCTGGGTGGAGGAGGGCATTCCCTTCACAAAGGTTCCAAAGAGTCTTGGAACGACCATTTGGATTGCCAAAGCAGTGCAATAAGGCACTAACTGAGATAAAAGCAAGCACTGGTTCATGCCATATGCATTTATGGAGAGCTGCATGTTGTCTGTCCCAGCAACTGGATGACTTGGGAGCAATTAATGAAGCTATGTTTTGTTTGTATGAGGTGCTAAGTGTGCCCAGAGCTGTGCAGATGATTGTGCTGGATATTGTTCTTTTGCCATGTTATTTTTGAGCTACTGTCCACTATTTTCCTTTAAAGCCAAGACAAAATAGAGGATGTGTTTTCTTGCATATTCAGACATGGCAGATGTGAGTATCTAGCCTGGCACACTCTCTGGCATGATAGAAGTAGGAAGGCAGATCAGGTCTCCCTTTCTGACTGTGCATTCATGAATTGGGTGAGTGAAGCTGAGAGGGTCAGCTCCCTCCTGCTCTCCCTAATCCCTGCTGCAGCCTGGCACCCTGCTGAGGGCTGTGGGCACAAGCCCAAACACTGCAGTGCAGGTGTCCAGTCTTGCCAGGCTCTTCTTGTCCTTCTAACTTGGCATGCAATTTCACGGCATCAGTCAGGGAAAAAATCACCGTGAGTGGGTCAGAATCCAGCTACCTGAGGCTTTGCTGTTTGTTCTCTGTGCAGTCACTGTGTGTCATTTCTGCATGCATTGGGATGACAATACATTGCGTGGTTGTTGTTGGTGTGAGTTTGATTTCAACTGGAAGTGTTGATGAGCGGCTTCATGTGGTGCTCAGGACTGGAGTTCTTGAAGGGGACATGGTATGACCTGCTTACAACATATAGGCCTGCATTTATAAAGCATGTAAGAACTTTTACCCGAGTCTCCCCAAACAGGTCTTGTTTTGATCTCTCTAAAGGTATAAATGCACTTTATTAGTCAGGGTGCTAATAAGCTGTGCATCCCCAGAGCAAATGCAGTGGGACTGAGAAAAGTGTGTGTGGCTGCCTCTTCCCACAAGCTGACATTCTAAATTAATCTCTGGTGTTTATCTGCTCAGCCCTCTGTGCTAGTAGATTTGGGTAGCAGTCAGGCTAATGACATATACCTAAAAATCACTAGACTCAGAGCTAGCAGGGGTAATGAAGTATCTTAAAAATAGGGGGGTGAAGCATACTGGCTGTGAGCAAAAACAATGAGTCCTGCAGAGGTCATTACAAAAGCTCAGTATTTGCCAATTATTACTACATATGTAACACAGCTATCTCCTTCACTTCCCAAAGTGAGATGAATGTAGTGAACTCGGGTGCTGTTGCAGGCTATCAGACATGATTTGATTCTGTCTGGATGTGTCTGGCATGGAGGTGGATGAGGGGAACTCTTTGGGCTCAGGGCCCTATCCCACTTACAAAGAGTTTTCTCTCACTGTTTAGAAGCTCAATGCATCCCTCTGCTCTGTTAGAGAGGTCCATCATCCAAGCAGCTATTGCTGAAATATGAAATATGTTCTTGGCTGACCTGTGAGGAATCTTCCAGAGCTTTGTTCCCCATCCTGGTCTTGGTGTCCTCTGTCTGGTGTTGGTGCCGCTGCTAGAGGTTCTCCTGTACCTTGGGGTAATGCATAATTGCATGGGGAGAGCCGTGAGCTCTGGAAGGGTAATGCTGGCTATTGGCCACATGCAAATATTCTCAGCATGTTATTTGTTCCTCCATGAACCAAAAGTAAGCACAAATTTAATTTCTATACATTTATGAGCAGTTTTAAAGGTGAAGGAAATTTTCTCTCCTACATATCCATATATTAAGTTGGGAAAATTGTCAGAATTAAACACGTCACAGTGGGTATATGCTTTGTTTGTAGCAAAATGGGTTTCCATAAAGTGATGAATTAAAAAAACGAAGTAGTGAGGAACATCACATTGTGTTGCCAGAACAATGGGAGATCCATAAAATGATCTGCTTGTAAATAATTTGTGATATCTGCTATGTGCAATGCTACTAAATGAGTCTTATATTCTATAATAAACACTATTTTCTTTTAGAGGAAAAAAGTAGAGAGTTAGACTGTCAAAATATTAAATTACAGAAGACTTTAATATAATTTTATTTCTTAATATTTCTTTATTACAGTTTACTCATATTTATGGAAAATACAAAGGTATTGTTTATTTTTCAAATTAATGTCTTGGAATATTATAAAATTTTTGTATTTTTTGACTGGTTTACATTATGATGAATGCAGAATGTTTACATGAGGTTTAAAATGTATAATATTTAATATAAATATTTTACAGAAAAATCTTGGACTGGTATATCTGATTTTTGAGTTGTGTCATTGATTCCACTGAAAAGACATATAAAAAGTATAACTAAACAATTCAGTCATTTTAGATTTACTAAAATGCAGTACTGGAAATAGTTTTCTTTAAAAAGCAATGAAATTCTTTTTGAATTGCTACAGTAAAGTGGGGATACTTGAAATAACATTACAGAGTTCCATTGATACATTTTTCCACTTTTTTAAGTGTATTGATTTGAATGAAAATGTTTGAGAGAAGAACTCCTAGCAAGGACAGATAAATGTTGCAAAATTGTTAGAGAAAGTATAATCTCAGAATATCTTACTGTTTAGAGAAATGGTTTAATATTGCAGTTGTGATCAGTAGAATAAAATGTGCAGGTGAATAGATCATCATCTGATGATGAACCATTTTGGAGCTATGATGATGTCGCTATTAGAAAACAAAAATAAGAAAATCTCACATTTTGTGATCTTTATTTATGCCTACTGTTAAATTAATAAATTGCAACCAAATGAAAAGGGCCCACTTCTCGAAATTTTCTGCACCTGCTGCATTCAGAGGGTGAAAATAAATGCTTTTAAAGAGGTCTTAAAATATAATGAACTGACACTGTAAAGGATGACATTCTCTCCTGTTGAAGTCATGAGGAAATACGAAAACCTGGCCAGTACTGGAGTTTCCTAGAAGTGGAGTCAGTGTGACTCCAGCAGTGTGTGTGTGTGAGCCTACCCACAGCTCATTAAAGGATCAGGGCCTGGCTTAGGAAACTAAATCTCTTTCTTAGCAATGTTATGTGCAGTACTTGAAAATCAGGAGAACTTTGTTTCTTGGCTGATAAAACAAGGTTGGATCCAGCTACCTAGGGTTTGATTCTGCATTTCTTGCACATCAAGGAATTTGGCTTTACAGGGAATTTTAAGCTTTGAAAGAAATCCTGGATTAAGCTCCTGAATGATTAAAAACTAAGTGCTGTCAGATTTCTACATATAAAGTATAAATAAAATAAAAATTAACATTTAAAAAAATAATACCCACAGTCTCCAGGACCTGAGGCAGGCTTGGTGCATTGTAATGGAAATTTCAGTCCCATGTGCCACAGTAACTGCAGCGCAGCAACTTTTTAAAATGGCCATAATGACGCTGTTGCTGATGGTGAAGGGAAAATATCACAAACCCTTTCTTTCCTTAACATGTCTAGTAAAGCTACAAAAGGTGTAGCCAAGTCATATTTTGTCAATTTTATGTGTTTGAAGATTGCTGATGGCTACTTGAAAAGAGAGAAGAAAATGCATTGATATATCACACATCCATATAGCAGACACAAGTTTTGGCCAAACAAAAGAAATTACAACCTGTGCTGAACAGAGCTGACATTGTGGTTTCCAACAGATAAAAGTTTCTTATTTGGTTTAAATATAAAGCCAAAATTTTATGTAGCAAAATGCTTGTTTCTGGATCTTTAATTTTTAGTTCTGCGTAGCATGTTAGTGTTTTAAAGGTAAGAGGATAAATTCTCCTTAAATCATCTGAGGATTTAGTCTCATTCTCTACATATTAAGAACTATTATTGTAAGAACTGCTTTTCTTTGATTCTTTTTCTCCTCTCAAAAAAGCAATATAATTTACTGGACAAATTTTTTTTAATACATGAGAAAATTGAAATGTCAGACAGTGAGTGCATTTTTTGAATGGTTGAGATAACTTTGAACATTGATCCTTAGTGCAGATACATTTCAGGTAAAACTTTTTTTAGTATCTATTTTCATTTGTAACAAATTTAATAGTTCACATTTAAACTATCTAAAGTGAAGCAAACAATTTGATGTCAATTACAATTTTATATCAAAATTAAAAAAAGCAACATGCTTTCAACAGGACATAAAAGTGGTGACACACACATGATAACTTTTTGACTTAGCCTTTTTATTTTGGTAATATAAAAATTCCTTATATCAGTGCATTAAGTTGATCCAAACTAGAACTGTGAGAAAGCAGCAAAACTGTGTCAGGTTCACAGTAGAAAGCAAAAAATAATTTGGAATAATAATAACAAACTTGCAGTATTTATGATGTTGAGAAGTCCTTATTGTAGGTTACAGAACAAATGAAGTCTTAAGTTACCTCTTCTGATTTTGATGGTAGCAAAAGCAACCATTTCAGAAATATAGTGGTGTTAAAGCAATCAAAGAGACTGCTTTCTTACCATAATGTTAGCATCATCTCAGCATGTGGCACCAGAAAGGTTCTCTTTCTGAAGCATAGCACTAATCCTGTATTGTCTTTATTAACTTTATTTTCTGATGCTTGTCCATTCTGATAATTCACAAAGTGCAAAGATACTGATAAATTAATATTAGGATACCCTATAAACTCCTTATCATCCTGTGAATTCTATGTTGTTGTCACTCTGCAATATATATTCCTATATAGATGTACAGTAATATGAAATATTTTACACTCATATCACATAGGAAGAGGAAATGATTTATAGCTCTACAGTAACAAGAAAATTTCATCTCTGACATACATGTTTATGGATATCTTTTTATAAAAGCTGCTTTTACAAATGCCCATCCCCCTTTTTGGGTCTAAGAAAAATATGTGCCTGAAATATGTGTGTCTGTATGTCTTGGAGCCTGTAAAAATGAATTGCAGATATAAAGTGGAATGGTTGATTGGCACACACTGTTACTGGGATGTAGACATAGGATTTGTGCTTTAAATCGATTTTAGACAAGCGAGGACATAGATTCTGGCCACAGCACATCTTTGTTACTACAAAAACTCCTGAACATTGAGTATTTTGTTGTCTGCAATATCTTGCCCTATAGATCTAGCTTTGAAAAATGTCTGTTATGAAATGTAGCGCATAACCTGTAAGTAATCGCAACTAAGTTGTTGGTAGTGAGTGGCTGCGCAGAAATTGAATATGAAAAATGCTATGAGTCCAATTACGTCATCTTTACATTGAGTGCTTTCTCATATGAGTATTTCTGTTGAAGTCATTTCACATACCTCCCAATATGACTCCTTCAAAATAATTACAAAATCATTTTCAACAGTGAATAAATGTGTAAAGGCTCACCAGTGATTTTAAGGTTGAAAAAAAGGGCCCTTTGTGTTAGATAATTTCATTGCTCTATGTTCACAAGTGATTAACTCCCCAAAGAGATCTGATTGCTTTTTGTATTCAGACTAAAAAAAGACATGTAAAATGAGCAAAATGTTGTATTTTGAGTGCTGACTATGGGGCAAGTTTAACATATGCTTTTTGGGACATCACAATCATTTCTTACTAGCCATATTTGCTGCACATGTGCAACCTGGTAGCCTGCCAAAATGCACACAACAGTTACTTGATGGGTCACTGAAAAAATAGATTTCAAACAGAGTATCTGAATACTTAATTCATATACAGATATGGGACCTCTTCTAAGACACTGTGGTCTATTAAGGAAATAATAATACACATTTTATTAGAAACACATGCTGCTTAGGGACCCAGTTCCTTCTGCATGTAAATGAGAGCAAGCCTTGCTGGTCTAGACCCAGTGCAATTAAAAGATAGGTAGAAAGACTCTGGAAGGAAGAGAGAAGATGTCTTCTCAGGTGGAAAGAAGATGTAGACTTACCCTACAATAAGATGAGTGAACGTGAATATAATGACCACCCTCTCAGTATTTCTCATTTGTTGCTCTTTAGGATGCAAACAGAGGGGAATGTTTGAAAGTGTGCTGGATCTGCCCTCTCTGTTAGACTCCATTCAAATCCCATCTCTTCGCTTGTACAGTGATCTATTGCTTCAGGATGTTTCATGGGAACCGGGAAGGATTGCTATCTAACTGTGGGTACTCTGTAGCTGAGTGCTAAGCCACAGCTGAAAGAAGTTTCCAGCAAACATGCAATTAATAATAATATGGAAAACTACTCAGAGAGACATTGTGCCAACTTCATCTGGTAAATAACTGTTTCACAAGTCAGCTACTCAACACGCTATCGGAGGGTCCAGCAGATACCACATTGCTTTAGCTACCAAGTCACTCCTCCTTTTATGGACAACTCAAATGAACATCCTCCCCTCATCTGGGCCAGGTGCAACTCTTTTTGAGTGAGATGGTTCAGGCATAGCACTGCTAATCCCCATGCAAAGGGACAGCCTTTGGAAATACACAGGAAGGTGCTGGGCTTTCACAGAGGTTACATCAGTCCTCTGCATCTGGCATTGGGGGAAATATAGCTGTAGGGTCTAATGCATGTGTGCCTGGACAGCTTGGCATGGTATCAGTGGTGCTAAATGGACAGAGGGATTAATATGTTCCTTTGGCTATATCACAACTACAAGATTGCTCTAACTTTTTAATGGTTGGGCAATAACCATTATTGGCTGAGCAAATGTTGAGTTTGGGCTAAATGTCTTAGTTCTGCCATAGTTAATACTCAATTTTTTAAATCAAGGTATGGGTGTAGCTGGCTGCTGCCACATGTTCCTGCTACATATTTGTTGGCATATGCTGCTAAACTCGTAACACCAGAGCATGGTCTAAATGGAGACATCTCCACTGGTTTCACTTGGGTACCACAAGGACCATTGGCTTTATGCCAGATCTGGACCTTCTATATTCCTCTCTATATTTCTGCTACAAAATCCCCCCATCTAGAACAATGACCTCAACCCTTCTGCTCCATTTTATCTCCTTCAGGAGTGACAGCTCCATATCTCCAGCGATGTCCTCTGGCATCATGGTTCCCTCACCTATCACATAGTCCATGCTGAAAGCTGGGCTGGGAGTTGAAATACTGTGTGTTCTCTCCATGTACAGCAACTGCTTCTGGAGATAATGTGTATGACATGAAGCAATGCCAGGTGTTTATAATTGTTTTACAGGCTATCAGGATAAAAAGCAGAAAAGAATGTTTGTATTTAATATCATAAATTTTCAAATGCAAAGTCCAGTTTAAAGATTAAAAAAATATTTAAAATGTGATTAGATGTAGAAAAGAAAGGCTATTATGTTTGTCATAGTAACTGTGTCTTTGATATATATGTTAATAGCAAGACTGTTGACACTGGAGAGATTGAAATTAATACTTGTCTATTAGTCCAAGGCCAGATATTGTTGCCTTAAACCATAATAATTGATTCACTAGTGCATTTGTCTAATGGCCCTGCATTATTCTGTAGTGTGCCAGAACAGACATAGCACTCCCAGCCTACCTGTGGTTTGGTGTACGTTGTAATCCTGATCGTATTTACAGCAATGTAAAGTAGGAACAACCACTAAAGTCAGTTGGTGGCATTTGAATAAAATGGGTGAAGATCAGAATCAGCTCTGTGGGGCTCCATGGGATTTAGAAGAGAGATTTTCAGCCAGGGGAGAAGCTTTTCTGCACCTCTGAAATATCTCTGAATATTTTTATCATCTTTTGTTTCAGAATTAATGTTTTTAGGCATGAATAAGAAGAGTTAGCAGGATGAATCTCCAGAAGAGTCCAAGTGATTTGTTAGGAATCATTTTATTAGGACTACTTAATCTTTAATATCTAGAGATATCTAGAGATATTAAAGATGATCGTAAAAAATACAAATATTTTTATTTGCTGCCCTGACACACTGAGTTCGTTGATAACCAGGCACTACTAGTGGGCATAGAAATAAAAATTTTGGCTAGTGAGGAACATAAGTCCATATTTGAATGGACTTCCTGGATAATAATTAATTGAGTACATAGGAGTTTCAACTATATGTGTGGTTCACTTTGGAGGGAAAGAAATGCATTTAGAATAATATGGCTGTTTCAGTGTTGACAATGACTTTTACTATTTAGAAGATAAACACTAAATTTAATTTGCATAATTAAGTTAATCTTTTTAGATTTTAATGTAGTGTATCACGAGTTCCCAGGCTTGTAAATGAGGTTTTACTAGTGAAACTCTTATTACTAGGATATATACCATTTCCAACTAGCATCAGCACAGAGTGCATATCTCATAGGCTCCTTTGTCTCAGGGCCACCAGAATTTTACTGCTTTTTCTTCTCTTGAGGGTTGCTTTAAAAATTGTAATAAAAAATACAACTTCTGTGCAACGGTTGAAAGTCTATCACTTTGCAGAAAAATAGATTGTACTTCTAAGGACCTTCGTCCATAAGGACTGTCTTGTAAAGATGCTGCCTTTAAAATGCAACTTTTTTGTTGGATGAACAGCCTAATGTTCCATGCATTGTACTAGTAGTAGCATTTTATGCAACATTGAAAGACTCAATTAATTTGCATAATTCCATGAGTATTATCATGACTTTAAGGTAGGTTAGCTTGCTCAGGAGTCTTGCTTGCCCAATATATATGTTTGCCATTTTGACAAATTAATCATTTCTGAAAACAATTAATTATACTTATGACAAACTGAACCTTATACCCATGAGTCTTAAATTTTTATAGCAGAAATCTAATATTAATGTGTATAAGATCAGTGATTTAGTGAGTACCTTAACAGTCAACAATGCCTAAGGCTGAACAAAATTAATATTTTGTTTCCCATCTGGAGACTTCAGTAAAATTAATGAGGAAGGGTGCCTTTTGTAATACATAATAGAAATAAATTTACAATATTTAAGCCAGGGATTCTACTGACATCAGCATTTAGATATTTGTTCTGTTTCCCAGTCTGTGGGTGAGGCATGCAAATATCAATACAGGTAATCCTGGCTGTATAGGGGACTTATGTTGCTTTTACTAGAAAAGGTAGACAACCACATTCATTTTCTTGTATGATGAAGTTCCTAATCTTAGAATAAAACATTTGCTTCTGCTAATGTATTATTTGTATACATAAAATATTAAACCTTTCTACAAATAAGAAAATAGGACAACATCTTCAACTAACATGCTGGAAACAAAATAAAACCTGGTGGAAAATGAATGGTGAGTCATTAACACGCAGAATTATATATATATGTGTGTATATATATATATATATACACATATGTAAAAAGTGGCTGTGATTGCATAACTACAACCTTAAGTTCTTGTGTCTGTATGATCTAGGTAATGACTCACTAGTCTGCAAAAGAAACAATCAAATTTGAACCTTAAAACTTGGACTATTTAGAAGTATCTAAATGCAGTAATAATGCTTCAGGGGCTGCAATTCTTTTTTTTTTCTGATAGTAAACTCTCCACCTCTCACCACTCTGACCTTGGTGCATACATCATCAATAAAATGAACCAGAATAACAGGACCACTTTCTTTTGTCTATCCTGTTTATTTTGGGATTATTAGTTATATTTTTTAATGACTTCAGCTTTTTCAAAATCAGTTTTTACTGAAGGCAGTGGCAAGCATCCAGTTGACTTCACTGATACAAGATCATACCTCTATATGTGAACATCTGTTAAAGGTATGAATTGAATGGTTTTCCTCCTCCTCCAATATTTCTTAGCTAAAATATCCTCCAACAATTCCTGTGAATTTTTTGTAATATAATCCATCTGAAACACATTGCAAACCAGGTTGTAGTTGCTAAAAATACTTATGTAATAAATAGTAGATCTGCTAAAATAAGAGGGAGATAAGATGTTACCCGTATGGTGTGTGTATATACTTTTTGATTAGGTTTTCTTTTTAGCAGGAAAGGCAGATGAAATGTAAAAATAGCATAAAACTCAACTACACAGAGCAACTCAGTTTTTACTTAGATGAGAACAAACAACCAAATGCTGTGATGTGAAGTTTCCTGCAATTAATTTTAACACTTTAAATATCTCCTGTGTCTGGTAAAAGAGAAGTTCTGTTAAGAGATAGCTCATGCCATCTACTGTATTTTATGGTAAACCTCAGCATTTTTCAGTGTTAACAACTCAACAATGGTGGCATTAGAAATAAGACTTAATAAAAAGGATTATGTGCCTAAATAATCTTACTTAATTGTGTAATAGTTCTGATATGTGAGGATATAGCAATACACTAATCTGTGTGTGTGTGTGACAACTGAGACAGTATAATATGGTATACTTTATGGTTTAAAATTACAAGTTAGTCCAAACTTGTAATTTTTCCAGTAATTAGTAGGTTTTTATGGACTAAAAGAAAAGCATTGAAAAAAAATACCAGTCAGATAAATAAATCTAATGTTTTGAGTTGGGGGAAAAAGTGGTTTTGAAGTCCTTGTAAAAACAAAGCACTCAATGCATCACATTCTGTATAAATCTGCATTATTAATTCACAGTAAAATAGATCCAGTTGGAGTACTTGTTTTTTTGCCTTAAATTGGTCCTTTGATGTTCTTTAATGCTTGGATTTAGCCTCTAATTTTTCAGAGTACAAATGCACCAGCAGCTGTTGAAAATATCAGTTTTGCAGTAGCGTTGCTGGCCAATAAAATCCCAACAAGTCATCTTCCTATCTGGCTGCACAAAATAGCACTGAAAAAGTAGTCATCTCTTTGAAGTATCACTCCAATTATAGGTTTTAACCCCACAGGTCACAGTTTGATTATTTACACAATGCTAGTGTAATTCTGTCTCAATTCTAGGCTTTCTGTACTTCCAAAGCATTCAGCAGCTCCAGTGGAGGAAATTTCAGATGGCTGCTATGATGGCATTGACCTGTGTTTGATAGGGTTAGACAGCATTTGGCTGATCACTGAATGTTTTGTGCATTATTTAACGTTCTATAACATTATTTAATGGTGAAAGGAAGTATATCAGGCTTACATTTCATCTGTCTTTTGAAATCCATCTTAATACATTTCTTCCATGATATCGTATTTGTCATATGTAATGTAAGCACATAGTCTGTTAGTAAAAAGTGCGTTATTTCACAAAAAGAAAAAAAAATTTGCTAACCTTACATTGTAAATTTAGTCACGTGTCTCTATGCTGGGGTTAAATGCCAGTGTTGATGCTTGACAGTAAAAATGGGCAAATCCACCATGCTGCTTAAATTGTCTAATTTTATTACATTAGAGATTTCTTGGCAAATGCATCTGCCAGCAGGAAATATAAATGCTGCCTTTGCATTGAAACAACTGGCTCTGTCGTTTTTGACTTTTTGATAATCTTTTCTGCTTTTGCATCAAAGAGATTGTGATAAACCCCCAGATTTTTGTTTATTGAACTGACAACCAACAATTAGAGTGCAAGTCATTTGATGTCACTGGGAAATGCTAGAAAATCACCTATCCAGTGGAAGCTAGGGATTTATTTCTAATTCATGCTTTGCCATGGGACCTTCTACTGAAGTTTTGGAAGAAAGTTTATTACTTTGCTAAACTTTGACTTTTAGGTTAGCTTAATCTATTCCATATTGCAGTTTCCATTAACTGCTGTTGAGTCATTTGTTTTAGTGTTGCTCAACACGCAAAGACCCAGTTTGCTTCCTCTCAGTCCAAAGAATTTGATGGTATTAGCCTTAGCAGACTTTTCCTTAATTCAGAACAAGTGTAGTTGCCACTTGTGATTTTATTCCTAGGAAGTGGGATGATGCAAGTTCCACTCTTTCAAATCTTTATTGGTCTTTCAGTATACTTCTCTTTATTCCTGTTGTTGCTGCACTTGTTGCATCACATCTTAAATCCAGCAACAAACATTTTACATTATAGTCCATGCTCTTGTGTGTTTCCACAGGGTTCACCACAAGAAGGACCGTGATCCTTCTATTAAACACATAGTAGATCATTGTTGTCAAAATAGTTCAATTTCATCATTTCTTTAGAAGATCTTTAGATCTGCCATAAAGAACACAGCACAATTTGAAAGTCTCTGGATTTTCCAGAACTTCAATTAATTTAAGTAGTTAAAGAAAAGAAGATGGTAGTTTAAAAAAAAAAGTTGGCTTGTGATTTTTTCCCCACTTTTACTTAGTACCAATGCAGAGCAGCCACATTACTTTAAAACTGAGGTAGTAAAATGGCCCTGAATAATACATTGTAGCTCTGACCAGAAAATGTTTGCTTACTCACATAAAGTAATTTGCCTCTTAGCACAGCTGGGTTTCCTTTTCCACGTGTTTTATTTTTTATGAAGTAAAGAGAAAACATTATTTTTTGTAAACCAATGTTTTAATCTAATTGATGACAAGTCAATGGCCTAGAATAGCAATGGTTACTTCAAAACACCTCTCAATTTGCACATTTTAGGGCCTACTATGCTAGAGAACTGAAGCATGAGGCAAATGAAAAAATATGAAGTTCATAATCTATGGAGACCTGCATGTGTACAGCCATAAAAGCCACAACTGCCAGCTCAGGTGGAAAAATGTTGAAGTGAGAAATGTATTCAATAAATAGAAAACACAGCATGGAGCTGAAAAGTGTGCATGAGAAACTGGTTAGGAGATTCGAATAATGGAAAAGGAAACAGATGGAGCATGAGTGTACATTAAACAGTAGTGTTCATAGCTTGTGACATAAAGTATTCCTCTGGGAGTCTAATTCTTAACTATCTTGAAATTCATTCAATTTAAAATATCATGGTCTTGTTATCATCTCATTTTCTTGAAATTTTATTGAAAATATTGTTGTGATGGACTGCATTTTGTACTTGGAAATACACACCAACAAAACAAGTATGAAAATACTCCTGAATATCGTTCTGACAAAATACATCTCCCTGCTCTCATTTCTCTCCTGGATCCACTGACTTAGACCTTGGTGTTCATCCAGGGGTGCATGTTCTGCCTGATGCACATCATCATGGGAATGGGTCGCCCACTGGGGCAGCAGTTGGTGGCATTTGTCACCTGTGATGAGCAGTGCCCCAGGGATGGAGAGGGAGCAAGGCACTGCTTGCCCCAGGCAGGCACTGCTTTGCCTCTGTGCTGAGACATGGGTTGGAACATGCTCAGGGAGCCACAGGCATGCTGTGGTGTGCCAGGAGGGATAAAAGGCACTCTTGTGACTGCTTTCTTTTTGTAAGAGTGACCTGAAGACATTGCTAGGCTTTTCTCCTGTTGCTTAAATCCTTTAGGAGGAAAGAATAGAGAGAGTCATCTTCTGTCAAGGAGCTGCATGCAACTTTGTCAAGCAAGAGTTGTTCTTTTCAGGTGTTTCAGCTTCCCTAGCTGACAGTGGGAATGAAAAACACTCCTGAAGGTTCCTTAGGGCTTAGGGCACTACCCTGCTTTGGAGTGTTTTGGGGGACTGGGGAAGGCCTGGTTAAGAAAAGTACAGTGGGGAAATGAACTCCATTAACCCAAGCACACAGACAGTTACTGCCCAGTCACAACTGGTACAGGGAAGGGAAAAGAGCAAACTTGCTGAACAAACTAGTGAGAAGGCTTGAGGGAAAAATGAGCATGAAAATACATGATTTCTAGAAAACAGAAAACTGTGTCCTCAGCAGATGGTATGGCTGCTTGTGCAGTGCAGGGGATGTGGAGAAGATACTATGGCCAACAGAGAAGGCAGTAGGGCACAATTACACCTGCCCATCCCAAACCCTCACTCCCAAGACAGCTGACAGAAATCCCCCTGATTTACTCTTACTTTTCATCTTTTGTGCAGCTTCTGTCAAGACCAGTAGGGACTCACAGTCACTGCAACACTCTTGAACTTAGCAACTTCTACATCTGAAAGCAGGCACCAGTGTGGGGATAGCAGTATCTGCCCTTTCAGGTGGAAGGGGACCTCAGCTATCCCTGTGCTGCAGAAAGGCTGTAGACCACAGTCAGGTATCTGAGAGTTATCCTGGGAAAGGCTCACAATTTGTGGGGGCTGAGAGGAAATTTAAGCAGCCACATTCCAGAACAATGCATGTGTAACATGCACCTCACCATTTTATGTTTAAGAGGTGCCACAGATTGCATAGAAAGTTATTAAATGATTTTAGGGAGCTTAAAAATACTTTTGATTTTATCTTCTCCATCTCTTCCCCATCTGTAAGGCATGTGACCAGCATTAGAAGCCAACTGAGGGAAAGGAATGTTACTCTCCATAAAATGTTATGAATAGGCTATGGTTCTCCAAAATAGAGTTCTATGCATAAAGCAATATAAAGATGTAATATCTCAGGTTCTTTCGGGGTAGAAGCATTGCTACTGTCATTTCTTCGTATTACCATTACAGCTAAGACCCCTAGCCATGGTCCAGGGCTTTGCTGTGCTGGGTGCTGGGTTTAACTGCCATAAACAGACCCTCCAAAGTGTGGACTATGGTGTGTCCCTTTGTGGAGTTTCTAAGCCTGTGTCACCAGTTTCTACCACAGGGAATAGTGCTGGATTTAAACAGCTCTGGAAGGCAATATACATTTCTGTGTTTACAAGCTATAGAAAGAGATTTTGTTTCTGACAAGCTATGAGGGCTGCTCTAAATAGCTGTGGAGTAAGTGCAGGTGAAGTGGGACATGAAATTACAACTTGTTACTGAATTGCACAGGTATAGTTCTAAGCCAGGTATGTGTGTACATCTCTTTCTTTCTGTATATTGCTAGAGTTACAAGGTTTTCTGTTTCCTTTCACGCAGTAATGGAGATATTTCTGCATTTGAGCATTAAATATTTTTGAGCTATATTAGGTATCAAAACATTGATATCTTACCTACTGACTAAAAGTATTTTATTTTTATAACAATTGTATTCTTTTCTGAACAGTGTATTAGTGTTTAATGAAAGGAAATTCTATGATTCTAATTGTTTTCATTGGCCTCAAATGCTCTGCATGCACTGGGGACAGGATTGGATCCGCAATCTTTATTTGAAAGTGTGTACACCTGGGAAACATGCAGGATGTCAGCTTTATGTGGCCTAATTAAGTATACTGTGGTGCAAGACTTGGCAAGGAACAAATATTTACTGGAAGGTTGTACTGTGAGAATGTTTCATACTCTGCATGAAGAAGCAAAAGTTGGCCTGCATCACTGATTTGCTGTTCTGAAGAGATGATTGAGATGCTAATAAATGAGAATTAATTGTAGTCTGACAGTCAGAGACAGCACTTTTAAGTTTAAAGGTTGATGAACTTTGTTCCAGTGAAAGAAAAGGTCAGCTTCCAAGAGATGTATAATAACCATTTTGCACCACTCCATTTAGTTCTATGTATCCGAATTCCCTCTGTACAATAAAAGTTGCTTTTTTGCACATTTAAGCAAAGAATTAATTGTTTGTGGGTATTAACACATTGAATGTGGGTATTAACACTGGAGCTGAAGACAAGCACTTCTACTTACTTCTTTCCTACTGTGAAAATAAGCAAAGCCTTTTCTAAAATACAGACTGTCTGTTGGGCTGCATTGAGAACATATGAGCAAATTTAATATGGTTCCTGCCTTTGTCTACAAGATGGGAAACCAGTTCTTATTCCTGAGTTTATTTGGCTTTTCGTCCTCTGTATTCAGGTATATAAACAGCAATTGCAAATGCAGAGTGTTGAAGGCTCCTTGCCCTTAAGTACTCACTTGGTTAGTGCTTCTCTCTCTGCAAAGCAGAGGTTTGTCTCACTGTGGTGACTTTTTGTGGTGTACAGCCCTGGTAGCTGGGCTCCTGCTGCCCCAACAGAGGAGCACAGTGGGCAGCCCTTCACCACTCAAGGTGTGATGTTTTAGAAAGCTCATTCTTCTTCACATTGAGCAGAGAAGATTCAGCTTTTTTTTTTGCTGGTGGAGTATCGTGTGTTACAGTCTCTCCCCCAGTCCCTGCCTCACTCAAGGGTCTGTTATTTTCTTTCCTTTCCTTTCATTACTACAGGGATATCTAAATAATGACTTATGCTGTTCCTGTCATCTAAAAACAACCCTGTGGATTACTCAGAGACCAAAAAAATCACTTTATGGGTGTTTGCAATGTATATGCTGCATATTTTGCTCTGAGGGATGTTGGTCACTCATCTGTGGCTCTATCTGGCTATTGTTAGCCTGAGTTTCATTTCATTGGTGAATCACTGACTAGTTTACAGAAGGATGACTCAATGAACAGAATCCAGAGTGATTTGTTCTCCTATATGCACTTGTCTGGGGATGCAAAACAAAGAGAAAGGAACTCAGACCATTACTGCTGTCTGGATAAGCAGGGAACAAACTCAGACAGAGAGAAGGAGGTGGCTTTGCTTATGCTGGGCAGTGGTATGATCTGTTGCATTGGTTGTATACAGGTGGGAATGTCCCCAGGATCCAGGACAGTTGTCCATTGTCCATTCCAGTGAGCTGCTGTCAGTGGTGCCATCCTGAAACAGGGAATGGGTGCCCATAAATCCCCATGCATTCAGCTCTAGGGAACATTTCTGTCCTGACCGTGGCCCAGCATTAACAGTCATTCTTCCCCATGTGTTGTCTCTCAATTTTATTGGTAACTACTTATTTCTTTAGAACTTATATTTGAGTCTCCTGCTTCAGTGGCCAAACTGATAGTGACATCTGTGAAATAAAATCATGTCAAGGCTTACATACATAAAATATGTGTTTCAATGTTGCTCCATTACTGGTTTAACAAGCAGAACAACATTGGAATTAAACAGAGAACTGTTGATCTTAGCCATTTCTAAAAAAAATCTGGTGATGTTCATAACCCATTTTACACCATTTTCATTAAGCACTAGAAATCAAGGCAGTTTCAATTTCCATTGTAAAATATTGTTAGAATTTTTCCTAATTTTGAGAAAAGTAAAGCAGTGCATATGTGAAAATTATTAGAGCAGCAGTGATACACTTTAACTGTTTTTAAGACCATTATTAAGGAGCCAAAGAGCTACCCTTGTATTCACTTGTAGGTCTTGATCTTCTGTTCATTGGAGTCAAGAGGAAAGTTTCCACTGATTATAATAGTGCTACAGTGGACAAATATAGCTGGTTATGGGAGACAATCTGAATTTCAAAGAGGGAAGTTTCAACTGACACTGTTTCAGAAATGTCCCTTTTAATCAACACAACTTTTTTTTCCAGCTATCTTTTCACAGCTTATGCATGATGAGAAACACTTCTGTAAATGAAATTAGAAAACAGAGCAGCTTGGAGTAGATTCAAGTCTCACATATGAAAACCAACCTCCCCTAACAATATGGATTGTTTTAGTCTTGAAACACTGGTGTGTGTTGTTCCTACATTTAAGTGTAGGTTATCATGCCAGATTTATCTCCCCACTCATCTCCACTTTATCATACATACAATGATCCTAACGGATGCAAAAATATTTTTACATAAAGTTCACTGCATGATTGGTGTGTAAAGATTTTACTTTGTTCATCCTTACTGCTATATACCTTAGAGCAATAAATTGGTGTCTGAATATTTGACTTTTGTCATCCTTACTGCTATATTATTCAGAGTAATGTTGCCTAAACACATACTTATGTACATAATTGAATTAGGTGCACTCCATGGCTTGGCTTGTGAAGTAGTGCCAGTGTTTTCTATGGGACTGTGTTGAAGTCCAGGCCTTGGGTGATGTAAACAACCTCCAAGGAAATTATTAATGTATGTAAGTGTATTGAATGAGTAAATTCACTTTTTCAAATAAATCTGAGCACACTTTCTCATTTAATCTAGAAAGTTATTAAAATAATATTTGGCAATTTTGTCATTAGCTTTTTAAAAATCTGAAATACTTCAGGTCACTGTTAATGTATTCATACCTTGTAGCTCTTGCAATGCCATGTGATAGATGGGCAGTGTTTCCCCTCTGAGCTCTACAGAGCTGCCTGTACTGAACCTGCAAACATTTAGACACTTGCTTTTGATGTAGATTTTTATTTGAACTGCTCATTCACATAAAACATGTAAATAATCTCAGTATTTTATCTATAAGCTTGGGGCTTTAGCTGTTACAGTATTGCTCTATTTAGCAGAGTAACATTAAGTATACTTGAGATATAATTTTACCAGAATTTATTGCATTGTTATATTAACTCCTGGGTGAGATTTAGGTTGTGACCTCCCAGCAGGCTTAGGCATGTTACCTGTAATCTTTCACATGCATACAGCCTATCATAGACAGAACTCCTGCTTTCAGATCAGTCATATTTTAGGACTCAAAATTGATATATCAGTCATAGCATAAAATGCTATCACTCCTGTAGACCAACTGTTTACCAGAGTATAACACAAACTCTCCTCCTGTGTCTCATTTCATCACACTGTTCCATGTAGCGATGTTTCAATGTGAAATGAAGTTTTTTCATGCTGTGCTTCTGAGTAGAAAAAAGACAGAAGTACATGTATGATAAATGACAAAGGTTCCAAGAAAAACCTTGCAAAACAATACAATTTGGAAACATTACATTTGCTTTAATAATTTAGTACATAAATGGGTCTGTTAAAAGTTTTGTAACCAAATACTGTTTATATGACTTTGGGTAGAAAATCGCTTATATTTCCACTGAATCACTTAATCTTATATCTTATTTAGAAATTAGAAAATATAACTAACCTGAGAGTTGTCATTGTAAAGTACTTTTGAAATCTGTAGCATTAGAGAAGTATACTATAAATTAACTTCATACATTTAAGTTTCCCAAAACAAGAAGTAATTTAAATTTCTCCGAGACTGAGTTCCTTTTCTGCTGGTTTTATGGCAAAAGAAACTGCACAGTTTAAGCAGATAAGCTATCTGATCTCATACAGTAATAGTAATATTTAGATCTGGTCTTCTCTTGGATACTAAAATGTGAACTGAGTTCTGTGGGATATTCTTGTTTGGCCTTTTTGCATAATGTAGATTTTAAAACTATCAACAACATTAATGTTGCTGTTGTTAGGACTAGTGCCTTCAGAAAATCCTGACTAATCCTACTTGATCTCAGAACACAGATCATTTGCTGGGATACTCAAAATTAGGTACCATTTGAAAATATAGGTATATCTGGTTTTATTTCCCCCCAGAATGCCGAAATAATGGACAGTTCAACATTTTCTAAGAAATCAAAGCCAAACCTCCATCAGTACTATTGAATAAATAATTATGTTCAGGGCCAAATGTGAACCGAGAAGCTAAATTCCATTTTCAAAGACTGTGTAAATGTATTTTGTGTCTTCAGAAATGTCCAATGTCTAGAGTTTGTAATCATTAAGTTTAGGTATATAAATCCTTAAAAGAACATATACTCAAACATTTTCAAGGTGAAGAACAGATGGACGGAAAAAAGACCCCAGTTGATAGTGAGGTTCTGCAGGATGTTTTTTTCCCCCTATCAGGTGTGCTTGTTCTGTGAGACATTGTTTAGCCTGTTAAAACTTATAAATTCTGATTCCACCATTCCTGTTTGGGTATGGGAATCTTGCTCCCCTACATCCTATAACAGAACTCTCTTTCTAGAAATGGATCATGCCCCCCAGCCCCCATTCACTCAGAATTTGGGATTTGTGGGAATATGTACCTTGCAGGTATCGTTAGCAGCTGACCAACAAGCAAAACCATTTTCTTCAGCCATGCCAGCTTTGTAGTTGCTAGTTCTTGAGTGGAGTATCTGGTTTGTTTTCTTTTTTTTTTTGTTTGTTTGGGTTTTTTTGTTTGTTTTTTTTGTCTCTGAATGTGCTATTTTATGTTGGAAAATCTTTCACTAGGAATGTATTTTAAGGCTCTCATGTAACAACTGAGGAGTTCTAAATTGTTAA
This sequence comes from Pithys albifrons albifrons, assembly GCF_047495875.1. Classification (NCBI taxonomy): domain Eukaryota; kingdom Metazoa; phylum Chordata; class Aves; order Passeriformes; family Thamnophilidae; genus Pithys; species Pithys albifrons. The sequence goes on along the minus strand of NC_092468.1, from coordinate 12,986,273 downwards.
CTGGGAATTTTTTATAGCTCACAATTAAGCTTTTAAAATAAAAAGTAAAGGATGTTGCACTAAATGCTGGAGGAACTCAATGCTCTCATGAATTTTCTTAATTAAAAATCTTTTAATGCTTTCCTTTTTTTTAAAAAAAAGCAGTAATTCATGGTAGCTAACTAACAGCTGTGAAATACAATCTTTTGGTGACATCAAAGCTGTGAAATTGTTTGAAATAAAAAAAAAATCCTTAGTAAAAATATCTACTTTTATTGGAGATGGTTTATAGTTTTTCCATGCTAACAGTCAGTTCAAGTTAGTATTATGGAATGATCCAACAAAAACATAAGTGTTTTCAAAAATTATTTAACACTACATACTTATAAAAAGAAAAATATTAAGGTCTGAAATTTCGGTAAGGAAAATAAATGTTTTTTCACACTGGGGACCTTCTGGAATAATTTTGGTTTAACTGCATGGAAAGGAAACCAGCAGAGAATATTCTGGAGTCTCCAAAAGCTGTGTGTACAACCCCCCATTTTGGTGATATAAAGTCATAGGAAATTGTCTAATGTCTAATTTCTTGTTATGAGGCATTTATACATAACTGTGAGTACAGCCCTAAAAATCACACTGTTTGGGATGATATTTACATTTAAAAGTTTCTAGTTCAAAGATATATTTATTAAATAACCATTTTCTCTGATAGCAGGTAATAAATGCTGATGTATTAGTGATGTAATTTAATATTTATGGTATTCGCTAAAGACAACTATTATTAGACTTGTTGACATTTTATTAACTAGGCCTTAATATTAAGTAAATGACTTTGTGGACCCCATGTGAGACCATTTGATGTAGTGCATGATCTGTCACATATAGAAGATAAAATGACAATGCAAAGCATTTTGCTCACTAGAAGGCCTGAGAACCATGAATAACCACTTCTACCCAGAATTCAATATTTTAAAACTTCTTTCTGTGTAGGAACTAGACAAACATGCTGAAACAGGAGTGGAATTTGGATGAAATTAAAATATTACATTAATAATCATGCTGTTCACAGTCCAGGCAGATAATATTAGCACCTTGAAACTTGAAATTGATTTTTAAAAACTATGCCTACAGACTGATATAACACATACACAACCCGATACATGTAAAATGATTTGCATTCCTGTTCTTTTCTCTTTCCTCACAGTTTTTACATAACTATTGGACCCAGAAATGCACACCCCCCTGCCACCCCCCAATTAGACTTTCAGATATTGCACTCTTTGCCTAATATTTTTTTAATTCCAGATGTTTTTCCATCTGGATGAGATTTGAAATGCAAAGATGCGCCCAACAGTACATATGTGACTACAAATGAATAATATTTACTTGGCATGATACTTTTATTTATTCATCATCAACTTCCTATATGCCCATCATAAACTGAAAATCAGATTGGATTAGCACGCAAATCTGTTTTCATTTCTTTTATTCTGTCAAAGAAAATCCAGATCTAGGCAGAAAACATACTGTGACAGCATCGACTAAAGTTCAAAGATTTTGTTCTTTGAGTTAGCTATATGCTTTGAGTCATCAGAAATTTGTGCACGAGAGTCTCCAAAAATTGTCAAGGTACATTGAATTATGCACAATCTTGTAGTTGAAACATCAGATCACTGAGGTTAATTGGCTAAGATTAGAGACAAAGGTGAGATGACTGAAAAGCGGAGGAAGCAAAAGAAAAGCAGAGAAAGAGCAGAAATTGTATCATGCTCCTCAATTTACTGGATTGTGTCCTTCTGATTATTAGTTAGATTTACAGCCTGGTCTTCTCGGATCCTCATCTGTTTCTGTTTACTCTAATAACAGCAACTCTGAAGAATGTTATATTAATCTGCTTCTGGCAAAAAGTTTCTCTCAGCTGCCACTCTTGCTGTGTGTGTTTGTGATTTTTGTCACTGAGAGTGAAGGTATTGTGGGCTGTGTGTTTGAAGCTTATATTTTAAAGACTTCATAGGAAAGTGCAGATTGCACTCACCTACTGAGGTTGCTCTGTCCTGCAGAGCACAAATTTCACATATGCTTTCTGTCCCCCTCATTCAACTCAGCTTGAATGAAGCTTTCCCTCTTCTCCACTCTCTCTATATTGAACTGATTTGGAGTTGGTTCCTCCCCTGGATCACGTCCTACCTCCTCACATATTAATGAATTGCAATTAGCCATCATACATAAACAGGTCTGTTTAGTTTTAACAGAGTGGAGCAAGACTAAATGTTTTCAGTGGAGTGTCTTTCCAAGAAACAGCACTTTCCAAAGAAATGTAAATCAGTGAGATAAGCCCAGTGTAAACTGTGCCTAGGAACTGGTGTAAACCACTATTGGCACAAAATAGCCATTGGAGTCTTTAGCACTCAGTAGAGCTGGTGTGAATTTTTTGTATACAGGGAAGGAGGTACAGTGGGTTCAGTCATGACTGTCAGCTAGAGGGGAATTTTTTGCATGGACAGGAAAAATGATGTGTCTAAATATCCTACACTGAAGGCTGCTTAGGGCAAGTCCTTCTGGTACTTGAGCATTTCAGGGAAGTTTTGATTCTCTTTAGTTTCATGAGAGCTTCCTATTGCCTTCAACAGAATCCAAACTTATCCCTAGGCATTAAACACTCCAAAGTATTTTAACCAGTTTAAAAGCAATAGGTACATGCCTCTGGTTCAGATATGAAGTAATTTACACTGAATTAAACCACAAACTCAAAATATTCACTGAATATAAGTAAACAAAAGAAGGCTACATGTTTCATTGGAAGATTATATGTGTACAGAAGAAAAATTATAGCCCAGACTGAGTAACAGAGGATCACTAGAAAGTAGTTCTTATCAACAAAATGAAGAACATTATAAATTATTCCCTTTAACTTGAAATTTTGCTAGAAATATGTCACCAGTAATGGCAAAAACGTAATACAGAGATTGCAGTCTCTAACAACTTCATAAAGCATTGTATTAAATTAGAGAAGAGAACACAATAAAAACATTAAGCAATTAGTTCTAAAATTCTTGAAAGAGTCAACACCAGACTTAAATCCCTGGGTCTCTACAAGATCAAAGAAAGTGGCAAGGGTCTTACTGAGAGTTGATCTCTCTCTGAGATGGTAGTGGTAGAATGAAACTTTGATGTTTTATATACTTAAAGACATAGATTAAAATTTTTAAATGAAAGTAAAAATTAACTATGAAGTGGCCAGCCTTAATAAAAATAATGCAGTGTACAGTTCTTTGCTTGATTTGCTTACCAGTGTATGCTTATTTTAATTTGGAATTGAGTATCCAAAGATCTGAAGTGAACGAACACACAATTATGTTCTTTTATTTTAATTTGGTCTTGTTGATCCTCCAGGCTCTTTTAAAATCACAATGACATAGATTTAAAAAAAAAAAATCTCAGGTCTTGACCTTTTATGCATCTATGAAATAAATGTAGAGTTCATAGCTGGGAACATGATCATTTTGGTTGAGAGAAATTGAAGTTGACAAGGGGACAGGCTCTGAGGGAGCAAAACCCACTCTTCTGTGAAAACCAAGACCAATAAAAATGTTTCTGCATTAAAATGACATATTTTTATAAATATCAATATCGATTGACTATGGCCCTGAAACCATACAAACCAAGCCAGAGTAAATGGTCTAAAAATTTTAAGACTAACTAATTCATTACCTTTGCAAATTAGCAAAAATGTGAGAATTCTTATGCGTAAAATTAAGCACCTTGTTTTAGAACCCTAGAGTAGATGTTGACCAGTAACACTAGTTGTTCACTTTGAATAGTACACGTCATTAAAAACCATAGCCTGAATCTTCAGAAAGAAAAAAAATTAAAAATTACTCAAAGGCAACTGGACCTGCTAAAGCAATACAGAATGCAGGAAAAAAGAACCGCTTTTGCTTTTAAAAGAATCAAACTTCCTTCTCTTAAATTCTCTCCCGCAAAATTAATAGAGAACAGAGCTTGTAATTACTGGTCAGGAAGGATGATGTGGTGCAGCATTACCAATACAGCATGTGAAACCTGTGCTTTCAGCTCTTTCAGAGGGATCTTTTCCCTCAGAGGTTGAGGACAAATTCATTGAATATGGGGGTCACCTTCCTCCAGGCCTGCCAATTACTCTGTTCTGGGTCCTCTTGGCCAGCCTCTTCTACACATAGAGCCAGAGATGCTCCCCAAGGGTGCCCTCCCCATGGGCAAGTGCATAGATCTGTAAACTCTTTGGGGCAGGAACCCAAGAAGCTTTTACTTGTATAGTGGTTTCCATGCCCAGCAGTAACAGCCACATCCTCATAAAATGCAGCACTGAAGATGGTCAAGGAAATAGTCGCAGCATGACAGAGAGAGATTACAACTTCATTTTCGGTTCCATCCAAAATTAACATGAAATGATATTGCCAAGCAAAACAGTCTCAGCACTTAATTTGGGGCATTAGTGATGCCATTATAAAATATGAGCTGCTGATTCTCATCCTGCCTCAGAAGCTTTTTATGTTTCCCAGATCAGCTTGCTTGGTGAATTAATCAGATGAAAAAGGCTCAGTTCGCCTGCACAAGAAACTGAAAGGATTGTCTGATGGCTTATGAAGCTATGTGATTTGTTTCATGGTGTGGAGACACTGAAAGAGAATTTTTATTAAAAAAAGAGGTCTTGGAACACAGTCCTGCATGTGGTCAGCTCAGTGGGGTGTTATTTGAAGCAGAATGTGAACAACTAGAATTGAAATGGAGGGATCTTTGAAGAGTAATGAAAAAGGGGCTTCAGTTGCCAATAAAACAACTGTTTGGGATACTGAAGGGAGATTCCTCAATCATTTAAAATCATTCTTTGCAAGAAATTGATTGTATTTTTTTTTCTTAGGGAACAGGGAGAGTAAAAGGTAGATGAACTCTTCCACAACTTAAAGCACATTTCACGACTTCCTGGAGAATTTGTATGTGGTCATAATTTTCTCACAGCAACTGCTTTTCAGGAGCAATTTCTTCCTTCTTCCTTGCCTGTTTATGCTTTAGCAATCCTGGTTTCAAGTCTCTGCTGCAGGCATTTGCTATTCTTCTCTGGTATCCAGAGAAGAGATATAGGTGTCATGGCATAATACCTAAAGTAATGAATGTTCAAAAAATATCCCTTAGACTACACAAATTCCAAAAGATAAACCTTGCTTCCCTCAACTGTCAGGGCTTGGATTTTCACTGTAGGCTTACCATGTCCCAACCTCAGAAGGGACTGAAGGAGAAAAGGCCCCATAAAGTATTAAAACTCGGGGGTATACAGCTTTTCTCCTCAAAATCTGTGTAGTTTTAAGATTAAGATCTCAGCAGCTTGAGGTACCTCCTATTCCTTCACATGGGGATTGCCTGCTTCTTATTCCTTTTTTCTATACCTTTTGGGAGTTGAACTCCCTCACATCATGAGTGACCTGGGCTGGGTACTCAAACTAAACTGTCACACTGGTTAATAGCAATACTTACTGCATAGAAGAATTGTCTTGTTACTTGTACAAATATGCATATAAAATATTTTAATTCCTACACACGTGTTTTCTAAGTACACATTAATTATATATGTATGCATAAATTTACATATGGGTGATATCAATTTATATTCTGGCCATTACTTGGAAATAAATATGGTCACATAAAAATAATTTTTTTTAATGTATCTGGAGGTATTTCCAATTAGCCCATTGGAGATCTTCATAGAAGGGCCTCCAAATCACCACAACAACAGACCACTGAGAAGCTGGGGAATTGTACCTTACTCTGTCCTTCACTTAGAACATACTCAAAAAAGTGGAAGGGCTCCATTGTCAATCTACACTGATAATCATTTTAAATGCATGAATGGAGGCGAGAAGTGAAGCTTGGATGGTAGGCTACTACGTCAGTCCTGCCTGTCTTCTTTCTTCTAGACATATTTGAGGTAGTTCCAGTGTAAGACCAAGAGTAGTGTCCTTAGGTTGGCCTGCCTGATATCTCACAAGAGTATGTGGTTGTAGAATGGGGTTAGAGAGTGAAGGAAGCAAAAAGAACAGAGGCAGAAGAGAAGGCTGAAATATCTTCAAGAGAGATTTTAGTGTAAGTGCAAACATGAGAAAACTAAACTGAAATGACAGTCAGAGAACTGCTGAGTTTATGTAAGTCTAACAGAAAAATTGCTTTCCTCCATCTGAATGGTGGGGTTTAATCCTTCTCTCTGTAGGATCCAGTCTGGATATTGAGCAGATTTCTGAGGCCAGGCTGTGATCTCTGATATTTCTTACTGGCAGCAGTGTGGGTCAGAATCTGTGTGGGATATCCTGGAAAAAAATGTTATTTCAAAAGAGACAATGCCAATACAGCCTTTAGCTAGCAGCCAACAGAGGAATGAATGCCACTTCTAGACGTTATAAACTTTCTTTAATGTAGGTATTCCTATGATCAGTGGATACTCTCAGTCTAGAAGGATCAACAGTAATTTGCTCATTTTAGTTTTTTGAAGGATAAGGCCTATATCTGCAGTAACTCTACACAGAAGACCTTTATATTGCCTTTTCGGTTCTGTATAGGGAAAAAAAAAGGATCATCTAGGTATTATATGACAGAATTTTGTGTAAATCAATGGAATTGTACTATCTATAGCAAACTGTATACCGCAGTCTTAAACTTCTTGTAGAACATATGTTGTCATAAGAGAGGAAATGCCAGTTATTAGTAATGCCAGTATTACACACACAAATAACAGCCCCAAATTCTCAAAAAGTAGAAATTAATAGTTCATTTATATTGTTTTATACCAGCTAAATAGACCAGCTCTTTATATGGGTGAAGGATCTGCATTTTTTTAGCTGACTCAAAACAGGAATAAAAGATCAGAATTTCTCTCTAAGAAACTAAAAAGAAAAAATTATCTATGACCTCCGAGAGGATGTTGGGTAACTTGATCAATGAGAGAATAAGAAATGGGTTATGACCTCAGCAAAGGAATTGAGCCCTGGTGGAAGCTTTCACTAATGCACACTAATACTCAGGGAGTATGAGAACCCTGATATCAAAACAGATGAAAGTTTTGATGCTATAGAAAGACACAGTGAACATTTTATGCCACAGAATAAGCTGAAAACTGATTTCAGCAGGCAGAGTTGACAGTTCCACACAGTTCTATTTTGCATTTATGTCCAGATCTGTCTTTGAGTCAGGTCTCAACTTATCATATCACCTTAAATCCATAGGGAAAATGTATCTTATTTATTTCATATTCTTGGACACCTTCCAGTCTGTGAAGAGTGTTGTTTATCAATAGACAAATAGGGTGATAGAACAAAAAGGGAGCTTAATAATGTAGAATTGTACAAAAAGAGAGCATTGCACACATGGTTTCTACCAAAATTTTCTAAAATCTTGAAAAAATCCTGCATACAATTCATAACAGCTTTGGCTTGTCAACAGGCACTTCCTCTGCAGATGACAGTTGATTTCATTAATCTTGGCAGTATTAAGGAGCAATATTTTAAAATAAATTAATGTTCTGGAATGCTTTCTTCTATAAGCTTTACATAAACAGACTTTCTTCCAGGAGGATTGCCCTTTCCACTCTTTAGTTTCAATAAAATATTTTAAAGAAGGGAGAGGGGGAGAAGCCCCACCCTAAACTTTGCCATAGCTTCTCAAAACTAGTAAATGCCTCCTTCTTTACTGTCTTTCTTTCAAATAAAGAGATATGAAAGGCAGGTCATTAAAAGCTTTTCCCTTGTTTTCTTGTGAACTAAGAAAATAAGGAGAGGAATGGTGAGAAGTTTGAATAATTGTCTTAAAGACTTGAAATTTCATTTTTTAACTTTCCCATATATATTTACATTCAAAAACAGTGCCCTGACTGTGCCCTACTTTACAGTTTATAACATACAAAATATACAAAATTGTTTGTTTGACATCTTGATCACAAACAGTTGCTACCTGTGCACAAGGTAGCAATCAGGAAACAAGTGACAAAGCAGTGCCAACACATTTCATTTTCAGGGGCATCAAAAAGCCAGCATTTAATTTATTTTGTTCCTGTGGGGCTTTTGTTAGATAAAACTACTGATCCAACTAGAACTCATGTAGTTAAGAGCCAAACGGTAGAGCTAACTCGCAGGTGGCGTAGGTCATGCTGAGGGTGAATGGACAAAGAGGAGATAATCTGGACTTCAGGAACATTAAATTATTCCTTTTCACTCTACCTGTGGAGACCTAGGACAGGTCTAGCAGTGGATGATGTAAGATTCTCCCCAAAGGAAATTTTTCTGTGCACTGTTGAAGCTGAGAGCCTCTGGCCACACTTTAGACCTGTGAAATGAAATGGAGGAGCTCATCCATAACGGGGAGGGGGCTGCACACATTTGTTTCTCTCACTCTTACAGCTGCAAAGTGGAACCACATTAGCTCTGCTGTCTGGGCCTTGGATTGCTATGATGACTTGTGTGTCAGGATTTGTTGCACAGTGTGAAAACCAACCATTAAACCAGCATACTTGTTTGTCAGTGAGCTGATATTAATTAAACTTGTTCAATTTACAGTAATAAAATAAAATAATTTTTTTCAAGTGCCGGAGTTTTAAACACAGTCTAGCATCTGAAAAACATTTTGTTTATTTTGGACTCACACATCCCCACCACAGAGCTGGAATTTTGCTAACAGCTCCTGATACAAGAGCCAGAAGGGAATGAAACTCATTCTGCTCTCACTGCTTTGCCTTTTTCTGGTGCGAGCAAATTATTAAGGACATAAAGGTATGTGTGCCAGTAAGTCAAGCAGACTTTAAATCCTCACCTGGGGCTGATGAACATGAAGATGCCATATTTCGTAGTTTTCTTCCTGATCAGAACCATAGTTTCAGGCAAACTTTGTATTTTATGTAACATTTAATATCTTGGTAGTTGCCAACTGCAACGGGGTGAAACATTGTATACCAACTGTCAGCCTCATGTGAACATTTAAAAAACAGATGCTAAATCTTTGAAGTCATTGTTAAGTTTAATGGTTTCAGAAAATCATTACTCAAAACCATTCCCTAAGGTCTTTTTGTCAAGTTCCAGAGGAGCTAAACTTATAACAAAACAACCCTCCAAGAATTTATCTGGCAATTAAGCAGATTTTTTTGAGGGAAGATGTATTGCTTTCAGGGTATTCTGAACAGTCATTGAATGGTCCCCAAGCTGCCTGCTGATTATGCATACTGCATAAAAATGCCAGTTATCATGTTTTGCATTTTGTGGACACTGCCTCTGCACGATAGCAAAGGTATAATGTGGTAACATATAGCTAAAAACTGTGTGATGGCCTGGGTCAGGCTAATACTGATACCAATTGCTGACCTTGCTGAAGCTGCAAACCCAACAGAATAAAAAAAAAAAAGTGGTCTGAAAAGATTGATCAGTGGCTACTAATGGCATTTTCGTCAATATCCAGCTGATTTTCCTGTTGCTCTTTCTTACATATTTATACTATTCACAGTCTGGCAAAAATTTACAAAAAAGTATCCAAGTGATGGTTTCACAGCAGGTGCTGGATCAAACAGGTCTTGTTCTGTGTCCCCTTGGGAGGCCTACATGGATCACAGGAATCCTGATACTGCCCTTCAGATGACCTGTGGTAAAACTGCGGAAGATATGCTCAGTTTCTTCCAATGAATAAACAAAGTGTACATGAAATATTTGTATAAGCATGAATAGGGGATTTATTTTTCTATATATACTGCTTGCCTATGTAGTTGATTGAAAATGGCATGAAGTAAATCTTGCCTAATAGATACTTATAGAAGAACTTTATTTGTATGTCCAGCAGTGTAAATGCCAACATTTGTACTTTGATCATTCCATGAATGTACTGGTTTCAACTGGATAACGAGGGAAAAAATTACAAGAAAATACATGGCTTTACAAGGAAAAATATATAGCGGGCTTATAAAATGCAGTTTGAGAAAGTCTTACTAAGCTTTGAAGACCAAGACCAGAAAGTGCTCTGTAGATTTTGGATCTCATCCACTGTTCTTAACTTCAAGCCGCAAGTTAGAAACTAACAGAGGCTTTTCGTAACATATTCATGTCATGTTTAGGCAATGCCAAATTATTTCTCATCAAAGCTGAGATTTATTGCAGCTGGATTATGATCTTTTGATTGTGTAAACAATGAGATTGAAGCGGCTGTCCTTTCCAGAGTCATTAAAATCTTTGTCATGAATCACAAGAATCTGAAATCCGGAGGTGGACTGAGGAAAAACATAGATGAATATTCAACATGCAGCAGACCGCAAAGAGCAAACTGGGGCACAGCTCACAGTAGAGAAGTTAACCATCTGAGCAGAATGCCTAAGTCTTGCAAGAAATAGAGTTGGAAAGTTATAAAATGAATCATTAATCTATTTTCATGATAAAAAAATAGTAAGAAAATAATTAGAAATACTACTGCAGTGAGCCATTATTATTAAAATGCTAAGTATGCTTCCATACATGTACTTTTGCAATAACGATTTTTGTTTACTCCAAGTTGAAGTGCAGCCATCCCAGTTTCAAGTAAAAGTGGTGCAAGGTATCATGAGAAGCCCTCATTTTTCTCCCCTAAAAGAGGCACCATTTCTGACATGGTCTGAGGGACCTGTGGGTATTGTAAAACAGTTTCACCATATTACCCACAGTACATAATCCTTTTCCTCTCAGAAGTGGAACAAAATTGATCAGACCCCCTTAATTTATCTTGATTAAGCTCAGACACGTCATCTAGGTGATTAAATCAGGCTTCTTTGCTTTCCAGTTAGACTTGGCCTTCGGAGATCTGTACCTCTGTACATCAGCTGTGAAGTGAGGAGCCACAGGTGTTCGGACTCGATGATCTCGGAGGTCATTTCCAACCCAATCGATTCTATGATTCTATGAGTCTATGATTCCTAACTGAGGTGGGAGGAGCCTAAGTGAAGCCCAGTAGATCTGTATGGACTGGACTGATTGCAGCTAACAACAGCTGAAGTGTTGCAGGCAAACACAAAAATGCTGTTTCTCCTACTTCAAGTCCCATTTGCTTTGCAGTGCTCCTACAGTGCCTGGAAAGGGGCAGATGGATATCTGTTAAACCCAAACTGCTTTTATCAGATATGAACACGTAGCTCTATTTGCTTATATTTTTCAAATGATGATTTAACTAAGCTTAAAAAAACCCAAACCAAAACAAAAACTGTAGTGTCATCTTTTCCAAGTAAAGGCACGGTAAAGCTGAGCCTGCAGGCTGACGCTGCAGTTAGCTGCACAATCCCCTGTGTTACTAGAGTAGTTCATGCACAACATATGATGCTGATCTGAAATCAGGCTTGGTGTGTAAGTTGTAGCTATATTATTTCCACATGGAAAACTATAATAGTTTTTTTTTCTGTTGTGTCCAGTAAATTTCTCTTTCCTTAGATTTTGTTTCCTTAGATTTTGTTTCTCAATCGCATTTTTAATAAATGGGAAATAAGACTGGAAAAGCCAGTCTTCCTCGTTGTTCAGTTTTACATGAGTGCAAACCAGATACTTACAGCTAAAGCAATTAGAAATAAATAACTCATTTTTATTTAATGAATTACATTCCTTTTCCTGACAGCTGATTGTGATTGGTGTATTAATTAGTCAGATTTATTAGTTTTACTGACATTCAGGACTGGATTTCTTGGCTGTTCACCACAGAACATCTGACTTAATGTCTACATTTTGACTTTTGAGCCCCTGTTGTCACTGTTGCAAGGTAAATTGAGATCCTTTAAGGATGCTCAAATTTAAATCAACTCCTATTATTAAGCCAAGATAAGAAGTGTAGCTCAAAGGCTTTGATCTTTTTTTTTGAAACGCAATAAGGCAATTCCCAAGATTAACACCTTCACTCTGTCAAAGTTTTTTTGAGAATTAACAACAGCTTAAGGAACTATTCCCCTTCTTGTTGTGGAGGAAAATAATATTTACTTTGAACCCACCATTTTCTGATTATCTTGGTTGTAAAGAATGGACATATCCGTAGTTCTTATTTTCTAGTATGGGCAGTCTTAAATAAGCTGTTCTGCCCCTAATGATGGCTTTTTAATTGGCACTGCTCTCCCTGGGCTAATTGTATTGACGAAGAGCCAGAGTTTGATGGTGATACACAACAGAACAAGGCACTGTTCTGCAGAATCTGGCTGATAAATCTGGCTGATGCCAAGCCTGAAAGTAAAAGTAACAGAATCAGACTTCAAAACATGCAGTTCTTCAGAAACTCTCCTTTAAATTCTCTGATACTTCACATTTGGGGAAAAGTTAATAAATAGTAATAAAAGAAATTACATGGCTTGCTTTAATTTTCTCATGTAACTGAAAAATCTTTCCTTTAGGCAGTAATTATTGTATTGAATTCACAAAGTTATTTTCAGGGCACTGGACACAAATGTCAACAATGGAATAATAAAACTGAACACTGTGAACACCTTGCTAACCATCTGTAAACCAATTTTCAAAGAGAAAATCACATCAGTAGAATATTTGACCCATAGAGGATCTTGCAGATGTTTTCCTATAGCCTTTGGGATCTACCTCATTTCAAGGTCTATATAGTAGAAACAAATTGTGCATTTATATAGCAAAAGTCTAACTGAATTCCCTTAAGAACCTTCAAAGGCTTTTATGTTTGACCAGGCACTGTGTTCTGCTACTTTGGCAAAGAGGTATTAACAATGACTTGTTAATAGTAATGAAGCCATACCTTCTCCATATGGGTTCCAACACTTAGAGCTGTATCATCTGTCCATATTTAAAATCTCCACCTTAAAAAGATGATAAATGAGACCAACTTGACCTAGCCTTAGACCAACTCGTGGATTAAACAATTTCTTTCAGCTTGATTGGGGTTTTATTGAGGAAACCTGCTAAGTAAAAGCTATTCAGTCACAGTGCTTAAGTATCAAAAGAGTGCATGGAATTTGAAAATCAGTGCCAATGTGCCAGCCAGACCCTGAGTTACCAAGAGGACAGAGACCAGCTGTACAGGACTCAAATGACAGTGAAATTTTTCTGGATTCTGTGATTCCTGAAGTATATGCATCTCTGAGACATGCAACCTCTTCAAACTCTGTGCTCATTTTCTAGAACAAAGATATCAGAGTGTTTGTGTGTGTGTGTGTTTATGTACACACATGTAGACAGGAGATTTTATCATTGATTTGTGACCCTCCTACACATTCATGCTAAACATAAGCAGCCTTTAAGGAAGAGTAGATAAGTGAAAGACATTAAATGTAGTTCTTAAGGTGAAAAATCCAACAGGCAATGGAAATGATGTTTTGAACTTTCATTTGTTAATTACTGTTCTGTAATTCTCTCTTTTAAGACGTTCAAAGTTGGCTGGGAGATTTCCATTGTAGGGTTATGGTAACCTGCTTTTAGATGGTTTTATACCACTTCAGGTCTGTTCTGCAGTCTCTGTCTGCTTCTGACAATGGGTTCAAAAGAAAGTTTAAAACCCCTAAACAGTAGTATGAATATTAATGTGCTAATATAACTGTGGAGAGGTTTTCATTCACTTTTTGGCTCTGCCTTGGCATGTAAGGATTTATCACATATACAACATGTCTTTTTCTTTCTAATTGCTATCAGGTTTTTGTTTTGACGGTACCTTCTACTATCTAATGAGTTTATTCTTTCATGCATTATTATTACATGTTCACTGCAAAAATCTGTATTGCTATTTTAATAAAAATAACAACAAAAGAAAGAGCAAAGTTGGAGCTTGGGGAGCACACAGCATGTCACTCTGTACAGCTGGTCTAATCTGATGCTCAGTATTGCCATAGCAACAACACCAAAGGAAAGCGGGGGTCGGCTGGAGCCTCCTCCTCCTGTTGATCACAACCAATGGGTTCCTAACATAGAACCAGCACTTACGGGATGTGATTTCTACCAGTTTTTTAAGACCCCAGACATTACCCCTTTTTAATGATATGAAGTTCTCTGTACATGGAATCAGCATGGAAAGGTAGGGGAGAGAAGTCAGTCCTGTGTATCTTGAATTCAGCAAGGCTTTTGCCACTGCTTCCCATGCCATTCTCACAGATGAAATGGTGATGTATGGACTAGGAAACTGGACAGTGAGGTGAATGGAAATCTCAGTAGCTCAGCAGCAGCATGATGTCCAGCTGAAGGCCAACAGTGGACCCCACTGGTCCATGCTGAGGCGGATAGTGTTTAACATCAGTGATCTGGGTGATGTGACAGTGCACCTTCGGCAAGTTTGATGATGATACAAAGCTTGTTGGAGTGGTTGATAAACCAGATGGCAGTGCTGCTATTCACCAGGGCATCAGCAGATTGGAGAAATGGGTTGACAGGGTGTGGTTCAATGAAGTGAAATCTGAAGTTCTGCTCCTGGGCAGGAATAACTGCAGGCACAGCACAAGCTGAGGTCCAACTGTCTGAAAAGGAGCTTTGCAGAGGAGACTGTAGAGATCCTGGTGGGCACCAAACTGAACATCAGTCAACAATCCATTAGGAAAGATATTGCCAAGGAAGGGAGGGAGCTGTTTCTTCCTCTCTAATTAGTAGTGGCGAGGCGAGGCCACACTGGGGTCCTGTCTGCAGTTATGGGCTCCCCTATTCAGAGGGTAGTATCACAAAGTGAAAGGCTACCCAATTTTTAAAAGGATGTTATTGTGTCAAGATGGATTGAATTGTTTAATTTTGGGCAAAGTGGTTAGTCAAAAAGGAAGATGATTAATGGATATTCATTTGTGCCTCCCATTGAAAATATCTTTCCACAACAGTTTTCGTTCCAAAATCCTAAGATTTAGATGTCCACTTCAAACCACTTAAATGTCACCACTTAAAGTAATCACCTCAAAAATTCCATCAAATGTCCTCAAACTGGGGAGCATCATTTAGCCCTGCTGTGCTATGAATATTACCTGGCAATGAAAAGATAGAACCTGTGACCTAAAGATTGACCCATATGCTATTTATTTAGCCTTGGAAAAGTAATTCTATATCAGAAAAACAAAACAAAAAAGGGAAAGAAAATAGCAGTTTGAAACTATAGCACTGATAGGATGATATCACTTTAGAAGTATATTTAGTTTGCTTATGATCAGAGACTGAGCTTCATGTTGTAAAATAATATTGAAGCATAACCAAGGGTATAAGTAAATTTAGCTTCTCTACTGTTTAGTAAATCCCATCTGTACCTTTTGTAAGCTGAAAATATAAAAAGCTGATCATGAAAAACAAAAAAAGGATCTGTAAGATATTAAATTTATGGTGATCATCTTCTGTCTGCATAATGGAAATTTTCTGAAGATGCTTGGCAAAAGAAGGAATTCATAGCAGTTAAATGACACATATATCAGCTGCAGTCTATGGCTGACAAGCCATGATCCAGTCCTTACGTAAGGGTGTCCAGAAACAAAACATTCCATGCTAATCTGTATTCTGTTAGGGAAGGCCAGCCAAGGCAAAGCCGGTTCCCAGATTCCGGAATAGGAAGAACTGAAAAGAGGTCTCTTTGCCTCCGTGTAGCCAAGCCTTCAGAATTTCTTTTGTGTTTGGTGTCCTGGTCCAAATCACTTTTGCTTTAACAAACTTGGTCTGCTGCTTCTTTCTATAAGGAAAAACATAGAAGCTCCTAAAAAGTGAAGTATTATTTTGAAGGTTGTGGGAATATGTGTGTATGAGTAAGGGTTTTCAAAGATTTATCTTTCTTCCCTCTCTTGTTAATGGGACTCATGGTCCTTGATATGAAGAAATCTTTAGGACACCCTGTTTTTCATGAAGTCTGGCAAACCTCCAACATATTTAAGCACTTTTACAACAAGAAAAAAGCTTTGTGATGAAACCCATCTTTTTCAATGTAGAGAGCAGTTTCTGTGGCAGAAATCTGCTCTTTCCTCCAAGACAGGAAATACGGGAATATACTGTTCCCTCCAAGATAGATTAGTTCCATAGTTATGACTTCCAGTTTTATTATTAATAAGGCATGATGTTGATCATCTTCTTGTCTCTTATTTAAACAAGATGGTCATACCGTTCTTTCTAGTACAGTGTTGGACTCTTTTTATTACATAGAATCTGTTTCCTGAATTCTTATTTCTTTAAGTACCCAAGCATTGCATTCGATTGCAAGCTGTCATCTAATACTACTCTTGGGAGAATTCTTGCACAGGTTCTATCCCATTCTATCACCTGAAAGAAGTAACAGAAAGAGCCAGGACTGAAAAAAGCATCCCACCAAATGACCACATATTTGGGAACACAGTTATGTTTGGAAATTAAATTAATTGCATTCTTCTCTAGAATTATAAGGGATCCATTTTGCCTGTAAGGCCCAACCCAGTGAAACATGAAGTTCAAAATACAATGCCACAGCAGGAGCAAATGGCAGTGCACCTGGATTTGGAGAAGTGCAGATGAAAGCTATAATTTCTACCATTTGAGCAATGATGTGGGGTCTGTAGAGCTTTAGACTTCAATGATCCAGATGATAGTCTGGATTCTGTTCCAACACAGTCTGGAGATGAGGAGAAGAAGGACTCAAACGGCAAACTCCCAGTGTTGCTTGTTATTGCAGAGCTGTTACTTCCCTGGATTTGTGAAGTGTGTGAGGTGCCAGTGAAGATATAGAGACATTCTTCATTGTCATTTATACTGATTTATATTAAATCAATCTCACTCTGCTCCAATTTTACCTCTGTGGGTATAATGTTGTAAACAGTTATAAACTTTATTAAGCAACTTCAGGTAGTGTAAGGTTTTAAATTCAGATTTGACCTGCTAGAACTATTCTAGTTATTTCTTTTCCAGTATAATCAAAGGGCTATTCCTCTACTTTTAAATTCTGGCATGCTACATCTAGCATCTCTGAACCTTAGGTGACGTGTATTTGGATAAACCACATGAATTGGTTGCTCTATCACTTGACACAGTTCACAGATTAGAGTATACTCTTGAGTTGCCACTTATGCAGGATTACCATTCAGTTTGGACTCACAGTATCCTAAGCTGCTTTCTGAAGGTCAAATCCTTTTTTCCTTTGTAATACATCAGAAAGATTTAATAGCAATGGTATCCAAAGAGGATTTCCTTACAAAAACAGGCCTGAATTTACTTCTATTTGTTTCTAATTGTCTGAAATTCAAATAATTTCTCAACTTCTATTAGGAAGCATACGGTTCCAGTGTAGGGTAATTGTTTTCCATCTGGACACTGTCTGGTGGTGGTATTTGCTGTAGCCATAAGTAAATAAATGAGAGTCAAATACATGAGGACATCTGTAAATAATTTATTTGCTGATTGATGGCTGGTAAATAAACTTTAGCTTCTTTCTTTGGTTAGATTCACAATCAAAGTTGTGGAATGAGATATATACCAGCTTGCTAGAAGTCTGAAGTTCAAAGGTAGGATATGAGAAAGCCTCTAGGGATACCTAGAAACACCAAAGAAGTGGCAGATAAATTCCAGTTAATGCTGCCTCTGACCTCAGCAAGCCCCTCGCTGAAACACTTTAAAGCATGCTAAAGCCTTCCTTGAAATCCTGCTCTGGTTGTCTACCTGCCCTCTGTTTTGATAAGCTCTCTGTAGCCAATCTTTCAAGGGGAAGAGTGATATGGCAACCCAGAAGAAGTTCACTTTTAAAACTGGTGATTCTGTCAAGGACAGACAGGAGTAAATAAAGAGAAGGAAGAGGACACAAAAAATGACTGTCGTTCTGGCTTTACAGATACTTGACAGACTCAAGTCAGTGCTTTCACTTTTTTTCAAGGTGATATTTTTCCTTCCCTTTTTGTGTGTTATCTCTCAGTAAAGAAAAAATTATCACATGAACATTCCTATTAGTCTTATTAATATGTGCTTTCCTACTAAGTGGAATGCTTCTACTCATGACAAGTTTATTTATTGCTATGGTTCATTAGAAGATGGGGGTACTGTCAGAACTGTGTGAATAGGCAGCCTTATATACAAAATACTTCTAACCCATCTTTAGAAAACTTGGACCAAAGTAGCAAAAATGCCTGTGAAATATGACTTTTTAGCTTGAGCATTTTTACACTTATGGAACTGAATTTCAAACAGGACTCATTCAGATGTCAGACTCTTGCAATTAAAAACTGTGCTTGGCTAGCTAGTTAGTTCGTTATTACACACTTTATGGTGTAAGCTGCAAATTAGCTACTCAAAATCCGCAGTTCAAAGGATTTGCAGGCCTAGAATTATTCACTGAACAAGATTGTGAATAATTTCAAATAATGAATAAATTCAATATACTTTTTGTTCTGTCCGTGCATAGCCTCTGAAGAGGGAGAGAATAAAAAGGGGAAATCAATCAGATAAATTATTCATTGAGAATTATTTGTTCAGCTCTAATGCTTATGTACTTAGACAATATTTTCATTGGAACAGACTCTGAAGAGCTCTTCATCTTACATATATCTCAGCCACAATTCATCTGTAAAAGGTTTTGAGGTTCTTGTTAAATGCAGATGCCTAGACCTAGTTGTAGGCAGTAAGATTTAACTGATTTTATATCCAAGTTCTTGACTAAGTCAGACTAATTCAAGAATTATTTAACAGAAATTGTTTTGGGGAAAGTAGCTCTTTGTAAATTATCTGTGTCTGCATTGGGAAATAGTTTCAAGTGATTACCTCAGTTCTGCTTGCTGCTGTTCATGTCTGACTTGGCTATTTCCATTCCAGTGTGACAACTGAGATGTTTTCTTTAAGGAATTAAGCCTTTTCATTGTGTAGTCAAGGAAGATCAACATAAAATCTACTCCTATTGTGAAGAGCTACCTTTCTGTACTAATTGTTACTGTTTTAAAGGAAACTATGATTAAGGAATCTGGTGACCTGTCAGATTAACATGCTAAGCACCAAATACAGTCCCCCTAAAATATGTATTGTTAAAATAAGTTGTCATGATATTAACAGATGCAACTATTTGTCTGCTATTTAGTCAGTGCTGTATCTCTTAAAAATCAGAAGACAAATAGGGAAGGGGATTTTTTTTTACTGCTTAGGGTAACCACACCTCTTTTGATATGAATATCTTTGTTGCTCCATTGCATCAACGAGACCAAGGAGCCTCGGTTCCATCTTGTCTACAATGCAGTGAGAGTAGAGAAAAAAAAGTAGATCTCAAGTACTGAAAAGGGAAGAACATTAGATGATGTCAAACAACTATTTGCTCTCATATTAATGACTGTTTTTAACTAATAGAAAGAAGTTTTAGAAGTTTTGGGTTTCTTCCTCCCCCAGTCCAAAGGAACAATGCAGGTAGTTAAAAAAAAAAAAGGCAAAACTTTCCTTCTTGTACAAAAGTAGTTCTCATACATATTTTACCATTATTCTTGTTACATCGTTGCTGATTGGGAGTGGGGGGCTGGACCTGAGAATTCATGCTTGTTTTGACTCTGCCATTGATTTACCATCATCCATTGACCAAGCTAAGTTCCTTTTATGCTATCTTGAGATGTTCTGCTAACATATTTCACTTATGTTGATATAAGAACTTAGGAGAAGGATTATCTCTTATTTTAAAATGTACAGAATTTAACACAGTAGGGGCATAATCTTGATTAGGGCCTCAATGTGGTACTATAATAGAGTTAATAAATAATACTTGACAGCAGTCTAAAGATGGAGGTATGGAAGGAAATGAGGCATAACTTTTGAATAACACTTAATTCAAATAAAGATGAAAAGGAAAGTACAAGGTAAAGTCAAACTTCGTTTCACAGGACAATTCCATATCTGTGTGACAACAAAAAATGCAGTAAAGCATATCTTCATGGTTCTGCAGACCAAAATGTCTGACATAAAGATATTTTGCCATGAAGTCAATTGTCAAAGTATAAGGTTTTCTTATTGCCACTTGATGGTCCTTTATTTGATAATTGTATATATTTTTTAGATTACCCATTGGTTCCTTATGAATCTTCATTTAAGAAAGACATGCTGGTAATCCAGAGAGATAGTCTGGATAATATACTATAAATTCAACTCTTCCCTTATTTGCCTGAGACTATTTAGGAAAAAAAATAGTATTTCCTTTAGTATTTCCTTTTTCTACTGTTTGTTTCTTTCCATTTATGCCATTCAGTGTATCACATTAGTGTATCACATTCTTTGATTCCATTAAAAGATTTGCAAAGGTTAAAATTCAAAAATAGAGAAAAATACTTTTTAAGTGTATGATTTCTTGCAAACTGGAAAGTGGGTGTTTCCTATTAAATATGCAGTAAAATGTTGGATTTTTGCATCAAACTCTACACCTGACAGTACTCAGCTCTTGCTAACATTGGTGTGGGGTTACTGTGGGAACTTGTTTCTGTTCCAATCAGTTGTCAAAACTGCAGTCATGGCCATTTAACAAGCACTAGGTCATGTTAACCAGTAATGAACTGCACTGAAGTGTACAAGGATTTTGAATGAAATCAGGACTAAAGTTCTCCAGCTGTTCATCAGGCATTTGACAAACACTCTCTCCTTTCTTGTTCTTGACAAAATGTTTTCCTTTTTGTTTTGCATTACTAGCATTTTCCAAATGATGAATTGTCAGTGCACTCAGCTCCATGTGTAGACTGATACATGGAAATCATCTGTTTTAGTCTGCACACGTTGTGCATGGCTGTTTCACTGTCTTTGCTTCACCAAGGCAATTTCACAGTGTGATAGCTAGAAAAATAAAAAAAAACAACAATCAAAAGGTAACACAAGACACTTTAAACTAGAACAAGCCAATTAAAAATATATATTAAGAAGCAGTTAAGAGTCTGTAGTTGCCACACACAGTATTCAGCAGTGTTGGTGTGCAGGAAGGGTCTTTCTTCTCTTTCCCTAGGTATCAGTTACTTTAAGTGCCTGAGGAACACCATGAGCAGCAGAGGCGGCTTCAAAAATACTTAAATTTGAATAATTTTGCCAAGTGTAGCAAATGCCTGAATTTATCAATTAACTCCATGTAACTGTTATCTGTCAGCAGATTGAGTGAGTAGATTGATTTAAGCTTAGTACTGATTTGCAGGGTGAAAGAACAGGCCATTTCTAGGGGAAGCAGTACTGGAAGCTTAGGTGAGCAGTGAGCTGGTGGATGAGTCAGTCCCCAGGCCTATGCAGGGCTGCCCAGGTACATCCCATAACAATGTAAAAAGACAGCAAGGAACTCAAAACTGGTTTGTTCTCCAAAACTTCTTTCTGGTCCTTCTGAAGTGCCTGGGAAGCAAGTCACCAACTTCAAGGAGAGCGGGATGAGATGCTAAAAGTAGACTTCACAATCTCACAGTGAGGCTTACACTAAGAGCCCGAAGCACGATACCTGTACACAGATGATCACCACGACATTTCTGTGTGATTCACCTAGGAGAAGCAAGTGTAGAACATTTGCCCTATTACCAGCCTTGTAGCTACCCTTGGCCCAGCTGTCTCACTCAAAAGACTGTCACTACTGCTGTTTATCAAGGAGTGTCTGTGGCTGCAGAAGAGATTCCAAAATTTTTCGGGGAGACAGTGACTGCAAATGATCCAGTTCCACAACACACACTTGGCCAATGTCAAACTTTGCCCTGCTGACCAGGGCCCACAAACACAAATTGTTTGTGTCTTTGGTTGTTGATGGTACCTTGGGTGGAATAAATGTTTTGCCTGAATCAGACACATTGTTTGATGACACAAAATCAAAATCTCTAGGGCCATTCCAATTCTAGTTATTTATTAAAAGTATTTGTAAAGAAACTTAAAAAAATAGTTTATTAATGGTCTACATACTTCTTTTATTTTTACATGGTATTCCAGCTGAAATGTCAAAAAATGTTCTTTTTGTGTGTCTCTGATGTGTAGATCCTGCAATAGTGTTTACATGCTAGAATTAGATATTAGCTGTGTAAATATTATGAAGGTGTTTGAGAGCTGAATGAAAAAGAAGGCTATTTGTATTTTAATATATGGCAGCTTGGTCAGTGTAGACAAAGCATGGTTGTCGTCAACAAAATGAAAAGATCCAATATTACACAGCGCAAATCACTCAGGAACAGAATTTAAAAAAACCACGAAAACAAACAAAAAACCCCAAACCACAAACTCTCTTACTTTAAATCCAAATGCAAAAAAGGTCAAGAGTTGTTTGTCAGAGACTCAGGGAGACAACAGCAAAAATATATTTTTAAATCTACCTTGGGAAATTAATCCTGAGGTAATTTTCAGGCTAGAGCTGGGAACATAGCACTTTGTCATTTTAGAATAAACACCAAAAACAGATGCCACAATTTCATAAAATAAACATGCAGTGAAAGGGTAACACAGACATTAGCAGCAAACTGAGACAGTAGCCAATACAGTATGATGAGAAGGAATACTCAGTATGGTGTGATGTGTGATAGAAGCCATTAGCCATATGGTATAGTGTGAAGAGGGCCTCTGTGACTAAGTAACAGTTGTATGTTATGGGGTTTATAAAATAATTATACAATGGCAAGCAACTCTTTTATAATTATTGGCTGTTTCAAAATATTTCTGCTAATCTGGAGGCATTTACTGAGTTGATGGATGCAGATAGTCTGCTTCCTGTGTCTCCATGTTTGTAGATTGTGTGGTGCATCATCCTGCTAAAGGCAGTGACCATTTTAAATTGGTCACTAGAGACTGTATTTGTTTTTCTTTTTCCAAAAAGCCAGGGAATATCCACATAAATACAGCATGTCTTTCTTGGACATCTGCCAAGGAAGAACCTAGTAGCTACCCACCCATTATTCACTGGCACTTATTTGCTACCCTTCCTTTATTCACTGACATCTCTGAAATTTAGAAGTGTATTACCAGAAAACTCTCTCTCTCTGCAGCAGTGAATGGTGTAAGCTGATGACAATCTCAGCAGATTTTAATTTGTGTTTTTTTTTTCTTCTGTGTCTTTCATGCTTGTATTAGAGGCTACAAAACTATCAGCAACTGAGGAACATCAAACAAATTTCCTTGGTTTAACCAATAAGAAGATGGCACTAGTTTCCTTTTCCTTTTCTATGGCTCCTCAAGCAAGCATATGGAAGATAAGTGCCTGTTAGACACTTTTAAATTGAAGCACTTATGCTTTGAAATAGAAAAAAAGAAATGAAGAAATAAGGTTTTGAAGAAAGTTTTCAGCTGCGAAATTTTCTAGCAAGTGACAGTAGGGATCCAGAGTAACTAAAGGCACCCAGATCCTGGGTGACCAGCTCTAACAGAGGAAGGTGAGAGCAAACATCAGTCCTCCATGTCCTGTGACCCTGCAATGAGATAGGGATCCAGGTCTGAACAGCACCAGGTGGGACATCAAACCTAATCCTCAGAAGTCAAGCAAGATACACAACATGAAGAGGTCCACAAATCAACTCCTCCCTTTCTATCTCTTTGATGCAAAACACTTCCCATGTTTCCCCAGTAAAAAAAAGACCAAAAGACCCAATTGTAAAATATGACAGGAAGAGCACAGGACAGATCAAGGGCATTGCCAGTACAACGGTCCTTGAACATCTTCTGTCTGTCACACCCACATAGGTCAGCTCTAGCTTGGTCCTAGAGACATTAAAGATCACACATAAATTTTATTATATGCATCTGTTGTATTGCTGTTAGTGCTCTAGAACAGCACTTGGATAATCTCACTGTAGTAGGTAAGTCTGCCATCTAGGTTTTCAGTTTTGGAATGGTTAGTCAACTGATGTTTTCCTAGTGCAAATAACTGATGTGAGCTGTAACTATTGAATTAGTCTAATAACAAGGATGCATCATTAAAAATGCTGGAAACTAAATCTGCTATGAATATTCTGAAAAGATTTCAGTGCACTAAAATGAATTTCTGGTCTACATGCAAGCAGTGCAGGTGTAAAATTTTTTTGTTCCATCTAAAAACATTTTGCAAGGCTGCAATCCAATGGCATGGTTTATACCTCATTTTAAATACTGAAAAGGGATGTGTTGCTAAGTGTAATGCAAGTATGTACATTAGGAAATTACAATACACAAAATATTACATGCACACACCTACATGTATAAGTGTTTATACATACCTTTTTCCTGAAAGAAAAAAGCCATTGTACATCAATGATAGCAGCTGGCATGACTGCTGAAGCACTTATTTTATTTTATCTGGTATTACTAGGGAAGATACCACTTTCATTTTTGCCAGCATTTGTAGTGTAAATGAGGAGCAACCTATTGTAAAATGTTGCTACTGAGATCAAAGGAAGCAGCCCTTACTACCAAGTTAAAATTATTCTGGGGAAATGTTTTTGATTATGGTTAATGATGTAATCAAGCCACTAAACTGCCTAGAAGTTGGAGTTGCAGCAGGCGTACAGGCTGTCCATTACAAAGCACCTAATCGACAATAATACAGATGGGAAAAAGGTGTGATGTAGCAAACAAGGCACCAGTTAAATGTTTACTCTTAATATCACACAAAACTGGACAGATTTGATTAGAATACTTATGCCTGTCTTCTTAGGAGGAGAACTCTGAAGGTTTAACAGAGAAAAAAAATCCAAAAAGCCAAAAGTGGAGAGAGAAGGACCAAACCCGGTAATTTTTAACATCTTTGATTTCATTCTTTAAAGACCAATTACTTTCCTGTCCCCTGTGGGAGAAAAACATTCTTCTTCTTAATAGCAGAATCATTCTAAGACTTCTCTGATTCATTTTATATTTAGCAGATTACAGTTTTGGAGTCATCAGTAGGAGAGAACCCAGCAAACTGACAGACCTGAAATCATGTCCTTTGATTGTAATTGACAGGGAAAGCGTTTAAGGTAAAGAAAAAAAGTATTTTATTCATCTTTGATTACACTGTGATGTGATTTGGTGACATAATACAGCTGTGAACTGGGGCAAGAAAGGCAATAATTCCTACTTGAGGCTTTGACATGATGTAGCCCTTTAGTCTTCTTCAAACCAATGCCTCCAGCTAGAATAGTCCCCTTGATGGAGTCTAGACAAATAGATATATGGACGAATAGAATTTAAAAGGTAAACAGCTTAAAATAACATTTCTCTAGGCCATGTGTTCTTGTATCAAACGGCTAAACTGACACACATTTTTTAAACCCAAATTAAATCTAGATAATCTATTAAAAAAATCACATATTGGATAACAATTACTCACTTCAGAAGTGTCTTAAGAGTAACATACATAGAAACTTTTTCAAATCTATTAAACTACTGAACCAGAGGCAGCCCCTAGAAATGAAAGGTGCACTTAATTAATCCAGATATAGAGGCTCTAAATATCATATATGTCTTGTGGATACCTTAACTTTTAAACTTTTTTCTTTGTTTTCATTCTCAAAATATCACTTTACTATTCCTAACAATTTACTGTGTCAGGCTCTTCAAAAGTACTTAACAGCTTCTGGTTTACAAAACGCTTGGAGAACTCTGAGAGATTTCTGTATGGAATAGTATGAAAAAAATGTAAAAAGAAAGTCAGTATAGTAAAATCTGTGTTGCCAAGCATTAGCTATCATAGGAGAGCAACTTCATATAGCCTCTCTGTGGGCTCCTGGAGGGTGAGTCTGGCTTACATCAATCACCTGACTTGGATTGATCTAGGCAAGAACATACCTTAATAGGGTTAGGCTGAGTGTCCAAAGTATAAGAAGTTGCATGTATCCAGTTACACTGAAGTCTTTCACAGTGTAGTTCTAGGAGGTTTTAAACATCTGGCTCACTACAGAAGTGTTTCCTTACCACTACAAGATGTGGACAATAACTAAAAGGTCATCCATTTCATCATTATAAGATGTGTTGATAATTTCCAAAAAGAAAAGTGCAATTTCATGATCATGATGAATTCTTGCTAATGATTGGGTTCCTGCTAGGACTTTTTGGATTTTAGACATAAGCAGTTAACCTAGAGCAATAAAGAAAATGTTAGAAAATTCTGCCACATCTTCAGGATCTGTGTTACAGACATTTGAAAAACATGTGATTTTGTCATCTTCACAAATGTTTTCTGATGAAACTGCAAATTCACCAGTGCCCACAGAATCCAAAACTTACTATTCATGCCACTTCAATTTTGTTTTTAAAAAGTTCTTTTTCTGAAGTACTTTGAGAAAGTCTGTTTTCTGAATTGAGCTACTATATGTGGTTATGACAATAAAGTAGCATACAGCATATATTCAGCAGAATAGTGTTATTTCATAAGAAATAAAAAATGAAGTTCATAATCAAAAAAGGTTCATCATATTAATGTATTTTGAATTTGTAAAGGACTGTTCTGTATCAGTGATCTTTTCCTTTTTTTAGTTATCATATATAGAAATAGAGAGCAATAACTGTTTCATAGACTGAGTTTCCCGTTGCATGGAAGAGCTTCCTCACACAGCAGCACAAGCTGAGCTTCCTTAATCTCTTCCTTTTATAATTGTCACTCTTTAAAGCACAGTGACCAGTTCTGTGAACAGAATCATTCAAAGTCCCTGCCATAGATACAGACATTGCTAAAATTTTTTAATTTAGTTCAAATAGTGATGATGAAACTTAACAAACACCACTAACTTATACTTAATCCATTTAAAAGTAACTCAGTACTGTCAGGAGTTGTACCAAGATATTATTGATTCTATGTCTGATTTATGGATGACAGTTATACAAAGTACTGACATATTTCCAAATATAATCTTCTATAACTTGGGATGTTCAGAACTTCAAATATAGGATATTGTTAAGACATCTAAAAATTAAAAAAGGAAAAACCAACAAACCCAATTAGAAAGCTTCTGGTAAGCTGAAAACAGTCCTCATAATTGCAAACTTCTAATGAGCCATCCAATTTAATCACAGTATTTAAGAATTATTAAAATCAGGATAGTATCTGCATTATGGAAATAGCCCTTCAATGCTCCTAAGTCTAGAAAAGGTGAAATAGTATAGAGGCTTGAATATCTACTTCTTTTTTTTTTCTCTTTGCTCATTGATATTACAGTTTCAGAATTCTGAACCAAACCCCTGTAAGAGTGAATGCCAGACTGAACACAAACATTAGGACAAGAGAAAAATTCAGTATCTAAGAATAACATTTAATGACCCCTACAGGTTTTATATTCACACAGGCCTGGATGCTAATATTTTTACAATGCTGTACTCTAGCTTTTGCTATGAATAGGCTTGGAGATTCCAGTTAACACTCAAAATGAGGTATTTCACTTAACCAATACTGTTACAATATTCAGCAATTATATATAAGACATACTGATTAAACTACATTAACATATTTATTATCTGTTGTATTTTTCACAGTCCATTTTATGTTTTCTTTGCAGTATCAAGTAAAGAAAAAAACCCCTAAAATAAATTTCAGATGAAATTTATAAAGTTATAGTTAAAGAAACATCTCTAAAATTACCATTTGAATGATAAGCAATTTTGGGAGTAATTATAGTGCACACTCTACATTCAATGCATTCTGATATATGGATAATTACTCCTGGTAATATGTGTTAGTTAGATTTTATAACAACAATAACAATTTATTGCAAAATTAATTCCTTGGCACAATTTAACATTTATTGATGTAAAGTCAAACTGAATTGATTTTATTGCAGACCACTTGTCATACGTTTTCCCTATGCTCCTGCCCTAATTGGTTATTATAGGTCATTTTGGTATTTAGTTTTAAAAATAAATTAATTTGGTACCAAGGTGCATTTAGTAAAATGGCAAGATATTTACAGCTCATGTGGTTTTATTTAAATAAAAAATGGTAAGGTAATGCAATCATCTTTGGTTATAAAGTGATGGATGAATTGAAAACATTTCTGAATCAGGTCAATGGTAGTGATGATTAGTGCATTGTTAATCAAGTTGCTGAGATTGCTATCAAAAGCTTTATCTCTTTCACTCAGACTGGTGAGAGGATCATGAATATTAAAGAGATTCAAATAGATCTGCACTCATGTAATATGGAGCACTACAAATGAAAAGGCTAAATGAACCCAGACTGTGACTTTATGCACTGATATATCTCTTAACCAAAGAGGAATGTCTAATCCATTTCTATACTTGTATTAGGCTACATACATTGCAAGAATACAAAGACCAAGTATTTCATGTACCATATTCATTTTATGGGCTAAGTACTTATTTGCAGCCCTATCAATGTGAAGAAAAAATAGCCATGGAAAAGGTTTTTCAGCATTGAAACAATACTACTGTAGGTCAGATTTTATTTTCTACAACAGCAGTAAAAATCTAAGTAGTGCCCTTGAAATCTGCAGCCTCATCTCAATTTCACTGCTCTTATTTTATTATTGCAGACTTATTTGAATTTAGGATTTAGTCCAGCATATAGTTTAATTATATGTCTGGAATCCACACTAACTTTAAATCTTAGAGAAGATATTACCAATAATGTATGTAATCTCAAATGTATGGTGCAAATATGTGAACAGTGGAATCCTGAAACCTGCAGACATGCAGACACGTGCTTAACTGTATGCTCCTGAGAAACTCCATGGATGTTCACTTGGATTAATCAGAGAAACAAGGCTAAACAGGTTCTATTTTGCAGGTATAAGGCCTTCACTAAAACCTGTTCTTTGTGATCAGATAAAAAAATGAAAATCCCAGATGAACAAAACAGAATGAAAAATCTAACCTTGTGCTTGTGTCTATTTGATAATTAATATATTAGAAAGGAGTCACAATGGATCAGATGTCAGCAGCTATCTTGGGAAAGATACTGATTCTAGACTGAGTTCTTCTAAAGCTGATTTAAATAATTTTAGAGGATACTTAATTTTATATGAGTGTAGAGCCTGTACCTTTGCAGTACAGCAGTCTGTAGTGCAAATTTGCGTTAGATGTGCTGCTTTTCCATAAGGAATGAAGTAGGGATTCAAACCTACTCATAACTGCTAACTATGAAAGGTAAATTCCTACAAAATTACCATTTTACAGAAACTTGGAACTAAGGCTCAGTGAGGTAATAGCAGCACAATCTTATATAGTCACATATGTAGTTTTCAATACACTGGTCTTTGCTTACCATTATGTTTCTAGTCATATATGGTTTAAGTAATTTACAAAGAATTTCCTAAATTTTCACTTATACCAGTAGCGGAAATACTGAAACTTTAAAAGTTCTTGAAGATAATCCTTGGTTTGCACCCCACCATGAAAACTAAGTAATTTTGAAGAGGAAGAATGTATATAGACAACTTATACAGTAAGTATGTGACTATACTCAAACTCATGCAGTACTAGAGTAGCATGGCTTAATAACAGCATAATAAAACCACTAATTGTCTTTGTATTTCACACAATGGTTACTTCTGCATATGACGTAAAAATTAAAATATATGGCATGGAAAATATCAGATCCCAGCTTCTTAATTTTGAAAACTTACCTTTTATCTGAGAGAGACAATGAATTAAAAACTTCAGCTAGTCAAAGCTGATCCTGTTGATTTATGTAGACCACCCCGAGCACAGTAGTAGACAGAGACCACCAAAGTCACTTGTTACGGTTAAACTACAGTCAGACACAGTCTCACATCCCTCTGTGCCTAACTCCTGTTTAGTCTCTTCTCAGCACAGAAGTATGCCATTAATGACCTCCCTGCCTGCTGAAGCATTTTTGTTGCGCTCCAACATTGTACTGTGTGAACACATTCCAGGCTGTAAAAGTAAACACATTAAAAAGCACCATAGCTCTCTCATCTCCTTGACATCAGGATTTTTTTATCTTTATTCTAAGGGAAGACAATTTTAAGAGGTGGATTTCATACTTTGATCTCTAGAAGCTGGGATTCTCAGAAGAGCTCGTCTCTTTGAGGGTGGAGACACATTGTGGGTGAATGGTCAGGAGAGCTCTGTCTTCCATAGTCCTAACTCCAGTTTTTATCTTTGACTCTAGAGACCTCAGTGGACTGGAGATCTCTTGGGAGGTCATCCATAGTTGCTTAGGCTAATCTTATGGATGGCTTTGAAGATGAGGAGGAAACCCCTTAGTATAACCAGATATTCAGTAAAGAGGCAGGCAGACATCATTGTAGCTTATCTTAATAAGTCAGATTCTAAATTTTTAGTAGCTGGTGTAACACCAATGAATTTAAGCCCTCAGTGAATTTGTCCTTATGTTTACCAGGGCTGGATGTAGCCCCAAGCATGTAATTTTTTTTCCAGGCATTTGAATTCTAGATCTGAATCATCGCTGAGGCCTCATTCGTCTGCTTTCCCTCCCTGTCATCTAGCAGACTCTGTTCTAAGTGTGGCAAAATTGTGTCACTATGCACCTGAAGCTTGAAAAAAACCAGAGACATTTAAAAAATAATCAATAAAAAGATGAAAAAAAAAATGCAGCAAGTTTCCTACACATAAGAGACATTGCAGAGAGTGATGCAAATGCATTACGCACTAAAAGCAGACACATATACAGGCTTTAGCACCTGGCTGTTCTGTCTTTACTGCTGGCTGTTAGTTAGCTGTCAACTGACTAAACTTAGTCAATGTCTTTATGTTATGTCGTCTTTGTTTATGGGAAATACCACAACAACTGTCTGTGTAATTGGATGTGAGGAACTAAACATGGTATTACTATATATATAAATATAACCAGATCTGATTTGTCTGATTTATTCTGATGCCTCACTTAGGCTCTTATTGAGCAATTTAAATCAAGGTGAACTCTGCCAAAGTTGGCAGAATTAAAGCAGTGTAAAACTGATGTACATGAATGGGAGGAATTGTGTCCCATGTCTAGAACATGCTAAATTAACATTTATATGCTATTCTGCTTGAAGAACACTTCTGGCTCCTAAGTGCTGAGGTATTTGAAGTCTTACTGCAAATCCACAGAGCAAGAGCTGGCTTACATTTAATCAAAGAGTGGAAATAGATATTGAATCCAGAAGCAGCAGTATGCAAGGGAAAAAGAGAGAGTTCCTGTCTAATAGTTCCTCAAGGCAGCCATGACCATCTTTGGTATTGCTGGCCAGACATGTGTTTTAGTGTATGATTATTTTGAATCAATGTATTTCATATATAGGGCAGTTAAATGCCTCCCTGTCATCCGATCCCATCAGATCTCGGAAGCTAAGCAGGGTCAGCCCCGGATTAGTACTTGGATGGGAGACCTCCTGGGAAATGCTGGGTGCTGTAGGTTTCTAGTCCCGAGGACTTCACTGTCACTGTCCAAGCTCGCTCGGCCGTGGCAGAGGAACCTCAGGACTTAAACGGTGGGGCCAGTTCTGCGCACGCTGAGCCTCACCTAAAATCCACTGCGCAGGCTGGAAGGGCACACCCAGATGGGGACAGCCCTTCCCAAATCTTCGTTCGTGAAGTTTGGCCGTACATACATTTCATATATGTAACTTGAGAAAAGCTGAAAAAAACCTCTGTGTTTTGCAGAGGGATCTTTAAAAGGTGAAGAACAAAACACTCAGAAATCTAATCTGAGAAGAAAGATTATTGTAGATGCAGGAAGTTTATATTGTCAGTCAAATTACAGCCCTACAGACATTTCAGGATGTCTTTGAAATCACTACAGTCATAGAGAAATAAGAGTAGCTAGTAAGTGTTACTAGTACTGCATCAGCTCTTTGATTATTCACTTAATATGTGCAACTGTTTGAATTTAAAAAAATATAAGTTCGGTAATTATATTTAGTCTATAGATCATTAATTTAAAGATGCCTGCAGTAAAAGTGACATTCTTTCTATCCAAAAGAAAAGCTTTTAAAAAAAAAGTCCATCAGCAAAGACATAGAATTAAAAACAACTTATTCTACAACTCTCAAAGCAATTCCAATGTTGTTGAACAAAGCATTTCACAAGATATTGCATAATAATTATTATATTTTATAATCTGTCATTAAGTAACTTTGCCTAAAGGTGTAAACTGGCATAGAATAACAAAACTCTATGGAGGGAATGAAACTTGAATGACTGATACTGAGAGCTGAAGTAATATATTTACTTTCTCAAATTGTGTATTTCTTGAATAAATCAGATTCATTTAGCCTCTCAAGGACCAAGTTCCAGTCACAGAGAAGTCTGAATTGTTTATTACTAATCAATAGACAAAAACCTCTTGTGAAAACCCTCAAATACAGTGGCATGTACTAGTCAATTTTTCTGAAAAGTATATGCCCAACAGTGCAGCAAGACAAATGATTTTTAATAGTTACTTTGGATGGAAATGTCAAAAGATTACTCCACAAAATGTAGTTCTAAAACACTGCTTAAAAATAGGTATGTAATAAGTTCAGAGCTTTGTAACTTATGTCTTGGCACAGTTACTGGACTCTGAGAAGATGAATGACAGTTTTATTCTAGTTCAATATCAATGCTTTTCTAGCTGCATCAAAAGGAAGGAATTCATTTAATTTTAGAGGAATTTTCAAAAAATAATCTTAAGTATGACACAATGTCAAAGGAACTATGGTATTTTATTATCCAGTATCCAAAGGTTAGTAACATCATAAAAGTTGGTTTTATCTGGTGTTCAGGCCCATAATTCATGAGTCAGCTTCACAGCTGAAAGAGTTGTGGGTCACCTTAACCATCTTCATCCCCTTCAGCACCAAATTCAACCATTTAGCAGTAAAGCAGCATTTGCTGAAATTCCATTCTTGGCTTGTTACGAGCACCACCATTTTATCATTGTTTCCTCTTTTTGAAAATTGTTATTTTTTCATCACTATCTGTGTTTATAAACATCACATTGTGCTCTTGTTCTACTTACCCGCATACAGCTTTTTTGTTTTCTTTTTCAGTAATTCTACTATGCTCTTCAGAGTTGTGTGAGTGCACCTTCGATGGAAGTCTTAGTGCCATGGTAGTCTTGAAAGAGCTAGTTGTGTCCCTGACTTTGATTTGATTTCTCCTTATGCACAGGTAAAGCAACAATACTATTTCCCTTCTTCTATCCTTTGCTACTAGATGTAAGGCCCAAAATTTGTATAATGGCTCTTTTATGACAACTTCTTTATTGGTTGAATTCTCAACACTGTGTTTGAATAACTCTGCTATTGTTGGGCATTTCTGGGGATGCTGTGGATGAGTGCTGAGGACTCTAATAGTAGTCCTCTGCAGCTGCTTCCTGTCCCTGGGGACCCCCAGATCTGCACATCCTGAGTAATTTGAATTTCAGGTCTTTAATAAAGCAGGATTTAGTCCCCAAACTCCTCTTCCCTCTTTCCAAAGTTTGAGGTGTGCCAGGAAGGGGCCTAGTAATGTACATGACTGAACAGCAGAAAATGCCACTGGTGGAAGTGGATTTGCAGTACAATTAATCATAATTACAGGAAATAACAGAATTGTCTGATGTCTTTGTCTCAGATTTGGAGACAGGGTTGTGACTGTGGACACCTCTGCTCTGGCACTGCCTGCCTGCCTTTCTCAGCTCTCTGGAGAAGGTCACAAGCTCTTTCTCTCTCTTTGTGTGTTTTGCATAAATGGGTCCATTGCCTACTCTGTTCTTTTGAGTCAAACAATAAAATGCAAAAGTAGACAACAGTAGATCTATCTACTTCCACAGGATCCTTTCTATCCCTTTTCAGATCTCTGGACAGGACAGATAATGCTGATGAGGTATCTGAAAAAGCAGCAAACAACAGCATTCCTCTGACTCCCAGGTATGCAGTAACCCTGTTATGGAGTAGACAGAAGAGAATTTTCATTCCCAAGGATAGGTAAATAATATTAATGGATCATTTTGTTCCGTGACAGTCTTATTTTGCATAGAGAAACCAGACAGCCTGTAAAAGAGGAAAAACTGGAGGAAGCAGCCAGGAAACAGCAACATGCCATATGCATAACCTCCCAGTATGGACAATGTAGGTGTAACGGCATTGCTGACAAAAAGAACCCCATCATGGTAGCTGTCCCCAGCACTAAGAGAGCTAATAATAAATGGGCAAAGAAGAGGAAAATTTGAGCATGTGTTGAAATTCTGGGGAACACCACAATGAAATTCTTCTGGGATTCAATTCCACATATGAAAGCAGTCAGGCCCCATAGAAAGAATGTCCTTATTTTCAAGCAAGGACTATGACATTTCCTTGATCAAGAAAATCCATTCCTGTTCTTTTTTTTTTAATTAATCAAGGCATAAATAGCCAATATATTTTGCCCCAAATCAGGGTTAAGCCTTTGAGCAATTATTTTCATTAGCAGATGATGTAATCTCATCATTAGGTATTTGCTAAGCATCAAGAAAGTGAATAGTCGAACAAAAGCTGGACTTAGTTTAAAAGGAAATGGGGAACTGAGGGCTTTTCCTTTTTCTCACACAGCATTGGTGATATTTTAAAATGTCTGTATAGTCCATTCTGTCAGCAGTCTCATGAGCTGATGCCTCTGCTTTAGGTTTGTGTTGATTCTTTGGCGAAGTCTTAAAGCTTCGTGGCTTTTGATGCGGCACTGAAACAGAAGTTTGATGTCTGTGAATGTTGACTGTTTGAAGTAAATAATGTGAGGGGTGTTTAAATGTCTTCATCTTTTAAGCCTTCCAATCACATATAAAACTGAAGGCAAAGAAAACTCACATGAAAAGGAAATAAAATCCTATAAACTGAGAATATACTTAAATGTTTCTAATCCCCATATCACACATCCAGAGTCTGTTTCCACTCAATGGGAATAGCTACCCTGATGTTCATACCTCACTATTTCTAAAAAATAAAATAATTCTGTGGCAGTCACTCTGCTGACCTGGGGATACACATTCACTTGTATTGCAAAAAGGTAGAAATTGCAAAGGCTGAATACTTAGTTTATGGAGAGGGAATGAAAAACTTTCATGCTGCACAGGTAAATCAAAAGATCAAAATTCAGTTTGGAAAAAAATGGTATTTTAGGATGTTTCAGTGTTCCTCAGCATCACAAAAGGTGTAATTTTGACATGTGGAAGTTATTGTCAAGGAATATAAATGAAGAGGGATTCAAAGTGGGATGAAGTATTTGGAGAGGAACAAGACTATTATGACATATAATGGCAGACTTATTTAAAAAAAACTCCCCTGAGAAACCTTATCCTTCACAATTTATTACATCTCAGCTACTGAGGTGCAATGAACACCTGGCAGAAACTCCAAAAATAGATATTTGATGGCTTTGTTCTCAGACTTTGGCCCTGGTTTTTCTTAACCATGGACATCATCAACAACTATCATCATGAACAAATCTTGGCCAGCTTCTCTGGCAAATACAGGCTGAACAGAGGAGTCCTAACTTTTCCTGATAGGGAGTAAAAGATGGGAAAAATTCAAGATCATCTGTCTTTGTAAAAAATGGCTTAGAGGGAGAAAAAGTAGGACCTATGAAAACAAAAGTGGGCACAGAGTAACGCTTATAAAGCAAAGGAGTTGCCATACCTCTAGGGGTTTGAGGTGATGAGAGTGATGATTGTTGTGACTAAGTGAAGAGAATAGAAATGCTTTTGGTTTTTTTTTTAGTTTCTATGCTTTAATTTTGATTTATTTCCTTCTTTATTTTTTTAGCTGAAAGGTGAGGAGTTATTGGGAGGAGTGAAGTGCAGAAATTAATTTCCTCATACATCACTATAGCTTTGCTTTGGGGTGCATTAGAGAAAATGATGGTTTTCTTGTGACGAACCACTTCTTTTCTTCCACATCTCTCAGAAAGCTGAAATTTTGTTTAAGTAACATTCTCTGCAGCTGATGGTTCTGCTCTGACACATCTTTCTCTTTCCACAGGCCTTTCCCAATAGTCCAAGGGGTTAATAGAAATCTATTAAATGCCTTCAAAATACATTTCACATGTTGTTGTGGCTGTTTCCTGATATGAATCTCTTATTATTTTACTGAGCCTTTTAGACATCAACTGTTCCCCATATACCAAGCATTTGTAATCCCTCTGGTTTGCCTGTGTCCCTGGCACAGCAGCTAGATTACTGAACCTTGAGGTTTCGTCTTGTTTTACACATGACTTAAAAATTCCAAAAGTTAAATAATAAGGCTGGACCAAAATTGATCTGATCTTGCTTTTGCTCCTGGCCAAGACCCGTTCCCTGCAGTGATTGGAGACTCAAGAAGGAAGAAGACAGTGTGGTTTTGCAGAGCTGGCATCCAGAGCTGATTTCTCAACAGAGGTGATTCACTAAAAATGTTTTTCTTATTTTATTTTTATTCCAGTTATTGTCTTTAGTTTGCTTGCAGATGATGTGTTTACTCCTCTACACAACTACTCTCTCATGCCCTCTAACGGCATTCTGTTGAACTTCACAATCAGTGCCTAACTGAAATAACCAAACCTGACTTTTTCATTGTAAAGGAGACATACGCTTTGTATTGGTTGTCATTTACATGGAAAACAACTTATGTGCCAGAGTATTATATTTTCACTTGATATAGATCTTAAAACATATTCTGAGAATCTTTTTCTGGCTTACGTCTCTTGGCTGTGATAAAGCTTGACTTTTCCTGTCCTTTTTATGCATGGTCTGCATTTCATGGAAAACACAAGGATTCTTTTACTTTGGTGGATGCTTCGGAGATAAAGTCAAGACCTGTAGGATGAAAGCATACTTAGAATGTATAGAAGGGACAGGATGTGACCTATTAAGAGTAAGAAACCCAATACTTGTCACATGGAAGGTTAAAATATTTTTGTCACTGCTTCTTGGATGTCTCTATATTGTCCTGTTTCTGACTTGAAGATATTCGATGTGATTTGATTCACAGCCCACTGCAAAATGTACAGTTTCCATACCTTCAGTGTACTTGGAAAAATTGGTTTTGAAAGCATTCAAGTTCTTTGTAGTCAAATTTCTTTTTACATGCAAGGTCAGGAAGAAACCTTTGAGAATAGAATTTATAGTGGTTTTATTCATTTGTTTGTTTTAAACCAGGAAATTACAGTAAAGAAGTGATGTTGCGAGATAATAAAAGAGGGAGCCTGCTGAATAACCACATAGCCAATGAAGCAGTAAAGGGTCCCAGCTCTGTCAGAGCATATCCCACCATGGAAAAGTCAGGTGACATGATGGTCTGAGCAGTTAAGGTGTTCTGCTCCAGATAATCACATAGGAGAACACACAAGGTTTGACAAGATATCTGAGTACCTTTGTTTTCCATATTTCCATTGCTTTAATATTTATTTTTTCTAGATAATTAGCACTGCATCTTGGGGCTTTCAGAGAGAGAAAAAAAAAATTTCTGCAGATTTTTAGATCAAGCCATTGTTCTGAATTAATTGTTCTGAATCATTGTAGCTTTAGAAAAGCTTCTACTAACTTCTCCGAGGGCATGACACAGTGTAGAGATACATAAATACTGTACACATAAATATAGTGTTTCATTCATGCATTGATCCAGACATCTTGGTTATTCTCAGGAAGTCATAAAGTTTAGTTCCCTCAATATAGTAAGGTACTGTTTTTCTTGCGGAGTTAGTGCTGCATAAACAAACAGCTTGCAAGCAAGGGCAAAAAGACTCAGCGCATGTATAAATCTTTATTAATCATCAAATAGTACTGCTAAGCTATGTAGAAGGCAATATTACAAATAAGACATTCTGTAAAACAGTTGTGTTAAGTCTGTGCCTTGAGAAATCTTCATTCCTGGACACATTATTATTAGTTGATACCACTGTGTCCTGTGAAATGAATGCTGTGGCTCATTATCTAGTTCCTGAAGCATCTTTAATATACAGAAAAGCACCCATATGTTGCAAATACATGGGTAATGTAAATAAGTTTGATCACAGTGATTTTTCTGTTGTTACCATATCTGTTTGCAGAACATCAAGATCTGGAGGACAAAGTCAGCAGGTGTTTCGTCATTGACCTTAAGTGGGAAAAAGATCTCATACAGAGCCTTTCACTCTTAGGGTATCTGAAGGATTCTGTGTGTGAGCCTGAGCTTCTGAGACCACTCTTAAGACTGTGATTTTCTGCTCCTCATGTTTTCTGTGTCTTTTGAAGATAAAGTTCCTGTATTCTCTTTCTTGTATTGGGACAAGAGTTTCTTTGCTTGTATTTTGTTCAGAAAAAACAGACAGTTAATTTTTTACCAGGGCAAAGGTCAAGGTTGTCTCTCTTCTCCAATATTCCCAGATCATCAGTGCTTTCATAAGCTTACTCATCCTGATTATTCAAAGCATTTTTCTGGTCTTATTGTACTAGTTTTAACAAGTTTTCTAGAGACTGTATTCTGTTGATCAAGCAAGTTGGATACAGTGTACATTTTCCTCTATAGATATGATACCACTTTATCTGATGCTTCTAATTTTCACTGTCACATTTTCTAACTTTTAAAATAGGGATGTCAGAGTTTAAAGCAGTAATTTATTATTCCACTGGCAAGGAGCAGAACGAAACAAAACATTTCACCAAGTAATGTTACTTTCAAGTTTTATCTCTCTGAACCCATTAAATCCAATATGTTTGGCATTGAGGATGCACAGGAATTACACAACAGTCCTCTTGTCCTGGCAGCCTCCAAATAAGTGAAGTTTTGTAGTGAGGAAGGGGAACGTGTGTTCCTGGATCTGTCATGTGGTGGGAGGGGATTAAAGATTTCAATCCAACAAACTTTTCTGATTGCCAGGGTATTTCAGGTGGCCCAATGACAATCACACTACCTTCCTGACTAACAGGTTATTTTGATCTATGTTGATTCTTTGATTGATGGCTTTGTACACAAGTCCAAACAAATTGATCAAGAAACCTAAGGATTTATGTATTTCACATACAACTCCGGCCTTTCTAAATGCCCATCTGGTGCTACTGTCTTTGCAAAAACTTATGGACTCTCTTGATTTCCAGGATAACTCAGGATCAGGGACAAGACAACATGTCAAATGTGGCTTTCCAAATTTACCTGAAGGCATTCCCACCCATTTTCACCATTTGTTTTGGTACTTGTGTCCCTCTGACTGGGGTTACCTCCCAGTATGTCGCCTTCCATTCATACCTGAGCCATTGCTACCTAGTGTTTACTTAAAACAAAACAAAACAAACAAAACAACCAAAAGGAGTAGTTGAGCAAGCCAACCTTATTTAGGGCCTCAAGGGAGCACTTACAACCATTTGGTAGTTCAGTTAGCATAGTATGGGGTGATGGTAGCCCATAATATGTCATATATAGCAAATTTTAAGTGTTTGTGAGACCAAAAGGCACATTCTGGCATTAACTTTGACTTTATAAATAAAGACTAGATAAAAAACTATTTTGACATGCAATAGGTCAAGTAAAGTCTGACAAAATCAATGGCTATTCTGTATTAGAGTAATGAAAACAGGATTTTTATTTGAAATTTCTGATAAAGATGTGAACGTACTGTTCTGAGGGTTTTTTCTGTAAAAGCCTTATTTTAGAAAACAATTGCTAAAATCAAAGTCTGTCTTTTCCTTCAAGTCCACTGAGGTTAAAATAGATTAGCATTTATTTAGTTTTCATTGTATACCAAAAAGCGGAACACATTCTCTCTCAAACAGCGGGGGAAAAGTAAAAAGACCCACAATTTAATTGCAGTGTTAGTGTTAAGCCCAAAGTAGTTAGGAATGAATAAGTATTTTTGTTGAAATTCTCTGGGTTCGGAGATTTATAATTTGGTGAGAAGATTCTCCTAGGACAGAATCCTACTGCATAAACATGGCTTAGAAACAAAAGATAGATATTTTTCAGAAACTGAGATGTAATAACTGCTAAAACAGCAAATGAGAATCATATTAATTTTATTGCAGTTTCATGATTTCAGATCCATTTTATTATCAGAGCAGGAATTTTAATTTCTCTACAGGCTCTCTGTGGCACTCAGCATTGACTCAGCTGTTCTAAATTGCATTGCTCCACTGAAGTCAGTAGACCAATAGTGTTCAAGCTGTAAATTTAATACAGATTCCTAGAGGTATCTCACTCCCAGAACCTCAAGTGGCTTCTGAAAATCCCAGATGTTGTAATAACCTACTGATGATGTAGCCTTTGCCTTTTGTCCAGCAAGTGTTCATTCTTGAAGAATCTGCAATATGGAATTTCTCTTCAAGAATCTGCATTTCTTTTCTGTTTTTATTTTTCCTTTTTTTTTTTTTTAATTTTTTCCTGGGGCATGGAGGACAACTTACCTAGTATATCCTTCCTGCTAAGGAGACCCATCTAGTATGTGGAGGGTTTTGACTACCCTCCAGCACACAAAGAAATGGAACGTGTTTTACACTGCTTCAGGAAGAGCTCTAGCCAGCCAAGCATTGTTTTTTGAGGAAGTATCTCCCCTATTTTGGAAGCCAGATCCTGAAATAGTGTTTAGACAGACAAGCATCTAAACTGCCTAGACTCTGAAATAGACAGGTCATAATTAATATGTATGTGTAACATCAGATGCATATGTCTGCTGGTTTTAAATATGGGTTTGTCCACTGCTCAAAACTTGCAAATATTGACACAATTTCCAAACTTACAATTTGGAATTATGGACTAGTATAAACCAACAGTTTCCAAAAGTGTCAGGATCCTTTTTTTCAGGCATTATGATTCTCCTACATAAGAAAGAAGAAAGATATTTTTCAGCAGTCCTAATACACTGTTACTCTGTGCCACTTCTGCATTCCTCACCTACATAAATAAACAAATAACCTGGAGTAAATGAAATGCAGTTTGGCTCCCTGGACTCATCTATTTGAGCTATACTGCAGACAAAGATTAGATCAGACTCTTATTATTATAAGAGTTATTAACATTTTAAGTAGTAACATCAGGATGGTTCATCAGGAGCTGAGGAGCTAATTTTGACTCTGGCAACTGTGGAGTCAGCCAAAAGAAATGAGCCAAAGATTGTTCCCTACAGCAGTGCAGTCCCTTCTTTATCTAAAGGGGCAAAAAGAGAAAGGGTAGCTTGTCACAACAATAAATTACTTCAAGAGTCTCCTGCTTCTTCAGGTCATCTCTGCAAACTTTAAAAGGGCAGAGTAGGAAAAAGCAGTGACCTAAACTAGATCCCCTCCTTTTGGGTTCCTGGAGGAGACTGGAAACACTGCAAAGAACTTTTATGAGATTTGTTTTCTTCCTTGGAGGATTGAGTGGGAGGGATGACACCCATTCCACTGTGAGATAGACTAGACTTGTCATTCCCTAACAAGTCTATTTAAGCTTGTCAGAAGTTGATGAGCTAATTATGGCTCATTAGATGTAGAGGAGTCTATATTTAAGCTTATTTGGGGTTGGGATGGGGAAGTTAATAATGTATTTGGTAGTAGAGGGAAACTGCTCAAGCTGCAGAGAATTTCTTCCTAAAATCTGTCAGATTTCCAGATACTCCCTGAAGCAGAGTGGAAATGCAAAATAAGGTAAACTTTCAGCGGAAAATTGGAAAATAATAGTGTCACTTCCTCAATTCCTTTCTTTCCAGAACTTAAATGAGAAATAGTCTAGAAAAGAAGATATAGAGCATAGAACTAAGGCTATTCTCAGAAAATTATGCCAATTATGTTTGGATACCCTTCAGGCTGCAGAAA
Source organism: Pithys albifrons albifrons (assembly GCF_047495875.1). NCBI lineage: Eukaryota > Metazoa > Chordata > Aves > Passeriformes > Thamnophilidae > Pithys > Pithys albifrons. The sequence continues at coordinate 12,944,816 of NC_092468.1, read as the reverse complement.
ATGAGCAGGTTCTTTCAGAAACACTGTCATTATTAGAACTCTATAGAACTACAGTAAAAATCTTCCCATTCAAAATATCAATGTTCTGTGTCAGAAAAGCTTGACACAAATAATGCTTTTAGCATTACTGTATAACTTCAGAAACATTTCATCTTGTCAGTATATACAATAGAACCAGTATTTTCATATTTTACTTATAAAAGGGGTTGTGCTGAGTTTGGCCTTTTGTGGGCTTCCATTTTCTACAGGAAAAAACCTCTCTCATTTGTAATTTCCATACCAGACAAGTTGTCCATTGAGGCAATCACATAACTATTTGATCTTATGTTATTCTCAGAGTGTTCAGCACGTCTGCACTGCAAGTTTTCAACCCTTTCTGGGAGCCACAGTGTCTGGGTTTTTAACACCCATTCTCCTAAATGCTCACTAAACATTAGCATTTAATAAGTGTTATCGAAGACAAAGTGAACCAAAATGAAGAATAAAAAGTGAAGTGACTAAGCAGTAGAAAATCACAGTTTCTGACTTAGTTGTAGTTGTTGAAAAACAGATGAATGAACTCAAGTAATCAGGATGAGTTAATTTAAGAACTGTGGGGATCTCTATGCTTTCAGATTCCCTGTGCACCTAACCTGTGGTACTCACTGCACTGCCTCCCCAGGCTCCTCTGCATGATACCCAGAAGCAGTACGCAGTTCCATTTGAACTCCTGACTTCATATGATGCTACATTGACTGGACAAAGGACAAAATCTGGAAAATTAAAAGCAAGAATTTGGTCTTAATTTGCATGCTAATCTTTTTAGGGGTGTGTGAGTGTTACCTTCTGAGTTCTTTCCATTTCAAAATGAATCATTTCAACAGGTGCATTTTATCACTTGATTATTGAGTGAGATAGCACATCCTATAAGTGTAAGATACATATAGATGTTTGTGCTTCTACCTTCTCTGGAGTGCTACACATTTAGGGCTTTTTTTCCTTTTTTTTTTTTTATAGCATCTCTGATTGTTTTCATAATTGCTATACCACTGTATTTGATGTGGATCTCCTTAAACAGATTAATTTACACTGGTAGAGGTCTATAAGCATAAAAAGCAGTATTACTTCATGAGTAATAATGCCACTGTGTCATGGTTATCACATCATTTCTGATGGAATTGTTTTCTTAATGCACAAGTTGAGAGAGTGTAATGTAGATGATTGCTCTTGCTTGCAACTTTAACCCCTTACAAAAGTGTAATAATTTAAACCTGTACGAGCAAGATTCAGAGGCTTGTAGAGAATTGTATTGGAGGGAATTATATATATTTCATTTTTTTTCTATTTTTATTTGTGTTTCTCTATTACATACTTATTCACAGTTTCTCAAAGACAAGGGAGGAAAGTTTGAATCAGTTCACAAATCCACCATTGCTCTGCAATTTCATAGGAATTTTAATAAACATATCAAGTGAGTGACTGAGTTTCTTTTGCCAGCTTGCAGGAAACATAAAAAAGAGATCAAATCATAACCCTACAAATATGCATTATTTTGTATTAAGAATGCCTCGTGTACATAACAAAGTATACACACGTTCAGGCTTATTTCCTGTTGCTTTTTTATAAATCTGTAAATCAATAATATGGCAAATAGTTTCCCTAAATTTATAGAATAAATTAAGATAAAAAGGCATACCAAAAAAGGGAATAATTTTCCCAAATCAACAATTTTTAATGCTAAAACATTCAGCAATGTATTTCATTCAGTCATATGTTTCTCACTCTTCCCACTTGTATTATTAAATTGATATGCAAGTAAATTTCGAGTGAAATTGGTGGCTTTCTACTCTATTTCTGAATTTTGTGATAAAGGTTTTCCTAATTTATTATGTTGGGGATGTGCTGTAATCTGGTATATGCAATTATATAATAAGGAGCTCAGTGTTTTGAAAGTGTCTTATGATACGAAAAATGGCCATCTTTTGAAATTACGGGATGTATTTTCACAATGCCAGACTCTAATCTGCTACCAATTTGTGTCAGCTTTCTGCATTCATAAAGGACTTAAATCCTCTCTAAAAGTAGAAATCAGCTGAAGGTTTGTCTTGGCTTCATGAACCCACTGCAATTAGGCAGCATGTGAATGTGTGCCATATGCATTTATTGCTCTTCTAAGCATGTGTTACTTTGATGTGTTAGGTTAGAAATCTAACTCTTTTTCTTGGGCAGCCTTCCTCCTGGGTCTTTATACTGCTTAGCAGTTGAGTCCAGACTTTGAAACACAGCCTAATTTAGAGGCGGATGCTGCAGCTGCTGCTGTCATTTCAGCTGATTTTTTTTCTGCTTTGATGTCAGCTTAGAGTCTCAGTCGCTGCATCAGTCCCGCAGCCACCGCAATTCGCCTAACGGACACCACATCACTTTAAGCGTGTTTCTTTGCCTTTAAATCTAATTTGGGGAGCTCAACTCTTTCGCAATGCACTGTTGGTTTAGTGAAATGCGTTCTCACAGAATACATCTTTCTGATCTGGAGAAGATACTGAAATTGCATTGAGTTGTTATGCTTAATGCCTGATTAAATGCCAATGATACAAGATGGATTTCTTTCTTTTTTTTTCCACAGACGGAGGATGGGATGCCTTTTCACTTCTGCCCCATCCTTTGCATTAGAAAATGTACCCTACAAAATGAGTTTTTTCCTCTGAAAGCTACCCTGTTCCTTTTTAAGACCTTATATTAACTGTACTTTTCCTACCCTCTATAATTGATTTCATCAGTGATGGTATGTGCAAAGACATTCTATCTCAATTCAATTGTACTTAGGCCATCCTTGGCTTTCCTTTCAGCTCTCTCTTTCTGTAGCTGAGATGAACTCAAGGAGTGCAGGAGCCTTGATCCTTTCTGATGCCTTTGCAGGATGATTTCTCTCAGTGAGGTTTCCTTGCTCAGGCCAAACCCTTCCTGTAGATGTACATGCATTTTCCCATTGATTTCAATGAGACTCAGCCTTCTGAGGCCTCTGTTTGGCTTTTAATCTTCTCTACCGTAAGAAAAATATACAGATAGTAGTTGTCTGACACTTTTTAATAACTGAGATCCTTGGTTCCTTTACTGTTTTGGCTACTTGTTCCGTAGTAAAAGTGTGTTTTGTATGATGCCACAAAAAGAGAGCAAAGCCCCATCCAGATATACTCCTTTAGACATTAATTCTATGCATTTATTTCCTGCTTTTATGCCTGTTAGAGCTACTTTTCCTTATACTGAGTATATTTTCTCAAAGATGCAATGGTGTGGAGTATATTAGTCTTTCCTGTACTTTCCCTATTATTACCATATTTTGTGGAAACAACATTTTGGGTAGACTACTTTTTGCAAGCAGTACATCTTTTTTTGTTGTTGTTTCACTTGTGCAATAGTGGGAGGGGTATTTTTTCACATTTGATCCTGTTAGTAAGTATGAAAGACACAATGGGTTAGAATGAAACAATTTTGAAGGAATTTGAAAATTCAGTAAAGTATTGACTATCTGAGCTCTGAAATTGCAAGGATTCTTAATGAGAATGCCAAGTGATTCTAAGCAAAGGCAATAAAATCACAATGATTTTCAATAAAATATAATTTTTACAAAATTGAATGTATTCATCATTACTGGTTTTGATAGTAATGCACATTATTTAAAAATATTAGAAAAAATTTTCTTGGTCTGACAACACATAGTTACAGCTATGAAAGATTTAATGCATACTAATAGTCATGTTAAACTTTGAGAACTAAACTTTTGTTTAGGAGCTTTTCAGGCAGCTTCCTTATACTGCTGACTCTTTCTTTTTTTGATGTGAGTTTGACAGTAGAGCAGAGGATTGGGAACATTTTCTTTGTAGTGACAGAAGCTCCTTGCTGCTCAGTTTGTTAAAGAGAGAATCAGGTGGAAGTCAAGATATCCTCAATCAAAACTTTAGAAAACATGTTTCAAAAGTTGAGAAATGAAACACATAGTCTTTGCTGCAGGTCAAAAGCCAATTTGGTCTGAATTAATTAAAAAATAAACTTTATTTCACAATCAGAGGGCTATTTATATCAATGTATGAGAAAAAAAGGACTCTTTGATTCTTCTGGAAAAACATCTATATTATTAATTACAATAAACTCAACCATAATGATGAGAAACCAAGCAGCCAATATGTACTGTAGCAATAAATGGGATAGAGGTCTGGAGGAGGTCTGGAGGAATTATGAGCATGTTGGTAGGTAAAACTTTCACTGTATTTCACTGTCTGTTGCAACAAGACAGGTAAGGAATAAAAACATATGCTGAGATTGCTCAAGTTTCTTTTGTTACACTTCAAAACAGCTGGTTGTTTCTGAGATGTTCTGTTTTCATAAAAGACACCCCAAAGAGGGAGGATGCTCTGGCACAGAATGAGCACTGTGAATTTGGAGGTGTTTCAAGTGACTCTCTCCTGACTTGAGGAGGGGGTAAAGTTATATCACACTGTGGCAATCCCCAAATGATAGCTGTTTGAGCCAGAAAAATGTGAAAAAGCATTACTGTGCTGCTGTTGAAGCCTTGGCTCTGAGCAGACCCATAAAACATGCCAGGCAACAGTGGCCTTTTCTGCAGTGTCAGGTACTGGGGAACATGTCATATGAAGTGCAAGTGTGCCACTGAGTAGCCAAAAGGCAGAAAGAGTGCCCAGAGAAGAAAAGGCATCGTTGCAATACTGATATTAGCTCCAGAAAAATGACACAATAAACAACCACTGATGCATGACAAGCAAAATTTGTTAGAAAAATGACAATAGGATTGTGTTTCTTCAGAATCTGCTGTTTCATTGACAATAAAATGCCTTATAATAAGTCTGGTTTCACCATTTCTAATTACTTCTGGTTTATAAATATACATGATGATTAAATATAAAAATAATTAGTAGGAGTCAAGACAAAGTAAATTGCTGGAAAAAAAATCCAAATATTCATGTTCTGAAATCTTATACGAAATGAGATTACTATGTTCTATTCTGCTGCAGTCTTGGGGAAAATTGTATTTCATGAAACTGGAACATAAAAACCATCAGGAACTCATCTCAGCAAGGTGTACAATAATTTCCATTCTTGATGGTGTCCCAGGAATTATCGAGAGCCTTGAGAGATCAGCCCTAACGAGAAAGCATACGACCTTACCATATCAGTGCTTCACAACAGTCAAAATCTAGCTTGACCTTCAACAGTAAACCATGTCCCTCAGGCTAAATCCTAACAAGTCTTGCCTTCAAACCAAGGCAAAAGGCCAAAAATGCTTATCCAGGGAGCAGCAATAGAGTCAGAAAATGAGAGGTTCTTTTTTGTTTGGCAAACATCGTAGTTTGACCTCTGTGTTCTCACGGTGCCAAGCCATCTAATCTCCAGGAGGCAATCCTTTTTAATCTGCCAAGTGGCAAGCTGGCCCAGTACCTGTCAAGACCAGTGTGCACTGCCAGGCATTTGGATTAAGGTTTAGATGTGCAAGATGACATACCTCTCTCCTAAATTAGGACTGATTTCAGTGAGTCACAACCAGTGGTCTGATGCTCTAAGACCCTCAGGACCCTCTGTGAACTGTAGGCACTCACTGAGCACAAGAGCAGCAGGTTTTCAGTTTCCCAATCAGTGGGTATATGGAAGGATGCAGGGAAGGTGTGCTCTATATAATAAACAACAATGAAAGGAAGTATAACTAATGCTACATAGGGAGATATTAAGAAAAAAATAAGGAAAATTATCATTGTAATAGAAAATTACAATTTGATTTTTTACATTCTGTTTTTTTGTTAGCTTTCTGATTTTATTTTTTGGGCAAAGACAGATTTTGAAGAACAGTTTAATAATATAAAAATAATAAAAATGTGATTTTTTTGAGGTTGCACTAAGAAGGGGAAGATTTTTTTGTAGTCGAAAATTCTTCGGTCATAAATTCTTAAAAACCAGCAAAACTATTGTAATTAATTAAAAACAGTCTTTGCTAGCCACTGATGGCAGAAAAGTTACCTTGAACTTATTGCAGATAGAGACTGCTTCTTTCTAAAGAATCTTTCTTTTCCTCCGGATTTTTTTTTCCTTATATTGAGGTAGATATTTAAATTTTGTTTCCCTAGAAAAAGGACCATTCCCATGTATTTGCTTAAAAATACATGAAAAACCCCAACTATTAGCTTGTGGAGTTAAAAAATAAATTGCAATATTTTTTAGTTGTTAATGTAAAGATTTATTCTTTTGAAAAAAACCCTTAATTAAAATATGTGTGTATTTTGAGGAAAATTAAGGTATGTAGTCGTTTTTCCCCCAATATTAATCTCCCTTGAGAGGTGTCATTAACCTGTGAGGCAAGAATAAGAACATATCTCTCTGTGAAGAATAAAAGGTTTGTTTTGCCTTTACTACAGTGATTGGAATGAGCCTTGCAGTCTCTATGTTTCATTTGCCTTCATTTACTTTTTACTAAGGTTGCCTTCAGTGTGGTTAATAAGCAGTGAGATCATCACTCACTTCAAAGTGCTTTTGCATTCAATAGTTTGTTTTTTTTACATTGAGCAAGTGGAAGGATGATCTGGTAGAAGTCAGTTAGATTATGACTCATCTTTTATGTGACCTCCTTAGGAAGCTTTGGGTAGCACATGGGTTTTCCATATAATTATATGTAATAATTGGTCAACGAAATATCCTTTCCCTCACCATTCCTCAGCAATGCTGAAAAGTCATTAAAGATTTGGTGTAAAGAATGCTTCAAACCCAGAGAAGTAAAATTTCCTCTGATCAATGCTTTCTTTTTCATTTGGGTTGCAGAGAGGTTATTTTGCATGTAGACTGATGTTTTCATGAGCCATAGCTGAAGTCACTTCAGATACTGTCTTGATATGATGAAGACTTTGCTTTCTTCTGTCAACAACAAAAAAATCTGAACTGCAAAATTAACGCCAGACAACTAAAGGGTGTGGAACTTCTTCCTCCTTGATGTTACACATCACATCTGCTTTCACTGACCCCAAAGCTACACAGCCATTGTTTTTCACTGGTGTCAATTTGCAAGCCTTTCAGCTAATACTGATCAAGACTTTCACATTTAACGTTATTAATGAAAGAAGCAGGTCCATGGAAAAGAGCCCAAAGCATCCTGATCCTCGATGAATTGCCAACACAACCCCTGAAAAGTGCAGTTTCTTCTTAAACATAAGACTCTTTGATTAAATTTGGTCATTGAGCACAGATTTGTTTGCTTCTTGATAAGTATGCCCTTGGTCTCTCATAAAGAGGATAAAATATTTTTCCCCTCAGACTCACAAGATTCTGGATTTTGAATATACCGACAACATTTCCTTGTTGTTCTGACAAGATGCTATGTCTAACACTGCTTGTGTATTCCCTTCTGTTCCCACCTCTTCCCTGAAGCTCTAGTGGTGGTCCTGCTGCATGTTTCACAGATGTTTCTTCCACTCAACTCCTTGGTTGTTTTTCAAATGGCTTCTTACAGCAAATGTTTCCATGTGTGTATGCTCCTTCCTTTCTGCTGACACCTTTTCTTTCTATAAAAACAATCTGCTGCTGTCTTTCAGATCTAGACCATCCCATACCACAGTTACAGGGTTTTTTTTTAGGCTCTGGCTTTGGTACACATGGTTAGCAGGCAATACCTCCTCCTATCTGTTCCTCATGAATAACAATGTTGATGTTTTGTTCTTTCAATCTTATTTCCCTCTGTTACCCTTACACACTGGGTTGTTTTTTTTTTTCCCTTTCCTGTTACTCTGCTTTCTTTGTACTAGTGGCCCATATGGGATCTCTTCATCTCTCACTACATCTTAGAGGAAGAAAACATCACACATTAACTGTTTTAGCCCAGTAACTGCAGGCAACTTGCATGCCAACTTTTTCTTTTGCTCAGGAATTGAAAAAAAAAATCAGCTCTACATTTTCTTTATACACACACAAGCAAAATTAAATTCACTTTCTACAGCTGCACACAGTGCTGGTTACTGACTGATTCTGAAGAGACATGCAGAGATCAGACACTACCATTGAGTTGATTGCCTTTTTAGTTTGCACGTGATAAAAGTTTAGCTGATACTGTCTAGTCATTTCCATTCTGAAAGGTGTTCTTATTTGCCTACAATAATCTTTGCAATCAATTTTTTTCAAATCAAGTTATGCCTGTGGTCACCAAAAGGGGACTGTGATCCAGCCTGCTTCAGCAATTTCTTGATATAAAAACAATGAAAAACCCCCAGAAAACATCTTGCTCCGTCCTTGTAACTGTATTATTTGGGACCACATTTATTTGAAATTGTTGTAGTATAACTGAAGAAATCTATGCAGTATTTTATTCAATAAACTCAAGGTTTTGCAAAAACATTATTAAAATAGTACATGCTATAGAATAAGCTGTGGTGCACTTTTGTGCATGTGTGTATATTGCACACAGAGATATGTATATATATCTCAATGCTGCTTTATGAGTATGGCAGCATTCACTTAAATAATATGTTTTCTAATTTTAACGTCCTTTTTATTTTAATATGCAATAATATTTTAGTGTTTCCTCCCAAAAAGTAGTGTGTCATATAGACAGAAAATTTTCAGGATTAATGCTGGAAAATACTATGTGCTTTCATTCTACAAAAGAAGGTTGTCCACTTAGCTTGCCTTTATTTTTTAAAAAATGTTATATATATTTTTTGGGAGAAAGGTGAGAAGATCTTTGTCACTTAAGTAGATTTAACTTTGGAATTACATCAGTGATGGTCCTTGACAGTCTTACGTATAAACATAGCACATTTTTTGTTCTTTTCAGGTGTATGTGTCTCCATGGAAATGCATGAATACTGTCCACTGCATGAACAAATTTGTACTTCTCACCCTTGTTATTCTCTCTCCAGGAACATTTGGTTGAGTGTATTTTCACAACAAAAGTGTTCTCTGACTGTATAAAGGCATTTTTAAAAAAATGTGAATGATGAAAACAATATTATATGATTTTGCTAAGTCACAGAAGACAAAGAGTCAATGATAGGTACAGATAATATTCACATTTGTGTTCTGCGCTTTCAACTCTATGGACCAAAAAGGCCTAACACTAGGACCCAACCGTGTGACCTGGTGACATTAACATAGGATATTCTATGTTACTTTATGCTGGAGTATTATTTAGGATTCACATTTGTCTTCTCAGCTTCAGCAGTTTGTGTGATTGCTGAGCTACAGCTGATAGCACTTTAGGAATGAAATAAAAGATGAAGGAATCATTTTGTATTAGCCTAAATTTAGGGAAGTCTGAATGTTGCAGAAGGTTTAGATATTTATATGGGAAAACCATATAAAGAAAAGTGTATTTCTGATTTTAGTGGAGAAGAGGGAATGACACGTGGTTAATAGCTGAATCAACACTTTCATTGCTCCCTTTCTCCTTTCAAGTGTAATGTGAGAGTTTCTTACATTATGCTGGAAAGATGTCCAGATGTGGCAGAGACACAGCCGTAAAGATTTTCCTTTTGTGGTTCTGTTTTTGTCAATGCCAGGACACAGTCTAGAGTGGATAGAAAACCAGTGGGGCCTGTGTGCTCTTGCAGCATCCTATTAATATTTGCATTATGACATAAACATCACCTCACACTAAGCTTAGATCTTGATTTGACTAGACTCTCTTAAAGTATTCAAAACAGCAACATGCAAATTTGGGATTTGAGAAATGGCCATTTCTATTCTGAAACTGCTTAGATTAAAAGTGTGAGATTTTCTCACACCTAGTTTTATTATATAAGCATAAAAACATATAGCACTACATATTTATCCTCACTTTAACCACCATTATCTCCATCATTATGACAGCTTTTAGGAGCCTCTTCAAGAAACCACTTATGTGGAGCTCTGTAGAAATGTCATACGACAAACAGCCTGATCTGGCAAGAGACCAGTAGTCAAACATTGTCCAGCTTAGAGCTAGTTGCAAAACCTTGACTGACTTCTCCAGGCACAAGATTTTCCTTGAGATGATAAGTACAGCGAGCCAGGTGGGAGATGCAAGGGATGCATGTGCTTTTGGAAAAGGGGAATAACAATAGCAATTAAAATAGACACAATTTCAGCAAAAACTGAAAACTAAAAAAATAACAATGAAAAGAAGCAGGGGTTCAGCAAATTGAACAGAACTGACAGCATATTACTTGCCTAGCCAAAGATATTTGCATCAATATATAAAATATGTAAATGTGAATCCACGAGTCATAGGCAAACATTTGCAGCTGTGGAGAATTTTAAGATTTGTGTTTTATTCGATGGGATGAGAGAACAATGTGCAGAGAATAAAAACATCTGAGTTTCAAGAAGTGCCTTGGCAGCATTCAAACAGTAATAGTTATCATAATAAGATAGAGAGAAACCATTTTTTTAAATTTAATTTTTTTTTTACAGTGAGATCTGTCATTATATAAATGCATATTTTTCTACTAGTATGTTTCAAATAAAAAATGATGTTTCACAACATATGTAGATTTGTATTTTTATGGGTAATATAGTTTCCCTAATAACCTTTCCAAGTGAAAGATTCTGCCTGATTCAGAGAAACAGACTATGTTTTGTAAATTTGATTAGACACCTAAACTCATCAGTCCGTCTCTGAGCCATGTACCTGATTATGCATAGGTATATGCAATGCATTATGCGAAAGCAGTTTAGCTTGGATTGTATCTTGGCTGTAACCAAAGTGGGTTTAGAGATAATGAGCTTGCATCCCCGAATAGTTAGGATTGCAGTCTACTCTCTAAACTGATGATGCAGCAGCTGCATAATGCAACAATGTAATTTATTCATGTAATATGTACAATATTGCTGTAATAAAAAGCCCATTGGCGGTTCCTCTAATTCTCTGTATGAGCACCCTGTTATTAGTAGCTGTGTAAGTCAGTATTTCAACATCTTCAAATTCTGCCTATTTATACATTTCAGGCCACAATATTTCAAAAAGGAAGGAAAAACCCAAACAATCCCTAATGGTTTTATACAGTATGAATTGTGAATCTGCACACCCTGAACTGAAACCTGCAGCTTTTTTGATCAATACCATCATCAAACAAAGCAGAAAGAAAATATTAAACATGTCAAAGTGATCCAATGTACTGAACTAATTTTTTTTTTTGCAACAAAGGCATGTCATGATGATGTAAATGAAAAGAAATTAAGATGGAACAAGGATTCTGGGTTTTCATGAGACAAGCTGGAAGTCTCCTGATCTTCCCACCTTTTTGATTCAATAGTGAGTGTTGTTTATCATATGAGTGTTTATATTGAATATAGATTTCTCTGAAGTAAATTTTAATGGGAACATATTAAGTTTCAACAAGAGTCCACACGTAAAGACAGTGATGAAGAGCATTACAACGGAATGCTTGGAAATTAATCTGCCAGTTTAACCCAGTAACCGACGTGCATACTAAAACACTGATGTGAATTGAAAATAAAATAACCATGCTTGACAGATATAATAGTTTAAGTGATTTCAAATTAACCACATCCCACTGACCGCAAGTGAAGAATGTGTTCATTCTCCCACAATGAAACATGCTCTAGGGACTCATTATACAGAGTGGAGTAAGTAAAACCAGAGTGGAGTAATTGATGCTGAGGAGGAAGCAAGAGTGACGGCTATTTAATGATTCTCAAACGTATACATAAAGATATCACAAGCACTTAATATATTATTTTTCTCCTTCCAATCTGTAAATATTATAGAGTTAAATCTGTATTGTGCAGTAATTGCAACACTTGATATAGCTGTTAGGAATAATGAATCATGACAAAGATGCATGAGGCAGTACATGACAAGAGTGAATAACAACCCTGTGTCAACATGTGTGCATGCATTATGGGTTCTCTGATTCAGTAGAACAGGTGAGATGAAGTCAGAGTGTATCTATTGGTCTAAATCCTCTGCCTGTAATTGCTTTTCAAATGATAAGGATTCTTTAAGCAGTTTGAACACCATGAAATCCAAATTTACCTGATTTGGTTCCTTCTTTTCACATACACTGAGGTCATTATTTGTAAACAATCTACAGAATAGAAGATATACATGAACACAGTATATATTATGTTGTTTCATGGGAAAGAGGAGCAGACATATATTCTTCATCTCATCTTTATGCTCAAAATTTGGCAATTTTGATTTAACTCTCTGATCTTCTGTATCTATGCTAGTAGATAGGCAAGGTGGCTCTCACATGACACAAGTGATGAACACCTGAATAATAACCACACAGTTAACTGGCAGTGTGTCCATCAATAGTTCTCCTGTGACTACTGACACTAAAGGAGGTAGTATCTTCTGCTACAAAGCCAGCAGAAACAACCACATAAAAATCTCCATCCAAAAGTCCCTCACAACCTTAAGTTATTCTACGATTTTAGGGATAGCAGAAAGTCATTTGAGTTATGTATAATGAGAATGAGGGGCCAGAACACAGGTGATATAAAATTTTTGTCTCATCTCATTTTGTTACTTATGGGATTATAGACAAACTGCAAAACTTCATTAATGTGCCATTGCCACTTGCTAACTCTCTCCTTTTTACTTATTTTGGCCACACTGGTTATGTGCTGTACAAGGAAATCTCAAGCAAACACTGTGTTTATGAAGATGGTGATTATATGGTATCTTATATGTGATCACAGAAAGAATATGAATGGTGTGGGATTCATTAAGAAAAGTTTTATCAGTATGGACAGAAGCTTTCCTAATTGATCCCTAAAAGAGGAAGGATGAAAGCATTTGTACTACAGGCTTGTGGTATGCCTGGCTGTGACACCCATGTGCAGCTTGTCGAGGCATCCTGGCTTTAGAAAGATGACATTTGTGATGAAACTTGGATCAGAATGCATGAGGATCTGTCTGTGCAATTGCACTGTCAGAACTGTATAAAAGCACTCACTCATAAGGGCTGAGCTTCGGGGTTTTCATACAACAAGGCAACGAACTACCACTGATACCTCCAAAGCTGAGTGCACTTTGCCAGCTGAGATTCAGTTCTGACAAGAGTTCTCCTCTTCCTTTTCTTGCCACTGACTCCAGTGACCCTTGAGAATTTGAAGACCTATCTAAAAAGAGCAACAGCCAACAAAATATTTTCCAGTTGCAGCAGAACACAGAGTCCAGCTGGTTAAGGCCTTGATTTTTACATTGTCTGAATATCACACAGTGCTTGCTTGCTTCTTGTTACTACCTTATCCAAAAATAGCATCACTGTAATGGTATCCCCACTCTCCATGAAGTTTAACATTTATTCCATAACTGATTCAGTGGGACTAGTGCCAGTCATTTTAGGCATTGTCTGTTTTGGGATCTAAGCAAGTGGAATGCAATTTATAATTGGAAGTTTGTACCTTCTTTAACTTACATGATTTGCCTAGATGGTTTACATTAACACCATAAAAGAACCAAGTCTCCCACTGACACTTTGTTTCACTTCCATGTTCCTAATCAGCAAAGTTTAGACAGGAATGCTTCTTTTGAAAGAATCCCTTGTTGTGTTGTACTCCTGCAACTTGGAGATTTTTCACAGAAGTGCTTATGAGACCCAGATATCTGTATGCTGCTGTGAACTGACAAAGTACTACGACATATGAGACTGATTCTTTGTCAAGAACTTTCATTATTAAGGACTTGCAGCTCTCTTGGCTACCAAAAAACTCCACACCAAACAAAAACCCAAACCAAAACAAGAATAAAAAGAAAGTAAAGTACACGTGGGAATAGTTCCAGTTACTTGAATAGACCAAACATACACTAAAGGATGGTTCCTTTTGCTGTCTCCTGGCTGTGATGCTCTGCAAGTTTCTTGCCTTATATCTCTTTTATGATTTATCAAGATGCAAAACAAATATATATTAGGCATATGTCTAAAGATGACAAACTTATGCTGGTGTACTGGTAATTTTGTGTTCAAGTAGCTTTTCTAAATGTCACAAAGAGGGGATGGTTTTGTTTACCTTTGGAAATCACAATTATTACTTTTTTTTAAATAGAGAAAACTGCAGTTATAAACCAGCAAAATGATTTTAAAATGTGCAAATACCTCTTCCAAGTATCATTGAATGCAGGTTGAAGAATGGGTTCTAAGTTGGTGGAAGGATTACAGTGAAGGTAGATACAGGCATGACTGCTCAGCAAGAAAAGATTTTCATAAAGATAATTTCAAACCAATCAAACAAGCAAAACAGGAGCAAACTCAGTTCTAGTGAGTCTTTCTACTTAAAACCTTGGTACCAGGGCTCAGGATTTGGTCTCAGCCTCTGGCCTTTTTCAGAGCCTTTTGCAGAGGAATCAGAAGTTGAAAAATGAAGTCAGAATTAATGGATTATGTAACCCTTACCAGTATTCCTGTTTGTGAAATGCAGTGCTCTTATGAATATTTTTAACCCTTTCATAAAGTCTATTCATTCAGTAATTATTTTGTTATCAAGCCACATGCCTAGCTGGGGAAGGGAGTTGAGAACACAGATGCTGCTCCTGCCACAGGGGCTATAGGCAAATTTCTTCATTATACACCAAGGAGACACTCATCTTCTGTACATTTGACCCACTTCTGAGAAGACCCAATACATTTGGACATGATTTTGGACAGAAATGCAATACAGCAAACAAGTCAGTCTATTATAACATCATATTATAGAAGCACCATCTGTGCCAGTGCTTGCAGGTAGAACAAATGCAATTTTCAAATTTAAAAAGGCCCCACCACAAAACAACTGTCAATAAAACCCCTCTCTCTTGTTAGGATTAAGGCTCCAGTCCTGCTCCCTCTCATTATTTGCCTGTTCCACCAGTGTTGCACACCTTTAGGCCAAACATGAGTTGTGATAGGCTGTCATGCGTTTCGGGTATTATAGATGAAATCCTTCCAGAAGCAGCATCTGGCTCGATTTGTAAGCTCTGCAGTCATTTGTAGTTATGGGGTTACATGTGCCCTAGGCTTTGTCAGATGGTTTGGCTGCTTTTCTCCAGTTTTTTTTTTTAATTTTTTTTTCTTGTTTTTATTAGTTGTTGATGGTGAGGAATTCGTACTCTGCAACACATGCTTAACTCACCAGCAATTTGCATGTTTAAATAAAAAGACACTTTATTTATAATTAAAGCATTTTGAAATCCGACCACTAAACATGTTTTCGTTAGATGTGTTAGTACCAAGTATAAAACTACTTATTTTTCTTCAGTGGCTTACTTCTGAAAAAGATGTTGCCTGATTGCTTAAAAGTTAGTTGTGGGAATTACCTACTTGGCTAACTTATTAGACTGTACCTGTAATTCAGGGAAATCTCTAGAAGACTGTAGAGATTATCAAAATATTGCCACAAATTTTTTTCTTTCACACTAATTTCTTCACCACATCCAGTCCTGAAATTATGTAAGGCAAATTCCCAAAAAAGGAAGTTAGACCAAATGCCTAATTAGTGTCTCTTCCATTTTTACTTTAGAATCTCAATGTTATAAAGGGACTTGACTCCCTCGTTGAAAGACTTATACCTCATTTTGGTATCAGATAGCACACCACAACGTGTTATTTTACAGACAGTGTCCAAATAATTTACAGTCACTTTTACTGAATATAAAAATTAAAATGCAGGATACAGTATGAAGTTTGTAAAGCATGATAAAGCACAGTAAGTCCTGGGAGTTTGTCTTAAATATTATTTTCAAGGTTTATAGGCAATCAGAGGAAAAGGATTCAAGGACTGTGGGACTAATGTAGCTGTGTGGAGCAGAGGACAGCAAGATTTAAATGAATACTGGTACCCAGAGAAATAATCCCATACTGCCCAACTCTGCTTGCATAATGTTCTTCAAATTCCTAATTTATCCTTTATGGCATGTTTTCCCCTCATTTGTGCTAATTTTGTGCTCTAAAAAGATGTTGTTCACATATGAATTAGGCTATTCTTGGATAAACGAGGATTGCCACTAACGATGTACTTTTTCTGCTTTCTTCTGTCATTGTGTCAGGTGACAAGACTATAATGAAAATTAGTTGACGTACAGCACCAACATGAAGTGAAACTTTGAGGAATAAAAAACCCACATCACATGACGTTTGTTCACTGAAGCTCTTTTTTTGGAACACTAGTGCAAGGACACATTAAAACAACTTAAACTTGATTGGTGAACCAGAAGCCACTCTGTTTACTGCTTAGCATTCAGCCATATCCATCGAAAAATGCTTCGGTAATGAGTGTGTTACTTATATATAGTTTTTTGCAGTCAATGACTCCCAAGAACCATTGGAGACTCCTTTAAACAAGATGCAAACTGCTTTTGATATGGGTAATAAATGCATGGAATTTTGCTTTTCTTTCTTCAGCTTTTGGAACACTATCCAAAAGTGCTGTTGGTGGCTGATTGAAGAAGGAAGAAAGGACTGGGTTAAAGTTTTCTATAAAGATTTAAATTTTCATATGATCAATCATCAAACTTTAGCAATTCATGGCACAGAGGTATGAGAAACATTTGGGACATTCAATAGACTAAAACAAGTTTCTCTAATTAGTTTGTTAAAAAATTACAAATAAAAATAATTTTAAAAATAATTTTTTGTGAGTCATTTATAATCAGAAATCCGAGTTTACAATCAGATTGAATCTTTTGAAAAACATTATCTGCTGCAACTGGCACATTTACCTGCAATCTTAAGTCATCTCATTCAACTGCTGCAATACCTTTTCCCAGATTTTTTCTGGCATATGGATTTAAACCCCAGTGTAAGTATGCACCAATCAAGGCCTAATTCATCCTTGAAGTAAAATCATTTTATCAATGAAATGTGAAAATTTACTGGATCTTAAATGTGATTAATTATGAAATCTGGGAGTTTGATAACTTTTTCATCAGCAGCACTATTCTGAAAGTTTTCTTTCAACTCTGTGAAACTGAATCCTTTGGCCTTACATTTTGCTTTGAAATATTTAATTTAATGCATGCAATGACATTACAGCCTGCTGTCTTTTCTTCTGTATCTGGTTGAAGAATTTTCAGGTTTGCTGGACTTAAAATCAAACTTGCACTGTATCATGAGACTAATTTCTCTCCTTCAGTCTGGCTTGGCATCTCACATCAGTTCTATACTTTAAGAAAAGAAAGGCACAACAAGATTTAAAGTTTCCTTCATTTAATTGTATGACTTGTAGTGATGGCTTTGGATCACTTCAGGTTACTCTGTTTAGATTTCAGTACTTTAGTAAATAGTGTCAGTACTCTTATTTTTGTTACTTCATCTGCATTTGTGCATCAAAAGTGATCTCAAACCATGTCTTCTTGAAGAGACAAGCCCAGCCCTTCCAATCTAGAAATATAAAACTTTTTTGCCATTTAAGGTTTTATTTTTCTAAAGTTAAAATGGTCTCAAGTTGTGGTCTGGAGTTGCCCAGATATTTACTGCCCATGTGTATCTATGTGACTTTTTCACATAACCAAAATAGTTATTTGTGCCTACACAAATAGAACTCATAAAAATATCTGTTTGTGAAGTCAGGCCTTTTTATAATTGAACTAATGAGTTATTTTCAGCAAGCAATAATTTATGGAGTTAGGCAGATTCAAAGTGAGATATCTCTGGAACAGGGAAGGAAATGACAGCAGAAGGTTTTGGTACAGTGTTTTAACTTTACAGAAGACTATCAAGATGGATGGACAGGAAGACTGGGGAGAAAGAAAGAGAGAACTGAAAGTAGAGAAAAGCTAATGGGAGCCAATATCAGAGAAATACACTTGGTAGTACCCTGGTGTTAGTGAGGGAACATTTTTGGGGTTCCATTGAGGATAGTTGCCTCAAACTCCCAGCAGGGATAGACCAAGGGATAGACCAAGGGAGATGGCGTATTGCGCTGTTATCGCAGAGGAAAAAAATCCCAGAGGACGACTCTGCTCTTGCTTATATCCTTGTACCCCCTGGGTTCATTTCAGCTAAGTGGTGGTATATAATTAACTGCAGGGAAAGAGAACAGAAAGAGTCCAATGTTTAAACAGAGCTTTTTACCCTTTATTTGTTATACGTAAGAGGTCTATAAATAGATGTCTTTAACTTTTCTGCAACTTGTTCCATGTGGAAAAGAATCATGGCTGAACAGAATTTTACTTTTTCTATGAAGAAAATGATCAGGAAAGTTGAACATAATGATTTCATGCCATGAACATAATGCAAACACATACTTAACCATCATTGTCTCCTCTTCATATAATAACTGAAAACATCTGTATTGTGCACTGAAACATTATATGCTGCATTACAATTAGAAATGTGCTGAAGTGTTGGATTGGATGTTTATTTATGGGCCATGAAAAGTAAGGTTTTCTGTGCTTCTCATGTACAGCTAAATAGCCATAGGTAGAATACTGAAAATTTTGGAACCCAGCAGTCACTGTGGGAATGACTTCATTATTCACCGAAGGAGGTTTTTCCAGCAGAGCTGAGTTGCTGACAAACAATAATAAACATTACTGGAAGTTGGAAACAAGAACTCAGGCATGTTGATTTTCACTGTAAAAAATGCTCACAGGGCATGGAGGGCAAGACGCTCTCAAAATGACAAGGTGCTACAATAGAAGGATCCCCATTAGAGCTGTGCACATACATTTTCTCTCTTGACACAAAAGTGTTCTGACAGGCTCAGCAAACAAGCAGCTTCTCCTGCCTGCCTCGTCTTTACCTGTTGCCACAAATAATCTAGAAACAGAAATGTATTGTTAATGGGCACACAAATGTTTCAATGATGAAATACACTCAGGTGGGGACATAGCAAATGTCTTGGTGAAGCTTTTGAGAGCTTTTTAGCCCTAAAGGTATCACTACGCCTTTTTGCTGAAGCACTTGACAGTTCATGACCATAGCACAAAACATTGTTTGAGATCAGATTATAAAATATTTGCTTTATCTGTCCAATATTTTACTTGTATGTGAAACAATGCAATTGCTTGAAAAAGCTCACTCTGCAGTTAATTAATTTTGCAAATAGCTACTAAGTTTTCTCCAACCTGAGCAGACACACAATACTCAGTAAGATTTTCTCTGGAGCTTTCTTTTTTTCTCTCTCCTCTAACTCTGGCTCAAAGTTTGAAACCAAGAAAGCGTAAAGTCCTGGCCTGTGCTTGTGATGGTGGTATTCACAAAGAAGGACACAAACAAAGAGTTTGTGGAGCCAGTTTCTCACTGAGCAGCAGAATGAAGAAAACCTATGCCAATTGTGGATTTAGGCTTGTGATTATTACATGATCCTTAGAAAACTACTTACAAGAAAGAATGATTTCTTACCAATCAATAACAACTAAATGTAATTTAATATTTTCTTTGCCATAGCTGAAGCAATTTCAATGGCTCACATTTTCTCTGGCCACTGAATATGTCAATTATTTACTGTCACAGATTTGAGTGCCTTCGGCTCTGCCAGAAATTGTTGGTTGACTTTCAAAGTGGATTCAGATTTCTCCCAGAGAGGTCGACAGATATGCAGAATTTTTGGTAGTGCCCCAATTAAACATGCATCATTTGCACTGATTTTCCACATGATTATTTCAAATAGCCATGGAAAGGCACAGTTATCAATCAGGAGACTGAAGGATTCAGGTCTGTACAACAGGAAAAGCTGAAGACAGGAGGAGAAAGGCAATTTTTCTTTTCTTACCAATGTTTGCTGGGGTAGGTAGTTGCAATGACAAACCAGGTGTAGCTGTTAAATAAGGTTGATTATATATTTCTTTGGAATGAGAAACCAAAAGGGCTTTCAGCCTGTAATGCTGGATTTTTTTTGAATGCAAGGTAGGGGAAAGGAATTTTTAAACCAGAGGAATTCAGATCAGCTGTGTGCAGTTAAAATAACAGTCTGATAAACAGTTGTTTGCCCTGCCCACAATGTCTTTGCAGGTTGGATCCTTTTCTCTAACCTGGTTCTCCAAAAAGTCTCCATGGCTTCAGACGATAAAATAAACAAATCACAGTCACCTCTGGACCCTGGGGAAAGTGCGTCTCCTTCATGGTCTGCCAGTGTATCAGATTCCTTCCTAAGGCCTTTTGGTGTGGATTTGTATGGGATCCCAGTCTCCCATTTGCCTCTTGGCTCCTACCAGGCTGCCTTGTTCCCATCTGTGAGTGCTCACTAGCTTTAGTGAGATCACCTCTTCCTCACTTGCACATGGATCATCCCTTTATTACAATTAATACTTCTCTACCCTCTTCCTTAAAAGAAAGCTGAAAAGATGTCACCATCCTGGAACAGTAGACACAGCTGAATCTGGTCAGCCAACATGTGATCATCCTTCAGTATTGGCCTTGCTGATCTCAGCTTTGATGGCTGCTGTGAACCAGAGGGGATGGCTAGGAGCAATTTTATTCCAAAAGGTATATTGCTCATATTTATTCTTTGCTTACCTACATATAATGAAAAGAGTAAGCCAAAAGCAGAGTCTTAGCAGTAGATGAAGACCTGGAGGAAGTAGGGGAGTTATGTTTCTTTATTCTGGATAGCCCAGAAAACAAATTCCAGACTGAAGTGCAGACCTACATGATTATAATATCAATTTCTTGATAATAATGCAGCCTTACAGCTACAGGATATTCATTACTGCTAATCAATCAATTCTAACTGGCTCATATTCCTTCCAGATGCACAATGGTTACATGGCTTATTCTGAAAGCCCACTGTGGAGCAAATGTGGTGGTGGTGGAAGCTCCTTGTCCAGCCAACCTTTCTTTGGTAGTTAAAGTATTTGGAGGTGGTTTTGTGGAAAAGTGAGAAGATAGTGCATACACAATGCTCAGTGGTCTTTTCTATCTGCTATTGTTCCTGTCAGGACTTCAGTGAAGATCCAACGGACTGCTGGGAACAGCAGTTCTTCTAAAGGTACCTTTTTTCCCCTGCAGATGCCTACCTATCTTCCTGTCTATAATGATGTGTGTATCTATCAAGCTCAGGTTCTGTTCTTCAGGACTCCTTTTTCATCTGCTTTCATGGCAGGGAAGAGGCCCAGCCTCCTGGCTGTGCAACAAGAAAAGTGTATGTGAAATTGCTGAGAACTGACAAGAAAGTTACTGGTTTACGCTATATATTGAGATTTAGTATTTGAGATATTAGAGATATTATTAAATATTTTCAGCTAGAGCTGGAAAATGGAATTTTCATGTCAGTAAAGGATTACACTGTTAGCTGAGTCTGAATACTCTCTGACATTTAGTGTGTGAGATGCACAAAGGTTAAACATGTGGATGTCATCTTTGAAGTTGCCCAATAAAAAACATCCTTCTTATTACTGCAAAGAATCAAACTGTTATTTTCCTCTCCAGAATTTTATAATACAAAATGTAAAATTAAACTCTGATCATGTGTATTCAACCTATGTATTCACAGGAATCAGATCATACACAACCCATAGCTTAATTGGTAGTCTTAATGATCTAGTAAACATCAGTCTAATTTATGTAACAAAACCAAGCTACTCCATAATTCCCTGCTAGTATGGGCTGGAATAGGTCCATTGAACTCAACAGACCTACATCAGTTTATGCCATCAGGGAATTTAGCTTTAATATTGCAAAGAGTAATGTGGCACATGATTCACTTTGGTTCACATTTTTCCCAAGCTCTTATGCAAAATAATTTTATTTTTAGTTCAGAAGAAGAGAAATGTTTGTACAGGCAGAATTGCATGTTTGTATAGACATTCCCAGAGATCCAAAAAATATCTTTTTGTCTTCAAAAAGTAAAATACAAAACAAACATCCTCAAAGGACAAAACAAAAGGGCAGTTGCTGTACTTGATCCAGCATTATATTGGATGCTTTTGTGTTGACGCAGCTGGTCCAATTTCTTCAGTTCCTGATGATGGACCAGAATGAAGCAGAAGTCAGTGGTCAGATTTTAGTTATTCTAAAATCTCTTTTCAGTATATGGTGGGAAAATATTTTTGAAGACAGAAATTTCAAAGAAGTTGGTTAGGACAGATTTTTATATAAGACTTTCACTGCTATGGATTTGCTCAGTTTTGTGATAAGTTGAGGAGTCTTGTGGCAGATTTTGGACTAAACTTTTGTAGATCCAGTGAACTCAGGATTAACAGAAGCAGTTAGGAAACATTCAAGATCTGGATTACTGCTTGTCACAACTTTTTGAGTGAGACTTTGGAGATTCTCTCTGGAGATTATGAGCTATAGATTAGTACACACAAAATATTGCTGCAACTGCTGTGTCAGAGCCAGTCTTCAGAAAATGTTTAAGACCATGTTATATCTTAAGTAAGGATTATTGATGCAGCTAATCACCCTGAAATGAAAAAGTGTCAATGATGGAAGCCATGTTTATAAAAGAAATATCCATATAATTCCAAGATCAAAATGTACAAAAACATTTTAGAAATATAACCATGGTTTTCTCCCTTTAGCTCAATATGAAGGTTCAATTCTAATTTTGTTTTGTCTTTTCTTTTAAAGTTCATTTTAAAAAGGGGCATTTTCAGCAAAGAAATTTCAAGGGAAATGAAATGTGTAGATTGAAACTATTAGATACAAATTTGTAATTAATGACTACTGTGTTTTGGAAAACTAGTTTTATTCTTGGAAGTGCAAGGCAATTTGCAATTTTTTATTATCAATATATACACTCTCACTGGTTATGAACTTCTTTAAGAAAGGTTTTTCATTTCTATAAATGTATGTAAACTTTCCAGTTCTCACTGTTCTATTTACCCTAACTAATTCTAGAGAAACTGTGTGTTACAGTTTGTGAAGAAATAAGGAAATGCATACTATTACCTTTTGTTAGTATTTCATTATGCTGGTCAGATAGCAATGCTGGGTATCATGAAAAAATAGCAAGCAATACTTTCTTTGGAGTCTAGAAAATAGAGAAATAGCGTTCAAGGCTCAGAATACACCAGCTGTAAACATACAGCATACCCACAAGGCAATTACTGTACATTCAGAGTGGCAGTATAGCTTTCTGTATTATTGAATAATTTTCTGAAAACCTAATTTGCAGGGAAGTTTTGTGATATGAAAGGGAGAGGTGGAAGAATATTAGGATAAAGCTTAGCTTCATTCAAGACTGATGGCTGTAGCTTTCAATACCCATAAATATCTAGACAAGTGCCTTTCTCCTCTGCACACGTACACAGTTAATGTGCACAATGTCACAATGATCACGATGCTGAACTCCAGCCCATTAGGATACTAATTTGATCTCTAGCATACCCTTATTATAAAACACCACAATAAGTATTCCTCTGACAGGAAGCGTCTACACCTTATTTCCCATCTGCTGTGAAGCTCAACAAGAGTACCTTAAAAACATTCATTAATCTATTGCATATAAACTAGTTTGTAACACAAATATGAGCCCCAAACTAGTGCTAATTTCATAATGCTTGTTAGTGCTAAGAAAACCACATTAACTCCAGTGAGGTGTTATGAAGTAAAATGAATAAGAATGTCTGTATTGGTATCTATTAAAGATCACTTAAGTATTCTCTTAGGATTATCATCAATACATGTAGCACAATTTTGGGCATACTAGTACATCAGAAGAAAGAAAAGAAGACCCAGAAATGTTGATGAGAATGAAATAAGATAACTTCAGCATATAGAAGGAAAAAACACAATGGAGAAACCTGCTGTCTCTCTTTCCCGGCAAAACCCAAATAACTATATTCAAGAAATATTATTTCTCTAAGATGTCTGTGGAAGAACCAACAGAAAACATGTCTCAAGGAAAACTGGATGAAAGATGTGGGGATAAAGACCTCAGGCTTTTTTCACCGTAACTTCTTGCTCTGTCAAAAGTTGCTTAATTCATGTTATTAAGTGGTATTATCTGCAAAGCAGCAGAAAGTCTGGGAAGCTGGGGAGGGGTGGGAAATGTGCCTCCTACTAGTCATTGTTTCTTTTTGAAATGGTATCAGACCCATGGAAAGAGCAGCTGTAGGAATACTCTTGGAAAGAACCTAAAAGCAGAGCAGAGACATTCTTTTCAACACAAGTGTTTGAGGGCTGAGTGGGAAAAAAGGTGGTTCATACAAGAGGGGGAAAAAAAGAAGAAAAAAAAGATGAAAAAAGATTGAAGGACGCAAAACAAGAAATCATGTTATTATGCTTCTTCAGATATTGTGTGTATGTAAATAACTGATCCTAGCAAATATATGATATGATATTGCACCTGTTCAGAATACACACCAGAGATTTTTTCTAAAGGAAAATTTGGTAGGTGTGGCATCTTGTGGCTGAGAAAGGCAAAATTCTCATCAGGAGAGAATCAAAAATTCCCGAGATATGTTTGCAAATATTTCATCTCAGCTTTCCTTATAGTAGTGCAGGTTTAACGACAACCCAAATGAACAGCTCTGGCATTATGCCACAATTCAGAGGAAAACCTGATAGTTGGAGGCGTGCTAAAAGCACTCTGGGCTTGATTCCATGTTCTGTCAGAATGCCACTCGGACGGGTGCAGGCATGGATTTCCCAAGGCTGGTTGTGGATCCAGGATTCAGTGCTCGCTAATCTTCATACATGTGGCTTTAATTTACAGTGTTGGCATGAGATGCTGCAATGACCTCATGGTTGTAAAGTACCTACCATAACACACAGTACCTCTATCAACAGCCTCCCCCTTCCCAAACTGGTGTGTCAAGCTCTTTTCCTCATAACATCAGGAACAAAGGGCAGGCTGGCAGCCGACTACCTCTACACAGGAGTAATCCCCAGCTGGTGTTAACCTTTGCTGTACAGTGGTCAGAGTCAATCATATGGTGGAAAATGTCCACAGCAAAGCAGAGAATCTTATCCTTTGTGCTATAGAAAGGACTCTTGTCCAATCACGTATTTACTTACATATCTGTTATATATCTTTCCATGTATATTTATGCATGGAAAAAAATGGCAAGGTTTGTATTCCACACAAATAAAGATTAACTGTTTTAGCATCATGACTCTCCTGTCCCCATGCCCCTAATTCCCCCTCTACCTTTGAGAATGAAGTAAGTTTATGCATTCTCTCCTGTCCTGGGCATGAAAAAGTAAATGCTATATTACCCCAACTTAGGTAACCCTTAGGATAATTTTTTAAGCAGCAGGAAACTAGGCTATCTGGCTGGGTAGATAATGATATCAGCTGCTTCCTTCCAAAACAACAGGTGCTTTGGCATAAAAATGTATATCATCATACTGAGATGATGACATCAGTTCATACTTCAGCTTAATTATAAACTACCTCCATTAATCCTCAAATAATTAAACATTTTGTGTATGGTGCAAGGTGAAATATAAAAGCAAAAGGTGCCTAACTGTTCATCACAGGGTTAAAATGGCCATTTCTGAATCGTTTGTACTTGTGTCTGCCTATTTAAATGTAAACTTCAAGCTGATTTTAAGCATTTGTTTATATTTTAATGCTCTAGCCATGAGGTGGGTAAAAATAAATACTTCTAAAATTCAGTGGAAACTTGATGAAACAACTAAGATACATTGATTGAGGTCACATGGAGTATATCTGTGCATAAATATCATGCAGAAAAACCCCCCAAAGATGTGCAGGATCAGGCTTTGTATGTACAAGAATAATTGGAGGATAAGTCATGGTTCATAGCCCAATAGCAGAATAAACATTGCAGCATTCAGTGTTTGCAGATCTCAGACTCACATTCAGAAGCAGTACATCTATATGAAACAAACTCTGGACAAGCAAGCACCATGTATTGAAGGAGATAGATTGAGTAACCTTTGTAGAAAAGAAGTATTAATGAAAATGGTATCAACACAATTGAATTTAATTTCTCTTTTAAATCAGTTCATGGAGTACACAGTCACTTGAAACCTATACATTCTCTCCTTGCATTCTCACAATATCTTTGTGCATGTTCATTATTGTTTCAAAACTGAACAACAGATTGCTCAACTTTTTATTTGATGTAAAAATCAGTATTCAGAAATTAGTGAGAGCTGACTTTTTAAACTAAAAGAGCAGAACAGCACAGCAGATAAAAGATTATGTTCTTCTGCCTTTAAAATATAGCACTGACCTTCTTTAAAACAGATGCTATCTTCAGGAGCCAGATGTGTCTCCAAGCAAATTAGTTATAAGAAATACATCCAAGGACATAGCCATTTAAGAATCAATAAATTATGCATTTGTCATTTGTTATTGTGTGAGGCTTACGCTGACATCTTTGACAAGAATGAAAGAGTCTCTGTCCACAGTAATAGCATTAACAATTTAACAGAGGTGGTTTTATACCAAAAGAGAAGTGTTTTGAAGAAATTACTGTTTATCACCATGTACATATACACACCTTAATTATTCATTGCATGTCCACTTACCAGCCAACTTCATGTTATGTAAGTTGTGCTAGATTAAAAAGTTAGAGGTCAAGCACATGTGCTGTACTGCTGCTATTTCTACTCACTTGAACCTGAAACAAAGAAAATTACTCTAACAATTATTTTCTATTCAGACAACCAGATCAAGAAAGGTTGGTTTATTGGTGGCACATTATGAAAAATTCCTACAAGAAGAGTTTTATTTTTCTAAAAGCAAAAGCCATGGTGGAAATCTTTTTGTGGTTTAGCTGAAACATTTGGATGACCATATGGAACTCTTAGTGGTGCCATGGGACCATGCAGCTATGAAATCTGATCACTATCTCCCTAGTGACAGCTGGAGCCTTTACACCATCAGAAAATTTTCAGACTTCTAATTTGTCATAACTACCTCCTGTGGAAAGAAAATATGTTATGTAGTTAGATACAAGAATCTGAGTCTACAGTACTACACATATCTTCTCTATCTTTTAGCTTTCAAGCTTCAAATTAATTCCCTGCATCTTATGACTCATTAATGCAAGAAATAAAACATACAGACAAAAAGAATACAAAAAACCATATGGGATCTTGTGAAATGAGGGTTAGCTCTTCTGTATAGCTATAGTGGAGAGTGACTTATTTTGATTCATGGACTTCAAAGTTTCTTTATATTTAAGCCTTCTCTTCAGTTTTAATCTCTCCCACTTTGAAGGACAATTAAACAATATTCTTTGTTTAGCAAATTAAAGTGTAGCTTTGAAATGGCTTCCATTATTTAATTTTTAACATGTGCATTCTTTCATCACCAGCTCAGGCCTGAAAGGACACAAAATTCAGACTCACTTTTTTATTAGAGGAACTCACTGGAGAAGGGGATGAGAAGCCCCTTCCCACTGCAAGATTGCACACTGTGGAGAAAAAAGCTCTCAGCTGTTCCCCAAAAATAAGAATCCCTTTGACACTCAGAAATGTAGGCATCAATCAGGCAGTCATTTTTGAAAATCATGGGGCACATGCTTATGTATCTCTCCATATCTCTAGCAGAGCTGAGAATCACATCTCCATGTTTATTTGATATGTAGCCTTGGTTTCTGGTCTCCCACGGCACTTTCAGAAGTTTGTGAGACAGAGCTCAGTGACTGTGAGCAGGACAAAAGTGTAAACGTATGTTACTGTTTGCTTTTCTATGGTCTCTCTGGTATTCTTGCTAGCTAGGCACCAACAATGTTTAGCTCTGGGTATGGATGCCACTGATTCATACCATGGATACCATTGCTTCAGCAATGTGATGTTGAGTGCTGTGTAGAGAAGTTGAGTGTTGTGTAATCTTGTTGACAAGATGAAGATAATGCCTTGGTTAGAATCCTAATACTAGTTCTGCTTATGACACTTGAACTTCCAGCTCAAGTCAGTATTTCACATAGTTAATGAGCAAAAATGACAGTAAGCCTCTAATAAAGAATCTTTCTGCCAAGTCTTACAAAAATCAGTCTCTGCTACCATATCTAACCATTTTGGACAGTATGCAAGAAACCTAGAAGCACAGGTCACAGACAATTTAGAGAAATACTGAGATTCTTTACAACTGTTGACTACATCAGAAACCACAACTAAGATAGATCCTAATTAATTCTAGACTAATTTTCTGTAAAGGAGAACTGGACGAACAAAGATTGTGGAGTCCATGTGACAGAAAAGACAAAACTGGGTAAAAGGCACTTACTGTTCCTCTATGAATAGTACAATACAGTGTTAGGAAGATGCTTACATTACCAGAAATGATAAAAGACTTTCCATTAAAAAACGATGAGGAAAAACTGTGCATACCCTAGGAGAAAGGAAAGAAACGGCAGGGATAGCATCATGCTATGTAGCAACCTGCCACCAGCTTAGAAATGGACAATAATGACAAATGGACACAGGGGATAAAACCCCAAACACACTGTGAAAAGTTATTTTGGGCAGATGCATGATGTGTTGTGTCTATTGCTGACAGTTACCCAAGGTTTCTGCTTTTTTTACACATTGACAGTGTTTGTACTGTGCGACATGCCAATAAAATATTTTTATTTGAAACTGAGCACTGTAATTGTTTTCTTTTTCCTTAAGGAACAAGCCATGATGTGTAGGCTGACTTAGAAGCTCATATTTCATTACATTTTGTTCCTCTCTATTCTGTTGTTGCAAAATGTCCTTTTAGCACCAGTGCCATTCCCAGATGCCCTGGAGACCTATCTGATGCATATCATCCACACCATATTTTAAGGCATATGAAGTACTGAGAGAGGATGGTTGGTCAAAGGAAGAGATTACATGGAAGATGGGTGCATACAGCTGAACATTTCTCATGCACAGGGCTGCAACTATAGCTACATGTTTGGCAGATTTAATTAATGCATTACTAAAGTAGTCTTGGGTCCAAAATGAGCTTAATGTGGTTTGAAATATGGCTGTCGTGGTCTCCTGAAGTCCCGATGTGTTAATCATACAACTGTTTTGCCTTCAGTTGGCTAGTTATTCGTGGTGTACTCTGTGTGTTCAGCTAACCAGGATGTCGTGCAGCAGCACCTGCAGGGCTGAGTCCACACAAAGATGCTGCAAGCAGAAATGCTATGGGATTTGCTTTCAGCTTTTGTCTCAGATGAATCCCTTACCAGAATTGCCTGTATGTCACTCATGGAGTATTATCTTATGGATACCTGAAGGAATGAGAATTCTCATATAAGATCATCCTGTTGTCTTGCACTTGGCATGCATGTTCTCCCATTGCCTCAGGCTTGGTCCTGAGTAGGCAGTTACAATATTATTTGTTGCCAAATTATATGCTCATTTTCAGTTGCAAATAAAGAATAAATAAGGGCTCATTTTATCATGTTGAGTTTTTTCTTATTTTCAGTATGCTGGCTTTTTCCACCATCAAAATTTTTTAACCTCTCTTGATACATTTGTTAGTATTTAAATCTTAGTCTTATCCAGGCTCAGAGCCAGTGTCCCGTGGTGAACTTTGGTCAGAGTATTGAAGTTGAGGATTTGGTCTTTTTTTAACCTAAGTCTATTTAACAAGAATATGAAAAACTGCTGCACTCCAGTTTACCATTGTGTTTTCCAGCTACAGACAGGCCAAAGATAAAATAGAACCCTGTTTAAATGCTAAAAAGTGGAAAGCCTCACTGAAGATCAGTGCTTGTACATTTGCTTTTAAGAAGTAGTTTCCTTAACTCCAAACTGACTGTAATAGATGGACTGACACTGATTTATAGCATCTATATGTATTGTCTGTTATGTCACCTTGTTTTGGAGTACCTATATAATTGCTGAAATGCACATAGCTGGACCACGTCCCTTTTTCTTAATTGTTATGAAAAGGGGGAATCATCCAAGTGACTATGAACATTAACTGTTCTTCATCTGATAACAATGAAAAGGGGGTGCATTTTGTAGTTACTGAGGAACTGACGGCTTTAATCACATGGAGGAAAGCATTTCTGGAAAAGCATTTAAAATCTATGATGCCTATCCTGGCTGAATTCCTGGAGCACTCTGTGAGCTGAATGGAAACTGCTATAATATTGTTTAGTTAATGCTGAATTGCATGATGATTGGCCTTAGCTCTCTAATTACTATTGGTAGTAGCTCTTCAAATTTTGATTAGTGGAGAGGTGATTCACTATCTTTGATGTGGTGAGTCAGCTTCTGCTGCAAATTAAAACTAGGTAGTGAGGCTATAGATTAATTGTGTGTATGTGGAGCAATTAGGACAGTCTACCTCACCCTATCTTCTGTCTGAAGTTTGTCGCCTGTGGTAAAGGTCATAGTAATCAAACCTGAATTGTATCATTTTTGGATGAGACCTCTGTCTATATAAATGCACTGTTTTGGGGAAAATCTGTACTCATTCAAAACATGTTAGATGTCATTTTGTTCCCTGCCACCAGAAAAAGCAAGTACCAGAAAGCAATCTGCTGCTGGGGAGGCACTGGGAAGGCTCCTTGGGCCACACAGCAAACAGCAGCATCCATCTGGAGAGCAGTTGCTGGGGGCAGTCATGAGGTGATGTTAGTTTTGACTAACTTTGTATTCTCGTGAATGTGTAAAGCTGTTTGATAGAAAGTTAACCAATGACTTCCAGAAACTGCAGTTCTTGAAGCAGTTGCCACAGGATTTGGTGAGAGCTTTGCTGTACAAGAAGACCCCAGTCACCCTCCTGAAGCTGCAAGGTGCCACTGGCACAGACTGAATCTGCCAGGTGGTCTGCAAAGATTTTATCTTTCTTAGATGTGAACCTGAACCAAAACATAAGAAGTACTGTACTCTATTGTGAGACTCTAGTAACTTTTCATTAAAAGTGATTTTTCCTAATCAAGTCAATGACTGGATTATAGTGGCTTTTTTAAAAAAACCCCTTTCTGTCTGTACTGTGTTACCATATATTGGATAAACAATCTAGAATAACAGAAAAAAAAAGCTAATTAAAAAGAAAATATACTATTGCCACTACTTGCTGTTCCGCTAATATGATTTTAATCTGATTTTAAGAAATTGTAATACATTATTATTTTTTATGTTCTACCACCTTACTTGCTCCATATATGTTGCTCAGTTTTCATCTGCTGTCTGAATTTAGGGTTTGGACTTGGTTTTTTCCCCCTGTTTATCTTGTACTCCCTTATCAATTCTAATTTACTCCTTTCCCTGCATCCTTTGCTCCTATCCCATGACTTACTGTCATTTCTTGCCCTGATTTGTTAGCAAGAGCATGAGAGAATAGTTTCTACTGAAGCTGCTAAATATGTCTCTCATTTATTCAGCTGGTGGGAGAGAAAGAAGAAGGAATGAGGTTCAGCAAAGTAGCCTTTGTAACCACAAGATTGTTTGCACTTTTCTGCTGGAACATGCTGAGACTTGAAGCTTTTGTATGATTTTTCATAAGTAGAGAGGCTGTAATTGAACTTTCTTGCTAGACATTAAGAAAAAAATAAAATATTAAAATATTTATTTCCTTTTTTTGTATACACAGTTTTTGAAATCGTGTGAATGGATGCAATTATATAATTCTCTGTGCAAATAATGAGACCCCTGCGAACAATTTTAAAGAAAAAGCAAAAGCAGCCTTTTGCGTATTCTTTTCAGGGAAAAGCAATCTGGCTGGAACTTTTTACTGGAGAGTTTTACTCACCAACGGCCAAAACCACATTCTTGATGTCCACTTCTGACGGACGTATAAATGAAACTCTGAATAGGTTTAGGTAGCATGAGATAGCAAATGTACTACCAAATAAGTGGAAAGAAATAGCAACCAGCAGCCCTTATTTCTGGGTAGTTCGGCAAAGGTACAATGACAAGGGCCTTCAGGTTACCAAGGGAAGAGTAACTTTGGTCTGTACCCATCAAGACCCATGTTTTCTACTGAAATAATATATGACAGAAGAAAGGACATTTACAACCATGAATCTGGTTCAATTTTACTACAATTTATAGCCCATGAGAAAAAAATAAGTCTATTGAAGTACATGACAGCAACAGTACATGAGTTCGTGCTTAAAAATATTATTCTCAACATTGGGACATCTGGGCAGCCAGATCTAATCGTATTTCTTTTCTCTGCCAGAACTGGAACATCTGACATTGGAGTTATTTATTCACACATTTCTAAATAGATAGTGCCAGATAACTAAGTGTAATCAAAACCTTTCCTTTTTTGACACTATTTGTATATGTCTCCAGTCCCAAAAATCCTGTCATTGTTTTAAAAAAAAGAAAAAAGAAAAGACAGAAAGAAAAAGGCATGTTAAGCGTGAACAAGAGCCCCACAGCCAGATTTCCTGCTCTGCTTTTGATCCCCTTTGTGTTGCCTGTGAGGTACAAAGGAGGTGGTGTCTGTTTACAGCTGCTCCGTGGAGGATCCTCCAGAAGCGGGGAGGTCTTACACAGGATAAAGGAATGGAGCTCGGTCCTGTTCTCAGCCTGCTCCCAGCTCCACAACTACTGCCAAATGGCACAGGCCATGGCATAAGCAACCCAGGTTTCTCCTGACCAAAATGCCCTTGCCTTCCCCTCTCGTTGCTGGTGCAGTGTGCAGGGAGCTGAAACACCTGGTGAATGAGCAGCGTGTCAGTGCACACCCTTCCCCGCTCCTGCATTGTCTGGGCTGTCCTGTAAATGCTGATGGCCCACATAGGCTGCCTCTTTGCTGTACCAGTTACTCTTAGACACTTTCAGCTTTTAGACCATTTTCTTCAGTCCTTTTGTCTTATTATACTTCATATTTTCCTGAGAGAATTTAATGAAATGTGGGAGTTGTCATAATAGTGTCCCTGGTTTGACATTTTCCCTAATTTGCAGGAATATTAAGGCCAAAAGAGAGAAAACAGAATTTGATCTGTTTAAATAATCCTTAGTACATTCATGTTTTGATGCACATGGAAAGAGTAAAAAGTTGTGTGAAAACCAAGCAAAATGAAGCCTTGCAGAGCACTGCCTACTCCCCAGCCTTGTCACATGCTGCTGATTAATAGATTTCATTGATACTTTATGGTGAGTTTTCCAACTCTAGTTTTCACTTCTATAGTGGCCATAAATAAGAGTTAATTCTGTGGCATTCACCCTACTCTTAGAAGTTTATTGCCTTACCAGAGTGGCATACAGGTTTACTGTGATTTTCATCTTTGCTAACAGTACTGGAGATAGTTTCTGATTTATAGTATTCTAGGGCACACTATTCAGAGAAATTTGAGTTAGGTCTTTAAATAATTTTGTAATGTCCTCCAAGGTGGATTAGTAAATTTTTGACTTCAATTTTTCAAAGTTTGAACAGTGAAAAACTTTTTAAAAAAAGTTTCATAGTAAAATACGCTAATTTTTCAACCCATTCTAGTATTTATTCACTTTCAAAATATCCATCTGTTTTGGAAAAAAAAAGTGAAGTAAAATTAAATGATTTTCTTTTTTGAAAAGCTCCATTATCCTAACTGGTTTTATTGCTGGTGAGAATTTTTCACTCAACTTCCTACACTTTGGGCTGGACCCATGCCAGAGCCCACTTCTATATGTAATACATACTGTGAGTATGGAGAATAGCCTGCTAATTAATCAGGAATCAGGGAGATGTTGCAGTTGGACTTTCTTCATGGAAAAGGAGCTGGCAGCAGAGATGCATCCTGAAGCTGGTTCAAAGGAGGCTTCTAGGTGCTGCAACCAGCGAGAGAAAGAGGCACCTTCATAGCTTTCATGTTGAACAGAAGGTCTTGTGATGTATGGAGCTGTGTGTGATGGTGATGTTCCCCGTGGCTTGTTTTCTGGTTACCGATTAATTTGCTTTATGTTCATCTGTCTGGCATGTGACAGTTAATTCATTTTCTCCTCAAACAGAGGCTAAAATTATACCATATGACCTAGGGTGAAATCCTGAACAGTTGTAGTGGAGAAAAGCCTTGCCATTAACTTCAGTGAGGTCAAGATTTAATCCTTATTCTTTACCTCTTTGGGCCCAAGCTTCATCTTGGCTGACTCACATATACAACTGCCTTAATTTCAGTGGGATATAGAGTGAAAGTCAACTTAGAACTGAATGTTCAAAGGTTTGTAGTTTACACTAATTTAATAATGGCTAGACAAAAATTATAGTCAGTTCACAGACATTTTCCAAAAGTCTATGTTCAGTGCTTCAGTATGCAATTGCATTATTCAATGACATTTTCTCTTCTTGAAGGTGAAAAACCAAGATAAAATTCATTGTAAAAGAAGTATGGTGGAGTCCAAAAGACGGTGGAGGGTAGGAAGAAATATAAAAACTGTGCTGTAATTGATACTTTACAAGATGTTTTAATTTGGCCCAAGGATTTTAGACTACTTTAATCAGATCACATCTGGGCCCTTTTCTATGAAAAGCCCTTTTAGGTTAATTATTATCAAATCTCTCTGATATACTATAAATGAGGAGATATTCTGTAATGAGGAGCACATTCTGTAAATGAAGGTGCTGGAGTAATAATATACTTTTTTTTTGCATTAAGTAACCATGCTTATCCTAATTACAATAAAAGTATTCTTGCAGCTGAAGGCAGGTTGATTTAACTATCAAGCAATTAAAACAGGTGAAACTGTCTTTAGGAGGTGACACTAGGCTATCTGACAAATGTAATAAACCTGTGAAATCCTTCCACCCTTACAGCCTTTTTTTCAGAAACCTTGAAACACAGAATGGATGCACTGACTGGATAAATGGTATGTGGCTTTTTGTTTATATAGCATAATGTTAGATTTTTTTTTAAGGTCATGAAAGGGAGTAACAATATACTGCAGGGACCAGTATTGTGTTTGCACCTTTATTTACATCTTCACTGATGATTGGGAAGAATAAACATCTAACCTTTTACTGAAAATTTTAGGTAAGCCTACAACAACTTGAGACTTCTCTTAGAATAACAAAACTTCCTCATTAAAAAAACCAAAAGTATTCTGAAACAGATATGGAATGTTTAGGGAGAAGGGGAATCCTAGGGAGCACTTTTTCTGAAATAAATGGGGAAATTTGAGGAAATGCATGAGGCCTATTTGTAAGTGATGTGGTAGTGAAGATTTGGAGACTTAGTAGGACAATGAAGCGTCTTTCGTTGTGGTCCTGTATGTGCTTCTGGAGCAGTTCTGAACTCTGGGACATATTTGACTGAAAGGAGTGGCTCAGGGAGTTAGAGCAGCTGACTTGAAAGTTGTTAGCAAAGTTCAAATAAAGTGTAAAGCTCAGTGCTTGCAGCATTTGGTTAATGGTGTAGGCCATTCCAGCATTTCACAAATAAAGTATGTCTTGTTTAGGATTTCTAACACAAAGCAACACAGCATGAACCAGAACAGGGAATACATTCCAGATGACTTTAAAAAAATGAAAAATAGCATTGTAAGCAAAGATGAGGCTATGACTAATCAAATTGGCTAGTGGAGACTCTCTTATACTGCATTAAGTATTGAAATATTATGTACCAAAAGAGAGCTGGCAGGGCTGAATTAGTAAGGATGAGTCATTTATTAAAACTCTCAGGAAGGGGAGGTAAGGCAAAGGGACATAGGGTGAATGAAGCATAAAAATCTTTATGAAAACACAATTAATCTTAACACTGGAAAAGGACAGCAGAGCCTTCTGTTTTCAACTTCTGCTTTGCTACTGTGGATCAAGACACTTAATCCTGTTTGTTTTTTTTCTAAGTCAGTGGGAGGAATATGAACCAGATCTCCCAAAACTATAAAAGGGGCTTTAAAATCTTGAAGTATAAATAAGTGATATATGATTCTCTTGCTATGTCTAAGTTCAGACTTTACAAATATAACTTTTAAGTGGGTGCTAATCCTGCTGTCATAACCTGGTGATTAAAATAATCTGAAGCCAGAAAGCTGACAATGCTGAAGCAGTGGTGAACAAACTATCAACTAATTAAGTCCTCTGATCTTTCTGTTAATTGTGATAATAGTGGGCTCACAGTGAAAGACTAGTAAGTATAAAGAAATCTGCAGTAACATGAATAGGAAGGTGAAAAATAAGGATGATGCAGATGGAAAAGCTGGTGGTCCCCTCTCCCCTGGCATCTGTAGGCACTAGTCCAAAGTAGCCCCTTCTCAAACATGCACAGCAATGAGACTGGGCTTCTTGCATTAACCAATGTGGTCTACAGGTGTGACATCAGTGTGTTTTGATATTTAGTAGCTCAGCCTCAGCCACCAAACTTGTGGGGATTTGGGTTATTTTGTGTCTATTTCTGCAAGTAGTGCTGCACATAAAATATTATTCTGACTTGTATCCTTGCAAAGAAGGAATCAAGAAATTGATACTTAGTTGAGGTCTTCTCTCAACATCCCACCTTTTACAAGCAGGCAAGTCTGAGTACTTTTGATCAGGGCAACTTGCATTAGACAGTGATGGATGATAGATTTCTGCCCCCCTCCCCCCACAAAGCTCTTTAAGATTTATATATCTATATACACACAATAAAAACACATGAGTAGCACATACTTTTAATTTGAAGGTAAATGCACTGGACTTTTGAAGGAAAACAGCTTAAGCACTAAGGCCCCACATTAGAGGATGCTGTTCTTTGATTCTCCGCCTGTTATTAGTATTTAGGGAAGCAAAAAAATAATTGAACTCCAGCCCTAAAGAGGAAGAAAGAATATACTACTTCATCCAATCTAGTCTGTGCAACTCAATTAACAAATAACAATACATTTCACCTGTCAGAAATGTTTATCTTCTTACTAATTAGCAAAGCAACACCACATTTTGCAAGGAGTTGTAGCTTATAAAAATATTCGCATCCACAGATGCCCTGTGAAGATTGCATCACTTAGTTTTGTTGGGAGATGGGTTAAGTGTAGGAGAAGGGAACACAATCGCATTACTTTCCCCCCTCTTCTGCAGTCATTACCTCTCTCTCTGCAGTATTTCTTTTGTTTCCTGTTGCTGGAAATTTGAAAGGGTGGAGGGAACTGCTGCAGTAGGCCTTGCCCTTACCCTCTTTGTTTCTTCTAGCCTTAATTAACCTCTCCCTAGGTTCACCAAATTTGTGATTAGAAATTTTTTTAAGTTGAGCTTCTGCTCACTAAGCAGGTTTTCTCATAGCTCTACTTGAAACCCCATTATTACCATTTTTAAAGCTGCACTGTTTGTTCTAGAAACCCATCTTAGTAATTTATCCCATATCTCTATTTTCCCCTCATGGAAAATACAATTATTTTAATTCTTCTAATTGTTTTTCATTTCCTACACTCCAAATTTGTCTCTTTCCCCCAGGCATCTCTTCATCTTAGATCATTGACTGGATAGGCCTTTTTGGCTCTTTGCTTCCTTATCTCTATTCCAAATGGACTAATATTTTACAGTGTTCAATAAAAAATAATTTAATTTGTTATTTCTTTCATCATGCAGTTGTAAAATTGGCAAGCTTTTAAGATGATTCTTTAGTTTTGGGGATGCATCTCAAATGGAGATGTCAGTTTTAATGGAAAGTTATGTGGAACTTTGGCTAAGCACGAGCATTTGAATAGTAACTCAGGTATAAACCTACACTGTTGTTCAGCCCTGCACACAGCAGAAAATGTAGAGCACCTCCTTGCCTTGTGCAGGAAGAACTATCCTGTTGTTTCACAGCTCCCACAGAGAGCAATCAGAGCATTATATTCTCTCTTTCTTTATTCTTTTAGTTATTTAGCTTAATCTCATGTAATAGCCAATTAAGTTGATTTGCCTTCAGAGCTGGTGAAAAGTATAAATAAACCTGGCAGAAGAGCAGAGTGAGAAGCACAGAGTCTGGAGTCACAGAGATGTCCTGTATGAGCAACAGGAAATCAATTGCCATATGGCAAGTTATAAATAGGGCCATCATGCAGCCTCATTGCCTTTGACAGGTCCAGCTTCTTCTCAAGGTTTCTATTTGCAGACTTTCTTACCTTTGCTCACCTTAGATAGTTTTGGGTTTTTTAGGCAGATCAGGCAAAAGTTTTGTTGGAGGTTCAGGAACCAGGAACTTTCTTCCTGATGCTGGGAGTAAGAGTGACCTGCTGGCAGCAAGGAGAAATGTTAGGCTGCTGGTGGGCAGGAGACGACCATCATCTGAAAAAGGGATGGAGGCCTTAGGGTTGTGTCCCCCAGAAAGGCCATGTTTCTTTTAGGATGTAATCTTTCTACTTTTGGAGATCCTTTCCTGTTGGAAACTTTTATTCATGGATGCCAAAACGGGGCTGTAGCAGTCTAGCTGGGCTGCTATGTCTTCAGGTGTGTGAAAAAGTACAACAGTTGCATTTGGCCAAGTCATTTGGAGGGAGAAGATGTGAGTCACATCATCACACAGGCTTGGGGACCCAGAGACGAGGGTAGTGCCACTGTGCAAGGTGATGCTCTCAGCTGGGGAGCTCTGCTCCTGGCAGCTGCATCTTCTGTGTGCTTTCCCTGGCATCATCTTGGGGGTTTTTACCAAGGTACAATAGTCCTGCTTAAGATGGGGAGGTGAGATATTGTGAGCAAAAGCAAAAGAAAAGAGAATGATAATGATCTGGTAAACACAAAGGCTGTAAATTCTGATCTCATTTTTATCCTTAGAAGCCCTTAGCACTCTGAGGCAACAGAGCAGGGGGTTCAGGACTGCAGCACAGATTAACTGCATTTCGTGGGTCCTTGGTGTATGTGCTGGTGGATTTGGCACCTACGAGCTCCATGGGCAAGACATGCTGGTGTGCTTTTAGGTCGTAGAAAAAAGTTGGGGTTTATTAAACTTGACACTTTTGTGTGTGTGTGTGTGCATTCTCTTATTTTCTGCATAGTCCTGTCTAGTTATTTTTCCTTTGGCTGACACATGACTTTTATTGGTTGATTAACTATCTGGATGTCAGAGAGGCTTTCAAGTGCCCTCATACAAGTGGTCACAGGGTTCTACTTTCTGTCTGCTTTTTCTGTTTTTCTGGTTTTGCTTTTGTTGTCTATCTTGAAATGCAATCCCTGCTCAAAGACTTGAAATGAAATTATACCCACTATATCATCCAAATTTGTCATATATAAATATAGATGTTGAGATGATTAAACACATTAGCAATTTTCAGTGGTTCTTTAATTCCATTAGTCATTATTTTTATTTGATGAACCTCTTTCTTATGAAACTTATTAAAATGTTAGTATAAATCTATTTCAAATTCCCTTGATGACTGTGTTTATACCAAATGATATACATAATGATCTGCTTTTGAGACTGCATTAGAAATGTGCATTGGCTTTTCAGTTTGTTAGAGGCTGTGTATCACTCCCATAAGAAATAATGACTAAGATTTTCTTTTCACATTGGGGAGCTGCAAGCACTCAGGCATGGACTCTACCTCTCTCTGTCTCATCCAGTGCTTAAAGACTCCCATGGTGTCATTTAGAGTTGTGTCAGATCCTGCAGCAGTACCTGCAGGCAACCCTTCCTTAAACAGTTCAGAGAAAGCTAGATATGAAAGGAGACAAAATGGGCAGGATTTATTCATGGAATTCTTGTTGTGCCCAAGTCACAACTTCAGCTGAAGCCATCATTCAAGCACCCCTGTAATCAGGTACTCAACAGAAGCTGATCTTTCAGCTACTTTTCCATACAAGCTCCTTCCAAGTCTGCCTTCCTCCCTCCATTGACCATAAAGAGAGCCTAGATAACTATTAGAGATTAAATACCTAAGTAATTAGACAATTAAAGTAAAACGAATTGAATCCCTCCTGAGGGATTTTGCAGCTCTGTTGACCATCACCAGTTAGGCTCTGAGGTGCTAGAGCCTGTCTTTGGGTTTACATATTTACCTTTAAAAACAAATGTATTTGGCTTCTCTTGCATGTTTACAGTCTCATGAAAGACACTTGGCTTTCAGATATTTGCTGAGCAATATAGTGAAGTGTGCAATTACATACCAGATTGAATTTAAATATTAAATAACAAAAAAAATAATTGATATCAGTGGGTAAGTGCTTCAGGTCCTACTTTATTTATAAACAAACCCTCATCTTTCTGAAAACAAATACACAGCTGCCTAAAAGTTGCCTCTGAAGTAGATGATCATGGAAAACATGTATTTTCTTACCCAAAGCCTTCAGAGATTTGTTGAGCTACAAGATTTATCTTTGCCTGTAATGGCATAATTTTATTTTTTCTTTAATTTTGCTTAAATTCCTTATGAGAGTCATAAAACCTTATGGCACCTGCACTACAGTGTAGCATGAAATACCGTAATTTAACCTATTCCCCAAATAAAGTATTCCTAACAATATCTTTGGTAACCCCATTTTGAGCAAGTCTATTAAAAAAACTGGTTCTCTATAAATGGCAAGATGGAAATATCAGTCAAAATGGATCTATTACATAGTCAAGATACAATGCTGGTGGTATATCTTCCTGATTTGTGACGCTGAACTGTTTGATTTTACAGTCAATGAGGCATTCTCCACAAAAATCGCTAAAATTTACAGTGACAATATAGGTTGTTTCAAGTGCATTTGGTTTTCACAACAAAAGTAATTTCTATTTTAACTCTTAAAAATATTTATAAATGTCTTTGTCAGAAGAATCATTTAGTCATCCTGCAAACAAGATATTTATCTTGCACATAATCAGGTTTTCAAAGTGTAAGAGTGATGTCTTTTCTTCTGCTATTGCATCAGCTATTGCACCATCACATTAGTCATGCTGACAGCTCATGTGGCCTGGCTGACCACATATTTTAAAGGAAAAGGATGTCTTATTGGAAGTATTTTTACTGCTAATTTATTGTATTGTTGCTGTAAAGTTACTGATGAGTATTCAGAAAAGAATACATTTTCCTGGTAAGTGCTTTTCAGCTATCTATGCTAATCTTTTTTCTCTCATCTCCCTTTCCTTCTATGATGGGGAAAACCCCCACTTTGTTGCAATGTCTGAGTTCTGTAAAGAGTTGTGAGGGGCTTTGTTTGGTTTTATTTTCTTTCCTTTCTCCTATGGAAGTGTAGATGAGGAGGTAAATCTTATGTAACATAAATTCAAAGAAGTAAGCTAAATCAATAGTAACACCATTATATCAATACAACAGAAAAAACCCCATAAAGGTCCTATTTTAATAACAGTTTTCTTAAATCCATGTAATTAAAATGGAGCAAAAGCTGTGTGTTTTCTTGAGGCCAGAAGTGGTGTATACAAGTTAGGAAAAAGAAATGCCAATCAGACTTTTATTAAAGCCTATATTATTTTTGTCTTGTGTTTTGTTTTATGCTGTCTTTCTGAACATGTCTGCATAGGCATTTAGAAACACCCCCAAGCTTTGGGTGAGAGTGGATTGAATGAGGATTACTCTGTAAGTTATAAAAATGAATGTTCTTAAAATATCCACCTTGGAGAGGAAAAAAAAAAGAGAAAAAGCTCTTTCTCCTGGGAGAATCCTCTGTAATTATTCATAATTAATAAATAAACAAAGAACTGTGCAGTTCTACATCAAGTAGTTATTAAAAGACTCTTAGAACTCAAAAGACTTCCTGGTCAGAAAGCAGATATCCAGCTGTGCTAAAAGAATGTAGGACTGAATCCAAGGAAATTTCTACAGAGCCTTTTTTGGTGTTTTTTAGTTCAAGACAGATCATTTAGGACTGGAACATCACTTTTTAAAAGGTTTGAAGGCACACAGTTTTACCCGAGCAATCCAACTTGATCCTGCACTCCTAAGGTGAAGCTCCTGATTTTAAGGCATGAAGTGGGAAATGTCTTGGAGTAGTTTTTGATTAATAACAGTCCTTGTGGTTTGGGGAAGAAGAGACCAGGCTGGGGCTGTGGGTAGCAGTGTAGACTGAATGAATTCAGTGGGTATTTTTCTGTCAGATTTTCAGCAAGGACTTGACAAAATGCAGGCAAAGGTGGGTAAGGATCGTGGGCCAATGCATGCAGAGTCTGCTGTGCTGCTTGGCACTGTGGGACAAATGCAGTCTCTGTGGGAGGTAGGAGAGCAAACCTATTTTTCCTTCTGTTGTTTGGTTGAAATGCCAAGAAAACCCTTTCTTCTTTACTTGGTTCTGGCTGGAAGTGTGTCTTGGCAATATGTGGAAAATGCTCTTATGCTCTCCCTGTAAGAGACTGCCATTCCTGAGGCATCCCTGTTGCAGCAGAGCTCACAGGTTCCCCCTCTCCCTGGGGCTGTGACTGGCTCAGGCTGCCCTGTTCTCTTCTAGCAGACCTTTCAGGGAGCCCAGCTTTCCTGTGTAGTGTCATGATCTGCTGTAAATGTACCCTGTTTTGCTTGCAGAACCTCCTTGCAGCTGTAATCTGCTCAGTGTTGCCAAACAACTGGAATAAGGGATTACTCAGACTTCTTTCCCTGCAGAATAATAACTATTAACTTATTTGCTTCTGTACTGGACCTTCCAACCCCTGCACAGCACGGTGGAGGACTAAGGTTTTCTTTCTTGATTCAGACACTACTGTTTACAGTTTCTGAAATTTATATTGAACACTTCCTTGATATTGTTTGCTTTGTTATCTCTTATTTCCACAATAAATAACCCCTTGGGATTTCTGTAAAAATAGTCCATGTAGCAGGAAAAAAAAATTCTTGTAGAATTCTTAAAAGAAATAGAAACAATTTAGTGAAGCAACACATCTCTTGGTCTGAAGAGCTTACTATCTTTAAATACTCTTTTTCTCTTTCACCTGGGTTGTGCTCAAACCAGATCATTGAACTCCTAAGTGTGATTTTCAGTCCAGTTGCCAAGAAAGTCTCCCAGCATTGCAATGTTTCAGAGAACATTAGAATGCCAAACAAAGAATATGAAAAATTAAACAT
Source organism: Pithys albifrons albifrons (assembly GCF_047495875.1). Taxonomy (NCBI): domain Eukaryota; kingdom Metazoa; phylum Chordata; class Aves; order Passeriformes; family Thamnophilidae; genus Pithys; species Pithys albifrons. The sequence continues at coordinate 12,902,196 of NC_092468.1, read as the reverse complement.
GCAGCATATCAAGTACTTAAACACCCTGAAAGGAAAATATAGGTTGTCTGCTGTGAAGGGAGAACCCTGGCAGACTTGTGTTATTTCTTTCCCTAGACTTCATATGTTCCCCCTCCTTGAGTACTCCTTTAACCAGAGTGAAGATGATGTACTTATGAAAGCCACCAGCAATTAAATAGAGTGTTCTTGTAGAAAAAAAAGGATAGATATCAATTGAATGCAATAAGTAATTGAATTTTTATGCTATTAAAGACAGGTTTAGAACATGCTGGACAAGAATCTGCAGTAAATCTAGAAAATACTTTTCTTCCTGGAGAAGTACTGAGCAGTGTGTACTATTCTAGTTTGACACCCATGAACAGTCATGACATGAAAAGGGAATAATGGAGGAAGTTAGGGATGACATTTCAAACATTGGAAGCGTTTTCCTTTTCTTTTTAAAGAGATCTTTACCATGGAACTATTAGACCTTTGTTTGCAAACAATGTAATTATGTTTCCTAGACACACACCTGTTGAGAGGAATTTATTGGTACTTATGAAAAGGAAAACAAGGAGCTGAAGGTGTTGACCTCTCTTATTAAAACTGACTTACTAGTGTTTGCACCACCTGTTGCTGCAGTGTTTAATCAGTATTTTTAGATTGGAGTAGGAATTAGATTAGTACCAGATGTTTCAAAACTTTTCAGTTACTCTAGTTTTAAAATCAGGACTCCTTTAGAAATCATTAAACACATAGCTCAGTGCCTTCAACTCTGTTAAGTTCTGAGAAGGAGAAAATTTACGAGTTATTTTCTCCTCATATAATCAAGGGAGACAAGTTGTCAAACAGATCAGAAGGCTCTTCTTTTGAGCTTGGCTATTTATATAATATAGTCCTCCTCAGGAAAGCAGTGACAGGGTAGGATGATGAGTCTGAAAATTCAACAGAGGAAATGCATGTAAGCACAAAAGGTCAACTTAATAGTTTCAAAGAGAAAAACCTTGTCACAGATGGTGAAGACAGACAATTTAACAGTGTGGTTTAACCAGGCTGCATATGTGTTAACTTAACATAGCTGAGAATCGAGCTTGTTCATTTAAGACAAGTGTACTTCCACAATCTGTCCTGCGTGAGGGAGGTCCTTCTTCCCAGCTGTTAAAATGTCCCAGAATTACTGCTGAGAGCCTCAAGTGCCTTCTCCTTGGGCATGCTCCCCTTTCCATGGGAAAGGTAATGGGGGGAAACAGCATAGCTCTGACACAGGCAGACAACCCATCCTCACCATCCTGAGCTGGTTTTGGCACTGATTATGGATCAAGTGCACTACAAGAGCATAGACTAACACAAAGTGGTACCTTCTACTACATTTGGTGGATGGTGTTTGGAGATGCTTCTGAAAGAAAGGAAAGATAAAAAAAAGTTCAAGGACACTTCTGACAGTAAAGAAAAAATGGACTCCCTCTCTCCCAAAAGCAGCTAAAATGCAACTGCATGCTGTTTTAGTCAGCTCAGGATTCTTCATCATCCACAGCATTCTTAAAGAGGGGTGGCCAAAAGGGGGAAAGGCAGAAGGGGACAATAGTGAAATATTCTGACTCTGTATCCCTCATCCTGCTGGCCCAAAGTTAAAATTCCTTGGCCCACAGCTGCTTTGAGATTGAAGAGCTGGAGTGGCCCTTCAGTCTGTCATACATGAGAACAGTGGTCCAGTCTTTGATCATGGGTTCCCAACAGGTCATTATTAACAACAAATAATTAGTAACAGCTCCTATGAGATGCAGGTGACCACAGACTCCAGATTGTGTAGCACAAAGGTGAGGAGTGGTCAGCCCTCTGTTTTAGCAGGAGGCAAGGCTATCTGTTTTAATGTCTGTCAGATAGCCTGGCAAGCCTCACCAGTGGTGTGGTATAGATTATGTTTAACAAGCTTTGCAGAATGAACTTTTTTCTTTAATGGCTGAGGGGCACTTGAGAGGTTATTTTCTTTCCAATTAAAGTACCTTCACATTTCAAGGGAAGCAAAAGAAAAACTGACACCTAAAACACTTATGTTCTGGGTCTTGCTACTTGTTCTTTAGTTGGGCCATAGCCTGTTGAAACAAGAAAGAAATACATGGCCATGGAAAAAGTTTTATTTTAACCATGACAAACACTTTTTTATGAATTGCTCATGTTAAATATTTTTCCTGTCCTGCTGCTTTTAGAGCAGACTTGAATTTCCATTTCTACATACAGCAAACTATATAATACTGCAATAGTGTTAAATGTGTCAGGATTAAAACAAGAAGTATATCTCCAGTGTTTCCACTTTTAGAGAAACTAGAGATAGAAATATAAAAGATCTAAATAACTCTGCAAAGTACACAAATGATTATTTTCACGTTACAACAAAAGGAAACTACTTTGTTCATTACCATGCAAGACTAACTGGGACTAGGAAAGAGCATGTTCTGCAGGGGAGCACTGTCAGGGACTTATACTATGAAGGAAACCACTTGTATCTTCATGTTTTACAAACACTTCTGAAAATTCCCTTTTTTGGGTTTTTTGTTGAAAAACAGAGCAGCAAGGAGCAGTGTTTAAAGACAAATATATATATATATATTCTATATAAGAAATCATATTCTTTCTCATGTATCCCCTTAGGTTTTTTTCAGATACTGTTGTTTTACCTTTTCCCTGCTAGAAGTTGAAACATTAGAAGTAATGTCACGGAAGGGTGACATACAACTTTGAAAAAATATATTCCACCATGGCAATTTTTGTTTAGAACTTAAGTCAAAGCTTAGTGAAGTTACTAGGAATATTTCATGCTGTCAGTGAATACAGATCCATGATATTCACAAGGAAGATTTCTGCTTGCATAAGGCAGCAATGGACTCCTTTGACTGTAACTGGGCAGACTATTCGCAACAAAGGATTAATTTGCTCTTGGATTCAGTATGCAATATTGTCGAGGCCATTTGATGACTTGTATTTTTCCTGAATGCAGAATTCAGTATTTTTCTTGTGGATTAGCTCCTCTTATAAGTAAACAATGTGTATGTGAATGAATTTTATTTTACTTTGAGAAAATTCTCTGACCATATTTTTCTTTGACATGTCCTTATTTAAAATTTGATTCAGGCAAATTTTTGATATATTAATGGAGACAACCTATAAACCCAAGAGACTCAAGTGAAACTTACTTGGATGTTGATCAGCCTTCCCCACCATTCCCCATCAAACTTATTGGTTTGGTTTGCTGAGGGCATTGGTGTATGGAAGTCAGTAACAGAATTTTCCAGATACTAGTCTTTGTCTTTAGTATATTAATAAAAACTACTTAGTAACCCTTTTAAATTCAATTACATTGGTTTTGTTAAAGACAGAGAGGTTTTCTACTAAGAACTTAGCTAGAACAGATAGTCACTGACAAACTTTTAGGAAAGTGTATTTTGAGAGACCTTGGTGTCCTAAATTATGTATTTCCACTTAAGGAATTGTTCAAGAGAGCAATAATAGTGTAAGCCCATAGGTGTTACAGTAAGTACATCCATCTTGTCAGAACAGTTGTATTTAATAAAGCTTTATTCCCAACTTCAGAGAGCTTTTAAGATGTTTTCCACTTGGGTAACTGTTTTGTTTTGTGAGTTTTAAAGATTCAGTTATTAGTTTAGGGAATTTAAAACTAATGTTAAACCCCAAACTGTAAAATATGGTATCAAATATTTAGACTGGCGTGAGCTGAGTTACATGGAGACATGTAGTAATATTTCTTACACAACACAGAACAACTGTTAAGGCACCACTGTTAAATCGAAGGTCAATATTTTGCGCAAAATAACGAGACTTTAGGAACACGTTTAATTTAACTTCGGGTGGTAGGATTCTACAATGCTCTTTATTATACATTGCCTAATTTAGCAGGACCTGATTTCATGCCTTGTAAATATGTCCTTTACAATATAAGACAAAAATACAGTTTTATTAAATTAATTGATGCAATTAAATTTTGTTAAAAACAGAAGTTATTTGAAATATGGAAAAATCTGTTCAGTGACTCAGTAGGAAGCTGGCCACCATTCAGCTCCAATATATCATGTATAGAAAGATAAACCACATTCTAGTCTTCCATTTCAGTATAACAGAGAAATAAATGCAAATGTAGGAATCTTAATATAAATTACTGAAGTATTTGGGCACTGACCCTTCTTCCTAAAAAGCTTTTCAAGCTACTTCTTATCAGAAGCATTGTGGTGTTGATTGTGGGTTTGTTGGTTGGTGTTTTTGTGGGGTTTTTCCCCATCATTTGGGCATAAATGTCTGAAGTGCTGGAAAAGAAAATACTGAGATTACAATTTAGGATAGCTGCAGATAAGACTATTTAGCTTTTTTTACCTGTAACTGTGTTGATATCTCTGGATTTGGTTATCACAGAGCACACTGTTGGCTGCTACAAGTTAGTAATTTTTGATCCATATTACTGATCTTCACAGGCCTAAAGTCAATAGCGCAAATTTCCAAGTTTCTGTAGTGTCATGTCTTAACCCCAGCCAGCAGCTCAGCCCACACAGCCACTAACTCCCTCCTCCACCTTTGTGGGATGGTGGAGGAGAACACGGAGAGTAAAAGTGAGGTAAACATAGTTGAATAGGTGAGGCAAAAGCCATGCATGCAAGCAAATCCAAACAAGGCATTCAATCACCACTTCCTGTGGACAGGCAGGTGCTCAGCCATTGCCAGGACAGCAAAGCTCCATCACAATTGATATTGGCTTGGGAATCCAAATGCCATCACTCTGGATGCCCCTCCCCCCCGCCCCCCCCCTTCCCTCCCCTTCCCTCCCCTTTCCCCAGCTTCATATGCTGAGCATGGATATGCCATGGAATGGCATATCCCTGGGGTCAGTTGGGGTCACCTGTCCTGGCCCTGTTCCCTGCCAGCTTCTCGTGCACCTCCATCCTCTTCACGGGTGGGGAGAGAAGCAGAAAAGGCTCTGGTTCTCTGTCAGCACATCTCAGCAATAATTAAAACAACACTAAATTTTCAATGCCATTTCCAGCACAAACCCAAAACAGAGCTTCGTGCAAGTTACTATGAAGAAAATTACCTTTACCCCAGTCAAACCCAGTGTACACAGCAAATTGTTCTTTTGGTTGGCACCTCTGAAGGTTTGGGGTCAGTCATGGCGAATGCATCCTGCAAGTCACTGTGGGCCATCTGAACAGGAAAGGTGGACTTGGCCACTCCTGCTCAGAGCTGTCCTTTGTTGAAGAGCAGCCGGCAGTCTCAGGAAGCCTGCTCTGTGCAACCCCACCACTAGTGGGCTGTTTGGCGAGAAAAAATGTTCACAAAAACCTAGTAGGAAATTTCTGCAAGTGAGGAAAATTCCTGTGATGGACAACACCTCTGTGTGTCCTCTTGCCTTGGTGCTAAGGCTCCTCTGTGTAGCGTGTGAGAGTTGGGCATTGTGAAGGCAAAATGCATATCAGAAGTCTTAGTTTTTTATTCTGTTACATGGTTTAAGTTCCCTCTGTCCTTTTGGGTATAATTGGTGTTGGACTAAAGGTTACTCTGTTTTCTCAAGATCTCTGGCATGAAGCAAAACAGCAAAGGGCAGCTGTGGCACAACTCACTCACTTCTGCAAAACTGTTTAGACTCAGATGGAAGTATTGAGACATTTATTGTGAGCTTTAATTCTCTTTCTCTACACAGAGGCAGCACATAAAATTTTCATCCATCAGGCTTTTTTTATAAAACAAACAACAAACAAAATGTCCAAATAATAATTGTGCTTTAGAAACAGGGATTTTTTTTCTTCTCCCCTTCTAGCTCATATTTGTCAGATAGGTTTATTTCTGGTTTATGGTTGGTTTAGTTGTTTTATTTTTTATAAATACTTGTTTAAATTATTAAAGAAATGACTAAAATTAGGACTAAGTATTTGGGTGCTTTTAAGGGAATAAAATAAAGAATAAGACAGAAAGAGAATATGCTTACAGTATTTTTCTCTGATGTGACAAACAATTTTCATTATAGAAAAGGAGCAAGAGTAAAATGCTTTTTGCATTGTTTTGGGTAAAAGCAAATTTAAGACTTAAAATGTGTTTATCAGGAAATGAATTTAGCTTTCTTTAGGCAATGGCATCTTATTTTAGTACTGAAAGGAACCTAGTAAAGGTTAGATCTCTTAAAAGCTTTCTTCTCATCTCCACATCAAAGCACAAATTCAGTTAATTCTGTGAGATTTTGAGAGCACAGTGAAAGTATTCTTGTGAGTTAATTCTATAGCTCAGTATCTTTATAGAAACGTCCAGAGGCTTCATTACACTGTAGATAAAACTGGGACCTCAAATGAAATGTCAAATGGAATAGATTTGCAGGTATCACAAATAATTTTTAGATTTCACAAAATTTTTGTACTGGATGGGTATAAATGTGTCCAGCAATCATGTGAAAAAACTAAGGCTTGATTATGTCTCCAGAATTTCGGTCAGGATGCAGGATAACAATGTTCAAGTTCGAAAGGATTCAAGTTCGAATATCTGAGGCTGGAATGTCTAACCACTAGGATACTGCCTAATCAGGTTGACATCCCAAATAATCCAATAGTCAATGAAGGAATCTGAATTCTATTGTTTTGTTATTGAGCCTTTCTCCTGCTCCCTTGAGCAGAAATTAACCTAACTTGGGGGAAAACAAAGATGAGAGTTGGATAAGTGACAGGCCTGGACACTGAAATACAGAAAAGCTGGATTCAGTTCTCTTCTGCATTGTCCTTTCCTGCATCTCAGGTCAGCTCTGTTTACCAGCCTATGCTTTATGCAAAGGATATGTATTAAGTGTTATCTTGCTTTCATATCATCTTCTTTACTGACTTTTTTGCCTGAATCCAATGAAAACTTGTGAATGTTCTAGTCCTGAGAACTAGTATTTTTCAACAACAGAAGTATTTTTGGGAGCTTTGTTCTGGATGTCTTTTCTACTGAATTGAATATTTTTCATTCCAATGAAAATTCTTTCAGCCGGTTCACTAGCAGAATAATTATGGGGACAGGTTACCTCTGCTCCTCCTGTGTATCAAAAAGATAACATTAAAGAATCACCCACAAGCAGATTCACCATAAAAGGACTTTTTATTGATTTGCTAGGTTACTATGTCATTTTTCTTGTATGAGAGAGAAAAGATTGTTCTGGACACATTAAAATAAATCCATTCTCTTAATGTTTGGTTTGCAAGAATTTGAAAGCAGTTCATACTTTGTCTTTTAAAAAGCAAAAATAATTTAATATTTTTTAAAATTCCAACCTGTTTTGGTTAAATGTGATTGCAAAAACCTTCCAATAATGGAACAAATGTAGATGAAAAGGAATCAATTTTCTTTCCTCCAAATCAGTCTATTATCTATTATTGCCTTCTAAAATACTGCATTCTTACAAACAGTAGTCTTAAAGTGGAATTTAAAAAATCTGATTTTGATAATTAAGTTATGGGGTTTTTTTCTCTTTTTTTAAAAGAGGCATTTGAGGAGAACAAGTTCTTGTAGTAAGAAAATAAGAATATCTTGCTCTTCATTGTTGTCCAAAATACTCTACGGTTTTTCAGAGACTATGGAGGAAAATAGGGTGTGAATTATGGAATTGGTTTTCCTATGATTTCAGGCACCTAAATTAAGCGGATGAATGCCTTTCAAGAGGTTATCTTAGGAGTGGTGCAACAGTCATAGCAGGGGCATTACTGTGAAATTTAAAATTTCTCACAAGTCACTTTGGTGCTTTTGGTGTCCCTCCAGTTTTTCTGTACTTTCCTACAAGCATGTGTCTAGAGGTAGTTGCAAAATACAGAAACAGGTATAACCAGAAGAAATACCTTTGGCTATTGACCTGTAGATATTCAGTAAATGGGTTTTTGTTATTAGTTGCTTTGTGCTTAGTACACGAAAGTACTTCACTGAGTAAACAGGGAACAGATTTTGTGCTCACAGTCTGAATGTTAATGAATGACAGTGATGTTTGGAGCATATATTATTAATATAATTGAAAAAAGGTATAAGTCAAATAATGCATATGGGCATTAAGGTAGTCCTTAACTCAGGAGTTTATCTACCATTTGTTAGATACTCATCAGACTTTATTTAGCTACAGGTTTCTGGACTTCTAGTTTTGGACGCATATTTAGAGATAAGGAGTTGATAATGATAGATATTTTAAGACTACATTATAGAATTTTGCAGACACTTGAAGGAGAGAATTTTTCTAGAAATAATTTAAATATGTTGAAGGCAAATAGATGTAAAAATCATTGTCATGCATGAGGATTCACAGAAGGAGGCCTTTGGGAAGGAGATGAAAGGGGCATGAGAGCTGGCATGACTGGCAAAACAGAAAGCTTTGAGAAGAATGCAAAAAGAAAAAGAGCAGGACAGCTGGGTAACATGGCTGGTTCCTGCTGCCCTGAATGGAGAGATTGGTCCAGTGAAACCATCTGAGATGTTGGTGCCATTAAATCTGATTTTGGCTATCTGAATTTGATGCCAGTTCCTTTCCAAGAAATACTTAATTTAATGTTTCAGAGAGAGCTATAATAGATAAACAGATTACAGTATGTATTTTGGAAAAATTTAGTGTTTGAGTTTTGAGAATATTAAAGCAGGAATTTTGTAAGAAAAGTTGAGTATGAGGCATTTCCTAAACTTTCATGTAAACATAAGTGCTTAATATTTTAGACAGGACTGTTGTAATTTTGATACTGTTCTTATTTGTGACACATATCCTGCAATCTTATGGAATGTACATTTTAACTCCAGATGAAAACTAACAACAAATATTTGATGTGAAAGGTAAGAGTGGGAGAGATGAATGAAAAAGGGAATAGAGAAGAGACTAATATAGTAAGGCTATCCTGAACATCAGAAGGCCAAAGCCTCTATACTTGAGTCAGTCCTTGGGACTTTTGGTTATGCAGCAGCAGTCAGAATTCTTTCTTTACCTTGTGAATGATTGGCAGATTACTTAAAGGCAAAGCTGATGCTTCTACCTAATTGAATGCAAAACATTGTTAGAAAGACTTTCCATTGCCCCTTCCAGTTTTGGTAGAGCAGCAAAGGGTAGTGATGTTGAAAAGAACATGCATATTCCATTTGTATCCTCTTTTCATCTAATGGGAAAACATAATTATTTTAGTAGAGATAAACTTTTGTGCTCCCAGGAGTCCTTAAGTAATTTTTGGATTAAATGGCCATACTTAGTTTTCTCTTGTAAATGGTGTCACTCCACTCTCAACTTAATTATAGCTTGTTTGAGTAAGCTTCTGTGTAATGTCAAGTTTTCCCCAATGGCTCTAGAAGGTCAGCAAAGGTCTGCTGTTAATACTTTCCACAACAACTGAAAGGCTTTCCTTGTTTAAACAACAGTCGGAAAGAATACAATTAGATATGATTACCTAATTCTTCTTGCAGTGCTCAATGGCAAGTGTCTGAGTAGTGGAACAGTAAAGATTAGAGTTTAAGAAAGATGTAGCTTTGAAGAGTAAGAATATTGAAACTCTTAAAACAGCAATTGACCTTGCTTGGCTACCTTACATGCTGAAAAACAGTGAGAGCATAAAACTGCAGGAAGAAAATACTTCTAAGAAAGCCTAAGCTGGAAAAGAAATAGATATATTTCAGAAATTCTAGCAAGATTATAATTTTGGAAAAAGCAGAGGTATTGAGACAGTGGCCAGGACAAATGAACCTCTGTAATCTGGTGCCCTGTACTTGAGAGTTGTTAGAAATGACATGTATACAAACATACAACTTCTCTGTCATAATAGACTTATGCTCTAAATAGTTAAGTAATTCTTTTGAGCAAGGCAGAGCTGTTTCAGATAAAGCTGAGAGAACTCCTTAAGTTCTGATGGTTACGGGCTGGTTGGACTCTGCATATTGCTTGATACAGTTGTTTCCATCAATTATTATATACTAAATCGAACTAAAGAAAAGTGAAAAACACACAAACATAAGAAGAATTTTGAAGCAACACTTAATTTCAGTCAGGAAAGACACATCAGTTGGGCATAAAGAAGATTTTATCTTTTCCCTGCTTTATGATAATTTAAGGAAAGCAATTCCTATGCCAATGTCTTCTGACCTTTCTATACTCTTTCTCAATAACCATTCATGTCACCTGCCCATGGTGAAATACTGTTGTTCTCCTAGTTATCTCTAGATTTTTCTGAAGCATCAGTTTGGTTCCCTTTTTTTATCTTTATTTTCTTATGCACCTGAAAGTGGTATCTTTACTCATATTTACTTCTCTGGATTTTTCTCAGTCTTTTTCATAATGTGAGCACTGAGTTTGCAGACAATTTCTTATTTTGTGGTGATTTAATGTTCCCTGGGACTTACATTAAGGTAACTGCTTTCTAAATTTCTAACAAAAATAAATGGGCACAAAGCAAATAATTCCAAGTGAGGATACATCACTTATTTCTACAATGATGTTATAATATCAACTGTAGATTTCTTTGAGTTTGAAGAAATCAGCATTTCCCCCCCCATCTTTTTTCAGTTGCATTTTTGTGCCGTTTTTCATCTGATCACTTTGGGATTACTTTTCTTTTCTTACAAACAAGTCCTCCTGGCACTGCTGGCCACAGCAGAGAGAGAAGCAGAGCCAGAATGCCTCCTGTGTTTTTCCCTTCTGACTCCTTTGAAGGCATCCAGCTTCCCACAGAGAGCATGTAAAAAGCTGTCTCTGGGCTCCTTACAGTGAGGAGCTGTTTGCCACTCCAGTACTGAAAGAAACCAGGCATGATGATCTCCCACAATTAATCACCAATCTAGGTATTCATACCTATTTTACTGGTAGGATTATCAGGAGGCTATGTAATATTTACATAATGCCTCAATGATTTCCCCCCATCCCGCCCCCCCCCCCCTTTTTTAATTCAGATGGTAAGTTCTTAACTGATAGCACATAGCCAGCTGCTGTCAGGAAAAAGTGGAAGTGCTTATTTAGTAGTACCACACACGGAGTGAAGTCCTGAGCTTTCCTCTGCGATCTTGCCCATGTGCTTCGACCATGAAATGGAAGGACCACCTGTAAGAGGGAAAGTGCAGACCGTGCCCTATGTCTGGGCCATTCCTGAGACTGCTGAGGGGAGCACTGGCACCTGCCTACCAACAGCAATGCTTGACACACCAACTCATTTTACATAGGCTGCTGCACACCTGTCAAATGGTAGTAATTTTAATTTACTGTCAACCAGAGACGTAAGCCGGATACACAGAAAGTGACCCAGCAGGGCAAACTTTCAGATCACCTTTCCAGTCTCATAGCCAGCTATTACTTAGCAGTGATTTCTCTGCATTTTAAAGACGTCGACATGTGTTAAACAAAACCAAATGAAAAAAAATGGCATGTGAATGCAAATCCCTTTAATACTCATCTGGCAGTTCTTTTCTGTGTTGTGACTTAAAAGGGAAAAGGACAGATCACTTCAGTATTATTAAGATTTGTGTGGCATACTGATGTCATGGGATTTTAGAGATAAATGATATTTCTTCTTCCACATAGTCATTTGCACAGTTACAAGGTAGAAACATCTAGTTGAAATGCTTTGACAAGGTAATGAGAATTACTTTCTTTAGTACTAGATAATTTCTCCTCATCACAATAACATTTCAAGTGATTGTATGCACCCATGCATATATACAAACCCTTTTTAGTTTTATGTGTGATCTGAATGTTAAGGTTAGTAAAAAAGCAAAAAACATTTTCACTTGGTTCTTGTTGAGATTTCAACAAATGCAATTACTCTTAATTTCACTTTTATCAAACAATAAGTTAACTATCTATGTGGCTTTCTACAACCACTCTTCATGCCAAGCATTTTGTTGAGTGAGAGCACATTTAGTTTTGTTGTTTCAAAATAGTTGCATATTAACACACACTATTTCTCTAAAATTACTTGTGTGCAATCTAGACTATCTGTACATGTGCAGGAATAGATCTGTGAACCAATGAAGTTCTGCATGTATCTTGTGTCTGCTTAACTTAGAATGATCTGTGTCCCTAGAGATGTGTGTAAATGCATCACTCTAAACCATGTGAATTGGGACAGTAAATAAGAAAACTTCCAAGTATTGGAGAGTTCTGGCTTTAAACTCATCTTAAGAGTTGACATTAATGTGATTAAACTGGACCACATTCTCAAAGCCCATGCCATTCTTTTTTACATGTGATCTGACCTATTTTTAAGACTAGTTGTTATCTTGGTGCTGCAATTTAATCTAAAGCTACCCATGATATCAGTAACTGTGTCAGTAATGGACCTGATATATGGAGCACATAAAAACTATGTCTATTCAAAGAAAATGCAGTCAGTGAGTTTTGAGGAGCTGTCACTGTCACAAGAAAGAAAATGTCTTTCTGCATTTGAGTACTTGCCCTGAAGGAAAAACAAAAAAAAATCCCTCCACAGTGAATCTTGCTTTCCACTGAGGAAAGAACATCTGCTGCACAAAGGTGTGAACTCTCAAATGGCATTTTCCAGTTTTCAACATTTGGTCTTTCATTGTTTTCATGCAAGAGGATAAATTATATATTGTGTTTGACTGTCATCTTTTACATCTTTCTTGACTTTTGACTGTACAAATGTAAATATGTCTGCAAAATTATCATGAATATGTGTAAATGGCAAAGTTTGTCCTGGAGACAGAACACAGCTTCTGCTTTAAGAAAAAGTATTTGCTTTCAATTGGTACTGTGCAGGTCCTGTATCTGCAGAACTTGTGCAATCAGTTCAGAGAGCTGAAAGATGTGGGATGCTGCAGAAAACACAAATCTGAATGAACTTGTCTGAAGAATTGTCACCATAGATCTGTGAGGATGCTCTTCACTTATAATGACTACCTAGGCTTATTTGGGTCCACAAGTTTGGCTTGACTTTCAAATACCTCTTTTGTTTTCTTTAATAAGAAACTGAAGTGTTTTCTATGGGTGCATAAGCATAGGAAGTATGTTGTGTTCTTTCCTGTCATAAATGTATGACAGTGTCTTTGTTCTGTGAAAGGCTCAGAAATGGAAAGAAAACTTCTCAAAAGCAGCCACAATGCAAAGGTGGTGTTTTGGCATGGTGGTGTTCATCCTTTGGCATCAGTGATGACTGAACTCATTCCTGTCTCTGTCAGTGTAGCCCTGCATTATTCATTTGTGCAGGGCTCTGAAGCTTGGGCCGCTGTGTGATCTGTACCACACTGCATGTCAAAACAAGTCACCAACCCACAAAGGTTTGCTCTCTGGAAGAACCTGTGGGATGTTATCATGAGCCAGATCCAGTTTTGCTGCAAAGGGGTTTGTAGCTTGTTCCACAGTAACGCTTTTATCTGAGGTGCTGCAGATTAAAAGACATTCGTGAATTAATTATAAGTTGGCTTCAGCCAGTGAGTTTGCTGAGTGGTCCTCCACACATGTGCTTTGTAGACCAAACAGGATGTGTTGATTTCTGCAGAAATAGCTCTTCCCTCTTTAATTTTGAAGGGAGGTTTTATCTTCAAGTATTCTGTTTCTGGAAGATATGAGCTACATCAAACTTGCTGTGTGCAGTTTTCTTCTGCCAATTGACTTCTGAAGGGTTTTTCTGTCTGGAGGTAATCTTTGGTAGTCTTTATATTTTGAAAGAGGAGGAGATGCATTTATTTAACTATTCTTGTCTTAATTTCTCTCACTCTTAGGATTTGCAATATTTTTATAACCTTAGAGGATGCAATGTCATGGGGGAGAACTCACTTTCAGTCAGCTTTTAGGAGAGCTCTATGCATGCTTGTGTCTGTGAAGGCATTATATAAACAACGAGTTACATAGTAAAATGTCAGGCTTGTCCACGGGGAAAAAATCCCCACCAAAACACGATCCAACCCCCCACCATACACCATTTGCAGTAGTTTTCTGAGAGGCAGCTCTGATGGATTAGCCTTTAAGTGAGGGGTCCATGGACCAGGTGCTGTTGGTGCAGTGACGTCATACTGAGCGGCACAGCACCATACATAAAAACAGTGACATCCAGTATTTATGCAGGAAGATTTCAATCCTCTTTTGCTTCTGTTAGTCATTCAGGTTGATAATGGGAGACATGAACCACTACCACAGTGTGTGGAGAAAAGGTAGTTTTTTGTCATGCTGCCAGACACTGTGGGTAGTAAAGATTGGCTGGTTATTTCCCCCTGACGTGAGCAGCTGATTGCAAGCTCTGTTAAAGACAAAAGCAGGACAAAGGAGGAAGAGGGTAGACAAATATGATTTGTGTCTGTTTCTGCTCACTTGTAGTTGTGGACTTTCAGATGTAAATACAATAAAGGGAAAATAGAAATAAGAAGAGAACAAAGTTGTCTGTCAACATGACTTCTATGACAGATTTTTCTTGCTGTTCAGCAACAATTCTAATTCAATTGCTGGCTGCTGTGAAGGAGATGAGATGCCAGAAGCAGAAGCGCTGCAAACCAGAACAAAAAATAATTACTAATAGAAGTGTGCTGCAAATAATTCCCTTGAAAATACAATTGCATTGTTCTTCTAGTTTGCTTATCCCCCAAATATTTTTGTTTTCTAATCATTGAATTGAAACACATTTCAAGGGTATGAAACCTTGCACCTGATGTATAAGAAATGTCTGAGCAGTTACGCACGACCTGATACTATTATATTCAGGAGATTTGCAAACCTAATTTTCTTGAAAAATCATCTTCAGACAGGCTTTTCAGAGAGAGAGGGGGAGGAGAAAAGCAGGGAGAAGTCTGTTTGGCAGGGAGAAGTGTTTGTTTTGTTTTGGCTGTTTAGTTTGTGCTCTAAAATCCACTGACATCTAAGCATGTTCTGAAGGCGTTTTTTTGGTTTTCTTTTTCTTTTTTAATTTTTTTATCAGAACCTATCTATTGCAAACTGGTACCTGGATATATTTTAGGCCAACAAAACCAGATGAAACAGGAGTGCCCTGGTTGTATTGTAGTGCTCAACAAGAAAGACTGACTGTGGCTTGGCTAAGGACTCTGACCAGAGCTTGTCGTTATGGCAGCTGTTGGGGCAGAAATATGCCAAATTTACATCTAGAAAAGCCTTCTATTAAATACAAAATAGCTGGGAAATGGAGACATGAGGCGATGGGTGATTGGGTGCCTTCTTTGTATCTTCATGGGAATTGTTCTTCAGATGGCCCAAAACAGTTGACTGAGTACACTGCCAGACAAGCACCAAAATGCACCAATATAAGGGGTAGGTTTTATTCTCACCATTTTCCTGATTGGGCCAGCAGATGGAAATGGAGATGTGATCATTTATCTTCAAAATTGCCCTAGTAATCTGCAGTGTTAGCACAGATTACGTTATAATTGCTAGAACTGGAATAAAAGAGATTGCAGCATCTGTAAAGCTAGTGGTAAATTTAAAGGATATAAAAATCAGCTCCATGTCAGGGGACATTCTCACTAGTATATTACATTTCATGTATACAAATGTAGCGATGAAAGAGCAGAAGCTTATGACAAACATCATTTGAATTTTATTGCTGATTTTTTTTTCTCTGCAGCTGGTCTAGAGAAGTTGCTATAAACTACAGTCCTTGCAGCCCACGTTATTGTGGCATGGCATTGAGCAGAATCCAGCCCCAGACAATGGGCTCAGCAGCACAGTCCTGTAGCAATTGCTATGGGACAGGGTTTGTGTCCCTCCTTGTAGTAAATTGGGAAATAAAAAAATTTGTAACTTCAATCTGTAAATTGTTTAATTTCACAGTAAGAGATTTGAGTGTCTAAGCTACAGGCAGAAAAAGAAAGACAGGATAAAACTAAAATTAAAACAAATTTATGTACTTTATTGATTAAGGGCAGGATTTCAGTCTTACACCTACTGCAGAACTGAGTTTGTCAGATGCTTACTTCAACAAGAGAAATATATGGATCCTGATGAACTGCATGTAAATCCAGAGAAGTTTTAGTGTCAAACCCTTTGATACAACCCCATTCTCCATGTAAACTGCTGGGCTGGTTCTATGTACCATGACCTTGCAAAGCTTTTGGATATGTTGTCATACTGGTGAATCACACAAAAACCTCCACAGTAATGATTCAAGTGAGGAGGGTTTCCATTAAACCTCAAATTATAAGCTAGAGCTGCTGTAGTTGCTCAGACTGAACTACAGTGTCATAGGTATACAAAGAAACCTTCAGTGTTTAAGGTCTATGTTGCTCTGCCTTCCAAGTCATTCACAGTGGAAAGTACTAGAGTACGTTATTTTTTTATCTTGGTGCTTTTCAGGAACTGATAAAAATTTCTGAGATAATATTTTTCGATGATCTGCTACAGACTTGCACACAACTTTTCTAGTTTCACTTTGGTTTTGTTGAGGAACAAACATTGCCCTTTTAATAGCAACAACTGCAGTGTTAGGAATATAAAAGGGCAGAGACTACTAAAACTGCAAAAGATATAAGAGACTGTACTATAGGTGAATACAAAATCAGCAGTGTTGATTACATCCTCAGCTATTTTACCACACATTTATCATCATCAGAAAACAACAAAGGGAGCTGTTGAAAATAATACAAGCCAATGTTGTTATTTTGTGTGCTGTTCTCAGAGCTATACAGCTCTGGAAGAAATCCAAATAGTAACTGAACTGAATAACATTCTGCAATTCAAAGAGATTGTGATGGGAAATGGCAGGAGCTAATGAAATATGGTGCAAGTTTAACAGACACCATTTCAGGATGGGTTGTTATTGCACAAACAGCAGTAAAAACTCTTCATAGAGATGATGAGCAGACTATGACTGCAGTAACAGTATTGCAGGAGGATGACATTTTAATTTAGCTGACTTGGCAATCTGGAGGGTTAGATTTTGCCTGTTGCTGAAGACTGCTCCTCTTGCTGTAGCAGGAGGCCTTGTCTGCTGCTTTGTCTGAAGAGAGTGGCTCTATGCTCTGTCTTTTTGAGTGGTGAGTCTCAACAGGCACGTGGAGTGTAGTGGCTGTATCCCCTGTAATTTCAGCTCTTCTTAGGCAGTTGGATTACAAACTGGCTACAGCCTCTTTCCATTATAACATAACTAACTGCAGGACTCTGCTGGAAAGCATTTCAGCAAAACTGGTTGTTAAAATCACAAGATGATTTCTGAGCTGGCTGTTAGAAACCGTCTTTGGCAATCTTTGCTCCTGGTGGATCCTGTCTCCTCCCTGGAAACTGTATCTCCATGCTGAAGTAGCAGGAGGCTCTTTCCTCTAATCTACTTGGGTATGGACCCAGAAGTATTCACTCTTGTCATCTGTCCCTGAGTCTCCATGTTCTCTGGCATCATGGCATTGCTGACAGCCAAATAATTGACAGGAGCTTTGCAGCTCATCTGGATCATAGATGTCTTTAGCTGGACTTTTAGTTTTACGCTTTGTGGAGTGACAGATATAATCTGGTGCCCTAATCTCTGGAGGCTCATGTTGAAACACCTGAAAGGCTCCTAATTTTCAAAGAATGCTATGTGCAACCAGCTGCAGAAAATTTTTTCCTGAAAATGTGTAAAGCTGGGAACCAAGAATAGTGAGTTCACTAGTCAGCTGTGAACTTTCTGAAGACTTTCATACAACAAAAATAAAATCTTGTAGCCCTTAGCATTCTGCTAATGATTCTGCTTTATGTTTTGAAAAGCTCACTTGTGATAATTTGAAAATAATGTGTTTAGAAAGGATAAAATTCAACAGTTTGCTTCCTATGCATAGATGGGCAGATCCTGCCATCATCATATCTGGCAAGATTAGATGACAAAGTATCTAGGTGGTTGGTGCTTTGAAGAAAGGCAGAGAACTATCTATTTATTTTTATTATTATTTAGAGGTGTAACAATGCTGTTCACTGCTTAGAGAATTAAACTCCCAAGTTTGTTTTTGGTTTTGGGTTTTTTTGTTTGTTCATTTTTCAAACCTTGGAAAATACCTAAAATGCATGGAATGAAACCAAATTGTGTTGCTTGCCGTTGTCTCTGTTGTGCATATGTCTGGTACTCTGGTGCACTCTAGAACATCAAAGTAGCATTTTTCTCTTTTTGACAGAGAACAAACAGAACCACTTTTACTCTGAGTCATCAGACAGATGTTGCTTTGGTGACAACATGCTACATACACAGTAGCTACAGCACTTGTGGGTCGTCCTCTCTGACATCCACACAGAGCTGAAGTACATTTGCTCCAATGATACAGTGAAGGAAGCAGTAACCAGCAGGGAAGACCAGATGAAGCATGGAGGAAGAATAATGATTTATTCATTATCCTCCATGTTCACTGTGACCTAAACTAGATACCAATTAAAAGATCAAGAAACTTGGCTTGAAAGAAAAATGGATTTCTCTCTGTTTTAGGTGACTAGTGAATGGAAGACTGTAGGTGGAGGATGGCAATCAGATCAAGATTAAAGAAATTATTTAGGTTTCTAAACTTTAACTGAACCAGAATATATTGGGCACATAATTTGAAAATGCAAGTCCAAACATTTTAATTTGGACTCTGGAGTACAGTTAAGCAGGTGACCTGATCAGTCATGAGATCTGTGGCTGCAGGAGGGAGAACTGGAGCACACTTGAGCTCTTACTGTCTAAAATCAGTGCAAGAGTGGATCTGAGGGTGGAACTCAGCAATTTCCTTTGTAACCCTCATAGAAAGAAGCTGACACAGAGCTGTTAACAATTATATAAATACGAGGGACTAAAGAGAAAGCTCTTGGACTGCTGTAGGCTTAGTTCGTAGTGCAACCTCATTTTAATCTGATTTACATCAAAGTTGTCTCTTATTTCTACTTTGAATGTCTTTCCAGTGGTTGCAAAGGCGAGGGAAAATCAAGCTTCAATGCTTCCTCTACAAATGCTAACCATAAGAATACTGTCTAGCCAGCTGTTTTGGTCTCTATAATTACTTAAAGGAGTACAGCATAAATATGAAGTAGGTGTAAATCTCTGACATTTCACACAGATGATGTTTATTTTACACATAATATAAATGAGTCTAAATGGCTCCCGAAGCTGTAATGTCTCAGAAAACCAGGCTCTCTGCTACAGTGGCTGATACTGACTGCCTAACCTTTGCTTGAGTACCACCAAAGTTATGAACTTCTTTGTCCAATAAATGATGTTTTACAATGTTGTATCAGTCACAACGCTATTTTTTGTTAGTGAATGTGTATTACTTATTACAATGATTCTTTCCCAGCAATTTTAATTTAGATAAGAAAGGAACAAATATTAAAAAGTGGAAAGACTATTTAGAATAAAGGATTTTGTGTCCTAGGACATAGAAACAGACCTAAATTACTATACACTTATTTGTAATTATGTATGTGGACAATCACCACCATAAAGTACTCCAAAACACCTTGTTTAACATATATGTTTAAGTATTTTTAGCATTAGCAAAACCTCAGCTTCATTTTTACTGCTATATCATGTTTGCACTTAGTGTCTTGCAAGTGTTAGCAGGTATAACGATGACGGTCAGCAAGACTGTGTACAGTGGAAGCAGTGCTGTTTAACTGGTATTGCCAAAACACACATCATAAAAATGTTATGGTCAAATCTAAACCAGTGAGGAAAGAAATGCTTGGGTATAATAGAAGGTCTTAGCAGTACAGCCAGCAGAAGTACAGTCCTTCGAAAATAGGCTTTGCATAGTGCTGAACTGCTTTGCTGATGCTATTTTGATATCTTGCCCGTGCCTTGTAGATCTGAAAGCCATGAAAAACACTGGGATGAGCTTCTTTTAGCCCAGTAATCTGGGAGCATGCTACTTTCCTAATCACTGTATTTTTGTATGTAACTTTCTAATATATGAAATATTACAGGGAAACAGCGTTGGGCTTTCATTTGTTTACCACTGCAGGTTGGTCTGCTCTGTCCCCTGTGGATATAGCAATGGTTGAAACAGACATGCTGTCGTGCAGGTCCATATACCACACAATATGGGCATTTTTCCCTTATACTATAAAATAGCTTTGAAAAGATAATAAATCTATCCCATGCTCCATAAATAAAAATAGAGCTGTCAAAACATTTTAGACATTTATATTTATAATCAAAAGTCACCTTTCTCTCAAATTTTCCTTTCCCCAAACAGAGAAAACTAGTCAGTGCTCAGGTTTTTTTCTTTATACCCTTCTTCAGAAGCAAAAAATGGTGGGGGGAGAGGAGAGAGTGGAGTAGAGAAAAAGTGGGGAAAGGTTAGCGATGCAAGAAAAGTAAAAATTATTCTCATTTTAAAAGCTTAGAAAAAGTCAGCTAATCAAACTTTAGAAAAATAAAGAAAAGAGTAGAAACTTTATTACTGTTCTTGGAATTGTCCTGTTTTCTAAATATGCTGAATAAGCACTGCACATTACCTCAGCATAGTTTTTCATTGCATCATAAGATGTCCAGTGATTACTGTTATATTTTTAATGCAATTAAATTGTTCCTACAAAGACTGTATAGTAAAATATATTGAAGATCTAGGTTTTCTGTGTGACTTTTCATCAGCCTACCCTTTAGGAAGACAGCCAGCCCAAAAAGCAAAGTGCTTCATAGTAGACAAGAAAGATTGAGATCTGGAGAATGGAGCAGGAAAGGGAGGTGTTTTCCTTCATGCCCAGCAGTTGCTCTCCTCCTCAGCCTCGGGAATTTGAAGTCTAGTAATAATGAGTGTGTTGCCTTGACTGCTTGACAAAGTGCTTAGTCACCTCCAAACATGGGGAAGTACTAAGGCACATCATCTAGGATTTTTCCTCTTCAAGTACATGGCTGGGAAGATACAATATTTGTAAAATACCTCTTGGATCTCTCTGGAGATTTGTATATAGAGATGTAAGATACCGTCCTCCTGGGTGTTAAAAGTTTGTTTAGCTCAATAACCTGTTTCCAACATTGGTGGACGGTGCCTGTCTGGGGGGACATGCATATATGTGCTTATAATCCTTAGCTTTCCCAGTAACAGGAAGAGTTTTCTTTCACTTTTGGTTATGGTCATGTTGATCAGCTGTTGTATAGGCTACACATAAACAATGTGAGGAGAAAGAAGCACACTAAGGATTGCATTGGATCTCTCTTATGGAACAGCCTACAGACCTTTAAGAGGATTTCAGAGGTTATTAAATAGACTTGTAGAATTGCATAGAAAAAAAATTAATTTGCATACATGCAAGATGTCCTCTGTCTGATGTATTTAGGATTTATGTATTCCTCTCCTGAGGAGAGTGAGGGCTACAAGTGAAATTTTCTTGGATTTTCTTGTGCCCGGGGGAGGTGCAGAGCAAAAGGAATTGCAGAGCTCGGGGACCAGAGGAATACCCAAGACCTGCAGTCTTGTAACTGCTGAAGCAGTTGCTCCAGTCTTTTACTGTATTTATGTGTATGTCTATTACTAACAAGAACAAAATTTAGCAGGAAAAGAAAAAGGATCATTTCACCAGTGAATGTTTTTCTATCTGTTGCTGTTTGAAGCAAATAGAGCAGCACTGAAATTTAGTGGTCTGTTATAGAGATTAGTCATATAACATTCCTTCTCTCTTTCCCCATATGTGTCTCATATATTTCTCTTGTTGCTGGTAATATGGCATATAATGTAACAAGAAGGTGTGCTACAGAATTTGTCGGCCACCTCTCCAGTAGAACATAATAAGCAGAACATGACACACAGCTTTCTGTATGCTGTTGTGTTGATCCAGCATCTGTCAGTTTCTGAGAAATTAAATCCAAGCACCAGATTTTGAACTGGGGCTCAGAATTACAGCAAAAGACATGATTTTGGGTTTCATTGTGCTCAGCAGGGGTCACGCTCCTCAGCAGATGTACCAGAGGGAAAAGAAAACAGGTGTAGGTATGGAGAGACTCAAATCTCTGCACAGTGAAGCTGCTCCACATTGCTGGTGTTGTATGGTGTTATTTATGGTATTACAACGTTATGGTGGGGTATTGTAGTTCAGTTGTTATTAGTAAGTGTCATTGTGTGCTGATTGCAAGCACTCAAGTGTTCAGAAGGGGGAATCAAGGATACCAATTGGGGAAAAACAATACACAGGAGTCTAATATCCTTAAGAGGATAAATTATCTTTTCCTTGAGAAAGCAGAAAATGTTAATGGCTAAGTCTGCCAAGACATTTTCTAATAGAAGTAAATAAAGATGCAAAAGATCATTCCAGTCCTTTTATGTGCAATTATAAAATATCACTTCTTACTGATCTGTACAATCTTGGCATGGCAAACTGATTGACTCACTGTAGAATATTCCAGTGGGTTTATGGCTGGTGAACCAGGGGAAGGTTATTTTTGATTTTAAAAAGAGTTGAAATGGAACAGGAATGAGCTGATAAATATGTGTCTTTTGGGACTCTTCTTGTGAGTTACTGGGGCTTGGCCTCACATTGTATGTGGAACTGTATCTACAATCAGTGTAGATAGTTACCCACGTATTTCTGAGGATGTGGACCTGTGCTGTGCCACCATGGAATGTAAGCCAACTGAGTGGCAACTATTTGAAGAATTTTGGATATAATAAACACAGCTTCCATCAGGGTAGCCCTTCCAGGGACACCATGATTCCAGGTGTTTCATAGATGTCTCCACACACTGAGTAAAAGGTCATGTTTTGAACAGGTTCAGCTTATGCACTTCTTCAGCTGTTTTGGTAAGGCTGGTGAGATGCTCCTGTGCTCCACTAACTCTAGGCAGCTGAAATGGCCATTTTTGGGTCAGATCCTATGTACACCTCACATCAATCTCATGGCTGTGTAAGCTTCCTCTGGTGGTTGCTTTGAATACATTTTCCATAAGCACAGAAACTCCATTAGGAGGTCAAGCAAAACTCAGAAGTGTGAAACAGTTACACACAAAAGATAGTCTGAATCAACACCCTACCTGGCTAAAAATTAGTTTTCTCAATGCTTTCTGTAAAACATGAGTCTCTGGTAGGTAGGTGGGGAAAGACTCGACAGCTGTGCCTGGTCTGAACCATGATGTGGGGTGCAGACAGATGAGCCCCTGGGGAGAGGGGACTGCAGGAGGGCAGGCACACAGGCCAGAGCAGCCAAAGATGGAGTTTGAAACATGGCTGCACATTTTAATCCTGGGCCCAGAGCTCAAATCACTATATTCATGAGAATATTAATGTGGGTGTTAAGTTCTCCCAGGGGAACCTGCTAGGTCTACTATGTGCTGGGTGGTTGGTGCAGCAGGTCAAGATGATTTATTATATGTAAATTAAAGCTCCAGACATATTACTATAAAACAATTCTACCTTAAATGGAGCAAAGGTTGTGAGGTGCGCCATATTCTCACTCCAATAGGAAGATGAATTCCTGTGTCTTTACTGTAAGATGACAATGATCTGTTCCTGACAGGAAAAGTTTGCACAGGTTACTGGTAGTAAGATTTGCTTAGTAGTTTTTTCAATAGCTTAACAAGCCTACCACATCTTACCCCACTGAAGCTGAAGTTCATGTCAAACATGAACTAATGACGGGGTGGAACAAGCAACTCAAACCCACTAATTGTGCAATACGAGATAGATTTTAATGACAAGAAGTGGAATTTTGACAGTTTCTGTCAGCTAAACTGAATAATATTACATGTGAATTACCAACACTTTTTAAAATCTGCTGTCAGAACCTCTTAGTGTTGTGTTAGCTAATGCAAACCTTGTGACCATGGCAAGTACCACCCTTAGAGCTTCTGAACAAGAGAACGAGTCACTAAATGGAAAGACCTTTAAAGGAAGGGGCAGAATCGTATGAAAAGCATTTATGAAGCAGAAACTCCTAAGGAGGTTGCTAATGTTAGAAAACCTCTCTGCGGTCTCAGAGGGGATTGTACAAATGTTCATACTAGTTGCTTGTCTGTTTTGATTCCTAAATGCTATTTAACCATGCAGTCTGGGGATTAGAAGCCTTAGGTGTTGCATTTTTCTCTGGAATGCTTTTCCAAAGATATGTTTCTTGCTGCAAGCAAGAGGAGCTCTGGAGCTGCTTTACTCCAATAACAGTGTGAAGGAGAAGAGGTCAGGCTGAAGCATACCTGGAAATTTGTGTAATGGTCATAACTCAGATAGAAAAGTGAAAATAATACTGTTGCCTCTTTTTCTTCAAAGGAGTAACGTAGGGGATTTTTAAAAGAATAAGTATGATCCAGATTGCTGCTAAAATGAATGATAAGATATCCAATGATTTCAAAATGAACACAGTTTTGCAGTATGCAGTTGTGCAAGATAGGTCTTGGTGTGATTCAGGCTTAATTTGGGTTTTATCTTAGTTTATTTAAAACATTGAAATGCAGGGAAAGGAAAAAAAGGAAAGGAAGATTCAGTGGTAGTGGGGGCTGTAATGTACTCAGTCTCACATTGACGAGCAAGATAAATTCCCTTTTCAGCAAACTGGGCACAATGTATTCCTGCACCATCCGAATGCAGTGGAGATATTTGGTTGTAAATATGCTCCTCCATAACTTTCTTGCATTGAATGAGGAGGTTTTTCCCCTAGCCCTCCAGCTGCATAGCTCTTTGAAGGCAGGCTGTTGCAACCTGCAATAAAAGGGCCAAGGTAAATGGAGTATGAGGTTAACCAGGTGTCCAAGAAGGCTGGCTGGTGACAGCGAGGCAAGACAAGCCATAGTAAGTTCTGGCTAAGACAGGAAGTTTGGTATCAGGGTATCATGGGGGGAAAAAAAAGGGAAAAGGGCAGTGCTATCTCAGTCAGTCTTGTATCCTGAAGGCTCGGTCAAAAGGAGGAACGTGTGGGAGAGATAATCCTTGTGAGCTAGCTGAGCTGGTTTGTGGGTGATGCTGATAGTTATCCAAGTTACAGTGATGAGCTGTTGTTGTGGGTGTCACTGATAAAGAAGGGTACTTCATGGTTTGATGCTTCCACAGCATGTCCAAGGCATCTCCTTACATCATCTCTCTCATTTTAAAAGCATGTCAGAAATGCTGTGTTCTGCCACACCTAAAATGTTTCCAATGTCTTGAATCCAGTGTACCCAGTCTGAACCTTCATTGGGCAGCACAACTTGAAATCAAGTTGAATGCCTCTCAGAAATTAATATGACCCAAGTAAATACCTTTCAAGCTTATGCAGACTTTTCTCACGGATGCTGTGAATATTCAGAACAGCTATCCATTTGGAGGGTCCCATAACCATGGCTCTGACCATGATGTATTTCCCCTGAGAAATGCTAAAACTGTTTTTTTCAAACCAGGTTCTTATGGTAGGATTTTGAATTCACATCTGAGTGTCCTACATGCATGTCCTAATTTGAACTTGCTTTCATGGAAGGTCATGACTTGAGAAAAACTGAAGTTAACAAAATAAGGTGCCTATATCTGTACTTAGGTGGAAAATTTGAGGCAATACTGAATAAATAACCATTTTTAAAGCTTTATGTAATTGTGAACTGTTTTAAAAATAATCCATAAGCATGTGTTTAGGCTTACTAGCTGAACAACATCTAAACAGCACCCTTCTGAAGTCTCTTTCTGTAACCATCTTGGAAGAGTACTGCTCCTTGCTTGCCCATAACCTCATTTCTCAAATCACTAGTGTGACATCACTACTTGAGAATGACATAACTCTGTATTAACCATGATCCATGTAAAGAGCACTGTTACCAGAAGGGTAGATAATTATGTGTTTCATTGTATTATATCAACACAAACAAATACTTGTTGGCTACTGAAATGCTATCAAGTGCAGATCATTAGTTTATGCAGTGTTTATGATATCACCACAAATACCAATTAGTATGGCTGATGAAGAGGACATTATCTGTGGAACAGTGTTTGCCACCCCTATTCACCATCCATAATGGTCTAATCAGTCAGTCTGAAGTGCTGTGAATAAAGGAGCAGATCCTGGTTCTGTTTCAATGGGTTTATATTGTTTTTAAAGAGTTGCATAGCACTATCACAGTTAATGAAGCTATACCAATTTACACTGGTTGAAGAACTGGTAAATGCTATGTAGGAGAAATCAGTACTTTCAAAGTTCTACTGATATCCTAACACTTAAAGTTTCTTCGTATGAGAATGGCAGCCATGAATATGCAAGTTAAGGTCAGACAATGGCCAGAAGAGCAGATGTACGGGTTTTGGCAATTTCACTGGTTCTTCTCCAAATATGATTTCCAGATGTACTCTGTTTGCTTTAATTCTTCCAAGAACTATTTGGAGAAGTTTTAAAAATATTTTATTGTCTTAGTTTCTATGCTTCCAGCAGATAAAAACAGTCCATATTTACCAAGCGTACATTGTAATATCTGACTACATTGTGACAAAGCATTGCAGTTTTATTTTTATTGCATTTTCTGAAATTGGTATAAACCATAGAAACTGAAAAGCCTTCTTGGGAAAGGGGGTGATAAAAGAAAGCAGCATTTAGTTTTCTCTCCAACCAGTTCCAAATGTGCCACTGTGCCTATTACATCCCATAAACACCAGGGCAAAAGCACCAGCTGCTCATTACTCTCAGAGGAAATGCTATTTCCTCTCATTTTGGCACAAACTACCCCCCAAAAGGAAAACAGCCCTAGTGAGCTGCAGCTAAATGTGAAGTCTTTGTAATGGTGTTATATATAAACAATGTGATGTGATATGTCTCTTCTGACAGCCAATCCCTGTAAAAATATAAAATAGAGAGATGTGATAAACCAAAGGGCATAAAAAGTGTTTGCACATGAAACTGTTCCTGAAAGGAATTTCCACAAGCTCAGCCATAACTGTTACTCATTGGGTGGCTGGGATACAGACAGGCAGGGAACTAAGTGCCCTTAATATGTTAATGCCACTCGGAGGTCTCCTGCTAATGCCAGTTAGAGTAAAAAATCTATTAAAAAAAATCAGCTGAAAAGTGCTATGTGCTGCTTTACATTAAATAGGAGGCACATTGAAACATCATTAATATTTGAGATGGTCTTTGATTTAAAACACTCATTAGTGCTTTCCAAGTATTGGAAAGCAAACCAGAGGGAGAATCAGCACTCTCTTAAGTGAGGACTCCTGAGGTTCCTTGAGTTGTTGCTCATACAAACACCAGCCTAAAGCAGCTAGAATCCATTCCACACCAGTACCATCCATTTTTATTAGACAAATTAAAAAGGTGAATGTTCTAAGCTTTTTGTTGTTCAAGGACCACAGTTGTTGCATGCTGCTTTCATAGTTGAATGCGATTCCCCATGACTGTTTTTCCCATCACCTCTTTTCCCCGCTTGTTCTGCCCAGGCATATCTGAAGCACAAGTCTGGAAAGAAAAAGAGAAAATCCAGCGGTTTCACTGGTGCCAGTGAAGAGATTGGCATCTGCTAATGAAAGGCTCAGGGAATAAAAGGTGTAGAGCAAGGAGGATATATCAGTGAAATGTCTTTTACAGAACAATGTGCTTGCAGATTTGGGAGAAAAGGCAATAAGTGACTAAGGAGATGAACAGAAAGAAGGGAGGAAAGGTGTCAATACAGTCAATAAAGATCTGGAGTATAACTTAAGAGGTGTCTGCATGGTGCTTAAATGATACTGTTCTAAGGCATGGGTGGACACTAGAAAGTAAGTCTCAAACTACAAAACCTCAAAATGTCAAATTGAATGAGCAGGTTGAACCAATTTGTAGCAGAATTTCATAGTCTGCTGTCTTTCCATGTTATGGGGGGAGAAAAGCGGAGTAAAACAAGTCAAATCGCAGTTGTTACTTGCTAATAATCTAAGCAACCCATCTAAAAGATTGTGAAAACATAGCAGATGCCAGTAGATCTAAATTAAAGCACATTCAACTCAGAATGCAAATAGTTCTGAGACCGTAAGGTTTCCCTAAAGCTCTGGCAAACATTTGGCTGGATTGATATTTTGGGCACTGATCTGCATAGCATCTGATTTTGAGCTGAATATGAGCAACACATAAAGGCAGATTTTTGCTGAAGAAAAAAAGGCTGCCTATTGCCTTCTGTGAGGCTGAGAGATGAGTTACAAAAAGCCTTATGGCACATTGCCTCGATTTCTGTCAGCATGCGAAGCCTCCAGCCCCAGTTTCCATCCTGGGGCACTTTGCAGCACAGCACAATGAGGAGAGCAAGGGGTCTTCTCCAGCCTCACAGCTTGTCAAACTCATC
Source organism: Pithys albifrons albifrons (assembly GCF_047495875.1). NCBI lineage: Eukaryota > Metazoa > Chordata > Aves > Passeriformes > Thamnophilidae > Pithys > Pithys albifrons. The sequence goes on along the minus strand of NC_092468.1, from coordinate 12,874,108 downwards.
CCTTAAAGAACAGTGCCAAAAGCCCTGGATGAGGCCAGTAGCTGATGTAAACCAGAATAATCCCAATTCCCATCAGCCTTGAAGTTTTACTCTGCCAAAACACACATTAGCTTTTTGTTCTGGGGCTGCCAGAAAAATAGTGGAAAATAATGGTAACGCTAGTTTTGCTATTCTTCTTCTCCTCTCATTTTACTGTAGCATGCCAATGAAATACTGGAAGGAGCTCAATACTTAATTTTTGAATAGCAGTAGAGGTAGCTCCAATTTTAGGCAGTCATAGATGCTGTGGGTTAAAAAGTTGTTGGGAGTTGTGTTTCAGAAGAACCATCTCTGCTATTTAATAAGTACAGAGAGCATTGGCACATTCTAGTGTCTTGGGTGAATGGTCACAGTCCTTGGGCCACAGTCCTTCAAATAGCATTTTACAGAAAACATCTGGGCATCAGACTTGGTTCTGATTTTCTTGACATTGTGCCTCTGATGATGGCAGACTTAGATTAGAAGAAAGTCTCTTTGAAAAGATTCCTGTCCCTTCTAATTAGAAATATGATAGTATAAATAACAATTTTCTATTGCCTTGATGTTTATAGTGTGTTGATATGAAATACATAATTGAATTTTTATTCACCGAAAATTACACTGCTAGAATTTAGTATTTGGGTTTTTTTCTTCTTGTTGACTTTAAAACTGTGCTGAATTTTCATGAAAATGGTTGATAGAAAAATGTTTATTTTTGAACTGTTAAAATATTTAATTTTAAAATCAAAGTAACAATTAAAACAGGCTAAAGCCCCCAAAATTTCTTTGAAAAAAAAAAGAATTGGGTTTTTATCTGCATTGTAGGAGAGGTTACATTTTTTGCAAAAATGGAAAGGTCATGAAATGTTTCAGGTAGTCCAAATATTAGTTTTTGAGACTTACATTAAAAGGCTTGGATTAAAAACAGAGCCTATGCACTGCTAATTATCTACTGTGTCTAGTGCTATTTGTGTCAAGAGCCAGTCAAACATCCAGCAACATTATGGTCTTATTGCCTAAGTACATAAGACTAAAGAAGCACGGAGTTAAATTCTCCTATCTGATGTAAGAAAATGTTTCTTAGTGTTGAAATCCACTGACATGGAAAGACAGACAGGCTTTCATTGCAGCTAATGGCAGTGTACCTATCCTTTGAGTAATTGCCAATCTCCGGTCTTTGGTGCTTCTCTGCTCATGAGACTAATGTTTATTCAGAACAATAAATATAAGGTCTATGACACTTTTAAAGTAATGTTCAGATGTGTCTGTGTAACCATGGATGAGTGGTGCTAGTAGTTTTATGCTTTAGTAAACATATTTGACTCTCTGAGTGCTCCAGGGACAGTAGTGGAGTGTGGCAGATGCTGGAGAAGCTGTAATGATTTGCAATTCTGGATGAACTTGTGGTAATAGAGAGTGTAATGACAAGGTAGTGGGATCAGCTTTCATCGACTTCTTTTTCTGCTTCATACAGAATATTAATGATTCATTTAGCATTGATCTGTACAGATTCAGAGCACCGATTTGTATCTATAATCTAGGAGATTGGTTAATTTTTATATCCTCATGCTAAGTAAATCTTACTAGTGCTCACAGCTGTCTCTGTGTAGTTAATGACCCTGAATAAATTCCATTTTAATTCCTGGATGATGCAAAGGTTTTTCCATGGTGAGGAACTGAAGCCCTGCCCACCACCAGCCATCAGTTCAAGTGTAAACTAGCAGTCTTGCCCCTAGGCTGAGTACCTTTCACAAGGTGTTGAATAGTATCAGTTACTAGATACTTCAAATGGGATTTTAATGCATTCAGTCTCCCAGAAACAGGGCTAGCTTTTCCCCTGTCCTATGCAAAATTTATGCATGTGTTTCACTTTGTAAGAATCCCTGTCAAAAGCAACTTTACTAATCATATACATAGTTCTTAGCTTGATATTTAAACATTTGCCAATTCCAGACTTGTGTTTTCAGTTTTGGCCAAAATTAATTTATTTCTCTCAGTGTATGATGCTTTTGGAACCTTTGTTTTTCTGACTTGCTAAAGAAAAAGTATTTTTACTTAAAGTAATAATTTAATCTGGTCTGCCAAACCTAGTAGGCTGGAAGGAATTTTTACTTATTTTCTTTGTCACAGGTGAAGAGGAACATTTTTGCAGGGGCTTACTTAAGGCACTTTGAGTTACCAGTAAAAGGATTGTTTCTTTATTTGAAAATGTAGATACTTAATAAACAGACTCAGTAAAGTAAGGAAATGACTATGGGTTTTGGGAAATGGGCTTCTAACCAGTAAACATAAACCTGATTCTGATAGAATGGAAGGAAGATCTGTATTTAATCAATTTGATCAAATTTAACCTTTACAAAATTGAGCTTTGCCTGCATAAGTCATGCATGCACCTGCTGTGCAAAAGGATGAAATCTTCTGTATCTAGGAGACTACAGACAGCTAATCAACTTTAACAGTATATTATTTTCATCCTTTAAAAATTTTTTCATATCTAAATCCTAGGGACAGACTAACAAGAACACAGAGTACCTGTGGTGCGTTTTGATTTACAAGCTTCTAGGTTCGGACCATGACTCAAATTTTTCTTGCTCATAACTGCATGAGCAATGTGAAATTTAGAGCAGCCAAGTGTAATAGAAGAAGTAGCTGAAATTTCCCTTTAGTGATAATATTAAAACAAAATAAATATAAAAATTGTGATTATCAAGTGAAAAGGAATGATGAATGTTTCCTTTTGTGTTACAAAAGAATAATCTTCATCAGATGCTAGAACTGTACTTAGGGCCAGTTTTAAATATCAATTTTATGTTGTCTAGCACCTGACTCTACAGCAGGAACTGCTGCTGTCAGTGGCACCAGAAGTTACTCAGTGTGATCAAAGATGTAGAAACAGGCTCTCCATAATTTTGAAATGTTTTCCCATCTGGAGTCAGCATCATAAGTAGTTTAGTGGAAGACTCTGCCTGTTTTTCCTACCCAAACTGGGGAATCTTCAAGTCTTGTGTTCCACTGAAGATAGACTTGGGTAGCAGACTCTAACAGCTACTGAAGCCACGTGCAGGGCATAAAGCACTTAGTGAAGTCAATAGCATTATCTTCTTACAACCAGACCCTAGAATTTCAAAAATAACCTAAATAAGAAACTTTAAAATAGACAGAGCTAATCCCCAGTTTTTAAAAAAATGCTAAATTAAATACTGTGCTCTTTGTTTTTTAGAATACTTTCAGTGATGTGCATGCCAATCTTTAAATGAAAAGAGGACAACATAGGAAGAAGAGATTAAGTTTTCATTTAGAATTTTTAAATGCCAAAATTATCTAGGCAGCTCCAAGTTACACAGATAATTTGGCTAGTATGAATAACCACTGCTGGGGAGTCAGGACGCCACTTTAAGAAGTCTGAATAGGTTTGCTTTACCCTGGGATTGCACAGAGAAGAGTAACTCTTCTATTATATCTAGTGTGTCTCGCTGGAGAACTCCCTTTCACTCTTTGGGCTGGTTTCACTGCTATGTAGACAGATTTCTTTGTTGTTGTTGTTTGCTCCTCAAGGAATAACTTCCAGGCAATTAAATGAAAGCCATTTGCTATTTCTTAATTCACCTGAGTATCAAGTCCTCCACTGAATCATTTACATATCCTGTAGTGCTTTATAAGATAAAGCGAATACATTCCACTATTTGATGCATCTAAGTGTGTAAATAGTGCATTGACTAGGCAGAAATGGAATTCTGATTTATCACTCCTTGTCTTGGGTTATCGTTTACTTCTCTGCTGCAGCTGTTGCCTCACTTGCCCATGTTTGGGAGATTACAAACCATATAGAAAAAAGGGGGAAAAAAACAAAAAGAGAAGAACAGGTCTTTGTTTGACACAGATAAATTTGTCACTCTTTTGGTAAAAGAGAACCCAAAGACTTTGATGTGTGGACACATTATGAACTTTTTCTCCTGTCCTTTTCATGTTACTAGGACTGCAAAGGACCCATTAAATAATAGAGCTCCTCTGATATTCTAAAAGAAACTACCACCAGTATCTTGGAGAAAATTTATTCTCATGGGTTTTGAAAGAAAAGAACCTGATCCTAATACATGTTCAAATCATGAGTACCTATTGAGAATGAACCAATGCTTCTTTGGTTCATCTCATGAGGAGTCTCAGTTTAAACCAGCATGAGCCATAAGAAGTTCAATATTACAGGAAAATTGAATTCACTTGGGACAGTTTGTTTTTCTTCTTGGCGACTTTTCTATCTAAAAAGTCTTAAAAATGCTTCAGAAGGCTTTGAATTTCATATATTTACAGATATCAGGATTAGTTTATGGAAGAGTTTGGGGCTTTTGCGTGACAAGTGCTTCTCCCCTTTTCCACCCCTCAGCTTTTTCATCTTGAGGAATTAAATATTTGGAAAACAACAGGTGCTTGAACTCTTTGTTTGTTTGTTTTTGTTGTTTTGTTTTTTTAATAACATGGGAAGCCACACTCCATGTTTGGGGATTGTTTGCTTTGGTTTGGTTTTTTTTTTTTTCTCACAAACAGAATCAGTCTTAAAGCCACTCTTTACCACTAATAAATAAAATAAGAAAACTCCTTGGGACCTGCAGCAACCTCCTGTAGCTAAATTCCTAAACACCAATATAGATCTGTCATTAACATACTGTCTAACATCAATATCCTTGGCAGAAGCAACAAGGGCTATGGGTAAGCAATAGGAAAATGAGATATACTGACAGTGTGATTAATTGTCATCAAAGCCAGTCAATGAAGAAGAAGCAATTCACAGACTGTGTGGAAAGGTAGGGTTGCCTTATCAGAAGGAACTGTCTTTGAAGGGAGAAAAAGTTTGTCAGCGAAGTCTCACTGAAGTGAAAGATCTACAGAGCTCTTACTTTTACTTCAATTATAAACTATAGCAGAGGTGAATCAGGCTGCCATACTGCCTCTTCCATTTTTTTTATTCTTCTTTTTTTTTTTTTGGTAAAGCAAAATTATTTCCTAATGATTATATTTTGTTAGTGTTTGGAGTCAGCAAGCACATGGTTGTAGCAGTGTGTGATCACTGTGCAACAGTTGCAACATCTCTTGCTGTTGCTGTGCCTTCCCCAAAACTGCCAGCAAAACAAGTGTGTTGGCAAAACCTGCCCACCTCTGTGTGGTGATGTTGGCAAGGGTGACTTGCTGTAAACTACAGTTTGCTTAACTTTCCATCAGAACATTTCTCCCTTAAAACTCTGTCTCTCTTAAGCCTAGTATTTTTAATAGGACAGTTTTGATCTTGCACTTTGGCTTTTTCTGTGAGTGTCCAGGATAATGGAAGCTGAGCAAATGAGCCTCTAGCCTCCTCCACTCTCTTCCTGGGAAATCCAGCCCAGAGCTCCTAGTGTGATTATAGTTTGGTTGCCTTTTAGGTTGGTGTTTTGATGGAAACACCTCTCTATCCTACAGTCTAACACTATTTAAATCAAATCATCAGTATTTCAGAGTTTTCCATATTTTTCCATTAGTTGCAGAACTTTGACATCTCATTTTTCATCTGTCTTCAAATTGAAAGCCAAAGTTGAGTTGTCCACTGGATTAGAAATTCTGTGTGTAAACCAGATCAGCTACAGAGGTGGTATTGCCTATATAAGTTATTGAGAAAAGTGAGATGTTTGCCATTCACTGTGGTAATTAAAGCCTTTTCATTCATGCATGGTAGATTCAGCATTATTGCCATCCTTGCTTGGCACTGTTGTAAAGAGAATGTTATTGCTGATCAGATGACTGATTTACAATTCAAAAAATAATTTATGAAACAGTTCAGATCTCTTGAGCCTGAAGCTTGGCTTCAGAAATAAGTTTTATTTAACTAGAAAAGCTGGATGCTTTTGAGGTAGAAAAATTTTAAAATTCTTACTAGGTCTCATTATAAAATGAATCATTTTTTCCTCATTCAGCTGCGACAGTATCTTGGTGGTCTTATGACTATTGTGAGGAATGATAGCAATAGCATGACTGAATTCATAAGACTGGTTTGAGTAAATTTTCAGGGCACATATGATATAGCAGAAATGACAGGATGTGAAGCAGACAAAATAAGTTAAAACAACATCTAATGGATGACTGCATAGAACATCTGTATACTTTTTAGATGTCATTATGGGTACACAACAATTTGTGGATCAAGCAGATCAAGGCATTTGCAGCAGCATTTTTTAAAAGAGAATTCACTGGAAGAATTTGACAGTGTTTTACACTGTCATTGTTAATTATGTTTTGGTAATGTCAGTTTGCATTTCAATTTTGAAATTGCTATATATTATTTCGCATAATTATTGCATACAGTGAGCCAGTTTTACTTTGAAATGAAAATCAAAAATTTCTATTTGGATTATGTTTTTAAAAGATTCTTTTTTCCCCTCAACGTAGATTCTATCTTCTTGTTTTCACTCTGTCTACCCTGATGTGATGAGGTAAAAAGCTAATTTGTTTCCAAATGAATATATAATGATGCTAGTACTAAAACAGTTAACTGGATAGCTGATATTTACAAAAATCTTCAAATGTAATGTCTTCAAGTTTTTTGTTGAATATTCATTAAATATCCTTTTCTCATAGGGCTTATAAATCCTCTGAAATGCAATACATACCCACTTTAAAATTTGACAGAAAATACTCATATTTCTAAGATAAAGGGTTTTTTCTTCCTTAAGCACTCTCTCAAATCATATATAATCAGGAACATTGGCAACACTGCTGCTCAGAGAAGGACAGAGTGAACATCAAGAAATCCAAATGAATTCAATCCCATTAAATGTAATGGTGTGGTAAATCTCACTATACCATCTGCTGTAGAAGGCTGAGACACTATTGGAATTCCACATCTTATTTACATAGCAGATAAGAATGTGTTGGGAGATTTATATGGTGAATGAATACCCAGAGACAAAACTAAGTTTCTAGTCTGTTCACATCTGGGGAACATCTACTTCTGTAGAGTATTATACAAAAACTACTGTAAGTTAGCCTTTCTCTGAAAGACCCTGCCACTACATTTCAGCATTGCCCATTAAAGAAAAAAACAACACGAAATGGTGAAAGAGTTCCTGCAAACACTAGTGGGAACTGAGCTACTTCAACACAAGAAAACATAACCTCCCCTAATTTAGTACATATTTCCAAAAGAATTAGCACTGAACATTGTAGCAAATAGGTTGTATCATATTTAAAACATCTGTGCTGTGAGTTCAGAAATCAACCTGTGGCAAAACATTAAGGAAAACATGCCGCAGATTTATTTTTTCCCCTCTCTTGAACATTCAGGTTGACACTCAGCATTTTAACTAGATTCAAAGCTTTCATTTACTTAATACTGAAAGAGAGCTGAGCTGCAGCCCACTTTTAAACCAGGTGATATCACAGGTGTAACTTGCACAATATATGTGCTATAGAGGAACAAAACACTGCACAGTAGCTTCCACTTGATACGTTCCTCTTTATCATTACATTTAATAAATCTTGAGCATGCTTGGGAATGGCATGTCCTTTGTGCACATTGATTGTAAAGCCCATCACTTGTCAATTCAGTTAGACATTAAAGTTCTAATACATCAAAAGTGCATAGGGGAGCTGACCTGGGTTAAGAAAGCATTTTATGCAGGAATATTAATAGAGTTCTTCTGCAGCTGCCTCATGTACTTCAGATTGGAAACCTCTGAACCAAAGCCAATTGACAGTAACATATTTGGAAAGGAAGATGCTTTTAAATTACCTCCTTTCCATTTAATCAGACAAGCAACCTCTGAATCCCAAGCCGTAGGTGAATGTTTAAGAGAACATTCTTTATATAGTTAGCTGAACCATGCCCAAGAGCACCCACTGACAGCTTTCCTATTACCAGAAGGACAATGAATCATATGAACTTTGCTGACACACATGCTATAATAATTGTTACATTTTCCTTTAGAATATATCCTTGGGCTCACATTTGGCCTCACCTTAAAGGTGACAGCTTGTAAGCTACATAACCTAGCCTGCCACTAAATCATCAATAACAGTTCATAAAATATCCTGTGATAATTTAGCAGTGCATTGGTTCTGATTCTAATGAAATCAGACATCAGCAGTTATGCTATTTCCTCCTCGGATTCTGGATACTTCTAATGAACATTTGTTAAAACAGTTGTTCATCTACAGTGTACATATTCCTGCCAAGCTTCATGGAAATATTTCTATCCATTATTTTTAGACGTCAGCTCTCAGTAGAAGTTTGTCTTTTCTGTTTGGAACTCACTCTGGTGCTATATAGACATCTTTGTTTCATAAAGCAGACATAATTACAAACATTAAAACAGATATATTTGTATTCCCTTCAGGTTAATGGCCAAAATTTTCACAACAGCTTTCCAAATAGGAACAGAGCAACAAGAACAAATTTGGTATTTGTCTGTGTCAGAGCCCTAATAAATCTTTTGTTTTCAAAAGCACATCCTAGGCAATCCAAATTCATATCTACTTATTTGTTTTTCACTGAATGCTTTAAAAGAGAATTCTGGGCAACATTAACATAATTTGGATGCTAAGGCAATACTAATATTAGTAATTGTTATTTTGTTGATATATGTTTGTTGCAATGTGACAGAAGTTTTTGATCTCCTGAACCTATACCCTTCCTTCTCAGAGAACTTTTCCAGACTGTGACTAAATTTTTCTCAGCAACAGCAAACACCTAATTTTCTCTGTCCCTTGAAACTAGGCCGATTATCTTCAACTCTCTGATCTTTCACTTTCTCCTCCCCACCCTCTGTCATTTCTCCCATGTGAGCATCTTGTCTTCATCTTTCTTTTCTTTCATACCAATCTGCTTCAGATCTAATTTCACATTGCTTTAACTTTGTCTTTAAAATAACTTACTGTATCTCATGTATTAATAAATACATATATAAATAACTATGTGTAAAGGCCCATATGTATAAATAGGCCTCATGGTAACTGCCAGACTTGACTGTGACCTCTTTTTTCCTAACCTTTCCTACTGGATTTTTTTGCTTATGTTTTTTGCTTATGTTGTTTTATACTAGTATATTGTTCTCTGTACTATGCAAGAACAGGAAACACCTGATTTATTTGGCAATTCTATTAAAACAAAAGTGGAATAATCCCATGCAAATGTAGTTCCTATATTCACCTGAACTACTGCTTATTTCCTTACTCAAAATGAAGAGAAATGGTTGAGTTGCCTTCCCTAAAGAAAAACGTTAAGTCCTAATGAACATTATGCAACGGGGAAATACATGAGTTAAAAAGCTTCTCCAAGACACAACTCCTATTATTCCTTTTAAAGTGGTCAATCCCTGCCATTCCAGGGAGGATTGCAAAGACTACTGAAGTGTTACTTGGTTTTTTGCTTTGTGAATATTTGTCTATGTCTGTTTTGTGGGGATTTTTGGTTTGGTTGGGATTTTTTTCTTTAAAAAGAATGTTGATTCATTTCACACAATTTTATCTTTTCCAGTCTATAGAATGATACCCGCAGTAAATGTAGTTATCTTTTTTGATAGAGGTAATTTTGAACTTTTGATGGCAGGTTGAATATTTCAATGTGTTGTAGCTCTCTATTTCACATATTTTGTGACATTTTGATGACCAACTTATACAATTGCAAGTCTTTCTCAAACATCAATAAATGTTTATTTAGGAAAACTGGGGTTTTAGCTTTTAGTTCCACTAATAAAAACTGTGGAAATAATTGGACTATGTAACTTATCTTTCAAAGACAATCAGAACTGATTCATTTGCAAATATTCAACATCACAGAGGTCTGAAAATATCAAATTACTTTTTTGGCAAGTAGGGTGATATTCATCAAAAATGCACTTTAATTTACTTCATGATACTTCAGTAGCTAGTCTAATCTACTAACTGAGCTCACGATATTTAAGAAATCCCATGCAGTCATAGAAGTAGGAAATAGTCCTATGGAGTGCACTAAAGAGTCTATGACAGACCTTACTGTAAGGGGGAAGGGAAGCAGACAAACAATAACAAAATGTTTATTCAGTCAGGATATATATTGTGTGTCTTCCTTTTTTATTTTAACTTATTTTGCAACTTGTTTTGTATTGGTTTTCCCAAACGAATTATCACACTTTTATCTTGGCTGCCTGTAACATCAAAGATATTAACTGCTGTCTGTCTTCTGACTAATTGCTACAGAAAATACAATCTAATGAAGATTATTTTGTGTATGTACAGGAAATAATGGTGACTAGATAAAATACCAAAATTGTTATTAAAATGGTCAGAAAACAAAAACATATTATGCTTTAAAAACAGATTTTTGGCTTTGTCTTTTCTCACAACAGTGGGAAAAAATACAGAAAGTTCTGTGATAAGACTGAATGCAAAACAGTGAAACTTAATTTAAACCTAGTGCAAGTTGGAATCCATTATGAGTTCAAGCTTTATTTATTCATACATCTTATTTATCATTTTTATACTTTTAATATCCTTTTCTACATGCAAACCTGTAGTTTTTGCTTTAGGTCTGCAAGAGAATGATCTGTTTTTATGCTTATCCCCACTCATCCAGAGTCATGGGAATAACACAGAAAATGCAATTTTCTGTCTTTGGGGTTGAAAAAAATACATTGTTTTACAGTCCTGCTCTTCCAGAGTTACTCTTTCAGAATGAAAGAGGTTGAGTGGCCAACTGGGCTGGTGCAGGTGGCCATAGAGTGCTGCAGAAGCACAGCCTCAAAACCACAAGTATTTATAGCTCTGTCCACCTCATACCTGTGGTTGGATATTTTTTGAAGAGATAGTCATAGTGTTTGTAAGACCGAGTACTCTGAAGTGTTCCACAATTGCTAAATATAGTTAAAGATGCCTGTCAGTAAAGACAATGTCAGATGATGGAACAGCCAATAATCCTGCTCTGGAACATTTTCAGCTTGAAAAACTAATTTTTTATAAAAATAGAGATCATAAATTCTCCAAAGCTGATGCTGAGCTTAATATTGCTTCTGAGAACAAGCAAAAGATAGTTTCTCTTAAAGAACAGAGATGGGCTACTCTTGTTCTCTTCACAGTCCCTACATCCTAGTGAGGACAGGGATATTAGCTCAGAAATACCAGTGCAGAGTAATAAAAATGTGTTTCCCCACACAGAATGCTTTTTTTAATTATTAGTTCACAGACTTTCAAATATTTTGTATGCCTATGAAAAATACAATGCCCTATTCTACCTAGCCAAGAAACACAAAACTTCATTTTATTGATTATGGGATGTCGCCACTAAGCATATTAATACTTATTCATAGTGTTTTTCCTTTGGCATTCTGACATTAGCTATCATGGGAAAAATCCTAGGGTATTCATAGTGTTTTTCCTTTGGCATTCTGACATTAGCTATCATGGGAAAAATCCTAGGGTATTCCTAGCAAAATGGCATAAAATAAATCAAAATTTTAATGGAAGCTTAGATCTCAACCGAGCCCTATTTTTATCCTGAGGTTTTAGCCATGCAGGATGGAGCCCATTAAGAAGAGCAGTGAAATGATATTGCAGAACAGAGCATGTTTAGTCATTAATGAGAAGTTCTGATATGAAACTGGACATTTTTTGCAGGGTAGAATCTTTTCATTCTTGGTTTTGGTGGGGAGAGAGAGCAGAAAGGAGGAGGGGAAATCCTTTAATTGTTAGTACAGGTTTTAAACTGACAAGCCTCAAAGGCAGAATACTGACTCTTTGATCTTAAAAGGGTTGTAAAAGGATGGTCTCACTTGTGTTTATTCAAATATTTGCAGGTAAATGCTGATAATCTAAACTGAGTCAAAGCTGCAGAATTTAGCATAAGTGATTTGCATATCAAGAGCCTCAAAATAAATACCAATTCAGAGATCTTAAATGTTGTCAAAAACTAATCATGACTTGAAATTAACTTGGGGCTTGTCTACCTATGAAAGTCTGCTCTTAGGAAACTAAAACATCCATTGGCAACCCATGGTCTGATAGATGTGCTTAATCCCCATTGAAAAGGCTGTGGGGTAGCTGTAGGTGTCTGCAATCACGTGCCTGCTGGTTTGAGGCATATTGGGCAAAAAGGCAACCTGTCAGGGCAAAGAGCTGAGCTAATACACTGTGTGTCCTCACCAGCAGCCCTTATCCACTGGAGAAAACCTTTGGCAACAACTTGTAGCTGATTCCACTTAATAGATGGGAAAACTGCTTCTAGTGAGTGCTCTTGTAGACAATTTGCATTTCACTGTTTCTGGGTAAAGTTGTTAATTCTTGAACTACTGGATTCTTGACAAGTTTTTTTTACTATTTTTAATTATTCGTATTTCAAGTAAAGGTATTGCAGTTTCTAAATTACCTGATTGTCTTCAAAATCTATTTTTTAGCACCTGGTTCCTGCTACTTATTTTACAGCTAATGAGTTCTTGGCATAATTTTGTGCCTGTTACTTGACTGAAGGAATGTACATCCTGTATGAGCCCTGAGCGACCCATTTGGAAGTATAGATCCTTCATACTTCCTCTCCAAAAGTCAACAAAAATTGTCTGTGTTTTGAAAGTGTTCTGTGTGCACAAATGCTGCAACTGATGAAATAATAATAATCAACATCTATCAAGTTAGATCAGCTGTACCTCCCTCAGTAACATAAGATTAAAGTTTCAGCTCTCAACTCTGTTGGAGCAGTGTTTAGAGTATCAACATCTATAAGACAGATGAAAATAGTTTCAATTTGGGCAAAAATTTGCAAACTGCTTCCTTCAGTCTGACCCATATCTCGTTATATGGGAAAAGCAGTAAATTGCAGTGTTTGAGTTAGGTGAGTGCTTCAGTCTCCTTCCGTACATTTCTGTGCATTCCCAATTTGCATCTTACCTGGACAACAGTGATACTAAGAAAAGTTTTGGGCATTAGAAATATATTAATGACAGACTCTTACATAAGGAAAAATTAGGAGCAAGCAACTGACTTTTTCAGCTAGTCATTGCTTACTCAGTTCCCTGTTCAGGTGTTTGTTACCTACAAGATATTTCTATTTTGGCTGACGCAGGGTGAGATATCTGAAGTTTGAGCTGGTGACATTACAAGTCACTCTTCAGAGAATAGAAGTGGTATGTTACCAATTGATATAGCAACTTATTAAATCATAAAAGGTGCATTTCAGTTCTCTAAAACTGAGTCTCCATGAAAAATGAATGAATGCCTACTTAGATGCAGCTATGGGTCTTGGGCGGAGATTTTCATAGGAAATTAGGCATTGGACAGTAAATTAGCTACCTTTTTAAAGACCTCAGTCTTAAGAAACATAGCTCTTTTAGATCTAAAGTCTTGAGTTGAAGTTTGCTGTTAGTACAGTTACAGTAGGCCATAATTTTATCTGAAATTATTTAGAATCTGAAGGGTTTTGCCAATAAATAGGCTCTTTTTATTGTTTTATTTTTAAAAAAAATAATAATTGTTGGATGTGGTAGGAAAGCAATTTTTGAGAATTTGTGGAAATCCAGACTATTTTGTTCCCACCTTTCTCTGAAAGGAAGGTCTGCTAGCACCAGAGAGAAGCTGCAGTGCTAACAGAAGTACTCAGCACCTACCTAACGCCAGCCCTGCCCTGTGATGATGGCACTAAATTCTGACACCTTCTCTGCTGGTGTTGCCATAGTTCCCTGAGCTCAGCACCTGCAATCCAGCTGCCTCCCCACTGTGATGACTCATTGACATTTCAACACTCTGTCCACCTTACTGACTTCTCCAACTTCCTGCCTCATTGCTTTATTCTCTAGTTATCTGCCCACTCTCCCCAGTCCTTTTCTACCCATCTTTTACTAGTCAGATGTCCACAGCTCATCTGTCTGAAATTTTCATTTGCCTTGTAGGGTGTCTTACTATAGCTTTTTCCTACTGCTTTCCCAATACCTATTTTCTTCCTCCTAGCTCCTATCCACACAACACACAGAGCAGTTTGAATATCTGAACATTGTCCGAAGTTCTTACACTTGTGAAACCTAGTAATAACTAATCAACAAGCAGTCACACCTGGTCATTAACAACAGTCAGTATAAGCCTATTGCTGTCTGAGCATGGGTCTGATGTTACTGATTCTTGAGTTAATCAGGCCTTTATTTTGAATAAAGATGCTTATGTTTTTGAAATTAAAGTGTATATATATATTATTATTATTTTTTCCACAAGTTCAGCAACGTTGTGTGCAGTTGGACACTGTGCCAAAAAAAAGAGCTTAGAATTATTTTCTGCTGCATTTGTGCTAGTGAATATATATGTATATACATATCTATATGTATACACACACTTGTGCATATCTGGTGATGCCATTTTTTTTCAGGTTTATGAAAATGAAAATTGAGTACTTTCCTATTGCAAAACCTAAAGCACACTTTCAAAGATTGGGTTGAAGTTAACTGAAACATTCACACTATCATCGTAGATGTTTTTAAATGATAGGAAGTTAGGAGCTAAAAGGAGAAGTAGAATTAGTTTGGTGTATGGCTGAGGCAAGGTCAGATAGGTAGAAGCATTGCATTAGCAGTAGAAAGGCTATTAGTAACACTGAGAGTAGTTTGTTATAGTGCAGCAGTTTGTTTAGTTCCTTGCTAATAAGGAATGGTAGGCATAATACATGCCTCTAGAAGATTATGATCTTTTGACAGATTTATTTTACATATCACAGCACTGTAAATTTTATTTCACCTTCAGTCTGATCCTATATTGCACCAAATCCCATCTGTGAGATGCAAAAAACCTCAATTTCTGATACATTAAGAATTCCGAACACCTCAAGAAGTTCTGCTTATGAGTCTTAATGACACTTCTTGGGCTAAATACAAATGTGAGAAGAATATGAACAGCCAATTGCTGGCTGCTCAGTCTCACTAAATATAAGTGAATTTATGGTGTCTGGGCCTCAGAAGATTTAGTCCCATGTACTAATTCTCAGAGGATTTCAACAATAAAATCTTAGACATTTGATCCTGCTAGTATATGATTATCTTAAATACATGAGTAATTCAACTGACTGAGCTGGTACTGCTCAAACCCCTGAAGTTGATAGTAGAGGGATCATGGCCATAACATGGGGGAGAAATATTTCTGTGGGGATTTCTTAGTTCAGAAATGCTGTAATTATAAGTCCTTGTGAGTGAAACCAACACTATATCACCAGGTTTATGGCATTGCTTCATTCCACAGCCACCACCATAAGCCCCAGATTAATACAGTTCCATTGAGTATATTTTACACATTCTTTCCTAAGAATGAATTTGTGATAAGCTATTTTCTCTCTTTTTTTCCCAAACAGTTTTTTGTTAAATGAGTTCCAAATTTCAATGCCTAATATGATCTTTGAAAAGCTATAAAGTTTTAACAGACTCTAAACATAAAGTGAGTGAATAAATTGTTAGGGAGTCCATGGTTTGATCCCAGGGAATCCTGATTAAAAGCCTTTAGCTTTTTTCAGACCACCCTGAATACATTGTGAAAAACAGTTGACTTATTGCTATTTAGACTGTAATTTAAGCTACTAAAATTATAACAATTTAAAGAAAAAACCTTACTAAATAAAGAAATAAGAAATTGTATTTTTTCATATAAGACCACATGCTGAACACATTTCTTGCTCTATTTAGTTCAGTCCAGTAAATAAATAATTCTCTATGTTTGGTAAACACATAAAATCTATTTTAATATAGAAAGAATCCAATCCAAAATTACTGTAATTATTGAGATAGCAATTGTATTCACAATATTCCTCTTGATTTCCATTGATCAGGATCTGCACATTTAAAAGTGAAACTAATTTGCTCACGTGTTTTAGGAACCTGGCCAATAACATTTTTGGTAGGAATTGGAAAATGAATGTTGCCTAGGATAATTTGTCAGATAATCTTTTTACTCCTTACTTAATGTGTAGTTTTTACAAACAGTATTTTAAGAACATGGTAGTTGCATCTTATTTTTTTCTGTTAGTTATAAAAAATGTATTTATTGTTGGTCTAAATCATGACATTACTAGTTAAGGACAAGAAATAAACTCAGTCCTTTTCTTTTAATGACTTGTGAATCTTCAGTGCTGATCACCTTTCAGAAACTTAACTGCTCCATGACTAGATTTTTAGAAATTTGGGTGGGTGTTGATCCTGGCATGGGTCTGAACTAAGGTGGTGAAAAATGGCTTATGATAATTGCTGTCCAAAGAGGCTCTGTCTATATAGAAAGTGTTTTCATGTACATGTGCTATGATCGTGTCCATACAGAAAGGATTGAGTTTTTCTTATTAAAAGTACAATTCTTTTGGTCATAGTCTTTTCATCGATGCAAAAGAAAAGAATCTAGAAACCTATTACAGAAGGCTGATTATAAAACAATTTCCATATTGTGCAAAATGCAACAAATCTTATTGAGTAAAAAAGTAAACAAAACATATATAGAGAAACCTCTGATAGCTAAGTAGCAATGAACAGAATAGATTTTCATTGTCTGCAGTATGCTCAGATTTGCTTTTCTTTTCAAGAAGAAATAAATGATTTTCCAACATAACAGGAAATAGAATTTACTCTTTCTAAAATGCTCTTGACATAGAAAAACATGTTTTAATATTAGTGCTATCACAGCATTTAAGGCATCACCATCCCCCCATAGGTTTTCTACTCTTAAATAAAAAAGGAAAAATCCTATTGTTTTCCTAGGTTCACTTTGCCTCTAGTGATTGATGTAGAATTTTACTGCCATCCAATGGCAAGGACCTATTATAGCCTAAGTAAATGTCTAATGCTTTTTGATCAAATTGCTGTCTAGGGAATTTAACTTATTTAGTACACTTAGAACTTACATCAATACATCTCTGTTCGTTACACAGTGAGAAAGAAATATGACTACAGTATCAATTTATTCCGTATTCCCTAATTCAATTTTACTCTGAATTACTAATATTGTGATACATAATTACCTAAATGAATAAATCAACCTAAGCTACTCACTGAAAAGAACATTAGCGTATAATATTAATTTTTGCCTGTACCTTGTCACGTTAGTTTAAAAGATTCCTTTCACTACAATTAAGAGAATTTTCCTATTTGTTAAATATTCTTTTGCTAAAATACTTTTCTCCATTCTACTGACAATTTTTGGAGATTTCATAGTTGTTCTTGTACATGAAAAAATTGTTTTATGATGCTCAAACATATTATGGGGGGGGCTTGTGCATTTTTTTCCTTTTTACTCAAACCTTTAGGACAGAAAGATAACTGTTTAAAACTATAATCTGAAATATATGAATTTTGGTACACTTTTATCTTCTATGCTTTTCAGAATCAGCTTCAACTGGCAGTCCAACATAAAAGTAATTTTCTAGGGTTCTAAAAAGCAATCTAAAGTTAACACACTTCATTTTTCAAGTGTTTATTTTACAGAGGAAACAATATAGATACATCTAAAGGAAATAATTTCAGATCTTGGCCAGAAAATAAAGCCAAGTCTCCATCTTGTAGTATTAACCAAAATTTTCAATAATCAGTGGTTGTTAAAGGCAAAAAAGACCTAGGAGGACGGAGGAAAATATAAATTTAGAAGAGAAGAAAAAAACCCAACCAATAAAAACCAGACAAAGAATAAACTGTTACTTCTATTGTTTCATTTTAGCTAGAAGACTCCTCATGTACTGTAATTTTGTTAGGATTGCTCTCCACTGCCTGTTAAAGCAACTGGACACACACCCAGTGACATAAAAGAGATCGAAACCATGTCCCCAGTTGTGCAGTTGTATCTCCTCACACAGATGGTTGCCTTGTGTGCCACAGGTGTATTTCAATTCAAACTTTTTTAAAAAAACATTTTTGGCCTCACAAAGATGCAAACAGTGGATATTTAGTTTAAGAATCAGAACACGTAGGAACACTAAGATGCTATGTTGATCTCTTGCCATTATTTCAATTCTTTTTAACAACTTCATGGCCACAATCTTTGACTATTACCATAGCTGTATAGAAAGAATAATCTTTGATTAAATTACATCATCAACGTGGAACACTCCACAGCATGTAAGATTACTGGAGATAGAGCAAGAAACAGAATAAAGAACACAGTCCCAAAAGACTCAGACATATGCCTTAGGTGTCCATGCCTTAGACAAATTCTACCCTTATGAATAGAAAGTTAAAACTTTCCTTCTCTAACTGAAATACATTGACATTAATCAGCACAAAGTCTTTGGAGTGCATGTGCAGAGAAAAGAGTACCACACTTAAAGATATCAAAATTAAAGTAGGTATGTGTATACTGTTTGTTATTGTAATTCTTTAATACTCAAAGAAAAACAGAAAAGTACAATAAGAAAATTAGAATAATGTGAAATAAGTTACTTGTATTATTGTATTTATTCTGTAATTAATATCAAGACACCACTACTGAATTTGGAAAACTCAGTTTACTTTTCTCAATATTGCTACAGTAGCAACTGACTGGAAAATGAGTGAAACACATCTCTACACTTTTAAATTTGAAAATAAATTTTCATGCAATGTTGATGTTCACAAAATTTATAACTGGTGGAAAACAGGGATAGATTGCCATGATATCATGACGTTCAAATGTGTTTGGTTCTCCGCACACCGTTGAATTTAGATTGTCAAAGAGCACCAGTCTCAGAAAAGGAGTGTAGGTGAGTATGGCACACATGTTCCTCATTGGGAATATCCATTTATTGCTAGCTAAGTTGCTAATTCATTTTATAAAATATTCCTATTGCTATAGTTCTCAATGTTTCATGTATAAGCTTATGCAAATTTATTGAGTGAAATCAGTTCTGCATTAATTTCTACAAAAAGCTACACTTTAACTTCAATTTTAATATTCCAAGTCAATATACCTTTCGTGGAGCAGATACTTACTCCTATCCCTCACATTCACCTTATCCAGTTTCTATAAATCAGTAGGAGGAAAAATTAATTTCAACCCATTTTTCTTTCATGTTTTGAATAATAGGTAGTTGGGTTTTTTTTTCCCTTCTCTGTTCTTTGAAGGAAAGGTCTGTGTGACAGCTACTAAAGCTGCACTGGCTTTGTAGCCCTCATTTTATGAGACATGAGAGAAGATGCTCTCTGCATGAGTCTCCATGAGTTCAGCCGGCCACAGCACATGGGCAGGCTTCAGGAAATGGAGACTTCCCCCCACTTCTGCACACAGATGTGTGTGTGTGAAGATATCTGCTAGTGAGGGGCACTGCAGATCACAGGCATAGCACACAAAGTGAGTCCATGAGCTGGGTGAGGTGTGCTTGGGCAAATTTGGGGCAATACCATCACTCCAGTGCTCCTGCCAACACAAGCAGAGCTGGTAAAGTGAATACCGTGGAGAATTCAGCATGTGTCATTTGTTAACAGGCTAGAGTTGCCTCTGCTCAGCTATTTCACCCACTGCAGGAAATATCATCAGTCTATCCATCCATGATTTCTTGTGGCCAAGAGGGGAAGAGACCTGTGTAGTGTCAAGAGGCGGCACACATGGCCCTGCCATCAGCAAGAAGGAGCACCAGCCACCAACCTTACCCCACGAGAACTTTCTGCTCACCATCTCCCTCCTTTCACTCTCCACATGGTAATGCATATTCAAACAATTCATCAAAATAACCGGAAGGCAAACACCACTGCATCGTCCCCATCACTGAATAAACTGCTTACAGTCAATCGTCTTTTTCCTAGTTTAATTTTCTTTGTGCATATTATAATGTTCCATGTGCTCAGTGACAGTCACTTGTGCAAAGCTGCATTTCATTTCCTCTGACCACTGAAACTGTGATCTGATTTACTTGCCTGAAACAAGTATCATGCACAGATTTTAATTATTTAGCCATGATTTAGCATGCATGATATATGGGTATCATTATCAATGGCTGCAATATCTCTCCTTTTGGCTATTTAACATGGGGAAGATGCTCTTTGTTATTAACGTCTGTTCATCAGGGACACAGACCTTCTCAGCATTACTAGCACCTTCTGTTTTTGTCAGGAGAAAGGAAAGTGATCAAGAGCCTCATCAGAGCCTAATTTGGCACTGATGTGTTTTCCTTTCTCTTATCTTAGGCTAGATCTAAATTGTTCCTTAAAATTACAGTAGCTGTTAAAATACTGCTCAATAACTAGATCTGCCTAGGCATGGACTAAGATGGTACAGATACAAATGTAACATTATTCAACTGTTATGATTGTGTGTGGGCTACAAGATGAAAAATAAGTTAATAAAAGATGTGGTGGAATTAGAAAATAAGATTAGTGAAGTGCTTTAACTGTGAGACCATCTTCTAGCTATGAAAAAATGTCTAGTCTTATTTTTTCCCCACTAAACTCATGCCAGTTCTCCTGCAGCCCCAGTGAAGGCCTCAAAGCAGAAATGTCCCCTTCACATTTAACCTTGTTATTATAGCAGGTATTTTATTAAATTTTTAAGGCTGCATCTTGGGTACACAGTAAAACAAGGCTCTGGTCCTCGGCTGCTGTTCTCCGTGCTGTTATGTCAGGGGCACCCAGCTGTTTGCAGAAGGTTGTCCCTGCTCAGCTGCTTTCCAGGTGGGTCTACACCAAAGGGATGGGTATATTTGAAAACAGACTGCACTTGAACTTTTTTGCAGATTCTTCTAAAAGCAAAGGTAAACAAAATAAAAAGGATTTCTACAAAAGCATTTGATTCTGTGAGTGCTGCCAATATTAACTGAGAATAACAACGTTTGTGCTCCAGACCTGGATCTTATTTCTTCCTAAAAGAACGCATCAAAATCTGATCATGTAGATAAAAGAGGAAACTTCTCATGAATATACTCTACGTGATTAAAACTCCAGCTCCCTATGGTTTAGACCTGGAAGACATTTTAATTATCTATCTAACATCTTGCTATTTCTGGAATTTTGACTGCAAATGTGTCTGACATAGTGTTTCATGGAGTATCCCTTCCGCATATTGCGCTTTTTTTTATACTCCAGATGTACAGTAAACAACAAAAGCCTGTTTTATCTCTTATCCTTCATCAGATGAAAGTGAAAGATAACTAAAAGGAAAAAAAAACTTTTAAAGAATATGTTTTAATTATAGACATCCTGCTTATAATGTAAAGTCCCATAACAATTTCAAATATGCATTACCAAATAGACTCAAACTAAGCAGAACTGAAAAATTCAAACATTAATACTACTGTAAACAAATTTTTAAAAAAATCAGCACAGAAAATTCTTACAGTCTCCTTATTTTTTCAGGCAATAAATAGTCAAATTTTTGCACATAATCATAATTTTTAATCAATTTTAGCAAATTTCTGTACCATCCTGCCAACAACTAGTAGCACACAGGAAAAAAAAATTACCATGATAATCATAAGCATGTTTTGGTTCTGAATACATAAGTAAGAGCAACTTAATCACCAGGGTGATTTTCCAAATGTAATCCAGCCTATGGGATAATACTCAGAGTATGCAAATATGAACCTAAATGCAGCATATAACCTAACGCAGCATATGAAAGGTTGATATCAAGCTTACAGTAGAATGTCTTTACCGTTTATATTGGAATGACCACATAAATACTGCTTTACAAGCATGGAGTTATCATATACACTGAATAAGAAATATGAAGGAACTTGGGCAGACTCAACCTGTGCCGAGTGCTTGAGTGGTTTCTAAAATTGCCTTATCAATTCTTAAGCTAGAGCATTGGACTAACAGTTTAATATATCTAAAGTCTTAAACATTTTCTCTGGCACTAATCTATTTCCTGGAATAGTCCCTGAGTTTAAATATGAAGCAAAAGACTGATATGTCAGGTCAGATTTTGACCCACAGGAAATGTCTACACAATGAAAGTGACTGCAGTGACAGGCTGAATGAGCTGGTGATGATCAGAGCTTGCAAAGCAGAATTGTTCTGTGTAGCTTGTCCAAGCAGGGCTTACCTTTGTTGCCCAAGCAGTATTTGCTGCTGCACTTGGCAGCCTCTGGCAGGACGTGTTAGCTGGAGCACGGCAGCGTGCAAGCATGGCTGGCATCTGAACCAGAGACTCCATGACAGCTGGCACCCACAGCTGTGCCAGCACGGGCTGTGCTCTGGGACACTTCACTGCTACTGTGGCTATTACCTCCAGTCAGATTAATAATTATTTCAGGATTTGTAAAAAACTTTGTAAAAGAACTCTCTAAACTGGGGGTTTGTAAGATAGGTCTATGCATATGATATTTTCATATGGGGGGAGTGAAAAGCAAGAAAAAATAACTAGTGAATTGATATGTACTTTGTAAAACTAGATTAACCACTCTGATAATAATCTAGCTGGTCTTTGTCTACATACGTATGCCTGTAAATTCATCAACTGATTCCTACATCCATAGTTTATCTTTTGTAAGCCTGCTTTTTCAAAGCAGTCATGTCGAACTCATTTTATGTGATGGGCCTCATCTGATACCCTGGAATTTGGTAGCAAACACTTTCAAAAGAAGTTAAGTTAAACATTATTGACAGAAAAATAAGTAATAATAATAATAATTTCAGTCAGCCAAATTTGAGTTATTTGCCGTGGGGGCAGGGACAGCTCAGGACCACCTGCTCAGGTGCAGCAAAATGACAGGGGTCTCAGGAGCAGGCAAGTACAGCTGGTCTCCTGTCACATGGGGCGAGAGCCAATATACCATCTCAATATATGATGGCTGTGTATGTGCTCAGCTCCTGTGTTGTCTGACTGTGTTTCCATGCACAGAGGAAAGCTATCTCAAGCCAGTCATATCCAGCTGGGTCTTCTAAGTCCACTCAGGTTTTTCCCACTGAACTGAACATGTGGAAATATTCTTGGTAGCAAGCAGACATCAGAAGGGCTATTTTGGGCTTTAATGTAATAAACTCCATGAAACCAGGTGCTTAGAGCATAATGCAGGTATACCAAATAGCTCTGCAGGAGACAGCTTTGATACAGCAAAACCATACTGTTTTGGAGCTAATTGGTTGGTCCAACTGAACCACGTTTGATTTCTCACAGAGGTGCTGTGAGATTACATGTGTACTGTGCTGGGTTTGAATTCTATAATGCTTCTCTGCTTCTCCAAGCATTTGCATGAAATATCACCAAGTTCCTCACTCTTACAGAGAAAAGAGTTGACTGTGTTTGGAGAGTTGCTGGTACGCACACATACATTACATGCGTGCTGCTGCTGAACTACTATAACAATACAAACTGTGGTAGCAGTGCCTCTAAGCTGAGTAAAAGTAAAGCACCTGGAATAGCTTTTGAAAGCAACATGCTACATGAAAATACTGACCTATTGCTTCTTACCAAAAACATTATCCAAATTTTGTTCTCCTCGAAGCGCAGGAATGTTTAAAACACACATCTGGGGCAAAGACAGCTTTCAAAAATGTCTTGCATGCTAAACTCTGATTTTGATCCATAAACTCCCCTACACTTATGCTAATTCTGCTAATAAGAGTTTTCTGAGTGACCACTTCTGCTCAGCGTCTCTGCACATCAGACCACATGCAAAAATCCTTCATGCAAGGTTTTGACCATTAATGTTCTGATATGGTAACAAAGTCACCAGGCTATCAAAACTCACTGCTACCTCTTAGCAAGGCATCCTCATATTGGCAAAAATAAATGCAGGGTATTGAATTTACAATAGAGTTGTTTCCAAGCATATCAAACTTTAAGTTAATAGACTAATTATAGCTATGATAATGCCTGAGATAACCCATACCAAATTTCATGTTCAGAATGAAACATATTTACTTCTGAACCTGGGTGGAGAAGGTTTGGGGCTGTCACTGTGCCACCTCTGAAGGGTTAACAGCAGCACTCACCCAGTGCAGCTGAAAGGCTAGCCCTACCCTGGATGGGGCTAAAACATCTGCAGACTGGGCTTTCCTGACTGGTTGCTGCAGTAAAGGAGGGAGGTAACTCTTCCTATTGGCCAGGAAACAGCTGAGTTGGAGGCTTTCCTTATGCTCCTTTAGCGTGAAAACCAGGGGTGTTGACTGGAAGTGGTAAGTGATTTACATGGATGTTATGGTCACAAACCCATGCTGTGTAATGGAAAATGGTGGTGTTTCAAAGAGGGTTGGCAATAAGGAAGAGATATTTGTGTAGAGGAGAGTTCCCAGTATCAGGTTAGTCTGTTGAAGCGGTTATTCCTGTGGCTCCCAACTTTCTCATCAGGGATTCTGAAGAGTTATAAGTGGGTTTAATAAGAAGGCTGTTTGGCACAGTGGAGGATATTCATAGTCATCATGAATAAGAACAGGCAAGTGTGGACCATCAAAAGCTTGCTTGCTGATTCCCTGAAAACCAGTTTTTCAAAAGCAAGTACTTGTATTATTTGAAGACAAACAGCCAGCCAAGAAAAAACGAATTGTTGTGGATACTGTAAATGTAGTGGACATATGGAAACGTAGGCTTACTGTTTGACTAGGTTAGGAGTAGTGAGGACATCAGTTCCTGCATTTTGATACAGCTGTAGATAAGTGTTGCACAGTGTTTCAAATCAAGCGGAATTGCCATAATGGGAAGCTAATTTTCTGGTGTTAGATAATGGGGCTGGGTTGATTTTCCTCCTTCTTTCATTCAAGACCTAGTTGTGAAGAATGACAAAATAATATGAAAACAAAGTTTATGAAGAGCACACAGTGTGGTAGGTGATGTGTCCAGATACTGGTTTTGTGTGTTTTCTCTCTCTTCTGGAAGCAGCTTTAGAGCTTGAAAGGCAGTTCAGTCTACTTAATCATTGCTAATCCAAGAATTCAAAACATGGAAAACTGTTATTTATGCCATGAAATTGCTCCAAAGGTTAAAAGTCTTATATGCCAACACAGCAAGTTTCCCTTGAGTTTTTGTCAAGTCTGAATTTAAATGGCTTTGAGTCCAGGTAATTCCAGGCCAATTAGCTTCAACCACACTGAACTTGGAAAATTGCCTCTTTCAGGAAAGGGTGAGATTGATGCCTAGAAAACCCCACTTGTATTCTGCTCCAGGGGCCGGGTATAAATCTTTAGTGTTCTCATTAATCTTTTAAGCTGGGAAACATAAACATCTGGAAGCTTGCACTTTCAGAGTTCTGTAACAACACCTCCAACTGGTTATTTCACTTCTTTTGTCTATAATAATGCCCCATTTTATTCCCTATGTATTATTCATATATACCTTAAATTTAATCACCAGCCCACTAAAGTTAAAATCACACTACACCTGAGATATAAACACCATCACACTGGAGTTGAGAACACATTATGCCTTATCCATAATTACTATCATGCTGAGGTAAGGTTCCCACTTTTTTTTTGTAGATACCACCAAGGCTTTTCCGGTTAGCTGTGCCTTTTCATACCTCTATAACAAATGCAAAATGTTCTTTTGCTCTTGGGTCCTTTTCTCTCCAACTGGAATTTTTTTTCATTTCACGTTCAGCCTTCTAGTTAGCTGTTTTCTGCCACATGTGAAAGTGCTGTTTGCCAATTAGGGATGTGCTGCCTTTGACTGCTGAAAGCACTCAGGGTGTGTCCTTCATGTTCCCCTGCAGAAGCACCACTGGGGGCTCCTTATGTTACACAGGGAACATCTCCTTTGCCTGAGCTAGCAGTTCATGCCCTATGCTCATTCCACCTGGCAGTCCCTGTTTTCACTTGCTCCCTGGACAATTTTGTGATTTCAGTAGTGAACAAAGACACTAACATAGACCTGGCAGAGTATTTCTGCAGACAATTCTATGGTATTACTGGGACAGAGATTCTACCAGTGCTCCTGTGCAGCAGGACAGTGTGCAGTGGACTGGCAGCATGCCTATGACTGCAGCACAGAGGGCTTCTGCTATAGCCCTGAACATCCCCACTGTAAATGGCATCACGGAATAAAACTGGCCGTGTAAGCTGGGCATTCTGTTTAATTACTAGGTCTTACCTATTCAGAGTTAGAGGTTTCCACAGATGATTGCTGTTGATTACCTGTCTCTTCTGTAATTTTCCAAGAAGCATATTTGCTTTGGTTTGTTCGGTTTTTGGGTCTCTAGTCTCTTCAATTCACCTTGTGTTACCCAGTTCTGATGTTGTCTCTTCATAACAAATAAACATGCATAATAAATGTAGCTGTGCTGCTTAGGGACATGGTTTAGTGGTGGATTTGGCAGTACTAGGTCAGTTATTGGACTTGATTTGGAGGTCTTTTCCAACTCAAAGGATCTATGAGTCTACGTATAACATATAGAATGTAATCGCAGAATTCTCAAATGGCCTGGGTTGGAATGGGCCTTAAAGATCATCTAGTCCTAACCCACCCTGCCATGTGCAGAGACACCTTTCACTAGACCCAGTTGCTCAAAGCTCCATCCAACCTGGCCTTGAACACTTCCAGGGATGGGGCATCCACAGCTTCTCTGGACAAACTGTGCCAGTGTCTCAGCACCTTCCCAGTAAAGGAATTCTTCCTGATATCTGATCTCTTTTTGTTTAAAACCATTCCCCTTGTATCACTATCTGCCCATTTAAAAGTAGTTTTCCCTCTTTTTCATAAGCTCCCTTTTAAGTATTGGAACGGTGCAGTGATATATACAATAAGTAATAAATCATGGGTGGAAACTTATTGTTGGACTGCACCTGTATCTTGTTTTCAACTTGTACTTTTGTCAGGTCACCTAACAAAACCCTGTCTGAGGAGGAAAAAAATGATACAAAGCTTCAGGCAGGAAATAATTACATTTAAGTGGCCTAAAAGCTGCATAGGTGCAACAGATTTCAATATATAACTAGTAAGATTCAAATTTATTGAAATAAGAAATGCTGGAAGTTTTTACTTTGAACATTTTTTAACTTTATTTTTTAATGGAAAGCAAAACCAAGTTAAATGCAAAAAAAAAATTGGCTTATGTCTGTGTTAAACACAAAAATGTTATGCTTTGTTCGGTTTCTCAGTATTTTTGTATGCTTTATATCAAGGTAATATATGCATTTGCTGCTTTATACAGAGAGCTGAACTTTTCTCCAGTCTTTTTCAATACCTGGGGCCAACAGTGCAAAAATTGAGTGAGAAAACTTTATTTCAATTTTTTGTCTGGCTATATAATTAAATCCACTAATATTGTTCTAATGCTGCCTTTGTTCCAGAACTGACAGTGGTGAGTGCTACATCTCACCTTATGTTATCTTCAAGAAGCCTTTCATGCTTATGTATTTAATTATCTGGCATTCTTTTAATGTATTTGTCAAGCGATCTGAAACATATTATTGCAATACCATATCTGCAATAGTCTCTCCACATAAACAAATGTGCTTCTTAAGTACAGCATTGAGAACTCCCTCTGGTAGGATTCCCAAACTGCTCTGCAGGTTGCTGGCTACAGCAGACTACCAAAACAAATCTCTTACCATGATCAAGGTCAGAGCCAGGTCAGTCATTCACAGAATATTACATCTCTTCTTGGAAGCAGGAAGCATTTGATATTTGATTTCCCTATGCACCATTCTTTGATGGATTTTCCTTTTCTTTCCTGCAGAGGGAAGAAACTGTTATGTTAAAACTGTTATATATATTTACATGTAATGACTGATATTCATTTAATGTTGATAGTGTCCTGGAAAATCATTAAGGAAATGCATCTTCTGGCTCTGCAAAAGTATGTAGTGTGCTATTCTACTGGAGTCTAAGTAATCCTTTGTGGAAAAGTGCGTTCACATGAGGACACTGGTCAAGGTGGTTTACAATCACATCAGTTATTTCAGTAAATGTTTAATCCCCAAGCAGACTTTGTCAATGATTAATGAAGGATATAGGAGAGGAATACTGCTAGCACTTCAGATGGCCAAGTTACCTTGGTAATTGTGCTGGGCTAATTTGAAAGAATAAGACCAAGGTTTCCATTTTTTGTTTATGTATGTATATACAGCTATGGAAAACTAGCTGGCTGATACTGCGACTGAAAACTGAGCATGGTGTATGTGTGCTTCAAAATCCTTTGAATCCTATGGTTCTGATAGCAAAATTACCAAAGAGATTACTGAATCCATGGATGGAATCCTGATTTTCATTTCACAGTCTTCTCACTTTTTTAATTCAGACTTGACAAAATGTTTATTTTGAATAGTTTTTTTGTTGTGGGGATTTTTATTGTGGTTTAGCTTCTTTTTTTTTTTTTTCACCCCTCGATTTATACTTCCATCGGTTTTTCCTCTCCTGGCTCTTGAATACTAGGGCTCTCAATGTCTTCTGGTATAAGAAATACCTAAAAATCTGGATAGGTTATGGTTTACCTTTCATCTTTCTTAAGAAAGTCGTCTTTTGTCAGTATGCTGTGAGTGTTGTGGTGCTGGAATGGAGGAAGAACTTTGGTTTTTTGACATCAGAAATTACTAGAAACCCAGTTAACTGAAACCAAATTCCTCTCTGTGACAAGATTGGGCAGCTCTGTATTCCAAGAAGTCCAGGGTGATGTGCTTGATGGCAAAGTGTTCTACTGCAGCAATGATAAATGAGATTCCCTGGTAGGTTATACTTATACTGCAGTGTGAGAGTCGTCCCTCATGCTGTCACAGTCCTTCATGAAGGACCTTAACACACAACCAGTGAACATGGGAGACTAAGTTCAAAGTGTGTTAAGCAAAAGCAACACCCTGGAGATACCAAAGTGCATGTGACTTAATTCTCTCCTAATTCAACCACATGCAGAAATGCTTCATTTTACTAGTTAATTTGTATGTTGCTCAGATATATCTGGTGTTCTAAGTGTTGAATTTATAAAAGATGGCATCTGAGGTATTCATGAGCTGTGCTTATACATTATCCTTAAAACTGTACAATGAACCATGTAATACATTAATTTTATAATAGATATTACAAGTCTTGTGTGCGGCTGATTAAACTAGGAAAAAAGTGTCATTTTCTTCAGTTTTGAACTAAGGAAACTTAGGCAAGTATTATCTGGATTACACACACTGAGTAGCAAAAAGGTTGCAAGTATGAGTAGCAGTTGGAGTTTATCCTGGTAAGTAGAAAGAAAAGTGAGAAGTCAGATGACAACTGAACTAGTGTGAATCATTTCATACAGGATGTATTAGAGGGGAGCCAAATACCTCACTGTTGCTGGTCATCCTAATCTTGCTGTGTGGAAATCCTGGGTCATGCAAACAGAAATACCAAAGGTTCTTCTCCTAGCTTGACAAAGTGTGTAATCAATGATAAATTGTACTTATTTTGGCATTTGTGTCTTGTTATTCATGAGAGATGAAGACTAAAATGTGAAGTAAATCCTAATACAGAGTGCCTGTGATGGATGGTTGGCTTTCTCTTATTGTTGTTTATAGTGCTTTAACTGCTTGTCATTAAAGACTAAGATGGTAGAAGGGGGGAAACTGCTTTGGAAGTTTTTATGGCTCATTACCTTCCTATTTATTCTCTTAGCCTCCAGTGTCCTGGGCGAGATATTAAAAATCTTTGCTATTCTTGGAAAAAAAATCCTAAAAACAATTTCACTAATTTCCTTGCAATCAGTTTTACAGTCTAACTGACCAGGAAGCTCAAGTTGAGTTCAGGGATGCCAGTCACTTTCCATGGTTATTTTTTGGTAGAAAGACTAATATTTGAGGCAGCCACTTCTGCCAGCCTTTGATGAGGATGGTGACTGTCATTCACAAAGCTACGTATGTCATTTTCATTGCTTGCATTAAATCCAAACCTGAAATGGTAGAGGCTTTCTTCTGTTGACAAACCCTGTAGGTGCTGGATTAGTGCAATAAATACAGTGGCCTTTCATCCAAACAGCCTCCCTCACTGAAAGAGAAACACATAGATGCAGATAATGTACCTTTTTGGTTTCTTCTCTCCAATTATGCTAACAAGCTCCATGCTGAGAAAGGATTAGGGCTGATGGACAATCAAAGACAATGATTCTGTCTTGGTAAAAAGGTGTGAAAAGATATAGGCACTAGAGTTGGAATTATTAGGCATACCTGCAGGAGGCCATATGACTAAGTTAGGCCATGAGAGACTGAAGTATAGAAATTGCTTAGTCACTATTCTAAGCTCTTCAATGACATCTTTAACACCTTTTGATTCGAAAGGAAAAGCCACAATGCAAACATTCCCCTGGCAGGTTCTGCTCAGTGTTTGCAGCTCAGCAGGGCAGCACGACACCTGGCTGAGTAAAATTCCCAGTGGGAGAGCTGCACTCGCCCTGCCAGCAGGGCACGGGCACCTGCAGGTGCTCAGAAAGCAAAGCCGGAGATTAAGGAGGCAGGAATATCCTATGGAATAAGCCCTCTACCAATTTCATTCTGTATTCCATAGTAGGAGAGGAGTGAATTAAAAGGTAGAATCAAAGAGAAATATTAGGTAAGTCCCTCTCATACTTTTTATTAACCATCTTATTGCTTCTTTGAAGCACTTCAAATAGACAAAGCAAGATGGTCAGAGAAAGAAAAAATTTCTTGTTCAAGTGCATTACTAAGCAATTATGACTTACTTTTAAAAAATAAAACGTCTACGTGATTTCAGAACCTTTGTCTTTTACTCAGGCTTTCCTGAAGATATTTTACTTTAATTTCAATAAGAAAGATTTAAAGACTGAATCAATTTTATCTCTTCTTTGTAGCTGGCTATTTATTAACCTTTTAAAATGTATTCCTGACTTTTTGTGTGCAGTTCTTTTGGATCTCCATAAGTATATCTTGCCTGCTCTATGTCTTTGTGGAGTATGATTACTAACCTGTGAAACCCAGTTGTGTCCAATTGAACTAATCATAAAATACTATGTAAACATCTCCTTGCATCAAGGATATATATTAAGTTACATTCCACCAGACAATGCGAAATAAAAATATTGTAACTGAGAAATGGGTATCTAATACAAATGTTATTAATGTACCTCCCAAAGACTGCTCAGAGGCAAAGGTGACCGCAGGGGCGGAGGTGGATGGTTACAGGCTGCCTTCTCTAACATCTGTGTAAATACTGGAGCGGTGGCCCCTCTAAGTTACAAGGGCTGCAGTTTCAAATATTAAACTACAAAAAAGTCTGTCTGTGACTGTACTAAAGAAATTGCGTTTAGTATCTTTTCTTTTTTCATTTTGGCTTGCTAGTATTAAGAAAAATACCAGAAGACCACCAAGGAAGAAAGGGGCAGGAAAAGGACATAGGCATAATGAATGAATGCCAAGATTTAATTGACACAGTAGCGGCTTATGCTGTCTGTTCTCTCTGTGGAGACGTTACCCTTTGTATGTTGATAGCAGTAATCTTCCAAAGAACTCTATCAAATGGAGTTGTAAACCCTCCAATTATATATATATATCTTTAAATTGTATTCTTTTCCCCCAAAGCCAAATATCCTTAACATTAAAACAGCTAAGCAGAATGTTTAGAATAAGTTTTGATACCAAGAAAAGACACTTAACTGTCAAAAAAAGCCTTAATGTGATCATTGCTGTAGAGGCACCAGTTGTGCAGAGGAAGGGATAGATAGGTGGTTTAAAATGGGAGACTGGGCCACTAAAGACCTATGTTTGATTCTATCTCTTCCAATTTTCCTGGTAGACTTCTCCGAAAGCCTGATGTTTTTCACACCCAGCTTCAGGTTCAGTTTGCAAACAGGTGTCAAGATACCTATGTAAGAATGCAAATACGATTGTGTGTTACAATTTATAAATTGCTTCACTGTGTTGTTTTAAGAATGTATGGAAGGAAAATGTGGTTGACTATAGATGTAGCCTGCTATATATGTAGGAAGATGATAACAGGCTGGAAACGACCAGTTCTAAATGTCATCATTTTTATTTTCTCCTCAGTGGAAAGAAATGTTGACACAGGGAGGTCTTATGACCAGTCCAAATAAACACATATCAGCAATAACAAAATTAGAGAAAATTTAAAGTTTTACACTGCAAGCAGTCACCTGAGCTTAATATCAGTTACAACTTCTGATTATAGTTGGTTTAGGTAAAACCTTTTTTACAGTAGAATTCTCAGGTAGAGTATTTATAAGAAAACATTAGATTGGATCAGAACTTCTTTGCTGCACATGGGAAATATTGTGGCATTACTGTAGAAGTTCTTTTAAATGAGGTGGCTCCGTGATGTATGAGGAATTTTTTTAAAAGGAAACTGTGAGGTTCAGTAATGATCTAGAGAGATTTTCCATGGACTCTTTAAGACCTGAGCACACTGTGATGGACACTGATTTATATCCATAAACAGCACTTTGAATATTTCCATCTCCCTCTCTGTGTTTTTATATTTACCTGAAAAGCATACATCTCACAGCAATACAGGTTTAAGTTCCAGTCTAAACCAATGCTTCTATATTCTGGTTTCTGTTGGAGGTGGGAGGGAAGGCATAGAGGGACAGTGGAGGAAGTATGGTGCAGAATTGCTAATACCTCAGTGATAAGGTATTTTCCTAGTTAGCACAGAGGGTAAGTTGGTTTTAAACAATTGGAGGTAAAAGACAAAAAATCAGAAAGTTCACAACCATGCAGATATAACCATTTTATGTGCAGCATATGGGTCTTCTGTATAGAACTCCTATAAGTTTTATTGATCATGGCCTCCCCTGTGACTGTGTCAATGGAATAATTTATGTAAAAAAAACAAAAAAACAAACCAGTGAAGCACTCCTGACTAATCATGATGTTCTTCAGATGAAAGTTTTTAGGCAACTCAGCTGGTATCTGACTCAGCTGTAGCCACTCAAGGGAGCCAGAGAGTAAGATTTTAAATGAATCACCTTGTATTTAGAAATAAGTCAATCTAGCCACTGGGCTGTTGCATTAAAAAGTGTCTGGCTTTTTGCAGGATGCTTTTATTGGAAAGATAATAGTTCTAGCATAGGCTGGGTTCAGCAGTGCCAGCCTGGTCTGGGGCATGGGATGGGAGGCAGGCAGGCTGGAGTGAATGGCACAGAAGTGCTG
This sequence comes from Pithys albifrons albifrons, assembly GCF_047495875.1. NCBI lineage: Eukaryota > Metazoa > Chordata > Aves > Passeriformes > Thamnophilidae > Pithys > Pithys albifrons. The sequence continues at coordinate 12,841,175 of NC_092468.1, read as the reverse complement.
CGCTGCTGTTGGATGGCTCTTCCCCAATGACTTTCCAACACAAAGAGGATCTCTCTTGCTCATGAAATAGCAGCAGAAAACTGGTACTGGATGAATTTCCTGCTTTTAGATGAAATCAAAGCAATATTTTTACAGCAGTATGCTGCTTTATTGACAAGAACAAAAGCATATTTTTTATGGTATCGGTGTTTACCATTTCCCAAATTTTTAATTGGAAGTTAATGATGTATGGATTTTCTAGTAACTAAATGAATATTTGAACCGCTGCAAGTTGCTTTAATAATTGTTCAGCTAATAGTTTAAATTGTCTTTACTTGTGCAAAGTCATATAAATGGTAAAAATTAAAAATTAATCAACTTGATTTACGTAACTAAAAGCTGCCATCTAATGGATATTTTTCAATAGAAGACAGCAGTAATTATGCCGAAAAAAAATTCGTTCCCGTAGTTTGAACGATTATAGCAATTTCCACAGGGGGATTTCGCAGTCAGGTTCCAGTTCTGGGCAACAGTGATTAATATAATGGTTATTAATGAGAATTCATTTTTGTACATCGAGGGGTGTTTGGGTGTCAGTGTTCCAAAAGCAATGTGGTTAGCATATTAATTATAAAAGATAGCATTGTACTGGTGACTAAGTAACTATATTGATTTTTTTCTCGTTTTCTGTGATGTGAAAGGTCAATTAGACTTATAGAAACAATGGAGCCTTCACAGCAGGAACTATCATTTCGCTGTGCTGACATCTTTTTAGCCATGTACAAAGTTCATTAAATGTGCAAAGGTAGTAATGTTAAAAGGAAGAAAGTGATTGGGTCAGAGGTCACCAACCATGGCAAGCTGACAGCCTCTTGTGGATTACACCACGGGAGCTAAGTAATAGTGAGAATTGCCTTTCAGGTTGCCCACTGGGACCGAGGGGAATGAAGTCATAAGCAGCTAACACTATTGGGTTAATTAAACGGATTATTGACAGCAGCTTTGTTTGTCTTGCTCTGAATGGGATGCTGTTAACCAAGTATTTTATTGGCTTACATAACATTAGCAAATTTTTTCATCTCGGATAAATAGATTGCCAAATTTTAACATCCACAGTGTTCCAGTAAAGAGGTATTGAACCAAACATGTCTGACACTTGTACAGTCTTCTGTTTCACTGTCTCTATTCACATGTCAGGATTTAACCTGTTCAGCTTATTTCCTTTCCATTGAAGTTAGCTCTGTCAGGTGTTAATGTCCAGACACTTTTGCAGCAAGGTTGAAAGCAGCTGAAGATCTCCCCTTCCTGAGATATTATGGCTTACTAAATAATACTGTAGTGTCTTTTGGTCAAGCATTTTTAAAGCTTTTAACAGTTTTAGTGTCTGTCTCATTTAAAACAGTGAGATTTAAAGCATGCAATGCAGAATCAGAATCCCAGCACAATGCATACGAAGTATTGTAATTTAGGACTTGATTTGATTTGTATTATTTTAATGTTTGTGGAACAGCTCAGTAAAGCATTCACGATTATTCTGGTGAAATTAATAACTTTAAAAGCACATCTGTGAATATTTCAAAATTGATTGCTGTTTCTGCATAAAAATGACAGGTTTTCATACTAAATGTTCAGGAGAATAACCCTACATTTTAATAAGTTTTCAAAGTGTTTTTCTTCACTGCTATGCTGAAAACATTATTTATATGCTAGATGTGACTAATTTGCTTGTAGTCTTCATCTCAAAACATCAGGGTTTTTACTTTTCCATGCTAAAAAGAAAGAACTTGATGTGAAGTCTCCATGTAGCAATATATGTCTGATTGCTTCAAATTTTGTGTGATCCTTCTTTGATTTCAAAATGAGCTCAGAGCTGGCAGTGCAGAGATGTACAGGTAGACTTCAAAGCTGACTTTCTTCTTCCGTTTTCCATTCTGACACTGCCATCCCTTTGGCTTGTTTTGCAGAAGCCTACAGTAATACATAATACTTCATTATGTGACAATGTTAGCAAAAAAGGGAAGCAGAAATATAATTACTCTCTTTCTTAACCAAGATGTGGAAGAAGAGTGAAGATGAAATCTCTCCTTGCATGTACAAGAGAGACACTTTATCAACTGTATTTATATAAGGAAAATGTAAAAGCATGTGTTATTGAGACATAACCAGATTGTTATTAAATAGTAATTTCTACCTTTTGAAAACTGTTCCTTTTGAAAATCAAAACTGCTGGAAATGGGAGGAGATTCAAAAGGAATTGTACATGCAGATTATTAGAGCATCTTGTTTATGTTTTAAGGATCGGATAACTTAAACTGAGAAAAGGACAAATCTGACATCTGACAGAAGCTAGCTTTCTGATAAACAAAACCTTGCCTTTCTGCATTGCTTCAATAAAATTGGTATACAGCTGTAGTCAACTACTTTTTGATAGTTAGACAGTTGTAAGGGTGTGCATTCTGTATATTGAGCTCAGGTCATTAATGACAGGCACCTCATTATTTCTTGGAGTGACTTCTCCATTACATTTTTGTAGCAATGTATGAATTAAACCCTTCATGTTGAGCTGTAATCATTGTCTTGTTAAAAGCATCCAGGAATGCCCTGTAATAATAATTTTGTGCTGTATGTTACGTTAGGAAGTAAAAACTTTCATCTTGAAGGAAGCGTCCCAGCTCTTCAGAGTTGTTAAGGCTCCATAGCCCTGTGAGATACAGAATTTTGCTGTTGTCTTGCACACAGGGACTTTGGGCAGAGTCTTGCTCTACATGTCACAGCTGCATAGCACAACAGGTATCTCAGGGCAGGGCTCTCATGTCCCAACTGTATATTCATCTGTGATTTTCTAAGGACTGGGTGCTGTATTGGTTAAGGTAGGGTCCAACAAGCAGTGAAACTCCCTGTTTCTCTAAAAGCTGTATAATATTTGCTCAGTCAAAACCTCAGCAGATAAAGAAGGTGAAATGGAAAAGCAGCTTCTGTTCACAGATACTGAGTTTCTGAAGTAAAGCAATATATGCAGGTTCAGTGGATGAGCACTGTGCTCCAGAGAGATAACTTGACACTTGTATTCACATCTTTCACAGTTCTCATCTGCAAGTGATAACTTTTGACACCACTGCCTGTGTGTGAAGAGTACTGATGGCCAGAGTAATGCACAGTTACTGTCCTCAGTAAGGCTGTAAGGCTGGCACCTGAAACATGTACAACCCTTCTAATGAAATAGCTACATGGATTTGCACTCCAAGCTTACATGATCTAATTTGAAGGCAAGTAACTGGGTCATATCTAGTACCTAAGCATGAGCCTGCATCATTAGTGTGCCTGTTATCCAGTGTTGTGTAGCATATCCACAGGGGTGCAATCTTGCCTCTGGGTGTCCCTGGTATTTGTGGTTACTTATTAGTTGCTGCCACTGGCTCTTCCTGATAAATTCCACATGTGGAGGCAAAGACTTGCAGTAGCCTGATGTCGTGATGCACTGAAGGTGTGTAGAGTAGCTTCTTCAGGAGCACTAATTTGTATGTTTTTTCATAGATACTTTTCCAAGTTATGTCTGACTTGTTGACCGAGATTTATGTACAAAAGAAGCTTTGCCCAAACTCCACCTGCAGCATGGGTTATACTTCAAAGCTGACGCTGCTTACAAAGCATTCTTTTGTCTCCACAGTGGATTTTCACCTGAATATCAAGTTGGCTGAAAAAAGGAATGGGGTGCAAAGGATTTTAAAACTAATCATATTAATTCATCTGCTTTTGTAGTGATCACAAATTAAGTATATTCTCAAAGTGGCAAGTTTTTATTCTGAAGTGACGAAAAAGTTTTGCCCTAATGTATGCCAATTCATTTAAAAACAGTAACAGGTGGATCTGTGAGCTCAGTTGAGCACAAACCACTGCATGATAGCACCATGCCTGTTCCCAATGGATGAGTGTAAGCCAGCTCCAAAACACAAGCTATAACTGCCTGACAGATGTCCCAGTGTGCCAGTGCATCACTGTTGCTTCCAGACAAACACTGGCTCGCACGTTGCCCTTCTGAGCCATGGGCATCTCTGCAGTGGCTCTTCAGCCAAGTGCTGAAAGAGTTCATGTTCATTTAAGTCTGATAAATGCCTGATGTCTGACAGGGAGACCACTTTGACATCCCATGGCAGCCTGCCTCTCAGACAGTCTGTAGATTTATAGCCTTCAGCAGATATGTTCATTCTGTGAGGGAATGTGGAGCTCACGCTTCCCTGTCATATTTCTGAAGCTCCCCCTGAACAAAACCTTTTTTTTCTGGACATTCTCTTATCTAGGTATCAGAGATTTGTTTTTCCCCTGTTTTGCATAGTATTTTTGGATTAAGTGTCCCTTCTTAAAGGGGCTGAAAAAAGAAAGCTGTGTTACTAATTACATCTCAGCTGAAAGGTAAAAATGTTAGACAAAAAATGATTCTGCCATTTCAGACATGTTTTATTCTCTATGCACCTTTCTGTTGCCCTTCAGGCTGATGTCATAGTTTCTCCACCTACGGGTAACTGCCTCATTTCAATGTTATATGAAAAATGAAGAAATTGTGCAAATTATCTCCCCACTCTGTTATGACATCATGAGCTTGAGGAAAAATGGATTAATTTATTTGTGAGGAATACAGAAGTGCATGCCTGGCTCTTGGTTTTCCATGAAAAGATAATGATGTAAAAAGAAAAGGAAGAATACAGTAAATGTTTTTTTTTAAATTCTGTTTCAAGGAGGCTGCCTTAGTGCAGAAATTGCATTTTATCACATTCACAAACTTTCTTAATGACTCTGTAGAAACTGATAGGATTAAAGCATGTGATTTAAGCTGATCACGTGTCCGGTGGCTCCAGGCGTCTTCACCTTCTTTATAAAGCTGTTGCCAATACTTCATTTGTTGTTGTTATACTTAGTGGCTTGTACTGCTCTTGAACCAGATCTCAGATTTATCTTGGTTTCTAAATGTTTCAACAGAATAGGAACCAGTGTGTTAATTTTTGAAAAGCAAACTCAGCGTGCTTATCGTCGCAGTCCAGGGGGTAACAAAACAGTGGTGTTATTCATGTATGCTATGACTGTACTGTCTTCAATTTAAAAACTAATTCTGAATCCAGAGCAATGGTGAAACAATGCCCCATTTTCTTTAAGATGGGAGAAAATGACCTGTTTTCAGGTTCACTCTACTAACCTGTACCACTGTTTGTGAAATAGAGTGGTAGAAGTTGCAAAATATAAAGGTAAAAAAGTATACACAGTGGCAGCCAAAAATCAACAGAAGCATGGGTCTTCCCCTTGTCTTTATGAAAAGTAATACCAGAATATAGAGATTTTGAGATTCTGGGATTCTAAAATAGCATATTTAAACCCTAAAATGCCAGAATTCACATTTCTCTTTTTCTTTAAATCTGAAAATTAAACCCTTTTGAATTACTGCCAGATACTTAGACCTAACATACACATGCAAACTACCAGGCCATTCCCCTTGACTCAGTATTCTGACTCTAATCAAGGCTGGTATTTAAAAGAAATGGCTGAATTACGGAGTTAACTGTCCATAGGGACAGTTTTTCTCTAACCCTCATTATTTAGATTTGGCTGATATTCCACAGCATGATGTTAAGCAACTAAGATACATCATCGATGGTGGGGACATCTCAGTTCTGCGAAGCAAATTATTTAGGTATGTTTTTCAAAACTTATTATAAATCAATCTACATTTCTTAAATGGAAAAACCATGAAATGCTGGAACAAGTTTCTTGCAAATGTATATAGTACTGCAGCATAAAAATTCTGTAGGAAACAAACTCTTATTAAAGTCAGGTTTAATGTAATAGCTTCCACATACTTCAGGGTGGAAAAAAAGTTCTATACAAATGTCCTCAGTCTTTTGGAAAGGCTGTGACCTGCATGATATTTAAAAGTCCACAGGAGTATGTAGGAATGAACACAGCAGTTGTTCCCTCATAGTATGTTATTACAAAGAGAACTGGGGGTCAAATTGCATGAATGATAAATGGAAGGTGCTTGAAATGAGTTGGTTCTTTTTTGAACATTATACATTGACCTTGGCAGTTTTGACAATTACATCCATCATTTCTAAGAATCCATTCCAGAACACCCGTCTGTTCTCTAATGTGGCCAAGTAAACAGGATTTGTGAATACACGAATCAAAGATTGATCTCCTGTGCCTATACACTGATTAACAGTTGGTTTCTTGGTGCAACTTTTTCATTCTATGAATTATGCGAAGATCATAATTCACCATGGCACACCTGTAGACAAGCATGTTAGAATGCTTTAATCTTCACTCACGAGGTCTTGGTAGAATCAATAGTTGGCTTTGAGTTTCATAAGCAAAATGGAATAAAACCATTAAAAAGCACATTGTACACAGCAAAAATGATGTTTCACTGCCTTAGTGTTCCCCTTAGCAACAGAACTTGCTGAAGACAAAGATGGAACAAACTAGGGTGGAAAACCTAGCTGCCCTCAAACATCAACATTCTTAGGCACTCAAAAAGTAAAAATAAGCATTTCTGCCTGGAAAATTTCAGCTTGTCCACCTCAGACTGTCCATGTAAACTGGTCTTGTAATCCTAAAATGTGTAACAAAGCATGCTTACAGCAGCAATTTTTAACAGGGGTGTGTTTTTTAGTAATACCTTTCTCTTTGCCAGAACATCTCTATTAATTTGAAAGGTGCTGAGGTGAATGGGCATTGCTCTGTAGCTTAGCAGTACAGTAACACACATAGAGACCCCTGAAGTACCTTTCAGTGTACTTCGACACAGTCTTTAACAAGAAACATGGAAAGCAATGTGAGCATTCACTGAAGAGATGAAGGGTGAGGTGACTGAAAAATTGAGTCTGAAGTCCGAGAAGGGTGAGACCAAAAGCTCTTTCAGCTTGTAAGGGACCCAAGTAGGGACCATTCAAACATAACTGTAAATAGCAAAATCTGAGTTTGTGGATTTAATATAAGGACATCAGCTATAGAGGCAACCCTAAAGTGGAGCTTTATCCCACTTTCTTTTAGTTCTGCTCAGAAGATATAGCAAAAAATAGAGTAGTGAGAGCTCAAAGAGGTGACTGGTGTGACAGAGTGCAGGCTTTGTGGAGATGGGCTTAGTGCAAGTGGGAGAAACAAGAAAATGTAATATTCCATCTCCTCAGCTATGATAGAAGGGTTTAGTAACTTCTGTTATCTGACAAGTATTTATATTATACTTAATTTTATTAATTTTTTAAATTACTCGGAATATAGTAGTAAAATGAAACAAAATTTTCATTCTGCAAAACCTCACTAATCTTAATTTACCTGCTGTTATTTCACACCAATTTTGGTGGGATTGCTTACACTTATGTAAAGCATATTATTGAAGGAACCAAACTTAAAATGCCTGCTAAAAATGGTCTGACTGGACTTAAAACCCCTGAAAAGTAAGTATGTGAACCACTATCATGTTCATAAACTAACTTTTGGCCAATGACCTCCTCTGTTGATCCAGATTATCTGTAGATTTATGTTACATTTGAAAATGGAAAATGGATTTTTTTTGTGTGTGTGTGTGTTTAAGCCAGGCATTTTTTGGCCAATTTTTCTCCTTAATAGAAACATTCCTTTGCCTACAATTTAGACTGGTTAATGCAGATAGAGTTTTTCTTCCTGCCCTTGCATATGCTGGTGTTCTTTCATTTTCACAGTTTTATGATGTACCTTTAGACAAACCTGCGCAAAATTCATCCACCATAACTAGATCTATTATTAATTTTTCTATTAATTTCACATATTATTACATGATAGGAATGGACAAACGTACTACATTGATGGTAAATGTTAGTCTCCCTCTCCTCCTCCTCTTCCACTGAATGAGCTATAGAAAAAGACCAAAATGGTTATGTGACAAGGAATTAAACAGATTGCAGCAGGTGGTATCACAGGTGCCTGCTTAATTCCTGTTGACAGAGTCTGTAGCTCAGGGATGGGGATGGATGGAGATTCCCTGACTGCTGGTCAGAATTAGGGTAGGGACAGAGGAGTCAGATTAATGGCTCTAGCTCAAGCCTTGAGCCTATTATAGGGGATTGTTATTATTAGTGGAATTAAACTTATGGAACAGACCACAGGTCGGAACAGTTGAGGACCCTGTGCCTGGAAGAGGTATGTGCTGATGCTGTAAACAAAGTTCTGTAATATTCCCTTGCACTCCTCTTGATAAAGGCAATATGGTCAAATCAGCATTGTCTCTCTCTCTTGCTGGGACAGAGATATAACTTCAGCAGTCTGCTTACAGTTGACTAATGAAAGCACAAAAAAGTTCAAGTTGAGACAAGCTTAGTGTAGCTGTTGCCTTGGGTCAGAGGGTGGCGAGTTCCTCTCCAACCCACTGGAAGCACTGCCGAGTTTGGACCATAAGGCTCTCAGTTGGGAGCATCAGATGTCAGTGCATGAAGGGCATGCATGGAACCCTCCTACCAGATGGGGTGCTTTGGTAATCACTTAAATCTGCTTTAGCTGATCTTCTCATGCCATGGATGGAAACTAGATTTTTGAGTTCATTTGAGCGGGATGGGAATATCTAGCAGTCAAGTACAAAGACTTCCCTTCAGACTGCACTGCTGAAACAGGAAGTATAGACAGATTAATTTCCCAAATCAAGGCAAAGGTATGCATTTACTGTAAGTGTACCTTGTGGTGAGGATTGTTTTCATGCATGTCTGTGTAGGTTAGCAATAAAATTTATAGTGGTCTGCTGTAAATAGCTCTCACCTTTGTATGTTAATGTCTAATAGTGATGGTGTCCAGGAAAATTGATTAGTCTTTGCTGAGAGACTGTAGTCACCATCCTACTAGAGGATACCAAAATCATGTGCAATAGACAGGGTAGGTCCCTTCATGAAATTTTTAAATCCTCAGGTGATTCTGGCTGAAGAAATGTGAATTCGTGCTTGTTTTCTGAAGTCACCTCCAGGCACTGGCCTGCCCATGCCTGGTTCCTACACGGTGCATCTGCCCATACACATAAGGATGTGTACAGCTGAACTGGGCTGTGTGGGTCAGGATGAGCTGCAGCACAGCTCAGCCTCTCCAGAAGACACAGCTGAGCTCTGGTTTGCTCCTGCAGTTCAGTAACTGTTACAGGTAATACACAGGGAAACTACTGCTCACTTGTGACTATGGCATGTCATCCTTACCTTCTCTCCATGTGTGCCCTGTACAGTAGGTGCAAAAAGCATGGAGAGAATGCCCCAAACCACATATATAAGGATGTTTTGAGACAGTCATTTAAATATAATCTGTCCATCTGAATATCTAGATCTGAGTGCTTGTGCCTTGCTCCAAAGACTAAGCTTTAGCTAGATCCCAATTTATGTATCTAATGGAAATGTGCTTATGGCACATAAGTAGTCCCTTTTAAAGGGATTGTCCTTTACTGAGTGATGAAATTGTAATCCATGCAGAAAGGAAACTGAGGTATACACACACTATGACTTTAATCCAAATTATGCCATACATGGCTATGCAAGGAGGCTATTCAAGTAAAAAGCTGAGAAAAGATGTTTTTTTTTTGTCGTTCACTTGATTATAAAAGATCTATGTATATTGTTGTATTATTATTTTATAATGAGTAAATGGACCTGTTTTCCTTTTGCAACCCGTGCTTTCACTTGAATATTTTCTCTGAGCTTAATTATTAAGGTCAAATTATTCTGCTTGGTTTTCCTGGTTTGTACCTTGCAAATTATGAGGAAATGGGCTAAGGAAGAAATGTGAATACTGGTTAAATATTAGGTTTTTTTGTTCTTCTGCATTGTGATGAAACTCCTTCAAGTTGCTATTCAAGTAGTTACTAATGTGTAGCCATCTTACTTACTAATTAAATATGTTTAGTTTATGCCCTAGTAATTGAGTGTTGGGTTTGCAGACAAAAGCTGGGGAAGTTTTAATGGAGGATTATCTTGAAAGGAAAGAAAGTTTTCACTAGAGCTATCCTGGCCTTCTTGCCTTTATCTAACATTGGTAATTTAGTTGGTATCATGTCTATAATGAAGTAAATTTATATACATGACTGATGTACTATTGGGTAAATTTCTTAGTGCTACTAGCTGAGTATCTTTGATGTTAAGCTCAATATGAAACAATTGCATCAGGATTTGGCATCACAGACTGAGTTTCCTGATAGCTGTCACTATCCAGGCAGTGTCAAAACTGGGTAACTACAAACCAGCTTGGCCCTGTCTATGTAAGCTGCAGCCAAAACAGCCAGGGTGCCTGGAGAACACTAGTGGGTTTTTATGAAAGCATTTGCCTGTGTGTGCTGCAGCCTCAAGCCAGTTGCTGGGCAGACATCTGAATTAAGCTAAATTGTATGTAACTTTCTTTAAGACAGACACAGTGATTTTGTGTAAAAGGTGCAGGCCTGATTTCCTGTTCAATTTATGCATTTACAGCCTGCTCTGTAGTGTCTCTTGTCTTGGTGTGACTATATAATGGTTCAATACAACATATGGATGCTACTTTTTTCTTATGTGCACATGGATGGATTATGCTAAAGCCTATGCATAAAAGATCACTTCAGAACTTTCATGTTTCTTGGTGTAAGAGGCATCAAGAGGAATGTGGAGCATGGTTGTTTTGCTTTTGTTTGTTTTAAGAGAAATATCTAGAGGCTTAATGTGTGGAGACAATTTACTGACATATGTACAGCTATTGCAAAAATGATATGAAGATATAAAGAAAATTCTTTGCCTAGTTATTTTTGTACTTTTATGATGATACCCAGTAACCCAATGTGAAAGAAAGAATAAACCACTATTTTTTTTCTATTTCCCTACTAACTTGTTGTAAGTGTTAGAGTAGCTACATCATAAAATTCCACAAGGGGCATCTCCCTGCATGATGATCTAAAATTCACAGCGTGAGCTAGATTTTTCTGTATGCGCTACTCTGGATTTGCTAAATTCTGGACATAGTTTTCTATGCTACCTGAAGCACTGTGATAGTAACAGGAACTGAAACAGTTCCAAATTGATTTGAATTTTAGGTGTAGAATCTGGTGAAAGATGAGTCTAAAGTATCAATTCCAAGACCGTACAGTGCTATTGGGCAGAGATTAGTATTTTAGTGATGAGTTTAAAGAGTTCTAATGCCAATTTAGCCCTAATAATTTGATTCTTAACATTTTTCCCTTTTGAAAATAACGGCTCTTGGTCACTTTATACTTTCTGCAGTCACTGGGAAATGCTGTATGTTTTGTTTTCATTTAGCATCTATAGAAAATTTAACTATTTATTTCCAAATACAAAGCATATCTGGAGTCAAAGAATATATCTGAAGCAAAGAAATCAGTGATTGCTATGCTATAATAATATTTTTCAAGAAACTGTAGATTTAAACTTTAGATGCTAAATTTGAGGTCTAGCTATTGTTAGCAGATAACAGCATAAGATGCAAAAATCCATGGAAAGTTACTGTAGATTAATGACATATTATTTTACTGTGATATTTGATCCCTTCAGTTTGAAACTGTGGCTTACTTTCAACCTATACATATCTCAAAAATTCTTTTTGGGTTTCACTCCTTAGCTGCTGCAAGTTTGCACATCTTGCCTAAACTCAATGATGACATAAATTTAATAATTTAGTGAGAAACCACCATTGTAACAGTACATGCATGACTTTAGAAAACAAATTTCAAGCAGGTTTCGTCTTTCACTAAAGCAGGCAGTTACTATGGTGATGGGAAGTGTGCAAGAGCTAGAAGAGAGAACAATGCATGACTTCAAAGTGCTCCCCTTCTCACCAAAAATGTCACTGTTCCCTATTCCCCATCAATCTCTATGCATCAAATAGTATATGCCAAAACACCAGAGGAGTTCTAAAAAAGCCTTTGGCACAAACAGAAAGAATAGCCTTATCTTCTGTTAAGCCAAGTCTTGCCGTCCTCCATGTGCCTTCTAAACCTTCCAGTGCCTTGGAAAGTCTTCTGCCAAAACCAAACATCTTTATTCAAACATCAGAATTAATGAAACGTTCTGCTCACTGCATTTCAATTTTAAATTACTCAGAACAATAGAATAATTAATATAAAGACAACAAAGCACATATTGAAAGGAAGCAACTATTTTTTGGTCTGGAACTTGATCTATTCTGCTCTGATTTAAACGTTAGTCAAGGCATAGTTGTAATGAGAAATCAATGAAGAAATAATACTTGATCTCAAAGGAATATCTTTTTAGTGTAAGATTTAAGAGTAACTTTTTTCCTGGCTTCCACCTACAGTGACGTCAAAGAGGAAGCAACATGATAAGAGCCAGGGTAGAGATTGCCCTGAGAGAGAAGCTTTGAACAAAGAGAGGAGGCCTGGAGCTTTGCAACAAAGAAAGAAATGCCTGTGAATAGATGTGGAACCCTTAGGCAGTGGTAGGCTTGCAATTCCATTAAAATGTGGAAAACAAGCAGTGAGCTCTTGGAAAGGTGGTATGAGTGTATGGTTGTGCTCTCTTCCTCTTTGATTCCTACCAGCAGTGGGAACAGATGGTGCATTACATCTCCTCCCCAAAATGAACAATTGTCTATGCTCCCACCCACCAATCCCAGTGTTGCAAAAGAGGCAGGGACCTTGGAATAGAGCTCCTTCATGCTGATTTTGTTTTAGTTTATTTTCACTGAAATGATTTGCATAGCACTAATGTAAAAGTGCTATAAAGTGTTATCTTTAGGAGAGGGAAGAAAGAGTCTCGAGGGAAGTATGGGAGGGCATATTGAACATGCACACAATTTTAGAAGCTGAGCTAGTCAAGAAGCTTAACTTCAAAACTGTCATAAAGTCTTGCTGCAATAGATTTCACCAAATAAGCTAGTGAGGGAGAAACACATCTTTAAAAATCAAGCAATCTCTCTTGAGAATGCTGTCTTGTAAGACATTCATACCAGAAGACCAAAGTAGTCAAAACTATTTGCACAGCCCTTCCATATAAAAGTATCTCTCAGACTTTAACAGAATTATTGCATTAAATAGGTATACACTCCTTTCAGTTTCATGAAATTACCATGGCCACGATCATATTGGCTAGGCTAGAAGTGAGCTGAATCAATGCCCATTAAAGTTAATGTGAATATACTGAAACTTTGATTTGACTGTAAGAGAACATCTAGACAGAATCTTTTAGTTCAAAAGCCTTAACTACCCAGAACCTTTCTTTAGGGAGACTTCAAGGAGATTATCAGGCTCTTGCTTTTGCATAGTTATATTGGTGTTTTCTGGTCAACTTGTTCTCTGCGTCTCTGTTCTGGTATGTGTTTGTCTGATACCAGGTCACAAGAAATGCAGTAGCAAATGGTTAATAGAGGAATATTATACACACTGTCCAGGAAATCACTAGCAAGTTGCCAGTTTTGTGGGGGTTTGTTTGTTTATTTGTTTTATTTTTTTACATCTGCAAAGTAGAAATAAACATCAGAGAAGCACTTGCCCTGTGTATGACAATGAAGTGCAGATTAGGAACTGGCTACTTATCAGGAGGAGAGCAATCTAATCATCCTCTTTCTTCTTGCTTCTATATTGTTCTCTTTTGCGAAGCTGGCTTGGCTGGATGTAATGGATACGAGTGTTGCACTGCAAGACTTTGGGTTGTACAATGGTTGCAGAGCACCCTCTGCTTTCTTTTGATCAAATAACACTCGGGGGCTTGAAGAGAAGGGTGTATAGGGGGAACATCGAGGGTGTTTTCCTGTAGATTTTTGTACTGGAATCAGAAGAAAGAATTTGTCTACAGGGTTCATTAACTGTTGGCGTCTGCTGGCAGTAACCCATGTTATATAGGCCACCATTGTGCCATCCTCAAAAGAACTCCCTGAAGGAGGCAAAGTCTAGAAGGAGAATATCTACTCTGAAGTTTCCCACCTTCCCTGAACTGTATCTGCAGAGCCACCCCAGGAGGGGAGAATGTGGCTTTGAAAAACAACACCTTTGTTATTCCAAGTGTTAGAGATGAAGCAGAGTTTTCAGATGGCCCCAAGGTTTTTGCACCCTTCACCAAACACAGATGGAAACTGGACTCTTTGAACTGCTTTGAAAATCTGTTACCATGCATTGCTGTGGGGCCTGTGAAGCAGCCATTGCTAACTTCTGTCTGCCTGCAATTTTTATGACCATGTGATGACAAGGGATTAAATAGCTTCATTTTAGAAGCAGACAGCTTTTAAATGTAAAAATGAAAAAACAAAATAAAACAAAATACACAGTAATTCCTTGCTCAAGGCAAAACCTTAATAGATGCTGAGGTAACATTGCAATGAATGAGGTGAATTCCGAAGTAAACATATGAGCAGTTTAGAATTTAAAATTGTATCTTAGACAGTAGTTGCAAAACCTTATAGCATTATGATCTTAGTAGATTTGAATCCAGAAAATATAGATTATCCTTTGTTCCACAATTTAGGAGCTGTTGGAATTATGGTGTATGATACCATCACTATTCCTTGTAGTGTTTTCTATTTAGCACCTGTAATTTACTTGAAATTATTATACAGATGCTGAAAAAAAATTTCAATTTATTCATATAATGAAAACTTCTTTGACTTCACTGAATGAACTGTGTAGATGAAGGTAAATAGTGTAGTGCTTTATATAGAAAAGCATAGTCTTTAAAATTTTTATTGCATCTTACCCATTCTTTCAGATTATCAGAAATGTGTGCACTTATTACGGATGCTCTTGGTTTATTAAAAAGGTGATAGCCTTTATTCCAACATAATTTTATATACTGAGTTTAACTAGCAATAAATTGTTTTATCATATTTTTCTTTATTCTAGAAGCATTTAGTCTATTAGGAAACTAAAATGTTTTTTATAGCTGCAAAGTAATCATTCAGATTTTGTTTTTCTGAGTCATTCACTAGGACTGGTTTCAGATGCATGAACCAGGAGATGAAACATGCTACAAATTTCATCCAGTTTTCATGAATGTGAATGTTTTGGGCAAATTCAATAGCATGCTAAACAGCTGAATTATATGGGCCAACACACATCTCTGACAACCTGTGCTGCACTCCGCTGTATTCTCATCCGTCAAAGATAACGAACTCCTGTGTGTGTAGGGTCTGAGTGAGACAGTGGGTACAGGAGCCCCCAGGCTGTGTTGCTGCATCCTTTGGGCTGGAGTTTCCCTGAACCCTCTTGACTCCAGATTCTTGCCTTTTCCTCTCAATAAGGTATGAGAACTGGCTTTCCCTCAGCTGAGATCCTCTTCAGAAGTTGATTTGATGACTTGATTTTTCTCTCCAGATGGTGAAAATTTGGACATTCTGCGTTGGCAGAATGTTTTGTTTTAAGAGCTTCAAACACTGTGAGATATCTTCGTTAGCTAAGTGCTTGGAGGTGGAACAGCTGATTGTGCTCTGACATGGGCAAAAATAATATGTTTTTATACCATGTAAACGTCTTTTATAATGATTAATTTTTCTTGAAGAACTCTGTGGTTTGTTGCACAGGAATATACTAGCAGTTTGAGAAATCCTTGTCTAAAAGTTCTGGAAGTTTGAATTAGATTTTCTGAGAAAACTCTGCTTCTCATGTCACTTCAGCAGCTCTGGCCCTGTCAAATGTTAATTTTTAGTTCAAAGTGTCTTACTGCATAAAATATAATATGACATATGCAACTGCAGAATATAAATTAGTTAAACCTATAAATAAATATTTTAGTATGTCATCTGTTAGATGCTGTTGTGGTGACTTTGGAGGAGGTAGAGGAGTTTCCTAGAACATGAACTGCCTAAGAGAGGAAGGTAGTACTGCTCTGCAACTTCTCTGCACATTGCTCATCCCAAAGATGACAAAGGGCTTTTACTTTTCTTCACTAAAGGTTTCCTTTCCCCAGGAACTGGTACTAAAAATTACCAGTGTGAGAAGCCAATTTGGGTCTACTGCCTTTCTGGATGGCATCATTTATTTTGAAATGAGTTGGTAGTAAGGGCAAGTGCTGGAAGGCATATGGGAATATAAGGCAGCCTCTAAGGTCTGAGGTTGGAGCGTCAGTCCTATGGGTGATTTTCAGTTCAGTGCTGAAATGGCAGAATTAATCTGCTACCACAGCGAGGCTGTAAAGTGCACCACAGTTCTCCCCTGTGTTCACAGTAACTTAAGCATGTACATGCTTAGTACAAAAGAAGTGTGTACTGTGTTGAATTGCATCACATGAAATGTCAGTAATGACAGGAAATTTTATTGCAACTCAAAGAACCTCATTGTCATAGTTGCAGCTTACATGGAAAACTTAGCTTACTATAGATGTGTCATGTAGTAGAATTTTCCCTCTGGCAGTAATTTTTCTGCCTTATTTTAAGCGATACTATGCAAACAACAAGGCACCTTATCCTTTTCATGTTAACATGAGTGCAAAAAGTATGCATGTGTGTATAGGGTTAGGTTAGCTTCAATAATCACTAAAGAAAATAATAACAGAAAATGTTACACCATGCAAGAGTGTCCTTTTTCACTTTCTGATAAAGGCAGGGGCAGTTTAAGATGCAAGCTGGACAGTCAGTAACAAGGTGTGGAGGCACGGGGCAGTGTGAGCAGTGATAAGCTGATAACAAATCTTTGGTACTCTCTTGCCATTAATCTTGCTGACATTTCTTTATACTCTAATTGAAATAGTTCTTCTAATTCAGTGAGGTTTGAACTTTACCATAAGTCATTTTAACTCTGAGGACAGCTCAAGAATATTTTAGCATTTGTTCGCAAATTCAAGCTAATACTGGAAACATAAGGGTTTAATTTTTCTTTAATAGAAGTCCTCCTCTAATAAAAAGGGATACACTATAAATTTTGATCACTTAATTTTAAAAGCTCTGTTCTCTATGATACATGAATAATCAAGGACAACTTTTTAGATCATTATTACTTTGTTTTTTAACTCCTTAGAGAGTAAGGGTCTCTCTAAGTCATATGTCACTAAAATGAGTAAAGTTGTGTAAAACCATTTGGAACAAGGACAAATATGCAGGCAGTGGCATAAACCCATTTTTCTGTAGTTTAAGTATTTTTGGTACATTTTAAATCTAATGGGAAGTGTTTTAAGAGCCTATTTTGCAGGTATGAAATCTTCAAGGTGGAACCTTTACTCGCTTCTTTTGCTTGGCAAAAATGGTAACATTGTTCTTTCAGATACAGTCTTTTCTCCAATGGCTTCCCAGTTTCTCTAGATCTTTGTATTATCCTTGTTTACTTTTCTTATGAATCAGTTCCATGCGTTCACATTTTGGTGGGCAGTAGTACTGAGCTAAATCACCACACTCTCTAGTTTCATGTTCTCTTCTTCACAATTTCAAAATAGAGGAAGGTGGAAACTTGCCCCCGAGCCAGCTAATATCTCAGTTGACCAGAACTCATTATAGTCATCAGGACCTGGATTTTTTTGTTCTTTGAAAAATTATTCTAGAGCTGAACATTAAAGGCAGTAGACTATGTTGAGTAGTCAGAGATCACTGCTACTGTCTCTTTCAGGATTCCCTTTAGATTAAGTTTTTCAGTCTGACTGGAAAAAGAGAGAAGGGAAAGTTACTACGCAATAAAAATCAAAGAAACAAGAAGAAAAACCTTAAAGTATCTTATTTTGCACATTACTCTTTTACCCACTGTGAGAAGCTTTGCAAAAGAAATATTTTTATTCTGTTGTTCTTTAAGATCTTTTCATTTTTTCATAGAAATGCATCACTACCAAGAATTCAAGAATTTGACATTTTCAAGCAAGGCCCTGATCTTTGTCAGATCCTGAAGGTGTTTTACAACTCAGACTTACCACTGGCCTGGTGGGTCAAACACTCTGGTACAGGAGGGACTAGCCTCAAGTTTACTGAAGGGGAGTGCCCTTATGTGGCAGTGAATTATGATTACAGATCCCTAATTTTTGTCAGAAATTGCACTTCCCAGACAAAGCCTAACAACAAAAAAACCCAATTCAACTAAGACATAACCTTTATAGTACTAAGTAAGTTCTTAGATGCCTTTAGTCTGGTTAAGACTCAAAGGTTCCAGATCGGTGCAAAGCCAAGTCTTGGTGGTGATGGGGAAATGGAGAACAGGGAGAAAATGTAAGCACAGTTATTGCTCTCACTAACAAGCTGAGTGAAGTTCTCATATGCTTCAAATAAAATCCTTGTGGGTGTAGTGAGGAGGTGGGGAAAAGGCATACAAAGGTTGTACATGCCAGTAGCCTGTTTCTTCCTTCTCACCAAGTGCAACCTTGCGGTGGGCTGGGAGGTAAGGTCCCCCCCACTGGTAATTAGAGCCCTGGCTGTGTTCTGGGAGACCTGAGTCAGTGCTCAGTTACCCTTCAGATTTATGTAGCTAATACAGGCTGGCTGTAAATCTGCTACAGGTACAGATCTCTCTTATGCTGCTAATGCAGTCAAATTCTCTGCTGAGGTACAGAGAGAAATACTACACTGCAGATATTTAGTCTTCACATGGCCAAAGCCTTCTGTAACACTCAAAGATTGGTTCACAAGCTTTTCCCTCTATGAACTTCATGCCTTTGCACTATAACTACATTGATCACAACTAAATACTAGATCAATTGGTCTTCTAGCACACAGTGATTCTATCCCTGGAGGAGGAAATGGGACCTGTTGTTTTGCAGCTTAGGTCTGCAAAAATTGCATTTACTAAATATGTCACATACTTTGGGGAAGTGGCAGATCTACCTTTTTCCTTGTTCAGCTCTGCTTGCAGCCTGTCTTTCTTTTGTAGCAGTATTTATGATACTTTGAAAGAGATTTTAAACCAATAAAAGGTTATATTAATGCAACTGAGTTGGTATTAAGTGCAAGAGCTGAATACCTGGCCTACAAAGGGACAGTTGGGAGAGGTTAGTTCAATAATATACTTGTAGCTTATTAATGCACATTACTACAATCCCTTCTCCCTTGTGAATATCCCACTCAAAGTAAATTGATCTTGGTTACTGTAGCTTTCTTCTCTTCTAGTTCCAAACACAGGAATTGGTTCTTGCACAGTGTAACATATTTTAGACTCTCTTCATTGACCCTCAGTTGACTCATAAACTCTGAGTGCTTTTCTGTAGCTGGAATCCATGCTGCCTGCCTCCAGCCACTCTGTTGCGCAGGAGCCCAGTGCCCTCTGCCTCCTCCTTCATTCTGGGAGCAGGGACAGATTCTTCCCTTTGTGTTCTTAGGAAAGTGATCCAACTTCTAGGTGGTGTCAAGAAGGTCAAAGAAGGCATTCTGTGATTTCCTTGCCAGGCTTGAATTGTCAGCTTCTGGGTAAGAGAAGGCACATTCAATCATCTCTCTCTAGAAGAGCTGAAACATTCAGTGTGATGCACTGATTGCTGCTGATTACACCAGATAAGTGCCACTGCTGTAACATATTACTGGCCTGTAGGTGGGTAATATGCTTATGTAGGCATGGAATATGACACAACGTGGATACATCCTAAATATATGCCTAAAGAGAGACAGTAAACAACTGGAGAGCAGCAGATATTATTTTTGAGGTTCTCTGTTTTATATGTAGGAAGGGAACAGAAATGAGCATCTTTGCAGCCAGCACAGAGATATTAATCCTCCAAGCAATAATGGTATTTTTGCCACTATACTGTGAACAAATGTTGTCTAATCTACAGATACAGAAGCCTCCAGTGTTGATTTAGCCCTTCCTCTTCACAATCAGAGACACTTTCATAAGTCTTGGTAGAGATTTTGTATCTAAGCCAGAATGAAATGCTTAATTTTTGGAGATAGTGTGTAATCAGAATCACTCTTCCTGATGTTACAATACACATACCGATTCCAACACCCTTTTAAATAAAATGAGATTGAGCTAGGAAAGTCTTTCCTACTGTTCACATTCCAAATTGACTATTCCTAAGACTATTAATACCATTTTCTCTGAGGAAGTGATGAAATGTGTTTTATGTTTTTAGAATCCTGGAGAAACATTCATTTTTCATCAGTAGCTAATGAATGCTGAGACTTATATCTTGAAGATTACTAGACATGCAAGAGACAGTAAAATTGGTCATTGTGATCCAACTAGTGGGAAGCCATTATTTTCACTTTTTTTTTTTTTTTAATACTCCTTCCAATGAATCTGCAGTATCACTGCTGTAAATGACAAGAAATGCAACATCTCAGGTAAAACTCCCTGGTGTGTGGCTCTGCAAGATTTAGACATAGTCAAGCAATACTTTTCAGTACATGAACAACAACTCCACGTTCTGTTTTTTCACCTTGTGCTGAAAAAGTCACAGCAATTTGCATGTAAAATACTTCCTGTACTGGCAGGTGTCTTTGCTTTGGCCTCTCACCAGCGAGTTAATCCAGACTTTTAAATTGTTAATAACTGAGTAAGTTTTAGATCCTGGTGCCTTTTATAATCAGTCACATAAATATAAATTATATGGGAATTTGTACTCTCCAGGGGTGGGAAGGACGTGAGAGCCTTGATAAACTATGAAGTAATTCACTGTCTCTTTTCTAGTCTCTTGTACAATGTATAGGAAATGTAGAAGCAACTGAAAATAGTATTTGTTCGATATTATTTAAGAGAATGGAATGTATTTTAAATTTCAAAAGTATTCTTAAAAGAAGTATTTTTGAAACAAGTTTGGTAGTCAGAAAAAAGATACTAAACTATTAAGCAACTTGATTTTAATAAAACAAGAAACAACTCTAATTAAATTTGATCAGCATATTTATAAAGGGAAGAGCAATAAGACAGTTCTTTGGAGCAGCTGCAATCCATCTGAACACTTCAGTCTGCATGTGTGTGTGTGTGTAAAACCATTCTGAAATTACTTATATGGAAATAGTTGAGATGTTACAATTCTTAAAATGAAGAAACTCTGCCTGCTCTTAAGGGTTTCAGAAGAAGACTGTTGGGTGTACAGAGGCTGAACCTGTTGTGTATCATTTCATGGCTTTACAATCTTTGCTTCCTAATTTTTTCCCATATCTTTGCACGGTGCAACTGTAGTTCAATGTCCCATTTTCCACATTTTTTTATATTAAATACTTAGTTATTCCTTTGAGGCACTTTCTCTTGAAGCATTTGGAGTGCTACATTCTGACCTGGTTGAAGTTTTTGAAGTCCCTGTTGTTTCAATATATTCAGGTTTATTTATTCACATCACTTTAGGATCAGGGCTTGGAGTAATGAGGTTTTCTTTTTTTTTAATATGAACTTAATATGTAAATGTTCTGGCATCTCTTAATGCTAAAGGTCACCTGGCTGATTTTATTCTTTCTTTGGATTGCAGCAACCCTTTGAAGAGTGTTAATTGATTGTAATTGTTTTAGTTAATCAGTTTCAGAGGATCAGGAACCTATTTTACATGCAGGCCTTGTTTGCTTCTAGGCAGTTCACAGAAGTGGTAAAAATTACCTTAGGTTAATTGTTCCTTTATTTTAGGAGATTAAGGGGTCTGCACCTACTAGGTGACATTGGGTTTGGAATATAAAAAAGGTGAGCTATGAGGAGAGCATTGCTTCTTCATTTACAAGTTGGAGAAAAATATCTAAAATCTGTTTATCCTCCACCCTTTTAAAATTTTTTTTCTAAATTGAAAAGAAATAAAAGCATAAAATAGAGGAACCCTGTCTGGGCTTGATGCTTCCAGCAGCATTGAAGGCTGCTTCACTGATAAGGATATCAGCATCTTGACAGCTTTGAATGATGAATCCTGTTCTTTGAATGAAAGCTCAAGGTTTTCAAAGTGCTGGGAAAAATGTACCAGTGTGCCAAGACTTCCTTAGAGGTAGGGTGAAATCTAAGGATTTCTGTGCAAGAACTCTCATTCATCTCTACATAGGGTTATTTGCCTAGGACAGTAGGTCAAAATGTTTGCGGGAAGAGTTTGTGTAGTATGGTATGGCCATGTAATAAACTCTAATGGCAACTTTCAGAGTTCTTGATAAGCAGACTTCATCTACTGAAAAAATTGGGGGTAGAGGAGTCCTGTCCTACATATTTTCCATTGCAATTTCCTTTTTCCCTATCTGCCAGTGAAATAAGATATATTTGGGAATGGGCTGGTTAATGTATTGAATGTATCTGGTTGTGTATGGAATAAAAATAAAACTTCACTATAATTGGACAATAATACGATTTTTAGAAACTTTTGACAAGTAAACATTTAAATCCATGAGAGTGACCTGTCCCACTGCAGAAAAAAAACTGAGGAAGTTCTGTTTTTATCACGGAGTTCCTAGCACAGCCCATAGTACAATTTAATGATCTGCATGTCTTAAGCAGGAACTATGCACATTGGAGCATAAAGTGAGTTATTTTTTTTTTAAATGTGAAGCTGGCTTTTGTTTCATAAGCTTCAAACAGGATGCAAGGCTGTCCTTTTTCTCTCCTGAATGTGTATTTTTCTAGATTTCAGGAACTTGCTGTTCTTTTTGTTTTCCCATGACTCTCACTATCTATGAAGGAACATTCAAAATTAGCAGATGTTCAGATGAATTAAATAATAAAATACTGAGTCAAAAGGGAAAAGTTTTCTGACCCAAAATAATGGGTGGCTCACTGAGGGGAATGCTAATAGCAAAAAAATGGTGAGGAAGGTGTAGTTAATGTGAATCCCAGATTTTTGCTAGGAAGAGAAAATCAGAACTATCAAGGAAACAAAATTACCTCAATGAAAAAAAATCTGCATTTTTGGGCTAACTAGTACAAACACTGTGCAAGGAGGGCTATGAATTAAAGGCAGTTGAGCATAAATTTGAGCAAGTAATTGTAAGTTCTGCACATGAAGTGGAGGAAGAGAAAGAACGCAACGTTCATTTAAAATAATGAGTGGAAATTTGAAGTACACAATGTCAATGAAGCAGTAATGCAGCAGAGGTGCATTTTTTTCCTGGACTCTTGTATTTCTTCATTCTGCTCTTGCTGTCCCTCTCAAAGCCCTAACTCAGGGCTATATATGACTCAGCCTGTCTGCTCACATGCACCCTGCACTAATATTTCCTCCTGTGCTCCTGGAACCACTGGGAATGAATGATGTTGCTGTTGGACCCACAAGACTGGGCAGAAATTGAGCATGGATACCTGTTCTGTCTACATACTTACAAGTAATGGATGATGATTTGACATCTAATTGAAAACCACCTAAATTTAGGAGTCCTAGTAGCTGAGCCTCTAGCCAGAGAAAGCAGTGAAAATCTTTCTACTCAAATAAATAAAACCTAATGCAGGTGGAAAATATGGCTAGAGAGAAGCAAAAGTAGCAGCATTAGGCTGGTGAGTGAAGATTTTTGTGTCTAGCCTTATATGTTGTCCTTTACTCTGTGTATTTTGAAAGGGAGTAGGACTATTCCTGGGATACATTCTGATCCCTTTCCTCTTGGAAAAAGTAGCACTGCAATCCTGCACTGCAATTCTGTTATGAAGTAGAATTTTCAGGAGACTAAAAAACAACAAGTGCACTTGAAAAAATTATTTGGAAAAAATATTAGACTCGTTCTAGCCTGCTAACTTCCCGAAAGAAATGGGCGTTAAACTGCTTCACATTCCTTAAGATTTCAGCTGCCTGAAAAAAAAAAATCACAGTGGCCTGACTCATTTTATATACCTTTCTGTTGTTAAGACAGGCAGGAAATTTGAGAACAATATAATTGTCAGTATGATAAATGAGAAGGCAAAATACTGTTGAACAGTAGAGGACACCGGGTGTTATTATGGCCTATTGTTGCTATGAATAGAACCACCCAGACACCAATTAACATCTCATTGCTATGATTACTTGCTACAGTATCTGTTCCACTAATCAAACTTGCACCTTTTTAGTCCATATTTTGATTTCAAAAAGTTATACCAAGAAGAGATTACATTTATCTCAAATGCAAATAAATGTGAAGCTTAAGAAGCCAATTAAGTTTATAACCACTGAGAATAACATTAAAAAGAAAATTAAATTGCTTGGTTTGGAAGAAAACCTTTTAGGGAACATTTGTTGAATAAACATAAAAGAAATTCTCCTAATGTACTCTTATGCAAATAGTGTTCTGTTTATATTTTCCATATGCCAATCATACCTAACTCTTATGATTTTGCCTTCACTAAATATTCTTCTTCCTAGGAATATTTACTATCAAGCACACATGCAGTAAGTACAACAACTACATACCAGCAGCATGCTAAACTTTTTGAGAACACTTTTATAAAAATGACAATGTCATGACAAATACTTAGTAAATACTTGCTTTTGGTGAGGAGATGAAAATGAAGGATAAAACCTATGAGATACTACTTCCCTCATTTTCCTTTTCTTTTTAAGTGTTTGTAAAAGGTACCAGATTGAAAGGTCTGAAGAACGGAAATTTCTGCTTATGTGTCAGGCAGCAGTACTGCAGAATTTCTTGGGCTGAGCTCCATCTTCCAAAGCACTGTAGTGTTGTCCCTGGTCTAAGAGTGCTAAGACACGTTTACTGTCAATGAGAAAATAAGGGTAGGTAAGGAGACCCTCAAGTGTTTTTCTGGATCATGTTGCTCTGTGCCTTGACAGGCTGAGCCTGTGCCCCAGCAGCACCTCAGCTAAGGGGCTGCCCATGCTGCCTTTTGTTGGGAGCAGTCCTGGCTGGCAGAGGTTTAGCAACTGCTTACTTCCTAACCCAGAGTTTCTCTCTCATCCCAAATGGATTAGCTGTGCTAGTAAAAGATAAGATTTCTAGCTACAAATGATTCCCCTGCTTCATTTAAAGGAAAACAACTTTTGAAGGAGAAATGGGAATTCATAGTCCACAAGACAAAAACAGGATGATGATTTCTGCTTGAAGACTCCTGAGAATAGCATTGACCTAGCTTTTGATGCTCCTGGTCTTTCTATCCCACTCTCCCCTTTGTGGATTGCAGAATCTAACCACAGCCTACAGCACCTTTCCTTGCAGCCAGCCCCGGCTCTTCCAGGGTGTGGAGGTGCAAAGCACAGTCTCCGTGTCCTTGTGCAGGTAAATCTGGAGAGGAGCCTGGGGCGTACTTTCAGTCTTGACTCCTGTGTACTGTGTTTAAGATTTGACAGCAGCAAAGTAACTCCCAGGAAACCATGTCAATAAATCCTGGTTTGACTTGCCCTGGAGGGCATGGATGTCTTGGTTGGGCTGAGAGGTGGTTTTACCTTCTGCTGGCAACAGCTTCATTCATGTGAGCTGGACACAATGACTGTGGGGAGAAAATTGTTCTGATGGAAATAGTGGGTATGATGTAATTTCTGAGGCCTTAAAATTGTATTTTTCTTAATCTTTAATACATGCCTTTATCTTGCTTATGCTCAAAGAGCATCACTTTCTCTGCAAGGGTTTCAATTATGACTGGAATATTTTGAAATGTGCTCCTAATGATCCATCACAATTTTTTTAAAAAGCTTTGGACATGGAAGAGCAGTGTTGAACTTGGAGCTTGGATTCAGATATAAATTTTTATAAAGCAGCTGACAGGTTTGCTGGATTAGTGTTTATAATACTTATTGACATCCCATGATACCTTTCCATAGCTGAGCAGAGTTTAGATTGACTCTGGAGTATTAGTACTTGATGAAGGTAATCTGTTTTCTTGGCTGAAGCTCACAAACAAAGCAGTTAAATCCCCATTACAAATGTCTAAGCAGGGACCCATTAAACTTCTTATAGGCCTGTCTAATTTCTATAGCCCTGAAACATTTATAAAGGGCACTGTTAAAAATTTACAGAACCTTTAGAGTGTCTTAAGCAAAGCTATTCTATGTACACTACCTTAAATACTCAGTCTTCCTTTAATGATTAAAGTAGCAAAACCCCCCACTTTTTCCATACCTTTGACCTAAAATAATGGTGTTGGGTTTTCCTGACTTATTTTCAAAGTTTCATGGAGAAATAAATGTTACAAGTATAAAAAACCCAACAACAATTTGTGCTTAAACTACCATAGGAAGGTGCCAGTGTTGGCTATTAATAATCAAGCTGTCTTTATTAGTGCCAGTTCCTATTATTAGTTTTCCAATCATCTTTTTTTATATGGGAATTCACTCAGGAAACTGTTGGCACCAAATTTGAGATGAATATGGTAATAGTGGATGTATCATGATAATGAGAATTCTCATATTAGGAAATATAAGATACATTATTTTAATGATTCTACTGGCATCAAACCATGGAAGGCACAAAGTTATTTTTTTAACGAATCAATCCCCACAAGCCTAAAGTAATTGTGTAAAAACTGTTTGGCCCTTTTTTTCTTTCAAGTAAAAGATAGCCCAAACTGAAATTATACTTTTCACTGGTTTAGCTGATATTTTTCAATAATACCCAGTACTTTGCAAACCTCGGAAGAAAGAGAATGTTTAGGAGAGCACTGGAGTGGGGTGATTGAATCAGGCCTCCCAATGCAAGTCAATAAAGATGTGATAATTAGAGAGAGAAAAAGCAAAGCCTTTATTAGGCCACAGATTATTTGAGTTTCATGGACAAATTGTCAAATTGAGCTCACTAGGGATGACAGAATCTTGTGAGACAGCCTGTACCTTAGTGCATACAGATGGTGGCATCTGTTGGTGTAATAGGTACTGGAAGAGGGAGGGGGTGGCCAAGAATAGAAAAGCACTATTGTCTGGTTTGGTTCATTATATTCATCGTCTTCTAGTCATCTTCTCTAAGAGTTTAATCTTCTGCTCAAGTATTTCAAAAATAAATAAATGAGCAGTTCTGTCTTTCTAAATATGGGAGGTGATGCAGGAGTGTGGGGAATTATGAAACCACACTGTGTATATATTTTCTAGTTCCTGTGAACTTTGATAATTTCCAGATGGTCACTTTTAAGTGTATTCCTCAAATGTGAAGAATATAGTTTTATAGTCTGCAATATATATTCTAGGACACCCCTCCAATGTCTAGAAAATTTGAATCTTTAGGTATTGTTTTTATCCCTCACCAAGCACTGATGCCACAAGGAGTAATAATAAAGAAGTTCATATGATAGTGTGCTTTTTATTTTCATGGAATCTGAAAATACATGCTAAGCCATTTACACCATCTGCTCTACTGAGGTCAAAGTCCCAGCTGTACAAGCTCAGAAGTAAGTGCTGAAGAGCTGATATTTTATATGGGCTAAAGTTGGTGTTTTAAGTAGTTTCAAGCAAGTCTTTCATAAAATTCAGCAATGCAACCAGCAGTTGTAAGCATACACCCTCTTCTGACTTTTTAGCTGAAAAATAACAGACCTCTTTACAAGTATCTTAAGCATCGTACAAAACTTTATCTCTCAGCTGGGATCAAAGAAGGAGAAAGTGACCTGTTCCCTTTGTGGTAGATAGGAAGGGAACTACTACTCAAAAGAACCAAAGAACCAGCATAATTCAGCTGGGTAGTCTTCCAGTTTAATAGTTTCTACCTGGCCCATTCCAAAAGGCAATCCAGTGGCAAAAATGCCACCCCGTGTTGGTTTCCTTTCTCTTCCTTTTTGTGCTGTGCTTTGTCAGTTATTTGTTATATGAACACAAGAGAGAGGAATCATACAAATCTCTCATGGTACTTGTTCATGGTCCAGATACTTCTTTTAGACCTGTGTTCTGTTCAAGTGGAGAAATGGATCATTAGACTCGGGATGAGAAGTGGAGGAAATCAGCAGCAGCATCCTTACCTTAGGGTGGTCAAATATCCTGGGATATCCTAGTAGGATAGTCCTTGTTGCTGAGATTATCTTGACTCTTTTGAACCTTTCAGATAAATCTAGCAGAAAGATTGCAGAGCTTCACACAAGAGTTTGGTTTCACTTCTACTGTCTTAGCTGTTTTCCTAGAAAATCCCATTCCCCTACACTTGCTTTTGCAACCTTATTGATCTAAAATACTTTTTTGATTAGCTGGGTGAAGTATTTTTAAGTATAAAAGTCTTTCCAGCCCTGCACATTCTAGCCATACAGTCAATCTATAATAACTTAAAAATAAGAAAGTATGTCTGGGGAATATGACTGAGTTGAGCCTAAAATTACAAGGGACAACCTACTGCTTTTACACAGCCTCTGTAACCTCATTGTATTCTTCACAAACATTAGTTCTCAATTCCAGAATTTGAAAGAAAGCCAGGAACTCCCACCCAATTTGTCCATCTCTTTAGGCAGGCATTCCTAGATATCATCAAGTATTTCATGGTTACATCTGGCAGTCTATGCTTGAAGGCAGTGATAAAAACAGGACTGAAAATACAAACATACTATTTAGAAACACTGCTGAGAGAGAGAAGGAAAAAAGAGGTCTCATAGACCACATTTCTACTGCTCTGTTGTTTAGCAGTTATGCCAATATCACATACCAGAATGTTTCAATCATCAAATTATTGTTGTTATTACCAAATAAAGAATTTTAAACCCATGACTCTATTCAGTTTTTAAAATCCCATCTAAGCACATCTGATGAAGTGTTATTTGCTTGATACTTGCAGGATTGCACAAACTCTTCTGGGACCTGAGGTTGCCCTTTGGAGTGTTATTTTGATACCACCAGTAGTTTGAAATAAGCCACTTTAGGAGTCCTCTGTGCATTCTTCTGCAAATTGAATTATCTACTCACTAACTGGGAGAGCAATAAGATGCAAAAGACAATTTGCATGAAGAAAGGAAGGCACAGAGAAGGGAAGTAGTAACAAGTCATTCCTCCATTTGATATATCCTTGAAAGAAAGGGATGTAAATCTTGAATCTGTCCACGAACACTGACCCAAGTGCAGTAGTACATGTCTGTCATGCTCCTTTCATGTTTGCTGAAAGTCTGTCTCTGCAGTAGGGCTCCAGAGCAGCCCCGCTATAGTTATCTGAGGGCCACAGAGAAGGCCTGCTGTAAGGCCCCTCAATTACTGGGACTTGATTGTATTTTTTGTTCTGAAAAAGTGTGTCTTTCTTTACTTTGGTGCCAGCACTGGGTACTGAAGTCAGAAGGGTGAGTTTAGGCAGAAAATTCGGAGGATATTCTGTGGAGTCTGCTCTTTCTGGATAGGCTTTTAGTGACTGTGTGCTCCCAATTTATCGAAGTGTTTAGACTAGGAAACTAGTTTTGTATGCCTTGGGGCTTTTGTGCCAATAGAAATTCTTAGTTTGTGGTATTTTGGCCAAATTTAGCTACAAAAACCAGACTACATTTCACATGAGCTTTAACTATGCATGTGACATCAGGAGGAGGCTGCCGCTTTGTTCTCCGGCACAAATCAATCTTTATATGGACACAATAAATCACTTTGGTAGGAAGGAATTCATATTGAGGAATATTCTCCCTGTTAGAATTAAGGTGAGCATGCAAACTTTTTCAATTTCTGTTTCATGTGTAAGACAGTTCTATTTCAGAATTTTCGATCCTCCTTTTAAATTTCATGCCACAGGTCTTTTCAAACATCAAGTATTCATAGGATTATGGTGTAGTTGCACCAATGCTTTTTGGAAAACCTTTGTACCTCTAGGATGGAATTAAATGAGACTTGACTATGATCTCCTAAAAGGTCACCACCCAAGTGGTTGTGTCATCCTGCTCAGGAGGACTCAGCAGCTCAAATTCTTCTCTTCCTATTTGGGTCAGGGATTAGATTGAGAGTTTTTATTGTCTCTCCTGTTGCACCCTCTGAGCTTCCAGAAATGGCTGTAACCACTTTTTCTCCCCTAGGTTACTGAACTCCTTGGCCTGATTCTGATTAGGAATAGTTCTGAACTGTCACAGTCTTGGATATGACCATGGGAGGGTAGGAGTTCCTTCTTCGCCTCCTTTGGAAAAGGATTTGGTCCTTACCTCCATACAAGGCAAGAAGATTACTTTCTACCTGTTCTCGTTTCTTTGACATTGTTATTTTTCAACAGAAGATAACATATTCAGAAATTTCTACTAAGTAGTTCTTCCTGGGCTGCTTCTCTACATGTGTAGGGGGAAAAAAAGGGAATGGAGTTAGAGTGAACACCTTGTTTAACTTGTGACTGGAAGATGCTTGAGGTGGCATTGTAGGAGCACTTATGTAAAGTGTTGTGTAGCTATGTTACCCTACATTTCCTGGGTGCACCTGCAGCCCACCAGAATGCATCTCAAGTCTCCCAGGCTGTGAATTTGCACCTCTCTGCCTCGGTGCATACTGTTATAAGGAGGTTTTTTTGTGGGCTGTGGATTAATCTTCCTGTGGATTCAGAGAAGCCACGCTGAGCCTGGGCTGGGCTCTGAGTGTGCTGAGCTGGCTTGTCCTCTCTGACATGGCCATGGGGGGCAGGTGCCAGGCACTTCAGGGGTTAAAGGGTGGGTGTCAAGGACCAGCACAACTGGGCAAGGGCTAATGTACCCACTTACCTCGTCTGGGTTGTCTGTGATACTCCAGATGTTACCCAAGATTTTGGTTATTCACAGTGGCCCCTGCTTACCATTACCCCACAGGATGGGCAAATGGTTTGGTTTTAGTGGATGCAGCTAACATTATCTGTCATTCGGTGATGTTCTTTAGATGTTTCAGAACCTCTTACATGTAGGAATAGTTTTTATTCTACAAATCATGACTGCAGGTGTTCTGAAGTAGTAGCTGCTCTTTCAGATTATAGATATCTATTTTTATGAGAAATGTGTGTCTTTGGCAGACTGCTGAATATTACTGCTTAAATCCATTACAAGGAAGCACAATTTTCTGTAACTTAATTTCCTAAGCCTAATGAACCCAGTAAATTTCCTCTGATGTCTTCCCAAGTTAATATATTAAATCTAATTTATTTGGCAAAAAATTGGACAAATTTCCTCTTAATTCAATTAACTTAGAAGAAAAAAATGTATTGTTATGGAAATCTGTGACTAATAATTCACAGATGTGAAAGTCCTAGGTTTGGTTCTGTTCATTTATTAGTTTACAATTGCTGTTTGTGTTTCCTATAATTTAACTCAAAAGAGTTACTTCTACCATATATGTATTTGAAAAGTTTGATAAATGATACTAAATTAATTTCTTGTCATTTAATGCTGCAGTGGGTTTTTCTGATTATTTGCATACCTATTGAATATTATATTTGCCAATTGATTTTCTTGATACACTACTCTTATTTTGTGGGCACTGCTAATGAGTGGATGATACATTTTCATCAGCAATAATATGTCCCTAGCAATTTGCTAGAACTCAAAGTGGTACAAAACCACTTCTCATTGTTTATGTCTTAATGTTGGGAAGAGTCAAACACTAAGTCCCTACAAAAGCCAAAGCAAAACTGTGACAGTCAGTGGGTCCTGAACATAGTTCAGCAGCAACACACGAACTTGAGCTCATCTACACATGCTGCTCTGATTTCATGGGAACAGGATATAGATAAGAGGGATACAGTTGCATGTACTCCTAGAATGTAATTCATATTCTTCATGCCAACAGCTACAGTCCTGCTTTCCTACCACTTCCTTAATATATGTGGAGAGGTCTAATGTAAACAATAGAGCCAAACCTCTGACAAATAAATTACAAGGGCCACTAATGAGTGCAAATCCATGTATGACCTTCAGAGCATTTGTGCAGCTGTCTCCGTGCTCTGATGTGGCTAGTGCTGGAAGAAGCCTACAGATACCTAGCATTGCAAAATGTCTGTGTATATCAACATAATGGAGTTGGGTTTTTTTCCTGTTCATACATCTTGGCCAATTTTAGAGATGCTCAGGAGAGACTCTGGCTTTAAAACTGTAGGCCAAAGATCTTTAAGGTTCCTGCATTTAAAGTGACTATTAGTGACATCCAAGATTATTTTACAAATAGTCCAGGAGTCTTCCTGCTATGAATTTTCATCCAGACATTTATATCTTTTCTAGCACAACAGCAATTGTATGAAAAATAGTCAATAAGCTGCAATACTGAGGTCAACAGTTTTAGTATTAAAATTAGTTTACAGTATGTTTGCTTGAAGTGCACATAAATTCAAAAAGGCAAGAAGTATAAACAGAATAGCTGGTTTCTTGGATGCACTCCAAAATAATTATAGCTATTCACCCTTGTGACTATTTGTGTGTGTAGCTTAAAGCTATTTGCCTGCCCTAAGGTACAGTAGCAGTATTTTTATACATCTTTGTATCTGATTGAAATGCAAAACTCGGTAAACCTGGAAAGGATGCTAACAAGCTTAAAGAAATGTATGAGTAAAATTAACCAGCAGATTGAATGTGCATTTTGACATTTGTTAGCAGAACCACCCCATTCCTGGTAAAGGTACCTCTCATTTTTTTCAGTTTTGAAACTGAGATATCCCTTAAGGATTTGTCACCAAAATAGTGTATTTCTAATAGGCAATTATGAAAAAAAAATCATCATCAATCACATTTATTGCAAACATCTCATAAAACAGTAAAACATTTATGTGGCTATGGAAGGCAAGTATGTTGCCATGTAATATACTAAGATTTGCATATAAAGAACAGCAGGCAGCAAACAAGTCTCTTTTCCTTTCTTATGCCATTTATACAAATGCCTTTGATGCAATATGTCTATTTAATTTACATCAAAATGTTATTGCTGCAACACCTGAGTGATATTGGCTGTCATTAGGTCTCGGAAGCACAGCCTGGGAAGGGAGCAGGCAATGCTGCTTCCTCCAGGTAGGGTCCATCAGCCGTGTCACACCTTGTCACAACCTATCTGTCACTCAGGAGGCAGGGTTTGCCTCAAGCTGATGTGCACCTGTCACTGAAATATCTATATATCTATATAGAAAAAAAATTTTCCTCCCCCAATATCATTTTTTACCAGGATCATTCATACCAGGACTTAGCTTTCAGACAAATTACAGGGATAATTTGACTCTGTATTGTTTTGGTGTGAGTAAGAATAAAATGAAGTTGCTTGTAAAGAAACACACCTCTTTTTTGGGGAGTCATATCAACTGAATATCAATATCAACACCTGCTAATCTTGTCTGTAATAATCTGTACCTCGTGCTCAGAAAATACTTAGAAATCATTTTCTCTTAAACTTTTTTTTAATACCTCAGAGTGCATCTACCATGAGGCTGTAGAACATAAAATGATTAATAAAATGTAAGGTTATTTGTATGTTGGAGTTGATAACAACTGTCCTTACCTGGGTTTTTCCACAAGCCTCAAAGTAAAATGAACCAGGCAACATTGCAGAGATGAGAGAAATGAATGACAACACATTGTACGGACCTGTGGGATTTTTTGACACTTGACTTTGTACTATCACTTAAAAAAAAAATCTGCCTTCTATTTACTTGTCAGAACTGGATTTAATTCTTCCATGCTGCAAGGAATTTGCCATGTAAAGATATTGATGTAACAAATTGCCAAATGTTTTAGAGATTGATTCTTGCTGACCAAAATGGGCTTTCAGATTGGAAGTCTTTTTTTCCAGAAAACACCTGCTGAGATAGAAGTCTGACAGCTACACAAAAGAAATACACAGTTTGTTTAGTCTGCTCCTATCTAGCAATCGGCAGATGCTATCAAAAATTGCATTTTTAAAATGAAAATTACCTAAGGATTTGGCAAAGGACCTTAGTTAAAATGGACTGAGTGGCCACTGTCAGGTGAGTATTACCTGACTGATTGGTTGTTACTTCTGTCAGTCTTTCCTCAAAATTATGACAGGCCACACAGCAGGGAGCAAATGATCATTAATACTTCATCCCCAGGGACACAATAAACTCCTTCACTTGCATACAAATAAAATACATAAAGCTTGTCAGACAAGGCGACAGAAAAAGGTGATTTTTCAAAATGATTTTATACTACAGTGGGATGTGATCAGTTAAGACACATTTCTGTATTGTGTGGTGTATGATCTTGGCAGCAGCATCTTTGAATTCATTCCAGTTTAAAAATATATTTTAATGCTTTTTACTGATGCTTATTTTAGTGCATTAGAAGGACATAAGATTTTGAATACTTCTCAACCATAAAGTGGAAATTTAATAACAGATTTTGCAGGAAAATACTCCTCTCAAGTAAGCACTGATGTTTATACCCTACGCAAAAATAATCCAGGCTCTTGGTGTGTGCTCTGTGCAGGTGAACAGAGTCTCAAGCCAAATGATGGCCATTGGAAAAAAGATTCCCAAGCTAAAATTAAAGCTGTTCTAGACTTAAATAAGCCATTTTGACATAAGCAAAAAGTCTAAAAAAACCAGTAGTTATGCTGTATTATACTTTTGGTAAGGTCAGAAAGAGGTTAGAATGTGAGGTATTTGCTTAGCCACTGCTTCCAGTAAAGCTTTTCTGTTCTGGGAAGTGCACTCAAAAAGATAATTACCAATTTATGAGCAGATT
Organism: Pithys albifrons albifrons; assembly: GCF_047495875.1. Taxonomy (NCBI): domain Eukaryota; kingdom Metazoa; phylum Chordata; class Aves; order Passeriformes; family Thamnophilidae; genus Pithys; species Pithys albifrons. Next base: position 12,806,935 of record NC_092468.1, on the reverse strand, counting down.
TTGCATATTCTGCCTATAGGGGTGTTTTGTTTTTGGTTTGTTTGGTTTTTTGACACATCTACCAATGAAATATTAGGTGGTTACTGCACTGAAAGTTTCATGTAGACAAAGGCAGATAGGGTTGCTTAACGGGTCAGTGTGGAGCCTCATAATCTCATTGTATTGACAATGAATTCCTTCATTATTTACTGGAAAAACAAATTTTCTGACATGCTCTTTATGCTTCAACCCCCTCTCCTCCATTAAAATTTCCCATGGGATTGACTGTATATCATTTTGTGCAAGTATTTGTTTGAAATATTCAATTTCATTAAAACTAGACTTTTTTAGGAAGCAGAACATATTTTATCAAACACTTTGATTCTTTTGCGCAACTACAGCAGTTTCTATTGTACCGACAGATCTCATCTACAGAATCTGAGTTCATACTTCATTGCTTATTTCATTTCCAAGGCAAGTGAAGAAATTTGCACTTTGCCAAAATTGATTCCAAATGAATGTTTTCACAGTTTCATTCTGCTTGTTTTTTTTCCTTCTCCTGGTCATGATGGCAAAGAGAAAACTTACTAATGAATGCTGTTTCTTGACTGAGATAGATCAAAGAACTACTGGAAGTTTCACAGGAAAGGCTGGTAGATCTGCCTGTGTTCTCTTCTTGGGTTTCTGCCCCTTTTATGTACCAATGTCACTGTTGGTATTGTAATGTCACCTGTTTTAGAGAACAAATCTCTGGCAAACCACCTATCAACGACAATGTCATTTAGTACCTGGGACTCAAACATATATGCTGATTGCAAAGTTTTGGTGAAGAATCTGCTAATATTGTGTAAGGGGACAGTTAAACTTTAATAAGCCCACAGCATCACTATTCATGTGCATGACTGGACAAAGAAAGAAAATAAAAATGTTAACAGAAAATACTTCTCATATCACTCCTGCCACATCTTTAACTTCTGTTCTTCCTTTGTACGTACACTGAATTACCCTGATTCTAGACAACCATGACAAAATTTGAGAATGGAATCACAAAATTAAATACCATTCCAGAAAAACAGAAGGAGGAAACTGTGATGCAATGTGATTTTTCCCCTTTATGCATATGCATCACAGTTGTGGATTATTATTTTTCTGTCATTGACAAAATGGAAAAACACTTGCTGATTTCAGGCCTAAACACAAGAGTAAATGGTATCTTTAATAGATAAATTTTCTTTAATATGAAGAGGAACTTTTTAATGGAATTTCGAGATCAATCTTTTATATTAAAGTCTATCTTTATATCAAGGGAACATTCCGTAGGGCAAACCTGGACACTGACAGCAGACTGGGTAAGGCAATGACTGCCTTGAATTCAGTGTGAAATGTTAAGTATGGCTCATATTGCTTGAGGATTGTGAAATTCAGTGATGAAACCAGGTTGGGTTTTTTTTGCATAGTAATTTTGCTTCACCTTCTGTAAGTCCTATTCCTTCTGCTTTGTGCATGCAGAAGCATGAAGGCTAGGACTGATTAGGTGGCATTGGCATTGCAAAATCCCAAGAAAAATTGTACTGTTAATAAGGATTGTCTGTATAAACCCCCTGCTTACTGCAATGACAATTCACTCCTATGATTCTGTCAAACGTTGCAAGAAACAAATAAACCTGCTCAAGATGCTGCTGCTTTTTTTTCCTTTTCTTTTAACTTTAAAATGCAATAGCCTAAATCCTCAGTGAGATTGAATTCATCTCTCTCCACTGAGTTCAGTGCAGATAAACTGATTTACAGTGTTTGGGGAATTTGGCAGTTGTGAGTCCAGCGGCAAAGTATGCAAAAGGTTTGTCAGATCTGTTTGGAACATGAATGGAAATGAATATGGGGGTTTCAAATGTTAAAAAGCAGCACTGGTTAAAAAAAATCCAACACTTTAAACCCCTGCTTGAAAATTCTAAACTACTACTGCATATGTTCCAGTAATTTGCTCAGCCATGCAGTATGTTGTATTCATTGAATGAAGAAAACTTCTCATGAGAATGTTTAAAATGTCACTGAGGTTCAGTCTGGATCAGAGTGCAGGTGGCTCTACAAAGGCTTTGCTGAGAGGATGTGTTTATACAGTTGCTGCTGACGGATGGTATTGATTGGCCAGGCAACTCATAAAACAAGCGACCTCACTTTCATCTTTGTGCTTTCTGTGCCTTCAGTAGATAGAAAAGTGGTTTTAATTATTCACATCATCCATTTTAATATCTTTTTTACTGTTATCCACCTACTCTCTTACAACCAAGTAATATTCTCATCATTATGGTAGAAAAATGGCAAAAGGGGCAAGAGTGGGCAGATAGATAAGAAATTTTTGAGAATAAAAAGTTGATGCTGCCTCACGTAAGTTTAGCAAGAGTCAAGATATGCTGAAATCTTCAGCCTGTGAGACTACTTGAATCACCTTTAGGATGACAGAGCACTTGACAGCAACTGAGATTTAGATATTGCCACAGCATCTCTGGTCTTTTAGTTGTATTTATTTGGGACAAGTATTTTTAGAGTATCATGGCATCTACATGTAAAAACAAATACTTGCAGCTGTTGTAAACCCTGTTCCCTCCCTCTTTACTAGGTTATTACACAAACATACAGTTGTTGGAAAGAGAACAGTAGACACTTTTAATCTAGCACTTGGATTTCCAGGCAAAAAGTGCACCAAAAATAATTAGTGGGAAAATAAGACTAAAAATCCATGATACTTAAAAGGGACCTCTAATTCCACTGATAATAACCAGGTCTAACTATGCTTCTGGTAGTAGTATGACAAAGATGGTGTAAGGCACATTCTGTGTAGCACTTACTTCCTACATCAGTACTTGCATCCCTGAAATACCTCTTGCATAGGCCCAGATGTGCTCTCTTCAACACTAGTGTTATAGCCTGCACTTCTTTCCACCAAAGAATGTATTTTTCTCCCATTACATGACAAATTTTTCAGCTTTCTTATACTTTGGGAGTTGTGACAAGAGCTTGAGGACATTTAATGCTTCTAGGTTTTGCAGTTTGTTTATCCTTAGAACACAGAGATATGATGTATACCATAATGGGAATTTTGATGCTTTTAATTGCAATTGTCCATTTTAAAAATGTATTAATGACTAGTGAAGAAAAAGTGATATAACATGGGTATGTTCAAATCAGAAGACAACACCTGAGATGACAAAACTCGAAAGAATATTCTTGGGTTTGGGAACAAAATGTTCTTTGGCTGATTTAGAGTTGTCAGCTTTAGCTAATGTGATCTAGTTAGCAGATGTATGACATCATGAGGACCTGTATGTTCTACTCATCATCTTCACAGACAAACTTATCCAAAAGTACTGCATGGGCCTGATGGCTACAGCTGCTTGTTAATTCTGTCACACAGTGGGCTTGAGTCGGGCTTTCTGATGAAAGAGACCTTGAAATTATCAGAGGTTTTTGTACCTTGTCCATGCTTCCCTGGAACTGCTCTTTCAAAAAATTTGCCCTTGGAGCTGTAGGCTACTACACAGTTCTGTGTTCTAAATGCCTGCATTTAACAAGTGTATATAGAAATTATGAAAGCTGCGAGATCTTTGCTACTTTCTGGCTTCATAAAAAAAGACAAGTGCATGAAGCAAAAATATATGAGATATGATAGAGCAGAAGAGTTTCTTGGTGGACTGGTTAACAGCTCCAAGAAAAAGCAGCAGGTAGAGAAAAAGCATTGTTTCTGTCCCTGGAATGGCCTTACAGAGCTCTAAAGCAATAGCAGTCTCAGCTATATCACATGAAAATGCATGAGCAAGTTCTTGTTCAAAAATAGTTTAATATATATGGCATACCAAGTAAAATGAGATGGCGAAGTTCCTTAGTCAAGTAGTAGAGAGATTGTTCTGAAAAAAATACAGGGAGAGTGACTTTTCTGTGCTTTTTTTTTAATTTTTGAGATGCTCCATTTTTCTTCAAGTTAATTTTAACTCTAAACCAGCTGTGATTATTTTCTTTTTAAATCAAGTTGAGATTTAAGGGGAAGAGTGGCAAGGAAATAAGAAACAAAAGCTGCAAGGTAAAATCCCTCCCTACTGCATGGGGTCTGTTGGAGAGCACAGTTCCAGAGGAGACTCCCGATGAATGGTGGGAGAAGCTACTTCACTGTCCCCATAACAAATAAATATGTACAAGAATTAAAAAAACCCAACAAAACAAACAAAACCAAATCAAGTAACCAGACAAAAGCTCCAAACAAATGAAACCTTATTTCCTGCTTTTCTCATATTTAGCACTCCAATCCTGAATACAGTACTGGTTTAGGGTATGTATATATTCTTTTTATTCTTTGGTTCCTCTGTCACTTCAGACTGTCTGTCAGAAGTAATAATTTGTGTGTAGAAGAAAAGAAGTTGAGCTGATTACAAAGGATGTATATTCCCCATCCCCAGTAAAATAAACTAGGAATCCATGTAAATGAAGCATACGGTTTATAATGAATTGGGCTGATCGCAATGATGTGTTCAAGTGTATCTCCCAAAGTTCATTAACTTAATGTAATATACAGTGGCAAGAATGATACCTATGATTACTCCAATTAAAATTATAGTTTTGTGCTTTACTGTGATGCAAGTTAGTGCTGTGAAAACATGAAACACACCTCATAAATGCCACCCAGCTGCAAAAGTGACAAAGTGAGCCTGCCAGATTTTCCTAGCGGCATCAAGAATAATAGACATGGCTGCAACTGGCTTTGTTACTGCTCAAAGCTCTGGCACCTCACCAAGCATGGTAAGAGCAAGGCAATAAGACTGTGATAGAATTGTTCAACAAGTGATTAAAATATACTAGGGAAAACATGAAAACATATACTCTTAAATGGAAATAAAAATAAAGCAAGAATCACTGTAAGCATATGGTATGTGGATGCCACTAAGAGAAGGCTGTAAGCAAGGAGGATAGCACACTATCCTGCTCAAAAGAAGTGTAGCATTAAAGCTTTGTTCTGTTTTGAGCTCACTGCTTATTAATAAAGAGTGGATGGCAACTGAGGAGATGAAGAGACTGTATTGTGAGACACCACAGAGCACGGCATGTGTGATGTTCCTTCTGAAGCCATAATAACCATTTGATTTCTGACCTTGAGGTGAATATTGTATACTCATATGCATGAAGGAGGTGAAAGGATATGCACTGAGCTATGCCCTTCTTTTCAAACTGTGTTTTTTAGAAGCAATATAATTGAGGTATAAATAAAATAACAAAGAAGGCTTTTGTAGATATATATTATTATTTCAAACTACCAACAGTTGTCTTTGCATTTGCTGGTATTTTAGAGTCTTGAATTTTAAATGGCACAGCTCTTCTTTACCATCTCCTGTAAAAAACACTCACTAGAGAATACATCTTAAGGGAAAATTCCAGAAACCAGGTCTGTATAACCAATAGTCCTAGGAACTTTACTAGAGTTCCCTGCTCATCTCCTATTTGTCCTGTGACTGAAAATAAAGAATACAGCCCTAAAACTGGCACATAACAGTAGGCGAGTCCATATCCTTTTCCCCAAAATTGAAATGGGGGCCTACTGCATGGGAGTTGCTTAAAGTGTCTGCCATTATGTAGGATGCCAAGAGGCCACCCCCTGCTGCTTTCTATTCAGATGAATGGGAAACCTATGGATAAATTACCACCTGCAGCGCATGATCATGGACATCATAAGCAGCTGTCGCTGTTGCTGTGTAATTATGCAAGTATTCTTCTAATATTATACAATTAGATGGCCTCATCTCCCTTTCTTTCTCTTGATAATGTTTTTGTAGGTGTCAAGAGCACTGAACTCTCCCCTTGTTCAATCTCTTATGTCTTCATGCAGTACCACCAGCACTTTCCTGATGCTTCTGGAGCTGGCACTCTTCCCATAGTAAAGGTTGTCTTCTGCTGCTTTTTTAGTACTGTATTAGTGTTTCATATTGTGAGACAGCAAAACCCACGGAGATTGCTGTCAATAAGTGCTCACACCTTACTTGTATCAGGGGCAATTTTTGCTATTAGAAAGATGCAGCCTGGCTTTATTCTTTGTGGCAGAATATTTTTGCTAGCACTTGGTGGCTTGAACTGTGATGTGAGACCAAGAAGTATTGACACATCCTTTCTGCATCTAGGGGATCTCTATACAGAAAAGAATGGAAGAGAAACTGGATGGTATGAAGTAACACCTATTTTTTCAAAATTAAACATGGAGTGCAGTTCTCAGGTAGGAGAACCATCTTAGCAGCAAATTGTTAGTTTGTTCCTTGAAGTGGTTCAGAAAAACATATTTTACCACAAAATGTTTCTGCCTCTCTAATTATATTCTCCTTTTCCGCTTCTCAGGATGACAGTAATAAGCAGTGAGTTTATGAATACTAAAACCTTGACATTTCCTAAAGACTCATAATAAAAATGGCTGATACTTAATTTTTTTTCTCTTGCAAACCCCAAGCCCCAGTTGCCATTTTACAGCCTACTAATTCAGATTTTATCCGTTTCTCCTGTATTTGGTTCTGGCAAGCCTTTATTTGAACTGGGGAGATCTCTTGATGCCATAGAAGGCATAAATTTCACCCGCAGAAGCTGGCATTCATTCTGAATTGGTGCAAAGATTTATCATTAAAGCAAGCTTCAAAATATGCCTTTTCTTTTTCCCTGTATTTCTTAACCAAGACAAATATAAGATGAGGGTCTCTTCTTCAATTAGCCACTTTCTGTCAGACTAAAGTTTAAAGTAAGTTTGGATTCAACACCAATGCTGCTAATTAATGTTTTTTTTCTTTTTTTTTTTTACCTAAATTTGGCTAAATCATCGTGACTTTTATGTTTGGAAGGCCTCCTTCTTGCTGCTTTAATGATAATTCCTGTAAACAAAAAATTGTGAGCTAATTTTGAAATTGCCTTTAAATTTTCCTCAAAGATTCTTCTCTTTTACGAGATTCTCAAAACTTCTTCCTGCAGAAAGCATGCAAAGATTATTAAATTGCACTTTGGGAGTACCTGTAGCCATTAGCATGTTAACCCTCCCTCCAAGGCCACCTGGCACTGGCTATGGGAGCTGTACTAGTAAACTGGAACACAGCCTGGGAAAGTTTTATGGAAACTACTGTTTTACAGACCTATGCTCACATTGGCAGTTATGCAGCCATTTGAGAGGTGGATGGAGATAGTAGTGCTTTAAATCACTGCAGTTGCAGAAAGAAATGTGTGACTGCCCAAAGGCTCCCAAGTGATGGCACCCAGGGCACAACCCCAGCTGCCAGTTCCCAGGCCTTTGCTGGATGTGTGCTGGGTATTTACAGGCAACACCATAGGGGACCAAGAGACTAGCTGAGATCCGAAGATGAAGCCAAAATAATTCAGGTGCATGTTGCAGATTACAGGTTCACCTGCGTGTGCCTGATGTACTGTGTGACGACACAGGTGAATCAGAGCCCTCCTGTCCTCTCCCATCACATCTGCAGTTGGATTTGTTTTCGACTAAATAGTGAGGGAATACTCTCATGCTCTGCGGATCCCAGGACACTAAAGTTATATTGCCTTTCTTATCTCTTTCTGAAGTTTAGCCCCTTGATTTCTTTGTACTTCTACTCAGCAAGAGATTTCTGACAATTTACAGATTAATCTGCACATTTGCAGATAAGAAAGGGTGCATATCCCACATTTTGAATGTCCTGAAAAGGACTTTTCAAACAGCAGACTATGTAGAAATTTCTTGCATTGGTGTAAAGACAGGGATTTTGAGAGCCTGCTGAATATGGCAATAGCAGAGCATCTTTTTCAATTGATAAATGAAAAGAACAAAACATGGTAACATAATGCCCCCTATGGTTTGTAAGGAAGTATGTACAACAGCTTTAAGGGCAATGCTTTCCTACATACCTCCTCTCTAGAATCAGAATCAAGTTATGCTTCTCAGGTAGAGAGGGAAATATATCTGGTTGGATTTTATTAATAAGCAGGTCAGATGCTGTTAATTTAGATGCTTTAAATCTCCTCCTTCTTTTTGGAGATTCAAAGCAATTGGGATTAAAAATGGTTTTGAGTAATGCAGTAGCAGCTGAGTTATTCCATGTACAAACCAGACAGTTCAGAGTAGGAAGTCACGAAGGGGGAGAGAGGCAGGCACTGCCCCGGAGGGGAGGCTCTCTGTCATTGACGGAACGGCCACTTGATGGCACCATCTTACCGCACATAGGTAAACCCAGCAGACTTTGATAGTGGAAACTATAAAGCTGGAAACATGCACGTTTCCTCAGGAGACAGCATTGCTTTCCAAGAACTTCTGCACATAATACTCTTGTCCACCTTTATCTCAGCTGAATATCCGCTTAGGAATACCCTTGTTAGAGGATTTCATTTAGTGAGTTGGTAGATCCTTCAGTAACTCATCCCTTTTGAGCAGCAGTGGGCAGGTTTGCAGAGTGGTGAGTCGCCTCAGCAGTAATTTATACAGAAGATCATGTGTAAATAATTATAGTTCATTTTGCTGGTACATCAATGCTTGTTTTTTATCCTGCTGCCCCATAGTTTGTTTAAAGGCAAGCCTTCCCTCCTGTGCCTTCAAGTCCCTTTATGGTGCCAGTGGCAGAAGCACCATCTCAGCCCCACGAGTGGGAGCAAACTTGCCCGTTTACCAAATACTGCAGAGTGAGAGCAGTGCCCAGCCAGGCTGCCCTGCTCTGCCCCTGCATAGGAACCGTGTGGGTGATGCCCAGGGCTACTCAGGGCAGTGCAGTGAATTGGATTAAATTAATTATGTCCATCTTTGAGGTGTAAATTGGGACATACTCCAGGACAGGTTCTCTTTCGCTTCCCTCAGAGTCCACAAATACGATTTTAAACCTTCCTAGTGAGAAAAGAAGCTGCTGATCCTTCTATGGTGGTGACCTTGCAGCAATAAGAGGAGACCCACAGATGCCTATCATTTCACAGGCAAAGCGAGAAAAAACCCCAAGTTGTTGCAGGTCTCCAAGGAGCTCAAGAGTAAAATGTATGAGAACGACTGTTCAAGCAACTTTGCATTGTGTAATGTGATGGAGGAGGTGTTTCCCAGGCCCAGTGTTTTAGGATTGTGTCTTGCATCATTTTGGGTTTCGAGACAATAATCTTGATTATGCACTTCTTCTATTTCAGTAACTACTGAAAAAATCATGGTTTTCATATATTTACGTCTTTGCATCCTGGAGGCTGGATGGGAGGGGAAAATACAGGGACAAAGTGGGAGTGCTTCACGAGGAATAACTATTTTATGATAGTGACCTTCTTGCTGCCTCTCAGGTACAGCCATTGTATATCTGGAGCAGAGAGTGCCTCTTCTTCAGTCCTTTTGTGACAGATATTTATGTATTGGACTGGGACTGAAAATATAATTCACTGCTGAATTCATCACTGCTGAAGTTGAACCAATGGTTGGTTATTTGTTATTTCAGCAACTGGTCCATGGGCATATATACAGTTAATATTTAAAATCCATGAAAAGACATAATCACAAGGTTTGTGAAAAATGAGGCAGTTTTCCTTCCCTTAATGACAGGGATCTCAAATGAGTTGTGTTGTCAATGGGAGAGCAAGAGGTTATATAGTTTTCCATAATCTATAAAGCTTCTTCAGAATCATGTCATTAGCTTTCCTGTGGTAGAGCACAGCAGAGCTAATAATGCAATTATGGTTCATGTAGTTAAACTATGCTATTGATATTTTTTTTCCCAGGAGGCCTTCTTTTCTGGCAATTCTAATCATCTTCATTGTACAGCTGTATGGATTCTATGTTTTACTATGAGGGACATAAAATTGCAAATAAATACTGTCTTTCCTAATGTCTCTGTAAATGCCAGATTTAGTAACCATTAGCAAAATGTTGCAGTCTATAAAATGTGTAGTTCTTTGGATAAATATATATATGTGTGTGTGTGTGTGTGTGTGTGTGTGTATACACACACAAAGGAGGCCACATTCACATATCAGTTACCATAATAAACTATTGTGCTGGAGTGAGAGCAGAATTTCATCCAATATTTGATTATTCTCATTTCTTGCTGCTATAATGAATTACATTTTCTGGGTTTGATATACTAAGTCTTTGTCTGTCTACTGTATTCAAACTTTAAGTATTAGAGTAAAACAGTGTAATTGCCACATGAAAATGGTGTATGTGTTTAGTATGAGGGGGATTCTTTTAACTTCTCATTCTTTAAAACAATCTGTAACTTGGTGTTCTGTATTTTTACCTGATACACAATGAATATGAGAGATGGCAATTTAATTAGGATGCTATTTAGTCTACTATTAAGCATTAGTTTAGTATTCTATTAAAAAAACCCAACTCTGTTTTCCTTTAAATTAATGGTTTTATCTGTGCCAATCCTCGTTACAGCAAAAATAACAATCCTGAAATGCTGAAACCCTAATTAAGAAACATAAAGTACGAAATAAGGATGTTTCCTGCTTCCGTGGTCTCAGTCCTTCAGGATTAAGGTTCTTTTGAGAAGATAAATTATTAGAGCAATGAATCTCTGAAAGGATTTTCTTTTTCAGAGGGAGAAAGTTGCTCCTCTGTATTTCTTCTGAGTAAATTACCAAACACATTACAAAGCCAAAAGAGAAATCATAAAGTGATAGCACATTAATAATTTTGCTGAGAAACATCCTTCTTCAACATGCCAGGGACATAAATGGTTGGAAATAAACACAGAGAATGATTGCTATTAGGTGTCTGAGGAAAAAACAAAGATATGAGAGAGACATGCTAATTAGGCTTCCTCAATGGACCGGGTGGAGATGAAAAGGAGATGAAATAAAAATAAAGCAAACATAGCTGAATATTTGGATATTCTTGCAAGAAGTTGTCTACGATAATGAACTCTCCATGCTCTTAGTATCCTTATAGAGAATATCTGTCATTTTCTTGAATACATCAGAGGCAATGTAGCACCAGGGTGTCACTTAGGGATCTTCTCATGGGATATACAAGAGTAGTGATCAAACCTAAGGGAGGTGAGATGAGGAGACAGCAGGACCAACCTGAACTATCAGAGCATCTTGTTATGGGTATAGAGCACTTCCTGCCATGGCACTCTCTGTGACTGATGGAAGAGAGAGGGACTCTGCAGTGATGGAGCTGGCAGACATTCACATGAATTTTACATTGAAACCCACATTTTTAAACTGTTCAACTCTTTCTACAAATTCTATTAACAGTAATTGCTTTTAGGTAATAATAACTGTTTGGCCTTTTGTTCTTCTGTAAAGCAGTGAAAATATTCAACCTGGTAATGTGAAATGTTTAAGCAAAATGCTGTCAAGACATGCTAATTAGAAAAATTGTGCACACACAACCTCCTAGTGTTCACTTTTGCTCTGATTTGTTTTACAGATGGTGCTAGGTCAAAGAAGCAAGCTGTCCTTAGAGGACAAACAGTTCTGAAGTTATGAGCATCTATATATTTTCATCTATGCAGAAGTTTCCCCTTAGCTTTTTTTTTTTTCACCTAAGCTGTTGGTGATTTGCTAACATTTTATTCTCTTCTTTTACTTTGTATAACAGGAAATCTACAAAGTGCTGTGCAGGAATCTAAGGTACAAATTTATTGCTTTGGAAATCAAAAACAAATGAAAAAACTTGCTGGGAAGTTTTTGCCAGCAAGGGACCAGTGATACAGGAAGAGAGGAACATAAAACAAAGTTGGGAAAAAAAGAATCAGGTTTCCAGATCTGCTTTGAGCAGACTAATGCACTAACATGTCTATAAAAATGTGTGATTGGACCAGTAGTATAGTGGCCACTCAGCAACCACTGGATGGTCCAGGGAAAATGAGGCACAAATCACCTGCTGTGCAGCTTGGTGTCTCAGGTAAGTTCCTAGAATTTTGTCTGACCCAGTTGGGATGCTAATGGATAACTGTTATTCTATAGGGGTTTTTTGAAAATCAGCAGTAGAGAAGTATTTTTTCTAAAATTCCATGTATTATCTCTATTGGTTATTAGTAGGAAATAATGTGGAAAATAAAATTACCTGGAATCCCACAAGAATTACATTTCTTAGTGGGCCACTGCCACCCCTTCAATAGGTACAATGTCTTAAATACAATTAGTGCAAAACCAAACATGTTTAAATTAAAATAAATTACTAATAGTTGTGCTGTACTATTGGGTGGAATTTCAGTACATTGATAATAAATGCAGAAAACAAATTGGATTGAGAGCCTTAATTCCTTTTATTATTTTTTTAGAGGATGAAAAGCTTTATTAGAACTAAGCTCATTCAAAACTTATTATTCTTTCAGTATGCTAATTAATAGAGCAGGATCATGGATTTGTTAATTAAAATAAGATACCTCAGGGAAACTGAAATTAATTTTCATGTCCTAATAGAGTTACCATTTTGCCATTAAATCTTCTAGATGTCTTATCCACTTTTTTCCTTTCCTCAAAAAATGAAAAATGTTTTATTTAGTCTGAATTTAGAATTAGAATATTGAATAGTGACTTTCTGAAGATGTGGAGAAGACCAGCTGATACTCTTGGATTAGCTGAAGTCCTCATGGTAGTGTCAGGACTGATCACTTCTCATGCGCTCTGAATAAGCAGAAATCTGTTCACCTCTGGATCATTGGGTCTGTGTTACTCAGTATTAACTTGTTAACAGTCACTTCAGTACCCGACTAGACCAACTGGTAATGTTTGCTTATGTTTTGCAGATATGGAACTAGCAAAACTCAACATCGGGCAGACATCGTAGTGATGGCCAAAAATGTATAGCACCTAAAATGAAATTACTTTCGTGGATGAAAAGTGTTACCTGGCAGCAAATACTGTGGTCAGCTGGATGTGTCCATGTTAGTGATTTAGTTTGTATTTTAGTTTTGTATATAGTATTTTAAGGTAATCTCCTGGTCATCCTCACTTGCTGTGCTTGACCATAGATTTGGATCAATCCTGGAGTGTGTAGACTGATTCCTGCTTGGTGGCACCGAGTTGGAAGATGTGCTCCAGGAGCACACCAAAACCTGCCAATGGTGTTCATCTGAAGAGCCACACAAGAAACAAAGCAAAAGAACCACTGAGCATGGTGGGTCCTCAGTGCCTGTCTTCTCTTTCTATAGGTCTGCTGCTGTTGTGCTGTGCTGTCGGCTAACCTGGACAGAGCTACGGCTGCCCAGATCTCACCTGGTGCCTTGACAGTAGATCAGCCTTTGTGTGGCAGTCGATGCAAATGTTGATTTCAAAGTAAGTAATTTTTACAGAAGGAAAAACACCTAAAATATCCTCACTGTTTCCTGATACTCTGACTTTCCAGTACACTTTCTTCCAATTTAGATAGTTCAGTGTAGTGAAAGGGAAAAGGAGAGGTAAGTATGAGAGAAGTACTAGTTTTTCTACTACAGCACAGCACAACTGTTCTAATTTTACTTGACAAATTTTCAAGGCCAGCAAAGAAGTTCTGTGTCATCACCAAGAGTGTTAATTGCAATTTGTATCCAAGACTTCTGTCATTCTGTCAATGTACAAGGAGACAGAATTAATCTCATTAACATACTAGTGTATATTGAGTACTTTATCCCATTTTATCACAGGCTTAAATGGATAAAATTCAATTAGAAAGAAGCACTGGATCTAATTGTTAAGGGCTGCTGAGCAGTTGCAGTTTGGTTAGTCTTGTGAAAGCTTAAGACTTCCTGGGAAGAATGTCTACTGTTTGCTTTCAGCCTACAAAGTGTTCAGAGGGATTTGGGTACATGTAAGGAAAGGCAAGATGCAGTTTTGTTACTGTTGAGTCTGTGTTTAATTGGCAAACAGAAGTTGAAGTGGTTTGTGAATTTCAGTTGAAGTTGGCAGATGGTTTCAAGCAAAAGTAAAAATAATAAATTCATTTCTGCTTCTCAAAATAGATTAATCACAGTTTACTAAAGTAAGCAGAAAAGAAGCATAAGATGTCTTTGCTTCCAATATACAGTTAAATCAAGTAACTTTGTACCTTCAATGTGCCACAGAGCTATAGAGGTATTCTTTCTGACACTCAGAAATAATTAATATTAAAGTATTTTTTTCTGGAGCTGCATAGATCTTCAGGATAGATTCATCTTCAGGATAGATGTAAACAGAACCTCAGACTTTTAATTAATTAGGGCAAATTGACTTAGAGGTGAAATACCAGTTTCAAAATTTCCTCATGACCAGTGAGGAGCTTTTGGTACAGGTTTTGGTGCAAGGTACATTCAGGACTTCTATGCTGTTCTTTTCTGGCCTTATTTTCTGCTTATATCACACGGTCTGCTTACATCAATCAGCCTTAAGACAGCCACACTTCCTCTGCTTTTAACCTAAAACATGCTTAATATGATTAAAATTGAAATATTTAGGTCTGGGGTTGAACTTAGTATTCTGGACTAATTGCTTCATGCAGCTGTTTCAGAACTGATGGGGAAAAAAGGATGTGCATGAGCTCAGCAACAGTGCCCACAGCCCCTCGAAGGCCATATTTTCATAAGAATAAGATTTTACAGGTGATTTAAAAAACCCCAACCAAACAAAAAAACAATGCAACAGAAATCCAGCATCCTCCCTGCTCCCCCCTCCAAAAAACCCCTGACAAAACCAAGAACCAAACACCTGCTCCACAAAAACCAATCAACCGGCCCCCCTACCCCTAAAAGCTTTCTCCATTTCCTATGTTAAAATTTGGTGTGGAAGCTGGTTTCTGAATTTCCAGTTCATTGCTGTAATTTGCTGACATCTTTATTTTGTTTCTGATCCCTATTAATACTTGCTGGGGGTGTGGCATTAAAATTTCTGATACATATTCAGTACCATGTACCTTCTCTCAACACAAATATTTGAATGGTCTTTTCCTCACGCAATTCAATTCAAGACTGCTGTTCTAATCCCATTTCTCCCAGTTCAGTTACATGCAAAATAAAGATCAGACTGGTAAAGAGCTGTTATTTTAAAGATTGTATTTTTCTGTTAATTCATGCACGACAGGCAGCTTGTGTAATAGCTACCTAATGGTGATTCCTGATAACCCCACAACGCACAGGCAGTCATGGAAGGCAGTTCCGCAGCGCGTGAGCGCTCCGCGCTGCCGGCGGGCACTGGCTGCGCTCCAGCCCCTCCGCGCTGCCGTGCCGGGGACCGGGCTGCGGAATTCCTGCATGATTGCAGACGTCCTTGGAGGGGAGGAGCTCCCGTAGACACCAGCTGAAGCAAGACACCTCACAAACCAAAGTTCAAGGTGAGAACCGTGATAGATAGTACTGGTTTAAGAAATTGATTTCCTTCCCCCCAGTGCTGTTGCAATGCTGGGTTAAAATATGTTATTTGGGGCTCGTTATTGCACAGGGTCACGGGCTGATATTTATGCTCACGCTCAGCATTTCTTCCTGTACCAAAGGCAAGACTAGAAAGGGGAAGAAAGAATACTATATATGGCTATGTAATTTCCTAATGAAAAATTGACTATAAAAATGCATTTTAATGCTGGGCATAGCTGATATTTTGAGGAAAGGAGATTTAAAATACAGACAGTGATGGTCCCTCTCAGCAGCAGGGAAGCTCAGGCATTGCTTAGCGAGACTGGGGTGCATTTCATGATGCCTGCATGCTGCTCTTCACCCTGGGTGCTCAGACCTCAGTAAGGGCAGGTGGGATGAAGCTGAGCTCTCTTACCCGAACTTGGCGAGACTGTGGGAACAAGGGGAGAGGCAGTTTCTGCTTACCTGAGGGAGCTGATAGTGATAGCATGGGAAAAGGGGAGTGTCATCTTTTCCCGGCTTAGTAGAAGGGCAAATATCTTGCTCCAGGCTCATGTAGCGGTTTTCCAAGCAGCAGGGAGCAGGACAAGAAATCAGCTTTTCCTAATACTTGGAAATTTGTTGCTGTCTCCTGTTTTTCTCTCGTGAAAGTGGTTTTTGTGAAACCATTGCCATACTCTGGCTGTGATGCCTGAAGAAAATGGATGATTAGGCTCCAGAGAAACAGCTCCTATGCTGAGCAATATGGCATTTTTGCTCTCTTGATCTACCTGGTTGACTGTTACTACATGCCTGGAGGAAAATCCTCAAAAGTTGGAAAAGCTAGGTTTACTGCATTTATCCAGAGCTTTCCCTCTTCTTTTTCTTCTTTGTTTTGGCTGTGTATCTGCTCTCCAGTTTAGAGACTCTGGTCCAAAGAAATACATCATTGACAGGGAGAAAGGAAGCAAAAATTTTTGGTCATTTTAATTTTTATTTACAGTGATATTGAACTTCCTCCTAGTCCAGAAGGATTTGTTTAGTGCCCATTTTTCAGTCACCAAAGTTTTTGCCTCTGGGCTGCCCTCTGCCTTCTCCGTGTGTTTCCAGAGGTGAGCATAGAAGGGTGTGGCTGCTGGTTTGGCCTCTGCTTGCCACTGCACCCAGCGAGTCCTCAAGCAGGCAATGATAAGCTCCTGGGAAATTTCACATAGCCAAATGCATAAGTAGACTCAAGGCTCTTGCACTTGCTAATATAGTCTATAAAAAATCAGCTTCCAGATAATTTTGGTTTTCCAGGTGGACGGGTTTTCTATATTCTTCCTTTAGAGAATCCTCATCAGCGTCTTCCTGAACTGTGGACTCTGGAACTTAATTTGCTCAACCTTGCTCCTGTGGACCATTTCAAATCAGTAGAACTTGCAACAGCAGAACATAAAATGGTCTCCAGCACCTCCCTCTGCTCTGCTGGGCTCTGTACATAGCTTCTGCCATTTTTGCAGTCATGCAGTACCCCTGCCTGCAGATCTCATGATGATCTCCATGGTGACTTGGGCACTCAAAGCAGAAATATGAGCTGGTAAGTCAAGATTACTCTCCCTCTTCCTCATATTTTCTTCCCAGTGCAGTGTGGGTAATTACATGTGCTACATTTTTGTATGGAAATACTTGTCTGCAGCAAAGCACTGTCAGACTGTTTTAATTCTCCAAATCCAGTTCGAACACCTTGCACAGATCAGCAAAACCCTTTGTGGATGTATCTGTGTGGGTTGCATGGAGTGGAGTAATGTACAGAGTAATTTTCTGGGTCTGAGTGTAAACATGACATCCCTTGGAGGACATCCCTTGGCGGACATCCCTTGGCTGACACTAGATGGATGGAAGACAGTGAGAAATCCAAGGCAGCTTTTCCTGCTTTGTTCATGGAGAATGTTGACTGGAGTCAGCAGTAGGGGAATTACAGAATCATAGAATGGCCTGAGTTGGAAGGGACTGTAAAGGTCATCTAGTTCCAACCCTTCTGCCATGAACAGGGACACTTTTCTCTAGACCGGGTGTCTCAGACCTCCATCTAACCTGGTGTTAAACACTTGTAGGGATAGGGCATTCACAACTTCATTAACTCCTTTGTCTTCTTTACTGGATAACCTGAAGAAATGGAAACATAATTATTGAATTACAAAGATACATTTTTTTGTAGTCTCAGAATTAGTATATACATTATAAAGCAGAATTTTCGATCTGGTGTGTTCAGTTAGCCATTGGGTGCATTAAAGTTTTGCCTCTTTGTGCACACAAAGCACTTTTTTTTCCCTCTTTCCATTGGTGCAAATGCCTTGAAATGGATCAATGTTTCCCCTGGTTCTTTGGCAGCGTCTCCCCCTGTTGTCCAGCTCAGACAATGCAGTGCTCTCCACCATGAAGAGAAGGCGACACATCTCCTGTTCTTTGTGAGCTGGTATCAAGTAGACAGACGCCTTCTGAAGTTTTGTGCATGCTGTGCACTTTTTTTCCTTGCTGCAACAAGAAAAGCCTTTTCTTTTAACCTGGCTTCCTTTGAAGAAGTAACTCAGGAAGCTTCATGGCCTCTCAAGGTAAGTACATCTATAGTCTGTATTTTTAGATCATGTTTACAGAAAACTACAGTCTTGTACATTTTCAGCAATCAGCAGTCTGATGCAATGAGTGTTTCAGGCTAAAACCACATCAGTCAAAGCACAGTTGTTTCGGCTTCCTTTAATTTTTCAGCATCCAAGAGGCTCCTAAGGAGAATAAAATCTATACTAGGATGTTATGTGAATAAAATATGTTATAAAATGTTAGCATCTGCATTCAGTGACAAAATTTCATGTTTGTGCTTAAACCTGTCGCTACAGAATGCATTGTAAGAGTAGGTACTGAGCTAAGGGTACTACTGTTTTTGCACACTTCTTCCCTATTCCACTTTGAAAATACTTTGAAAATACTTCAGCAAATGCTTTTCACATTCAAAATTGGCCAGAGTCCTGATAACCATGTATGGAAAATAATATCTGAAGAATAACTGAATTTAATCAGATTACTCCTGTCCGGGTTTGTCTTTGTTATGTCTTGACTTTTAGCAGCAGTTTGTTGCGTACTTAGAGCTATAGGCAAACAAGCAGCATGCTGATCTAAACAGCCTTCTCAATTCATATTCTCCAGGCTTTCAAATACTTAAACTGAGCAGAAGGACACAAATATCTTTTTTTTCCATAACATCACTGCAACTCCACAGAGGTTGTGATGTACAGAGGCAGATGTTGGCCCAAGGAGTTTCAGGAATGTCCATCTATGTTTGTAAAATGTTTACCCCTCTTTCTTGCCCCCAGAATACTCAAGACATTCTGCATTTAGAGCACTAAAAGGTATACAGCAGCAAGCAGTTTTTACAGCATTGTTCTACCCTAGCAACATAGGTGGGGGGGATTTATTTTGCTTTGCTTTACCCATATAAAAGAGATCTGGGTTTGCATATTTTTGATGTGTATCAGTTAGACAAAGCAGAGAAATAGGTGGTTTAGAATGAAAAAAATTGATAATACACCTTGTTTAGAATATGTAACTCCACAAATTATGTTTATACAGAGTATTCGCTGTAGCATATGGTAACTTTTAAGTTTTTCTATACTAGAAATGAAATGGAAATCATCCATAAAAATAGTCAAAGTGTCAGAGTAGCTCAGATTGCCATTAATATTTAATGTATTTACTGTTTGATTTTTGTATAGCTTAAAATTTGACAGGTAGAACTGCAATTTGTTGTCTTTTTTTTCTTTTTATTATTCAAGAATAACGCTAACACTGGGCCACTTCGTGGCATTTCATGTAACAACAAGAGTTACGGCAGTAACAGAACCCTGTGAGGTAAAATGATGCAGAAGAGCATATAAAATATTTATTACCCAGTTATACATTTTTAAAAACCAGCTACAAATTCAAAGGGGTTACTTTTTCCTGTGGTCTCAGACTTTGAAAGAAAGCAGTGGCTGCAAAGACAAATTAAGATCAAAATATGATTAAATGATGAATCTTTCACAGTGAGTTCAAATAATACTAAAGGATCTCATTTAAATCCACAGCGGCAAAAGAGAGATTCAGACTTATAGCCAAAATTCTTTCTGGATCTCAACCCCCATCCTGCCTAAGTATTGTAACACATGAGATAAAAATGATCAGTTTGGGGACTGCTTTACTACTGAATCACAGGGGCTCACCTAAATGCAAGGATATATCATTTATATGGGGAGACCTTCACAGAATCAACTAGGTTGAAAAAGACCATTGAGATCAAGTCCAACCTCTGACCTAACACCACCTTGTCAACTAGACCCTGGCACCAAATGTCACATCCAGTCTTTTCTTAAATATCTCCAGGGATGGTGACTCTACCACCTGCTCAGGCAGCCTATTCCAATGCCCAATCACTCTTTCTGTGAAGAATTTCTTCCTAATGTCCAACCTAAACTTTCCCTGGTGCAGCTTAAGACTGTGCCCTCTTGTCCTGTTGCTGGTTGCCTGGGAGAAGACACCAGTCCCCACCTGGTTGCAACCTCCTTTCAGAGAATTGTAGAGAGTGATAAGGTTTCCCTTGAGCCTCCTTCTCTCCAGGCTAAACAACCTCAGCTTCCTCAGCCACTCTCCATAGGTCTTGTGCTCCAGACCCTTCACCAGCATCATTGCCCTTCTTTGGACACGCTTCAGCACCTCAATATCCTTCCTAAATTGAGGGGCCCAGAACTGCACACAGCATTCAAAGTGCAGCCTAACTGGTGCCAAGCAGAGGGGAAGAATCACTTCCCTTGCGCTGCTGGCCACACTATTCCTCACACAGGCAAGGATGCCATTGGCCTTCTTGGCCACCTGGGCACACTGCGGACTCATGTTCAGCTACTGTCAGTCAGTATTCCCAGGTCCCTTTCTGCCTGGCCACTCTCCAGCCTCTCTGTCCCCAGTCTGTAGTGCTGCAGGGGGCTGTTGTGGCCAAAGGGCAGGACCCAGTACTTGGTTTTGTTGAACCTTGTACCATTGGATTTGGCCCATCAATCCAGCATGTCCAGGTCCCTCTGCAGAGCCCTCCTACCCTCCAGCAGATTGACACTCCCCCCCAGCTGGTGTCATCTGTAGAGTTGCTAATGGTATGTTCAACTTGCTCTTCTTTGTTCTGGCAGAGCCAGTGTTGCTGAAAGCTGAGGAAAAGATGTGCCTAGTAAAACCAGTTGGAGTTTTTTGGGAATCAAATGACTAAGGTGATCATCACAGTCTGGTGGGGAGCCTGAGCATGTGGAAGGGTGTGGGCAGACAGATGCCTGTAACAGTAAATGCTCTCATTACCTTCACAACACTGGCCAAGGTAACTGTGTCATAAAGGATGTGTTTGGAATAGCAAACAGAAAACACAGCATAACAATATCTGATCTTTTCATTAAGATAGTAATTAATAATACACTGTAAGAGGCTGTGCAGATTTTGATACCAGGGTCATAACATCCCACTTGGGGAATCTGAGATCCCTGGAAAAGTTCTCTCTAATTAAGAGAAAATATGTGTGCCATCAAAATGCTAGAAAGTGTCTTGGTAGGGGACAGCCCTTAGCAGTTCAGTGTATACTGGCATACAGGGCAGCTCACAAGGAGCAGGGCTAGTTGACCTGTGCTGAGGAGCTTGTGGCCACTCTGTGTGTGAGTCTAGACCAGCTCCAGCCTTGTCACACAGGCTCTGTTGCTCACCACCTGTCTGAGCAGATCAGGTGCCCTCCAAGACCACATCTCATTTAGCTTCATCTGCAGTGATTCCACTTTGCATATTCTAAGGCTGCTTTATAAAATGAATCAGGGTGCTGGAAGTGTGGGACCATGAGGAGATTTCTTTTGGGTCCTGACTCATGATCTGAAGTACTAACATATTTGCGTGCAAAATGTGACATTACTGTTCCAGCTTTAATCCAAGAAGCTAGCTGTTCTTTGGCCCTGCTAATTTCTGATTTTGTTTCCTTTTTTTCGTGCAGAATCTCAGGGACAAACCAACCCCATCTTTAAGGATTACCTCCCTGGTTCTTCTGACATTTCTAAACAGAATAAGCCTGTTGAACCAAGTCTCTGGAAGCAAACAGCACCCGCTCATAACCTACCACCTGGTCTGGAGTATCTGAACCAGGTCCTGAATCTTTCTAAATGTTAGAATTGTTGTTTTCCCCATATGCTGCCTTGATACCTTGGACCATAACATCATTTGTTTTTTTTTTTTTTCCCTGGGGGTGGGGTAGGTGGAGATGGAGAGCATTTTTCCTTGTTTGATATTACTGTGGAATAAGGAGCATAGGAATAATAAGCTCTTTCTTCATTGCTGTCATTCATTTTTATAGAAATTACTTTGTTATGCATGCAGCTCTCCTTGCACCAGACCCATGGTTTTCTTCCCTCTAGGACATTTTTTAGGTTTCCTTCCAGCTCCTTAAGAGCTCCGCTCAGGGAAATGGTTATTAAACTTCAGCTGGCCTCAATAAGACTAAAACAGGCAGTGTATGAAGGAATTGTCTCATCCTTTCAGGGACATCAGGTTCTTCTGAGCAAGTTCCTTCTTCCTCTGCAGGTCAGAGGCTTGCTTTCCTGGGGAGGCAAGATCCCAAGGAGACAGCTTAGTTGAGCATAAGCATGGGTGGTTACGAACCTGCACCTGCTCTGTGTGGGGTTGAGGGGGAGGAAAGTGCTAATGCCTGAGAGAGGGAGATGCTTGTAAATGGGAGCAGACAAATAGGCCACAGGCAAGAAGAGAGAGGGATTGCTTAAGTTGTCCCCATCCTACTGCTAAACATGTGGCTGTTCTCACTCTGTCAAACCTCTCAGCTCCAGAAGCTCAGAGCTGTGATGGGTCTGCAGCTCTGGTACAGAAGTTTCTTACCTCCCTGCATTTTTTACCAGGAGGGTCACTCACTGGTGTTGCTTTGACACTGACTCCTGTTTGTGTTTCACATGTGGCTGGATTCTGCCGCTAGTACATATGCTGAGTAAGGTGTCATACACCCTGCCTGGTATGGGCCAGGACAGAATCAGTCCCCCAGTGTAGTCAGGTCATAATTCTGATAGCCACATCTTTGCTGTGTTTGCTTTTTGGTGGTGATGGGAAATGTTTATTTCACTCAAGGTCTGTATGTTAGGCACACATTCTGGAAGTTCTGTACAAAAGCAGAAATTGAATGTATTTTCTATTTGGAGCTAACTTACCCAGATACCTAATGAAACTGGAGACCCTTCAAAAATAGTCTTTCATGTGGAGTTACGACTTTCATTTCAAGGTGCCTAAGCACAAAATGATATGTGTTGTCAATTACACAAGCATTTGCTTACACACTCTGGAAGCTACATTTTTTAGTCTAAAAGTGATTGTGATAGTAAATACTTGGCAGGTTACATATTCAGGCTCCTGTACGAACATGAATTACATCTCAGGTTTAGCTAGACAATGAGGGCAAGCAAACACTATCACTCCATTTTATAAAAGCTTTGCATCTGACATAAAAATGGAAGTGCAAGTCTCTGTCAGAATTGTAACTGGAACTGAAGACCTCATTCATGCTTGTTCTTGGCCCAGTAACCAGGTGCCTGTGCTACAGCCCTTGCTAATTTTTCTCAATTTTCTCTGCAGTTTGAGAAGTGGGAAGCATTGTGTGCAGTGCTGATTGTCAGCATATACCCACAGCTCGAATTTCTGTGCATTGCAGAAAATTTTGGTGTGGGATGCTGAAGTCATACTGTCTGTGTGACTAATGAAACAGGCTCATACAGGATAGATTGGAGCGTAAAGAAGATCCCACCAGCAGGGAAAGGACTGCCTGCTGCATGAATGTGGGATTCACAGCTGCCAGGGTAATTCTTTGGGATTCATCCTCATGGACTAAGAGATTTTTGTGTAATGAAATTCTAGAATGAAGATGTTTCTAGCAGAATTAGGAATTCTTTTATGTCACTAGAAGACTAATATCCTTCTGATGCTGGGTGTATTGGGGAAAGGTAGGTCCAAACTGAAACAGGAACAGACAGGTGCTACTGGAAGGGTGTGGGGAATAAAGAACCTGCTTTAAAACAAGACTCCAATTGTGTCATCTTTAGACAAAAAAAACACTACCAGAGAGGGAACCATGACTGAGTACCTAGAAGAGTAAAAAACCTGTGGCAAAAAAGACACATTTAATTTATAGAATTGTGTTACCAGAAGAAAGATTATGTAGAAACTGGTTGTGAATAAATACAGGATACCAGATAAAAGTTACATTCTGGGATTATCTCCAGCAGGAGTGGGGAAGATAGCTGGATAGATTTGAGAAAAAAAAGAATTTATTTCTTAATAAAAGCATTATATATTTGACTCTGAAACAAGGATCCAAATTTAGTGAATCTCAGAAGGATCCTTACAGTCTTCTAAATAGAAACTCAAGGACACAGCATACAGTGTCAAATGAGAGGAAAGGAAAATATCTGTCCTGTATGTTAAGGCTAGACAGTAATATTTCACTCTGCAAATACACATCCAGAGTCAGTTCAGGTGAAGGACCAATTCAATCTGCTGTTGAAGGTGCACCCGAAAAAGGCAAAAAACTGCTTCTGCCTCAGCAAACAGATACCATGCTTTTTATAACTATCACAAAGTGACACTTTAACTAATTTCCTACCAAAAAAAAAAGTTAACCAAATGTCATTGTTATCGTCCAGATCACAGACATAGCTGGAAGAATTGCTCAGTGTCCATCACCAAACTTGAGGGGCCCTTTTCCCACAGCAGGAGTAGACAGGCGAGACCTTGGAGAAAAATTTTGCAACTAGTTCAGTTTCATGTTGTGCCACCCTTCAGGCTTAACCAATTTTGTATAAAGCTTCTTAGTTTAGATTTTGTTAGACTGATCAGCTGTAAATGTAATGGCCACAGAACTGAATACTGAGACTTGGCTGTGTATAAGGAAATTTTACATATCTGAGCTCAAGAGAATCAGACTCTTGTAAACCAAAGGGCTTTGTATAATTTCAAATGGATGTGCAGAATTCCCTTAATCCACAAGTACCCCAATAAAAATGCATCAGAATAGATGCCTTGCAGAAACCAGTGAAAGGCAAAACAAGGCTAACAAAGGGTACTGCTGTTTTGTCTCAACATTGTTTTTACATTGTGCACAATAAACCAATACACAAACCAAAAATCACTCAAAGCTTTTAATAGTTCAGGGTCATTAATTTTCTTTTCCCTGTGAAAGTCTATGTGGGGCAAAGAAATCCATATTAAAATCAATACTAAAATATTAAAATAGTCCTAACGTCTTTAAATTATTTATTCTCTTTTCATCAGCTGAGCCCTTCACATGAGCTCCAAGAGTTCACATTTCTCATGAAACCTAAACAACAAACAGCAAAGGTTCTTGGGAGAATATTTTAAAGTCTAAATATTTTTTATTATTTCAATTACTGGCATGCACATTTCAGAGATTAATGGAAGGGATAAAGTTGTTCCTCTTTTTACCAGCTTCTCTTGGCAGCCTGAACTAGCTGCAGGAGATGACTAGAAGTGACAAATGGCTGCAACAGTTTGAATATGTACCAGGCAAGATTTATCAATTGCAAAATATACAGGCACTGGAGAGCTGTGACATGCTGGTCTCAGAAGGTCGCTGTGTGCTTTCTGTCTGCAGCTGTGAGTAATGGCAAAACCCTGTGCCAAGTGTTTGCCCATCAGGAATTTACAGAGAAGATTGGTAAAGCCTAAATATACTATCACATAAAACAGGCATAAAAAGTCCCATAAAACTGAAAGGTAGACTGAAATTAAGTCTTGCTGGTTTTATAATACTAACAACTGTTCTCTAAAAAAGAATAATGTTGGAGGGATGATAAGCACAGCAAAGCTGGGTATCATGGCAAGCAGTTTTTCTCCTGCATTTGTAACCAGCTCCTGGGGGAAGGAAATTTCAGCCCACTGAGGGTTTCTCTGTGGGGCTGTGGGGCATGACCATTTGCTAGATATAGAGTGCAGAGCTCCTGTGCCTGAGATCAGTGTTAAAGCTCATGTGCCATTGTTGGCATCCCCTGATTGCCTTGCTGGGCTCCTCCAGTGGGGCCCTTTGGGATGTTGCCTCAGCACATTTTAAGGTTGAACCTAGACCTTTTCACTCCTGTACTGCTATGGTGCTCAGCACCAACCTCAGCTTTGGGCTAAGGGGCTTTCCCTCTGCCAAGGAGAAGGAATAGGAGCAAGAAGTGGATCCTGCTCCTCACATACAGCTTTTTATTGCTGTTGTCTTCCTTACTCCCCCATGAAGATTATTTTTCTTCAAATGTGTGGGCAAATTACATGGCCACAGCACCCAATGTCACACTCTCAGCCATCATTTCAGAGAGAAGTCTAAAGTATCATTGAGATAGCCCTCAGGCACCTAATCTGTGCAACTCTGGAAGGAAAAAAATCCTAGTAACAGGGAGAAAAGCAATAAAAACATACAGGTGACCAGTGGTAGTCCCAGAACTATCCAAGACCCACCATTTTGCCTGTTTTCTTTTAAACAGCTGGACCGGATAATTATTCATCAACAGGTGGAAATTCTGGAAGGTATGGTGTAATCCTTGTCACTATTTAACAGTGATAGTACACAGGTGTCTCCAAAAGGCTTCCAAGTCTTGCCCCCACCTTGCTGAAGTCACTGTGAAGCCTCTTGGTGCCCTTGTGTCAGGCTGTAATGTGTTGATAGTGTGGGGAAGGCTCACTTTCTTGAATGCCTGTTTTGCAGGAAATCACTGAGGAGAGAAAGATTACAGTGAGTAGTCTCTACAATAGTTTTAAGTTCTCTGCCTCAGACATCTCCCTCTCAGTGTTATTAAAGTTTAACCATCATTCCAATCCATGGAAAAATTTATTGTCTTTAACAATGGTTAACATGCTATGAAGAGCAAAGCAAATAGAGAAATGAAGGGCAGAAGACATAAAGTGAAGCATAAAAGTTTCTAATTACATAGTTTCTCAGAATTTCAAAGTACTGAACAACTATTAAGTTATGCAAGCAAAACACTCTAAGATGTATTTCTCCCATTCAGAATGGTTTTAGTCTGATTGTTGAATGACCTGCTGGGTGAAAACTTTGTCACTGAAGTGAGACAGCCTCACAGTGTTACTTTTCATAGATGATAAAGTAAGAAAAAGTCTAAACCAAAACTCAGGATCTGAATTCTGTTTTGTGATACATACTTAAGTGTACAGCAAATCAAAGTCTTTGAACTAACCTGGTATTATTATTTCCTTATAATTGTATATTTTCTTTGTGTCATTATTTTAAAACACTTTTTTAAGCAATCTGTTTCATAGATCTTTATAATATATACATATATATAGATAGATATGTATATACACACTAACATTATACTAAGGTAATGCATAACATTAACTAAGTTAATATTCTACTTGTTTTGCTTTATTAGCCATACTTGGCACAGAGTCCTCCAGCAAATACGAGATAAAAAACCATTTGGGACAAAGAGTTTACTTTGCAGTAGAAGAAAATGATTGCTTTGACCGTACCCTGTGTTCGCCTGTAAGGTCTTTCACCATAAGGATTGCGGATAACACGGGCCAAGAAGTGATTAGAGTGATCAGACCGTTGAGATGCAACAGCTGCTGGTTCCCCTGCTTCCTGCAGGAGGTGAGGGAATCCCAAATGCTTTTTGTCCCAGCGTCCTGCCGTGTGTGCACAGCATTAATGAAGCCACATGCAGTTCTGTGAGGGTGGCAGGAAAGAATTCACAGCCATCTGTCAGTCTGGGGGACTAGAGGCCTTCCTTTAGAAGCACTGTTGACAAACAAGGCCCTTCTATGAGCTACATTCCCAGTGTGCCTCCTCACCTTCATGGAACCTTGCTTTCCTTACATCCCTCTTAAAGCTTTTGTGTCTGATGGTACAGATGTCTCTCCATTCAAGTAACACCCCAAAATAGTGCTTGCCCTGACACAGACGAAGATCACCCACTGTGCTCCCGGAGGGTGAAGGATGGAATATCCCTGGAGTCCCCTGCAGTGTGTGGGTATGACTGGGAAGCACCTCTCTGAGGAAACTGATGCTTTGCTCCATGGCTCTGCCTCTTCAAGGCCATCTATCTCTAGGAAATTGCAGAACCTGGAATTGAGCTGATTGGAGTGAAAAATGCAGATCTTATAGAGTATCAGATATTGTCTCCATATTTTTTACTCCTTTATTTAGACATCTTTCTTGTTTTATGAAAATGTTCTACAGGTTAGCTCATCCACTTACCTTCTCAGCCCTTTATCAGGCTTTTAAAAAAGGTCCTGTGGTAGCACAACTGCTTAAAAAAAGCTTATAAGATACTCGTTGATTACCATAACAAAACTTTTCACAGTGTATGGCTTTTATGAAGTCTTACATTATATGTAAAATGTTGACTTCTGGTGCAGCTTTTGAGCTTCTATTGTCCACTATATTTAAAAACACCATTAGACTGTTTTGCAATCTCCAGTTTTAGTTTGGTAAAATTATATATCACTATATGCAACAGACAAGTGTCTTGGCTTTATATAAACAATACACTATCATGGGAAAATATACTAATGTAAAATGAGTTTAAAACATTTTGTTGGTTTTTTTCTTTTCTTTGCTAGTTAGAAGTGCAGTCCCCACCAGGTACAATAGCTGGGTATGTTGTACAGAACTGGGACCCTTTTCTGCCAAAGTTTACTATACAGAATCAAAGTAAAGAAGATGTACTAAAAATAATTGGCCCATATGCAACCTGTGGTTGTTTTGAAGATGTTGACTTTGAGGTATGTTTCTTATGAGTATTAAGAATTTAAAAGTTTTACAGCTTTGAATAAATTTCTCAGATGAGAGGGGGAATGGGAAATGCTTGAAGAAACCCTTAATGGAGTTTTCTGATGTGAACAAAGTTCTTTGCCTTAGTTTGGAATCATAAAGGAACTTTGGGTTTATCAACTCATTAAGCAAATCAGAAGACTCCAGTGGGTACTGTTGGAAATGTCAGTGTACTGTGAGAAGCATGCAGATGGCTACATAACAGAGAATGTGTCTGTCCCCTGAGAGGACAGGGGTCCATGGCAATGTGATGAGTAGCATATCAGAAACATGAGACAGGGAAGAAAAACAACACTGTGAAAGAAGAGCAAAAGTGGTACAAACTTTTGCAATTGCTTTCCTCCACTTTTCTGTCAATTCTAAAGATGCTGATATTTCCAAACTTGAGGCCCTTTCTTGTGTGCCACTCCTAAAGGCAAGTTTGACACTAATAGAACATCTCAGCAATAAGAATAAAAGGAGAACCTGACAACTATAGCATACTCAGGGCACAGTCATTAATTCTGTGGAGATGTCATCAATGTGCACTTGATTTATTTACATTTATGTCTGTTCCCATTTTTTATTTGTGCAGGTAAAAGCTCTCAATGAGATGACAACAATTGGCAAAATTTCCAAGTACTGGTCTGGATTTGTAAACAACGTCTTTACCAACACTGCCAACTTCGGAATTCAAGTCCCTGTAGATCTTGATGTGAGAATCAAAGCAGTAATGATTGGTGCTTGTTTCCTCATTGTAAGTGTGCACAATGAAGAGGTAGACCTATGCAGGTGTGCAGACTGGGGCCAAAGGGACCCTTGCTATCAGCTGTGATACATTTTAATTTTTATGTCTGCTTTTGTTTTTAGGTTCTTAAATTTTTGTTTATTAAACAGTTTTAAATAGTTTTACACATGTGATTCAGTATTTTATATGGCAGGATCAAATATCAATATACATGTCAAACCTACTAAATTCCCCTAAAGCCATTGTTGTGTTTGAACAAGTGTATGAACTAAAAACAGTTGTGTTGTTTCTAATGATAATTTCAAACCAATTGAATAGTTCAGCTGAGTGTTGCATGTAAGACCTTCAGATCATATGAAAATCCTTATAATAATTTCCTTGTTAAGATAATTATGAGAATTTTATGAGCAGAATACTCAGTGCTAGGGGTAAAGATGAAGTTTAGATGCCCGTTTTCTAGAATTATAGATTGATATTTGCTGCGTACCTCTTCTGCGAACATAATTCTGTCAATATTAACATGCAGTAGTTTCAAAATCATCTGTGATACAGAAAATATCAAAGAAAATGAAAAAACTATTTAAATTATTCACTGAAAACTGTTTGCATTAAAATGGCAACAATCTAGAAATTTTGCTTTTGTTGGGGTAGAAATGACACTTAAGATTTTGGATTGTCCCCTCCAAAACGCATGTTGCTCAGTGGCAGAAAGTGATCGATTAATCTAACTGCATTTTGTAACGAAAGCCTGCAAGTAAGACTTTTGATAGCAATTGTTGCATTTTTGTGCCTTCCATCTCTCATTCGCATTTGATTTATTTGTAGGACTTAATGTTCTTTGAAAACTCTTTGGATGGATTATAACAAGATGACAGAAACAATGAAATATGCAGAATGTGTTTCAGTAGGTAAAAGTGAACATAAATTGATTTTCTTGCTTTGAAGACTTACACATTAGATACTTTCTAATTCTTTTTCATTTTCTTCCAGAAATCGCTTGAGCTTTGGACACGATTTTGAACTGCAAAAATTGTTGTTCCTTATAGGAAAAGATAGGGAGCTAATGATGATGTTTATTAAATTATGTCTCATGTAAATAATAATTTGCCACTTACATTTTATATGTGTGGTAGCTAAACACATACTTTTCATACAGAGCACTGCTGCTTTGGAACAGTGCTATTCTCTTCTTTCTCTTTTGATGTTCCTGCATAGGAAATCATGAAAGATTAGGCGAAGGCTTGCAGTGTCGTCGATGAAAGTCTGTGTTTAGAGAAGCCTTTGATGTTTTGCAAGTGCTGATACCAGTTATAACCACATGAGGGTGTGTTCTAGGAGTTTTGCTTTTTTATAAATTTAGAAGTAATTTCCTGATTTGTTATTTAATTTATAGTAGCAAACTGATACTGAAAGTAACAAATATAGAGACATAACTTGATGGGAAGTTCAAGATGTTGAAAGAAGGGAAATTATATTTGCTAGT
Organism: Pithys albifrons albifrons; assembly: GCF_047495875.1. Lineage (NCBI taxonomy): Eukaryota > Metazoa > Chordata > Aves > Passeriformes > Thamnophilidae > Pithys > Pithys albifrons. The sequence continues at coordinate 12,776,615 of NC_092468.1, read as the reverse complement.
AAATTAATTTTATGACAAAGATTGTTTTAATGAGTGGCTACCAGAAATTAGGCTTCCAGCACTAGACTTAGAAATGTTAGCTGCATTCAGAAAATCTGGGCTTCCACTATTTCCACTGAAGGCAGGCCACAGAGTTTGAGAGATGGTCCTCTGTGTGCTAGAGGCACACAAAGCACTTCGCTTTGAACCATCCAGTGGTAAGGATTTTTGCTGTCACCCACTCAAGGCTTTTCTTAAAAGGCTTGTTCCTCTGTATAAAATCTGGTGTTTGATAATTTTTCTTTCAGACTTGCCTGGGGTCATGCTAGAACAGAATTATTCTTTTCCTTCGTCAAGCTCAGGTATTTTCTATGATAGGACTGTGCAAAAGGAGCTTTTTCTAGTTCAGCAGTTATACATAGTTGTTCATCCTGGCAGTCAAACCTCATACTGTTCCCAAACATTCCCACCAACAAGCTTTTACTAATACAAGCTTCCTTTGTTGGAACATCCACGATACACATGCAAGATATAAACAAAGTATTTGCTGTATGAACTTGCTTATGCCTCTCAAAAACTCCAGTGGGTCCTTCAAGAAATGAACTAGTACAATACTGGTGGTAAACCCACCTGCTATCATAGTCACCAGTCAAGTTTCTAAGGGGAACATTTTACCAATCACCGGAGATGCTGAATTTTTTTTTTCAGTATGAACCACTAATTCAATTCTTGCAAACAACCAACACATCAACGGAAAGAGAGGAGATGATGAATAATTCATAAAAATGAAAAAGAGCTAAATTTATCAGGTGATTAATTCTCAACAAATATTTAGACTAATTTTAAATTAATGTTCATGGATATGAATTCAAACACAGTGAAGTCAGGAAGTTGCAACTAACGTTCCCATAGTGAAATTAACTCAGGAATACTTACAGATTTAAACAGTATGTTTTAGATTATATACCACACTTAGGTATTTATACAGATTTACATATGTCTTGAAAATAATTGTGGTTAACAAGCTCTGACAATCATCATTATCTGTTAACCGTTTCATTACTGGCTCTCGGTGTAACTCTCAGGAGTGCAATCAGGCTGCACAAGTTACGAGCTCACAGGGAACCATTGCCACCACCTTTCCCAGAAGGAAGCACTGTGAGCTTCGTGGGCAAGAAGCTCCCTCGTGTGGAAATTAATGGTTTTGCGGAGGAATAAACTGTGCTTTTTGCTATTCTCTCTAATTCCACACTCCTAAATTCAGCCCTTTCACTCCTGACTTACTCTAATGTAGACCGAGAAAAAGAACCAGAATTTTATATTATTTTTTTCTCTTTAAATCCGTCCGCCGTGTTCAACAGAAGTGACTATTATTGTAGCCCATAATATTGGGTCTTGTGCAAAACCCAGTTTGTGCACTGTTGTTGAGCTGTTAATGTCTGAACGCTCAGCTAGATACAGAGCCTGGTAAGATCAGCGGGATCCCTGCCTATCTCCCACTTTTTCTCTGAAATTTTCAGTCTTCTCATGACCCTTAACAAGCCAAAGACATCTCTGAAACAAATGTGTCCTACCTCCACTGAAGTCAACACAAAATAGGGTTTTATTTACCTGCAGGGCTGAATTTGGCTGTGCGTGTCCACGTAAATACCTTGTAGGTAAGCAATATATGCATATATTTTTTTTTTTTATGAATTGCAACCAGATGATAATACTGGATTTCTTGCACTTAGTGACTTTGCTGCTGTTTTGTGTGTTTAATATGACTTTTTTGCCATTAACGTGTATATGAGTATGTTTGAATGCCTCTGGTTACACTCAGAGGCAGTCTCTGAGACTTAAAGGAACTGTCAGTCCCTGAATAAAACAAGCGCTGGGGCTGGGATAGCTCTTGCTGGTTAGAGCTCCTTCAGCAGCCTGTTTGACCATCAGCATCCTGGTAGAAATTCAGTGCCAGTGCCAGTGCTTTTTCAACTGGAAGGTCATTCATCCAAACCATGGTTGCCACACAAAGGGAAGTATTCATCCTCAGCAAAGATGATGGAGTTTCTGAGTGATATTACTAAAGAAGAGCTAATGTGTACTAAGATTTTAATAACCTGCAATGTGTTTCACATTATGGTAGCTATGCGTGCTCACCTTTCCCAGTTCCCCCACGGCTAGGAGTGGCTCTGCAAAGGAGAATTCAGTATCTCCCAAAGGGTCACAAGTATTCACTAAAGCACATTCATGTTCTGGGTATTATCTAGAAAGAAATATGATAGTTCTAATGCAACAGTATTTTTCACTCTTGGTCACTAGCCAAATGAAGTCTGTGTAGTACACGCTCCTTGTGTTCAGCAGATGGCAGCAGCAGCTCATTATGACGATGTTTAGCTTTTCACTCGTCATAAGCTGTACCCAGGATGCTGATTAAACTTCAACACACCTTTAACCTCTAACTGAATTCTACTCTTAACTGTAGGATTTTGATTTCTATGTCTGATATTAAATCTTTGTCCCATGATGCTGAGCTATCTTTATTGTCTGCAACTTACAGCTGAATTATTGATTTTTTTATGAGATCTGGTTGAGGCATGGTCATAACCACAAAGTGAGCTCTTCTAGTGATTACCTTTTGTATGAAGACAGGCTGAGAGAGTTGGGGTTGTTCAGCCTGCAGAACAGAAGGGCCTGTGGAGACATCTTCCAGTACATAAACGGGCTACAAGAAAGCTGAAGGGGAACTTTTGACAAGGACATGTAGTGACAGAACAAGGGGGAATGGCTTTAAACTGAAGGTTTAGATTAGGTATAAACAAGAAATTCTTGACCGTGAGGGTTGTGATACACTGGCACAGGTCACCCATAGAAGCTATGAATGCCCCATCCCTGGAAGTGTTCAAGACCAAGGTTTGGGTGGGGCTTTCAGCAAACTGCTCTAGTGAAAGGTGTCCCTGCGCATGGCAGGACTTTGGAACTAGATGATCTTTAAGGTTCCTTCCAACCCAAACCATTGTAGAATTTATTTATTTAAATTTCTCTCCTATCTCTAGTTCCATATAGTTTTAGATTAAGGATCAGAACCTCTGGGTAAAGTAAGACCTACATGAGATGCATTCTCTAGCCTTTGGTCAGCAACACTGCACCTGGAACCATGTGATCACCTTGAAGATAAGATTAGTTTTCAAATGTTCTGGTTTGAAATTCAAAGGAATTTTTTGAATGTCAGCATTCAAACCAAGAACTATATGTACATGTGAAACTCCTTATAGTTTGGAACAGTTTTGATTTGAAAAATATTTGATTCTGAAATGTTTTCACTTGCAGCATCACTTCAGTGCTCTAAAAATGCAACAGCTCAGATAAAAACAAGTTTAGCAGAAGCCAGGACAAGTAGGTTAGTACATAAATTAACAAATTAATTAATTAAATAGTTCTCTGTCAGTTTTATCTCATGTTTTACTGCTTGCACACATCATCTAGTACAACCTCGCAGAAAAGTGAAACCTCACCAAGAATTAGTGGTGTACAATGTATTTCATTCTTCTTGAATCAGTGGCTATTGACAAAATCAGTACAGTCCCACAGTTTGATCCCTTTCCTAATTGAGCCTAATAGAAAATTAGAGATTTTTTGTCCTTTTGATGATCGCAAGATGGGTCATTATTGATGTCTTTCATCTGCCTGGATGCTCATATGGTATATCATTGTGATACCAGACCTGTACTTGCATTGTTAAAAACACACACAGCGTGTGGCGATTCTGTGCTTGCCACTGAGGAAAAAGGTTGAACAGGTGCATTTCTCTCCTGCTTTGCTAAATAACTGCAAACAGTGCATGAGGATATGATGTGAAAGTTTCAGGGCAATAAAATAAGGACAAGAGACAATAAATCTAGGGAGGACTGCAGAGAGAAGCACTTGTGTAAACAGACAGGGTGTGCCTTTGGGAAAGACTTTGTTCAATAAGAGCAGAGAAACACCAACTGATATGCCAACATCAAATGTGCCAGCAGGAGGGACACACAAATAAAGCATGTGCATGTGATCCACAAAAACTTCTGCCTGCTGCAGTGGTTGGAATGAGTGGGACTAGGTGTTTTGTCCTGATTTGTGTTTTTTCAACAGATGAACTTATCTCCTCCAATGGATATGTGCTTTTGACTTCTATACACATACCTGTTATTGTCACAGATAGGTGTGGTTATATGGCTGGAGCATAAAAAGGCATATGCATGACCTGACTTAACCTGCTTGCTTAAAATGGTCCCATAAAATGGTTTATCTCAGTTCTTGCAGGCTTTGGCACAGCTCTCTCTTGCCAGCACTGTGTCTGACTGGTTTCATTGAACATTATGTTTTAGTTGAACTGTCACCACCCTAGGTAAGGTCCTTTACCCTGTTGACAGAGAAAGGATAAATGGTTATGGAGCTTTGGAAGAGGAAGACAAGACAAATCCTTGCAAAACCACTGGGTAACCTGAGCTAAGGAAAGAGTTAGGGTATAGGAACAAAATTAGCAGGAGCTGGAGGAGGACACAAGGAGAATAAAGCATTTTTATCATGAGTAAATGAATGCTTTCAGCCAGCTGTGAAGACTTATATGGTCTTTATAAATACATCCTCACTGGAAAAAGAGTGGAAATGGATCTTCACTAAGCATGTGCCTGGTGAAGCCACGGTTATCTACTGCACTTTTGATCTGTTCAGGCTGTAATGTTCCCTTGTACTTCTGGAATATCACTGATAAGAGATGATTAAGGGAGAAAAATATTGAAGAAAATCTTCAGAGATGCAAAATGCCTCATGCAGAGGGACCTGGATAGGCTGGAGAGATGGGCTGATTCCAATGGGATGAAGTTCAACAAGGCCAAGTGCTGGGTCTTGCACTTTGGCCACAACAACCCCCTGCAGCGCTACAGGTTGGGGCCAGAGTGGCTGGAGAACAGCCAGGTGGAAAGGGACCTGGGGGTTTGGATTGACAGGAGGCTGAACATGAGCCAGTAGTGTGCCCAGGTGGCCAAGAAGGCCAATGGAATCCTGACCTGTATCAAGAATAGTGTGGCCAGCAGTACATGGGAAGTGATCCTTCCCCTGTACACAGCACTGGTGAGGCCACACCTTGAGTATTGTGTTCAGTTCTGGGCCCATCGGTTCAGGAAAGATATTGAGGTGCCGGAGCTGGTCCAGAGAAGAACGAGGCTGGTGAAGGGGCTTGAGCACAAGTCCTGTGAGGAGAGGCTGAGGGAGCTGGGGTTGTTTAGTCTGGAGAAGAGGAGGCTCAGGGGTGACCTCATCACTCTCTACAACTCCCATAAAGGAGATTGTAGCCAGGTGGAGGTTGGTCTCTTCTCCCAGGCAACCAGCAGTCGAACAAGAGGGTACTGGCTTAAACTGTCCCAGGGAAGGTTTAGGTTGGATATTAGAAAGATATTCTTTACAGAGAGAGTAATCAGGCATTGGAATGGGCTGCCCAGAGCAGTGGTGGATTCTTCCTCCCTAGAGGTTTTTAAGATGAGACTGGATGTGGCACTGAGTGCCATGATCTAGTAATCACAATGGTGTTGGATCAAGGGTTGGACCTGTGATCTTGGAGATCTCTTCCAACCCAGTTGATTCTATGATTCTCTGCAGCACTGATGTGCTTGGCACAATATGTATTTGTCACTACAACAATATGTTAGCTTACTTGGTGAACTTTTTAATCTAAATCACTTAATTATAAAAAGCTGAACTAGAAGCCTTTCCTGCAGGAGATATATCACTGCAGAAAGAGTAAAAAAACCCAACAAAGTGTACAAAAGGGCTCAGACTCCTGTCTTCTCCCATGCTGTCCCAGAAATTAAATTTTGTAAATAGCTATGTTCAGTCTGTCATTTATAAAGCAATGTCATCTTAACTGCAGTCTTGGTTGACATGGAAGGGTTTAGAATTCTAACACGACAGTGAAGCATTAAAATCACAGAGCTTTATTCAATCCCAAGAAAATAAATGTTAGCCTTCAGATCAGGTCATTAAAGCCTTTTGTCAGATGAGTCCAAAGTAATTGTAGACAGCTCTACGAGCATATATTTTATATTACTAGTTCAGAGATAATAATTCGTAAATGGTGTAAAACATTTGTTCTAAAGCCACAAAAAAGGCCAATTATTGCTAATATAGATCTAATTAGGCAGAAGTCACATGCCTTGAAATTTTGGGAAGGGTCACTGAAAGATAACCATATCAAATAATTGTAAATACCAGCGTGAAAAAGACTTTTACTTCAATTTTGAAGACCTCCATAAGGAGCACATTGGTTCCAGAAAGCTGCAGAGCCTACCTGCATAGACTTTGTAGGCTCCCTTCTCCAATCCAACTTGTAGAAGCTGCAAGCTCAGGGGATTGGACCTCCCAGGATCAGGGGGACCACAAGCCACTAACCTTTCTCCTGCAGCAATGCAAGAGCATTGTGCATCTTGGCAGGGCTGGCTCCAGTTGGTACAGTATCCTCAGGCTGCAAACCTGTTGCAGGCAGGATGGAAGCATGCTGCTGCTGCCTTGCCCGCAGAGACATTAAGGGGAGAGGAGAGGGCATCTCCTCAATCAGTAACAACCAGCAGCTCAATTACACTAAAAAATTGAATCAAAGATTGGGTGGCAAATACTATTTATAATACCACATGATACAGCAACCAGGGAGAAAAATCTCCTCAGCTGTAACAAATCTGACAAACTTGATTTAAGAAATAATAGGACTAAATGTGAATCTCCTGAAAGCTGTGATCAGGATTTCTGAGGATGGTCCTGGCCTGAGCATGAGGGCACTGCTTTGATTAGCAATTTCTTGAGTAATTACTCCACATCCCAGGTTATCGGTATGAGGTTAGAGTTTACAGTACCTGACATTGGTGGCTAGGTCTTACTAGTGAATATGGTTTATGTCTGATGTAAATATTTTTCATTTTCCTTTTCTTGTGTTTTCTGCAGCTTCCAAACCTCCCCAAATCCCCCAGCTGTTTGTGTGAGAAGCAGTGCTGGGTTTCCCCAGTTTTCATTCTTAATTGAGCTATAAATTCACCTCATAAACTCTTGCAGATCTTGTTTTACATTTACAACTTCTTAATTATCTTCTTAAGTAATGAAAGCTTCAATGTCCCCAGTACATTTTTATCAGATGAATCTTATGAAACACATTAACTTGGACTTCATTGGTTTTATTAACATCCTCTCCGCAGCCTGGTTCTGTGTTTAGGTATTGCTCTATTTATCCTCATGTTGATAAAAGAAGTGCCAGTGCTTATCACAGCACAATCAAAACCAGCCTCATTTACAGCTTCTCCTTTATCAGCAGCTGCTGGACAAATGCCAAATCAAGAACTGTAAAGTTAAAAGGGATTATTTTTTCATAACACTGAATTCAAATGCAATGCTTGTGTCCAAAAGACTAAAATATTATACATGAAAGCAGATGGGGGCCTGGCTGCTGCATGATATTATCTGCTGTGCACAAACGGAGGTGCAGTTTGGGAGCAGGAGTTATGGAGGATGGGCAAAGGGAGTGGAGGGGACTCCTTCCCTCAAGACAGAGGCATCCTGTGTGCATGGCAGTGGGCTGCTGCTTACGGACTTCCTTATTTTATGTACGTTTTAAAAGGAAACATGTCAATTAAAGACACGTGGTGGCCTATGGTAATTGCTTTATACAATTCCATAGCAACATCAGCTCTAGAGGACTTTGGCCAGTGAATTCCACCCACACATGGAATGTGCTTGTGAGGAAATATACTGGAGGGAGGGAGGGAGTGTTCAAGGACCAGTAACAGGTCACTGCTGCAGTATGATATAGTGTTGCCTGCGACAGTGCTTAAATGAAAGAACTTGGCTTTGCAAAACACTTCAACACCACCCTCCCCTGCCAAAAAAAACCCCAAAAACAAAACCAACAAAAAACCAGAACCAAAACCAACCCAAACCCAAATTCAGTTAACTTTAAGCAGCTTGGGAATTCAAAGTGGCATCTTCAACACAGAGCTGGAAATTTGTCCAGGATGCGGCATGTGGAATTGTCCTGAGCTGACTTTTTTTTGTGTATTGTATTAATTATGCTGGTATTAATTATACTTCCCTGTAAATATCTAATTGCAGTATCAATATCCCTTTAGCAGAAAACAGGATTTGCACAAGCTGCATTTTAAACTCTTGCTATCACAGTTAATCCTAAATGCTGTAAACTGTAATGGCCTATTTCTGTATGTCGAGTTCTTTTTCTCCCTATATCCTGTTTTCTGACTGCAAAGCGGCTTATGGCAGTTCATATACAGTGCTGACATTCAAAAACTTGCAAGACCGGCAGCAGTAAAATTTTATTTAGCCTCCTTCTCAGCTTAAGAAAGGAATTGCTTTGGCACAAAACCATTTAGTAGCAAACCAAATGTGTTGTATTGTTTCTATTGTTGTTTAGTTGTTGTTTTTCCTGTGTGTTCAAGTATTTTGAGGAAAGGCTGATGGTGATGGCTGACAGGTCACTGCGGGAATTGCTTTTCCTCTGTAATTGTTGGCGACAGCCTGAGGGAACGTGTTGCTGGTCAGTACAGGTAAAATATGACTGCTGTTTTGTATGGTTTGGAACTGTTCAATCACGCTATCTGGATGCTGAATTAACAGAGATTTACAATACTAAACCCATTTTCACCCACTTTCCCTCTCAAAGGAAAACCCAATCTCATTTGTTACCCTGCAGGCTTGATGACTGACTTGACATTGCTAAATGAAATCAAATACCGAACAGTCCTGTTACCACAGTTACAAATCTTTAATACGGAGATGATGGGTTAGCTGCTCTTCTGTCTTCATGAATACATATTTTATTATTATGGTGAAGGCCTAATTACCAAAACAAAAAAGAGCTACACTGAGACTCGGGGGATGTCAGGTGCCTGTCAGCTGTTAGCAGGATGGAATCCATTTGCCCCAGTTTCACATCAAAGAGATAATAACAATAGCAATTTATCCACTTTTTAAAACATTTGGATTTAAAATGCCTTTTCCTGCATGTTCATCATGACTGTCACACTGGTGGTGGTCTGATATTAGACTCATCATGTTTTATTAAAATGTAGATTTTGCAGATTGCAACATTTCTTTATTTGCCTATCTGCTTCCAAAACCCTATTAGTTCGGACATAAAAAGCAGTATACATGGAAAAAGCGAAAAAAAAAATTGATTCTAGATAAGATTCCTTGAAAGTAAATAATTGGGGTTGGGGTCAGTCTTTTAAAATCTAAAATCCCCCAGCAAGCTCTAAGCATTGTGAAATTTGGATCAGGTGACTGTCACTTTAGTTAGATTTTCAAAGTGCATTTTTGTGTGACTGTAAATTGTGTGGTCTTCACCACTAAAACCTGTACGGTGCAGAACAGCCAATATTGCCATCGCTCTGGTACAGTCAGGATCTACCATTCGTCCTGTAGTCACCAAAATGTTTCTGATATTTGATATTCAATTTCATTTTTGCCCCATTATTCACAGAAGATAACACTGCTTCCAATTTACTTTATCCTGCCTTATCCCTGCACCAGTTTCCATTCAATGGTGGAAGGATTTTACAATGTAAATGTATGTCCAAGCACTGACTGGCAAGTGCTATGGTCAGAAACTGAAGTTCCTGGACTTGGTCAGTACCTTTTCCATTCCTCTGTGTAAACAGTCTGAGTATCAACAGCCTTTCAGAACTGTGCACAAGTGAGGGATGGGAAACAGCAGAAAAAATGTTCCCCTTGGGTGGGGCTCCCTGCACTGCAGTTCAGGAGCCTTTCCTGGCCTGCCACAGGAAGGGGGGAAACTTTTCCTTCTTTCTTTTATGTCCTGGCAGCAGCCTCAATTTTGCTCCTCAAACCTCATGCCCTTCATCTTTTCTATATTTAAGACAACAGTAACTACTCACAGCTTATCTTTCCCTCCATGTCCCAGGACTGCTTTCTCATCCAGGTTTGCTTTCTAGATCGCAAATGCTGGAGAAATGAGTCTTCTGTGGGATTATGTTCACAGGCAGTCAAGGCAAAACCACGAGTAATCACTTCCTTGCAATGCATGCACTGCCTTTCCTGAGGTTAATGCAGTTAAACAGATTTTGAGATGCACAAAGACTATTTGCTCTCACGTACAGCCCTGAGTGAACTTTCTCCCATGCTTCCTCACACAAACTACTGCCTGAGCACTAAGTGTAAAACAGCTGCTTAGGTGGTTTTTATGAAGAAAGATGAGAGCTGCTCTGGGCAACTCAACTCAATCCAGCAAATCAGGTTACTGGAGACCTCTGCATGAGAAGTGGGTGGAGGAACTGATCCCATTTCTGGTGTTGGACACCACATGATCTCACGAGGTGGTGAAGTTGGGTGCATCGGAAGTTAAGCAGGAGAAAGTAATGTTCTAAATATGCAGACCATAAGCAACATACCTAGAAAATGGGGTCAAGAGTTTACAAATAATACTTCTTTTCAGGTAAACATGCTCAAATCTGAAAGACTATATTACTGGAAGCATAGTCACTTTCTTCTTTATCTTGAAGCATTTCCAGCTTCTTTTCTTAATGTTTTAGGTGGTTCCCTGCAATACTGATTAAATCTGCTCACTGGAAGAAATAAAAAGGTACTGTGCATTTCAACCCTCTAATGTAACAGAAAAGCACTGACTGACAGTCACAGCATCAGTGATCCTAGTTGGATAGGAAAATAAGTGGAACATTATGTGATATGGGAAAGACCAATAAATTACTCTGTATTGTGTGAATCATGGCATCTTTTCTTCTGCCATTGCAAGTGAATAGATATTTTCCTACTGATAAAATGCATGAAGGAAGATATATACTAGTCTCTTTGATAAGACAATGATATTCTCAGATAAGAAATAGCATTCACCTCTATGTTGAAAAGTCATGTTTGCTAAATTTCAAGTCTGAACTCAGCAAAATATAACTATGCTATATTCTTGTAAAAAATAAAAGTACTATCTAATGCTACCATGTATTTCTAATTCCCCAACCATGTCAAAATCATTCTATACCTATTTTTTAAAAGATGTTTAAAACCTATTTCTTGGTGTCTGCTATTAATCCTCTTAGTGGACTCAATGCAGATGTGTGGAAAAATGCTAGTCAGCTTTGGATTAGATTCTTCTGTACCTGACAAAACTAACAAAATAAAATCCCCAAATCCTTGTCATATCTGATATTCAGGTGAAATTCAGTGCAGGGCTATAATAGTAACAGGAGTTTTTGTTGGATTTTGTTTATGAAAGTTCAATATTGAAACTGAGACTTTATTTTTGAGGGTAGAAGACAAAGAGTATGTAAAACTACAAAGCGACCTGCATTTACTAATTTCTATTTCCTTTATTAAGGATTCAAATTGAATCCCCAGTCCTGAATTTCATGCATGCAGCAATTACTGTGATCAGATTTGTGTGCTTTATATGAAGTACAGTTTCCTTTGAAGAGGCATACCTGGAGACCAGCAGGGCAAGTATGATGTACGGTAATCTATAGGAAAGGATGCAAAGGCCAGTTCACGAACGCTGTTAATCAGGGTGTGAGCCAACTTGCTCCAAGTCCTTTGTTTCTCAAACAATCCAATATTGTTTGTTCTTGTTCCATTAACTATGAAATCCACGTAAATATATACTTCTTTCCCCTGAGATGGTGCCTTATAAGCAAGGTAAAATTGTTTCCAGTATAATTTATTTTCCTTTCAGGGTGGGCATGGACCTGTATGTAACCTGATATTCTGGGACGAAAAGTTAAAAATGAAGTAATTTAATTAATTAATTAATCAATCAATTAATTAATTAACTAAAACTGCACTGAACTGACATTGACGCTGACGGAGATTGAAAAAGCAAATGCCACAAAGCGGAAAAGCTCAGTAACCTTCGGAAATGGCGATGTTTCTCGGCAGGAATCCAAGCCGCAAGGAAAAGCGCAGTTTCCTGCCGTGGGCAGGGACCTGCCGTCGCTCCCCGCCCCGGGGCGGCCCCGCCGCGCTCAGTGTTCCCGGTCCGCCCGGGCGGGACCGGCACAGGCACAGGCACGGCGGGGAAGAGAACCGGAGGGGAGCGGAGCGGCGCCTCGTCTTTGGGAACGGTACATTTTGCTGTGGCCATAGGTGTCTCTCCCGCCCGTGATTCCCTCGAGGCGGTCCTCTCAGACATCTCTGGTTTTTCGTCACAGGGATGCTGCGTGATCAGCAGGGCAGTGACGAGGGTCTGACGATTAGAAGGACCCCGTTTTTCAGCTGGGGATTGCAAATTTAGTTAGAACTTGCCTCTCTTTAGCGGAGTAACTCGCTTGCAAAGACTGGTTTAAGGGAAGGCTATGCTGGGGGAGCCCTGCCCGAGAGAGCAGCAGTGAAGCGCGCAGCGTTAGCGATGTGTCCTGGTTTCAGTGAGCCTGGATGCCCTGGGAGTGTCCCGATATTTTGCCTGCCAGTTGCTGGCATTCCCAGGGTTCAGGAGAGATATCAGTGTAAGCAGAGAGGGCACCCTACAACATGAGAACGAAAAAAATTTGTGTCAACTTACAGGTAATTTAGGCATTCCTTCTCTGAAGACTATTTTATTAAAATAAACTTTAGATCAACTGGATGATTTTTAAATGTTTCTCCAGCAGGCGAGGTTAAAATCAGGTGGCTGAATAGTCTAAGATAATGTGAGGCTGAGAAGAAATGCCACAAAGCTGGCTAGGGAAAACAAATGCATGCCTCACAGCTGTTTGGCTTTTTAAGTCTGTGTTTTGAACATTAAACCTCCTTGGACAGGGCCTGGCTTGGTATTTAATGTTTGTGCTTGGGGGCTTATGCCAATATGCTTTTGGCAACATTTTAATGAGCTGGAACTGCCTGGTATGCTGGTACACTGTTTTCTGATGAAAAGTGGAAGATCTGTAATTAACATAATCATGACATCACTGAATTAGTTGCAGCATTATCTACTGACACGTCAGAGTAGGCTGTGCTATGTAGTTCTGAAAATGAGAAAGTGACTGAAAAGGAACATGGACATTTTGCCATTTATGAAAAAGGAACTATCAGTGGATGTTACTTCCTTATTCTGTAAGGAAACTGTAAATAAGAATAGTTTTCTTCTGACTTCCTTTGTAATGAGTACTTTCTTCATTTGATGGCATTTCGCAGCACAGGCTCCCTGGTGCATCCCTAGCCCAAAATAACACCAGGGAGGTACAAAGTGTTAGGAGTGAGAGGTGAGGCTGGTCTCCACTGCCTCTTGCCCTCCAGCACTCAGCTGGAGGATTGGGGTCCATGTTTGATCAGTAAAGAGCCTCAGGTAGTGTAATAAAACATGAAGGAGCCTCATAACCCTTGCAAAATTTAGGTTCAAAAGGATAAACTTTGGAGGTTATTTTGTTTGATCCCTCTGGTTACAGCCTGCCTTAAATTAAGATTTCAATCATATTGCTCAAGACCCTTATAAAGCTTTATACAAGATATGTTGTAAAGATATACAGCTGCTTATTCTGGAACATCATGGCCAGATTATTCACTCCAACACAATTTAATCCTGATTTATATTGTGAATTCATGCTGCAGCACGTTGCCAGTGTAGCACAATGGATTCCTGCAGCTACTGTTTTTGTCAAACCAAAATTAATTCAGTAATGACTTCTACTTGCTAAAATACTTTCTTTCTTTTTTTTAATCCTATATAATTTTAACTCCATTACAAAGAAATAGCATTCAACATCATTTGTATTAGTGGGAGCTAAATGCAAATACTGTCACTTTTATCTGATAAGTAAGTAACGTTTCAACAACTGTTCCCTATATTTATTTTAGAAGTATTACTGGAACTAGTAACACCTAGCTGTAGGTAAAGTCACATTTTATTAAGCTGAAATGAAACTTTATACTTCAATTCATTGCTTTGTGTAACCCAGGCAGCTGGAACCAACAGGGAAGTCTTCACAGCACCAAGCCTGCCAGAGTTCAGTAGGTGTTTCAACAACGCCCTCAGGCACCTGGTGTAGTTTTTAGGGCCGACCTGTGCAGAGCTAGGAGTTGGATGTTGATGATCCTAGAGGGTCCTTTCCAGCTCAGGAGAGATTGTATGATTCTATGAACGTATTTTCTGAGTGACTGGTCTTCTGTTGCTGATGCTTCTTGACTGAAGTTTCACCATGTGGGAATTTCACCCCATGTGACAACCTGGCTGAAAAATATATATTGTGTAATATAAAGGTTGACAAAAGTAAGTTTTTGTTCCTCATTCCTGTGGTGTTCCAGACTTATGTTATTGCACAATCGTTACAAATTATCCAGATAATAGCAGGACATGACTGACAATGTGTTAATCTTTGTGACTGAATTGGAGGTATTAGAAGGAGTCTAGATAAAACACAGTAGAAAAATAGAGACAATTTTAATTTAAAAATAATCTAAACTCTTCTCTTTAGCATCCTGTCTGATGAAATGGGGGCTGAACTTTGTAAAATCTTTGTTGCTTTTCTAGCTCTAGAGCAGATCAACATTTTCTAATTCCTAGGTTGTACAATGGCATATATATGAGGTTGTTAGGGACAGTCAAAGATTCTGGACTACTACTTTCCTTTTACCAAAGGGTTTAGTTGTAATTCTCAGTATTTCGCTGAAGCTCATGTAGTTGGAACATCTCACAGTATAAACCAATCTTTTGCTAGTTTAAATAACAATGTTTATTCTTCTTTATTTTCTGATATTCCTACAAGATGATAGTTTTGTCAACATACTTAATATGGTCATGTATTAAACTTGTCACTGTATGTTAAAAACTGTGAAAACAAAGTAGAAGTTACGTAGTTCGGATGTGTTCTTTCAAATTTTTAAATCATATGTATAAATTATTTCATACTGCTTTTTTTTTTAACTTGCATCCATATGAGAACCAGATTCCAATCTACCTTATGACCAGAATCCAACTAAAGTATGTGAAAAAGGATGGTGATTTTGTTACTAAAGTTAGTAAAGTAGAAAAAAAAATACTAACAAAAGGAGCACTTCATGAGCAATTTCTTAAACGGAGAGGCTGTTGTGTAGGATTTGGGAAGTCAGATAGTTCTGTGACATCCCAAAACTGATAAACATGATATTTGCTTTTACTGTGGGAATGAAAGCAGGAAGGAACTGCTTTCACTTTCATTCCCAGCTTTGAACAACTGTCTTCATTGCACTGCAGTAGTTAGTAGAACCATAACAGACAAAATATATTACTAGTTCAAACTGAACTGTTTTCTTTTTAAAGAGTAACTAGGTTTATTTTTTATTTTAAAGCTTTTGTTTCTATTAAAAAGGAGTTCCTATTCCATTCTTTTTTATTCTACACCTGAGACTTTAAAGAAATATCTGTCAAGCTTGATGCTGGCATTAGTTGTTTCTGGTGTGTGGAGGTTGTTTTGGTTGGTTGCTTGGTTTTGTTTTTAAACTCCTTTTGGCAACCTGAAAGAGTAGAACAAAAAAGATAAGCAGCTGGCCCTTTCACTCATGATGTTCTGCTTGGCAACCCACTCACCTGTGCAAGCTCACCTTTGCTATCATGTAAAGGCAAAAACTGGGTAGGTGATATTTAGTAGTACCACTTCAGAAGTGAAAATAGGTGGTAACATTGAGACATGGCTGCTCCAGGATGTCCCAGCAAGTTTTGTAGTCAGCATCAATACTGAACCAGCTGTTCCGAATTAAGTTTATATTACCTTGTATTTGTAATTCAGCTTTCCCATATGGTTCAGACAGGTAAATAGCTTTTATCAATAATAAATAGAGAACTCTGAATAACTCTTGTGTGAAATTATATATTAAATAAAAATGTTCTTTTGCAGAACAACTATAAGCAGATCCACAGTGATGCAAGGTGAGTAAATTATAAACAAAATGCCATCTTTTCTTAACAGTAAAGATAGCATGGATCCTTCCAGGGTGTTCAAGCAATATTAGCTTAGCTATTATTTTACCTTCTAATTATGTGAAATATATATGAATAATTCAAATTGAAATTGTTTAAGTTTTAAAATTGAATATTTTACATAACATAGAATTTACATTTTCTGATCGTGATTTCTGAAGTTAAATAAACATAATAAATCTTGAAATTCAAGTTCTTTCTTCCTTCTGCATAAAAACTGAAGCTGGTAAATGTTTTTAAATTCATAATCCTCCCAGTCTGCTGTGGAGGCAGTAGTATAGTCCAAACTTGAAGAAGTTGTGAGACAATGTTTTACATAGAGGGAAATGGCTCATTGCCATGTTCTATACTGGAGGGCAGCCTGTCATCTTCCTGGCAATGCTTTCAATTAAAGCTTTCTTCTAAGTATTGGTGAACAAAGGCATCTCTGGTCCGTACAGAGTGAACTGACTCTGCTTGAGCAGGGCTTGAACGACGTGATCTCAAGAGGTCCCTTCTGAGCAAAATGAGCCTGTGACATCTTCATGACATTATGGGCAATACCTGCCTCTTTTCTGCGCTTTCAGGACCAGAACTCCTTTAAGATAAACTGATATATAATATACACATTGTTCATAAATACGAGCTTGCTAAGCAGAAAACTGTGTGTACACAGAAAAGGAGGCAGTGTTGGGGCTCTTTCACCCTAGGGTTGAAGGAAACTATCAATACTCAGAGCGTATGTTCCATTCTTTAGGATCTCAACCTGCCACAGCACCTCCAGTCCCCTATGGCTTCTCTCAGCATGTCCCTGGGACTTACCAAGGTAGGTTGCTTGGTTACAGACCTGCGAAACCATTAGGAAATAAGCGCGCGGAATATGGAGTTGTACAAGGGTGATGATTGCCAATTTACTTTTCTGCTATTAAGTCTATAGAGTCTCTTTTAATTTCTGTTTGGAAAGTAATTCTTTCCTTTTTGAATCTGTGCTGAGCAGTACCAACAGTGGTAGGAGTTAAAACTGTCAGATACTTGTGTTCACTGTGGGGAGTTTGCTAGGGAGGTATTATTGATGCAGACTTCCTTGATAGGGCGGTTAACTGAAGAAAAGCAATTAATGTGTGACAGCTTCTTACTGATGATCATATTTTTTAGTTATTATGTTATTTCAGTATTCCACTCTTATTTTTCTCAAGAAATCCAGAACTGAAGAAAGAATTGTTTTCCTCTTGCAGTTCTGCTGATCCTTGTATACTGTTCTGTTTCACACTCCGTTACTGTACTTAGTATGTGGTTATACCTTAGTTTTTCTTCACTTGCTTTTCTCCTATCTTATTTCTTGCTCTACATTCAAAATGCAGCACTCCTAAACAGCTTCTCTCGTTCTGCC
This sequence comes from Pithys albifrons albifrons, assembly GCF_047495875.1. Lineage (NCBI taxonomy): Eukaryota > Metazoa > Chordata > Aves > Passeriformes > Thamnophilidae > Pithys > Pithys albifrons. The sequence goes on along the minus strand of NC_092468.1, from coordinate 12,759,360 downwards.
AGTGACTGCTTTCTGAAGAATCAAATCACAATGTACAATACCTAATTATCAGGCTCAAACCATAAGTTATAGATAAAATGCTGCATGTGAAGTCTAGGTTACCATGCTGTACATAGGTTAAACTTTGTGCATCTTATGACCAGGCAATCAGTACTGTTGGGTTCAGTGAGGAACAAGCACTCACTCCTTGTGCCATGAAGGCCATGGGAGCATTTTTATTTTGAATAATTGTATGTGCACACATTTACACACAATAGCAGTAGATAGTTTATAAGCAAAGCCTGTGCTCAGACATAAAAGTGATTTTGCATTCCCAAAGGGTGGATTCTTCTCTGGTGTGAGTGATCTGACCACCTATGAGTTTAAGCCACAGCTGTTTCATTACCCAAGGTACTGGCCTGCTTATGGCCACAGCCTGATCTTTCACATGTAATGCTCCATGTATTGTAACATAATGTGAAATTTGGCATGAGCTAAAGAGAATTTTACAAGTTGGTATCTCAAACTGTTTCTGCACCTCTACAAAAATACTCTGTGCCTTCTGCCTTGTGCTCGCTAGTGAGTAAAATACAGAATTCCTCTATGTAAAATCGAAAGCCTATCTGCCTTACAGCAAGGTATTAAATGAGGGGGAAAATCTAGTTCTTGTTCTGTAACTTTCACTATCAACTTCTGTTGGTGAGAGGAAGGCAGCACTTTGAGTCCAGTGGGGACATGGGATGGGCAGTGGCAACAAGGCAGTGCTGCCTGTGCCATCTGCTGGGCTGCTGAGCACTTACACCCTGCACTGCTCCAACTGGAGACTTACTCATTCTCTGTGAAGGAGTTGAGCATTTCTTGGGTTTTGACAGAGAATCCATTAAGCAAATGGGAAAGTGCAGTTTTTAGGTCACGCTCATCTGGTTTGAAAACTACAGATGACCTTTGCTAAAAGGGCACTTCCTATCACATAAGCAGAAGGTATAATTTCAGGAAAGCTGTGTCTTAAAATTACTCATTTACTCAACTGACAACTTGTAAATGCCAGTACTTTTCTTGGAATTTAAATTATTCTATCTTCTCTACTTAGGAATAACCTTCATTTATTTATTTCTAATTTTCGAATTGCCTATCTTTATGTAAATGAAATTTCTGTTATATTCAAGAGTGATACACTTCAGTTAGTTTGGTCTTGTCTGAGGCATTAGAATCTCCCAAACCAGTATAACTTCCCTCATGAAGGTTGTTGTATTCATAACTGAAATGTAGAAGGTTTAAGGATCTCCATAGTTTAAAGTAGTGAGTAAGTTGATCTTTTGTAGATTGATGGGGAGTTCTTTTCCAACTTTCATAACTATATCTCTCATACCATGCCAAATGTCACAGGTGCAGGGAACTATGCCTTCCAGGCACAGCCCATGGGATTCCCAGGCGGACCTGCCGTTCCACCTGTCCAGAACCAGCCCATCATGCAGGAGGGGACAATCTGGATGCCTATCCCTCCTTCTATTCCCAACTGCCCTCCTGGACTGGAATACCTCACACAGGTACCTGCACCTTTTTCCTTCCAGAGATGAAGTATTCACCTGAGAAGCAGTCTGCATCCATGAAAAAGCTAAATAAAGCATCTGGCTGTGTTGCAGCTGTGTGGGTTGCTGCTTTTGGGCTGCTAAGGGAAGCCTTTTGTAATATGATTGATGTGTGTCTGAGTGCGAAGCTGCCTGTTATGGCTGCAGCACTTGTTCAAGTAAGATGCTAAAGGACAAGGGGCACAGGATTATTGTACATCCTTCCCATTTCTGATGCTACTGTTTGTGAGATGTAACATGATTTGGCAAGTTGTATACATCAAACATCTATAATATGGGCAACTGTAGCACAGTAGAGGTGCTTAATTTTCTTCATGATGTTTTCTTCACACCTCTTCATAATGATGTGAGTAGAGGTGCTAGTCAGATATCACAGCATAGAGAATTCTAATGGCAAAATAAGAATTGTTTCCACATTACAGAATATGTCCTTGTACTGTCAAATGTAGTTCATCTCATCACTGGTAAGGTTAACACTGACGTATGGTTGCAAGTTCTGCAAATTGCTAAAAAAAAAAGAAAATAAAGCAGTGGGAGGAGAGGCTGGTTTTCTCTGAATTTCCCTCAGAGCTGGGCAGGAGCTGAGCTTCTGCTCTAAAATGTGTCAGTTTCCTGCTTTTGTCTGCATGGAGGCTCTGAGACCTGTGATGTCAGAGCTCTGTCAGGCTCTGAGTCCTGAGAGTAGCACGGTCACGTTAGCCCTGTGTGCTTGTAACCACAGCAATTTTGGTATAGCTCCTGCCATCAGCTCCAGTGCTCTGGAACGCTGTTGTGCTGAATTGGCAGAGGACAGGACAAGGAGGGGTGTGAGCTATGAGCTACTCCCACAGCTTTACTGGTAGATGATCTGCCTCTAGACAATGTATTGATACATGAGTTTTCATTCTGAAATGAAACAGCCATGGCTCTTAAAAACTACAATTCTCTTAGGTACAACTTTTTAACTATTTTTTGTTTAATTTTTGAACCATGAACAGATTGACCAAATATTAATTCATCAGCAAATTGAACTTCTTGAGAGTAAGTACCAACTATTTATATCTAATAATCCCAAGAGCAGTAAAGTTTTGACTTTTTTTGACACTATATATTTAAAGTAGATGATTACGTCTCTCTTTCCTGCCTGTATTATCTGCAGAATTTGTGGAAGAGAGGAAGGAGAAATTAAGAGGGAAGAGGATTTTAAGCAGGTTCTATTATCTCAAAAGATACACATCGATAAAACAGTAATATTGTAGCTAGTTAGAGATAGAAGTCATACATTTCTAATGTTATTAATTCCCAGTGATTTGTACTCCCCTCTCTTCCCTAGTTAAAGATCTGTCTTGTTATGTCTTACCTAATTCCATAGACTGACATGTGACTTTCATCCTGTTCTCAGGCAATCCTGCTATTTCAGCGAACTAAATGGCTTTACTTCTGTTCTCCTCATTCTATTCACTGTAACAATATCAAAGTCATGTTATCAGTGTCTTTCAAATAGAAGAAATAAAATGGACCATACATCTCAGCTGACACCTAATGTTGCTGCATTTTCTTTCCATAAAACTTAAAAGAGTGATTTAATTTGTTATAGAAATTAATTAAAATTTCTGTCCTGGCTCTTGTTGCTTTCTATGTGTGCTGCTGTGAACCTTGACCATGAGGCTATTTTATGTCCTTCTCATTTCTGAACATATTTGTGCCCTTTTCTGGCTTCACACCCAAATTCACAAGTCTCTTTAATTCTCAGCTCTTCCCTGAGAACCTTCCATGCTGTGTTATTGATAACTGTGGTGCTTCCTTTGCAGCAGATGCCCATGTCTGGTGGGAAGGGACTGGGGACTGATGGAAATCATGCTCCTTCCATGTGTCCTTCCTCATGGTGACTTCTCTCTGAACTTCATCAGGCTTCTTTGTTTGAGAGCCCTTTCCTTTTCCTTTGCCAGTAGCTGCCTCTAACAGACTTTGAGTGAGGCTTGCCTTCCCAAAGGGTAGCTGTAGAGGTAGCAGGAAGGGATTTCTCACTAGACACACCTCAGAAATTCAGCAATTCTTTTCCTGTTTTTCAGTTCTGACTAGCTTTGAAACAAGCAATAAATATGAACTCAAGAATGCACTGGGGCAAAGGGTGTACTTTGCTGCAGAGGACACTGACTGCCTTACCAGGAATTGCTGTGGGCCATCACGACCCTTCACCATTCGGATTTTGGACAACCTGGGCCGTGAGGTGATAACACTGGAGAGACCTCTCCGGTGTTCATCGTGCTGCTGTCCCTGCTGTTTGCAGGAGGTGAGTTGCTGCCTCTCACCACCTTCCTTCACGTGGGACATGAACCTCCTGTGCAGTTTTAAGATGAGGTTGTCTTGAATCAGGAGGTGAGGTGAAAGAAGTAAGGTTTTGCCTGTAAGTTGTGGAAAGAGAGATCTGTGAGATTTGGGCATGTGGTCCTTAGTCTGTGAAAAAGAAGTGTGCTGCAACGTTTGGACTCACACTGGACATTTTTGATTACAGTCATGAAAAATCCAATTCAACAGCATGTCAGGGAATTTGTAGCTGGTGCTGAAATGTGCACTGGAGATAAACGTTGAATGGAAGAGTAAGGCAACAGCTTTCATAAAATAACAGCTAGAGTTTTCAATTTGCAGCTTTGAAAGCTATAGTGAAATTTAGCTTCTGAGATCTTGAGTTTTTTTAATATCAACATTATTCTAGGATGGTTCAACTTCTGCAACTTCAAATTTGAGCCTACTTGGAACTCTTAACTGAGCGATTTGTAGTAGCTGCACCCTATAATGTCTTCACTTACCAACTTTGTTTCATTGGGCTTTGATCTTTATACTTTAGAAGAATAGCTTGTATACTCTGTAGTCTGAGTCTCTTACTGTTTTCCTGAAGTCAAAAGTTGCATTTGAGGTCTGCAATCTGAGTGTAGTCTTCTGAAAACACTTGCAGAAAATCCCATGCAGCTCATGCATTGAAAAGACAGATTGCTGTGGAAAAATAAGTTTTGTTTTGTTGTTTGCTAGTTTGAAGTTTTATCTCACAAGCATGTCAGAGCATGAACACTCACTTGGAAGCTTTCTCTTCCCCTGTGAAGGTGGAAGTTCAGGCGCCTCCAGGAACAAGAGTTGGTTACGTTGTCCAGAATTGGCATGCCTGCCTGCCAAAGTTCACTATTCAAGATGAGAAAAGAATGGATGTACTGAAAATTACTGGCCCATGTGTGGTCTGCAGCTGTTGTGAGGATGTTAATTTTGAGGTATGCAATGCTAAATATTGTTTGCATAGATCTGTTTTAAGATAGTAGTTTGATAGTAGTTTGTGACTTGACTTCAGTTGACAGGTAATATATTACAGTAATTAGTACATAATCTTTTAATGCTGGTAAAATCAACTCTCTTCTCTAGATATCTAAATTACTCTAGATAAAACAGATGGAATTCCAGAAATTACGTCTTAAAGCCGCTCATCTGTGTTCAGTGAGAATAATTCCCTATGGCTGCACACAAATCATTTAAGTAAAATACCGAGGAGCAAAGTCTTTTTGAATCTATTATGTTAAGCCCTAACAAAAAAATATTATTGTCAGCTGTATTGGGTATTTATTAAAATTACTTCCTACCACCACTTATTTAATAATTTAATAATCATCCAATGAACTAGTAAATCAAAATGATTTAGACCTAAAATATGAAGTTGAATGACTGAAGAATTGCAACTTTCACTTTAAATTAGTAGTGATTAATGCACATTTGGTAGTATATATACTAGTCTACCATTTAATATTTAAAATAATGTTGCAAATAGTTACTGAAGCAAATTTAGTGTCATTTCGGTTTGCGGACTAGTTTTTCACATGGCCCAGAAAACTGGACCTAACTTTAGGAAACATACTGTTGACATAGGACTAAGCTGTGCTTCAGAACAAAAGAATGTAGTTTGCTTAATTTTCATTAGAGCAGTTTCCTGATATGTGGCAGGAGCAATTGATTCACTCTCTTGGCTAAAAACCAGAGTGGTGTGTGTGTGTGTGTGTGTGTCTGTGTGTGGTAGATATCTCCCAGCACCATTAAAGCATTGAATTTTTCAGTCAGGTTCAGGAGTTCATGGCTGTGCTACTGAAGAAGGACTTTCTGATAGTCTGATTGCCTTGTGGTACAAACACTTGCATTCAATAATCACATTAATTCAAATAACATAGTCTGAAGCTTTCAAATGGACCTATCCTGAAATGGGTTTGGGAATATTATGAATGACAGCTTTCATGATGTTGTTTTAATTTTATATTAAACAAGGTGAAGTCTGTGGATGAGACGTGTACTGTTGGGAGGATTTCTAAACAGTGGACTGGGTTTGTGAAAGAAGCCTTTACAGATGCAGATAACTTTGGAATCACATTCCCAATGGACCTCGATGTGAAAATGAAAGCTGTCATGATTGGAGCTTGCTTCCTTATTGTAAGTCTGTCATTCACTAATACTTTAATAGGAACTAAGTTTCTCATCTTCTTGTTTAAATTGTGCTGGTAAAGGATTTGATTCTGAGCTCCTTGAAGTGGATGACAGCTTCTGAACTTCTGTGTGTAAAACTGATCACAAAAGGCAACAAAGAATTATTTTAGATACTGTTTGTTTTAGACTAGTGAAGTTCTAATTTTATTTAAGAAGAGCTTTGTATGTAGTATGACTGAAAAAAGTTATAAAGGGAAGACTCCTTACAGACTCATTAGCAGAGGGAAGCAAGTTTATATGGATGGTGAAACCAGAAAAGTACAGATCAGCAATAGCCAAGAAACCCATCCAAAGCCAAAGCAGCCTGCTGAGCTGGTGGACAGCTGGATGGTGCAGCCAGTTCATCCCAGCTCTCTTTGAAAGTATGTGAAGAACTGAGCTGAGCAGGATTAAATGCTCTCAGAGGTGTAATTTCCAAATGGAGTAACTACTGTGGAGTCTAAGCACACTGAACTTCTTGGTGCACTTATCTGTTCTCAGACTCTGCTGTGTCAATAATGCTGTGCAGTTATTTTTGCTTTTTGAAAACAGTGTGCAACACACTTGTGTTTCCACTTACCTGTGCAATTCTGCATCAGTGCAATTTCAAAATGTGCCCTGCTTCTGTGCTGGCAGGGCTGCCAAGGGGGAGGAATAGGGGCATGTGAAGCACCTTGGGTTTGGGAAGGTCTCACCAGTCTCTAACAGCCCCATGGATGAGCCAGGCTTTGTGTGTGTTCCTGTGCATGAAGTACAGTGTTAGCAAGTGTGAGCAGCCCAGAGCTCCACGCACAGAAAATGGGGCCTTCACATGTAAACTAAAGATAATCGTTATTACAATGGACTTGTAATATCGAGGTAAAATGAAAGGGACTTAGATTGAACAAAGCCAGGGCAGGAATCCTGAGTACAGGAAGCACAGCTTTGGCTAGTGATAAATTAAAAGCTTCCATGTTGGTCTTTCACCATCTCTGATCTGTGCGTGTCCCATTCTGAGGGACCAAGGTGATGGGGGCACAGCAAAAGGCACTCCCACCTTCTTATCATTTGAGGTTTCAGAGGGGGAGGTGAACACCTTGCAAAGCAGCCAGCAGATCTCTGAAATAAGAACCACATTAACAAGTATTTGTTTTGTTTGCTTTTTTTTACCCCATAAGGACTTCATGTTTTTTGAGCATGGTGGTGATAGAAACCAGCGAACAGGCGTTTGGTCATGAAATTTAGAAGTTTTGTATAGAAGAGAGAAGAACATGGATCTCCCAAGTTCCCAGTGAATTGCAGAGCTGCAGTAAGAATGTGAGAAATGTACATATTATAGTTACATACATCTATATTCAATTCTAATGTTAGCAGTGAGCCTAATAAAGAGGTGCTTATCTTTTCCTGTGTATCCTTTGGTAGTTTTGCCTTGGTGTTCACATTCTGTGGTTTCTAACTTCTTGTCACATATATCAAATACATACGCTCTAAACAAAGTGATGCATATGAACAGAACAGAAATCACTGTAGAAGTCTATTAATCTAGTGTATTGGGTATGGCTTCATTTTCCTATAGCAGCCCTCCCAGTGCTATGCTTTGCATTGGTATCTGGAAGGATGTTGGTAACACACCAGTGTTTTGGCTACTGCTGAGCAGACCTGGCACAGCATCAGCACTGTCTCTCAACATTCCACCTCCCCCCAACAGGCAGGCCAGCTGACCCAAACTGGTCAAAGAGATATTCAATACCATATGATATCACCTCATATATAAAAGCTAAGAAAAGGAGGAGAAAGAGGGACATTACTTTCGTACAGCATTTGCCTTCTGTACCGATGCTGAAACTGTACTTCCTAGGAAGTGGCCAGACATCATTTGCTGATGGGAAGTAGAGAATAATTTTTTTTATTTTGTGTGCATACAAACATTCAATTTTCCTATAGTAAAGTGCCTTATCTCAACCTTCGTGTCGTTTTTCATCAGATTTTCTCTCCTCTGTCCAGCTGAGAAGGGGGAGTAATAGAGCAGCTTGGTGGGCAACTGGCATCCAGCCAAGGCCAACCCACTGCATTTAGTGATAAATGTGTTGTTAAATATGACTCTTCCTAAGTGTAACTTAATTTCCTGATTTGGATTGGTTTGAAACTTTTATTTTCACCGACTAAAGTTTAGAGGAGGTAGGAAATACAAATGTCTGTGTTTGCTTCTAATAATCCTTTAGTAATTGCTTTGTGCATGAGTGTGTCCAGAGGCAGGGAAAAACTAGTTAGTTACTTTTCAGTTTCCCCACTTCACTTTCTAGTCCATAGTTTTCATGGACTGTAACTCTCTCTGTTGGTGTCAGGGTGCAGGAATAATAAACAGAACAATTTCACTTCAAAAGCAGATGCGTGAGATGGCACATCTATTTCTTAGCATTTGTAGCTTTATTTATATGTCCAAGCAATGGATAAAGTTCCTCTTTCTTACCTCAGCACACAGGCATGTTTATTTAACAGTTCTTGAGATCCAGCTATGGGGAGAAGATCTTGGCAATATTTTCAATTGTATTCTAGTTCTAAAAATTCTTTTAGTTCAATATTTTCAATTTATTGATTGCTCCTGGCCAGTCAAAAAGCTGAGAAAAAGAGAAATACCATTGCTGCTATGTACTTGGACTCTTTGGTGCTGGAAAAATTGTACAGACTTGGGACAAAAATGCAGACTGTTCTGAAAGCCTTTAAAACGTTTATTGTGCTTTTAAAGTCAGCTTCTGCTGCTAAAGTTCCATGTACATGGAGTTGCTGCAGGTGTATTTTTGCTTGATGAACACTTTCATACGGAATGAATTTATTATTATTATTTTGAAAAAATTTTGTACTTTATTGACCAGGTGTTAATGAGGTACCAGAAATTCAATCTTGCTAAAATCAGCAAAACGTTTATGATTGCTTGAGAAAGGAATAGAAGTTACATATATTAGAAACTGAAGTGAAAGACTCAGGACCAGACCTGTGCTCTAGGGATTCATATGGCTAAGTCCACCATTATCACCCCTGCAAGGGGGTGACACACAGCTTAAGTTCTGCCTGTAGCTCTGAAGTCCCAGGCTCAAGCACATTCGATAGCTGACTTCAGCAGGTAGCAGAGTTATTCAAAGAACTATTCCATAAACATTGTTTTGGAGATACTTGAAAATACCTATTTACTTCCATGGCAAGTGCTGCATAGAATTGACAATTTGCATTAGAGTGAGCCCTATGACTGTTTGAGGAATGGATGGAATAATATTTTGCAAGTATGCAAAACAGGGATCCCTTTGCCTTTGGTGGAAAGGATCTTGGCATCATTAATTCATCCACTGACAATAAATTGGGGAGTGTATGCAAATTGAAGTAAGGTGTTAGGACCTTGGGCTCATATGGCATAACCAGGAGACTTTATTTTTATTCCTTCAAGTAATTCAAATGTTTTTGTTCAGTGTAGTTTTTAGGTGTTCACTGTAAGTCCTGGAAGCACATTGTCTCAGCAATCTTGCACTCAAAATTACAAAGAAAAATTCATGTATGTCTCTGTAGAGCAGTAAGGGAAGAATATGAGAACGCAAATGGTTAAGAATGATCAACTTTACATCAAGATGTGTAGGAAAAATTGTTGCAAGTCTTCTGTGTTGAGAATTGCTGTTCTAAGCAGTAACAATTCTGTGAAGTGTAACCAAAGCAAAATATCTGTGCTTACAAACAGGTTTCTCACATACAGTGAAACCCAACAATGAAGCTGGGCTGTTGCCATTTAGATTTTTGGGTTTTATGCTGCTCAAGTCTAGTGGTCAAATTACTACAGTGTATTTCTTTACCACATATTTAGGAAAATTAGTAAATAAGGTGAAGAATTAGATAACCCAAGAGAATAAGTATGTGAATCCAGCTAAGGAGTAAGAAGTGGAAGCTGAGTATCTTATATTTGCCAGAATTGTGGTAAGAACAGGAAAGAAGTTCTGCAACGTCAGATCATAAAATGACAGAGAGAGAATTGGACTAGAGGTACTTTCCATTGATTGGGTAACTGGGTAACTCTGATACTGGTTACACAGCTCACAAATTTTTGTCTTGTGAAACACTTCACAGTCTCTTATGAAGGTAAAACTATTGCATGGGAAGTCCTAACTAAAACTATCAAGGAGTGACTCTTCAGTTAACCAAATGGTATCGTACCACCTTTGTAATCTTACTTATTTCTATTGCTATTTAATTGAAAAAATGCTTAGTCCTTAAATTTTTCAAGAGATTCTGGAGATTTTCTCATTTCTGAAATTGATTGTGCTAAATTCAGAATGAATAATTCTTTGAGCTGTCTTTCTTTATTTTGAGAGAACTCACAACAGCATCCATATTTAATAAATCACCAGGCTAGAAGTCTCCACTCTTCATCCATCAGACTATAAGCAATAAGAGTGATTTACCCCCTTATCCATAAATCCAGGCTTTGGAAAGCTTTAGAAGACTTTCAGCATGCTGCCTGTTATTCAATAGCATCTCAGTGAGATTGAGCTGTTACATAAAACCTTTACAGAGTGAGATTTGCAGATGGAGTTCTCTAGTCCTGTTAATGACCTTTCCATCTGTATCATCCCTGTAAGTTTTTCTTCCAGCTGAACAGGAGATGCAGTCACTTAATGAAACCCTAGGGTCTATATAGCATAGAAAGACATAATTTATATGATGTTTCTCAGTAGAAAAGGAAAGTTAATTCTAGTTTCCAGAAACTAAAATTTTAAGTGTAAAAAAAAAGTGGTTTGCTCCTTTAGTCATAAACAAGATTGTCTTTTTGCTAAGTGAAAAGAGAGAATAATCTTGCTAATTGAAAAAGAAGCATTGTTTTAAAGTACACTGTGTAACAGCTGGCCATTTAAAACCATTTTAATTTATATTTGCAAAGATCATAAAAAGGTCTCTTTGAGCATTTTTGTTGACCCAAAGGCAGCCCTTACATGCCTCATGTACCTCATGTTGGTTTTACTAACAAGAATGTCTTTCACCTGAAGCTGACAGTGGGAGCAGAACTGCACAAAAAAAGATGACTCAGGGAAGAAGAAAGTAGCTGTTTTACCTGAACTGAATTTAGCTCATTTACTGTAGTGTGGTCGTTTTGGCATTAGTTTCAGTCTAGGCCTTATTTAGGCCTCAGTTTTAGCAGGCCTCAAAGGATGGACATAGATTAGAAGGGACAAACATCACCTGACTTAAGCAACCAAAGAGGTATTTCATATGATCTGACATCATCAAGAAGTGTCAAGGGGTATAAAAAGAGAGAGGAGGAATTTCTGTCTCTTTCGGTCTCTGCCTCAGCCCCAGGAAAACGCCTTGCTCTGACTCCTGAGATTAGGCCTTACCACCATCTGCGCTGTTGTTTATCTAGGGAGGTGAACATTTTCTTGTTAATTTCTCTTCTCTCTTGCTGGGAGGTTTCTTGGGAAGAGGGTTTTTTGGAGGTTTTCTGGGGTTTGGGTGGTTGGAATCTGTGTTATTTGGGCGACTTGGTGGAGGTGTTAATTTCTTTTCACATTTGTATATATATGTGTTATATTCTGTTTTAAATTTTCTTTTCTTCTGTATAAATATAAAAACCTTTCCATTTCAAAGCTCCTTTTCTAAGTTTTTTTTCCCCTTTCCCTGAGAGGGGGACTCTTTGATTCTGTATTGGGCATTTGGCATTTTGCCAAGCTAAACCATAACATGTAAGTATAGAGTAACTCGTTGGAATGTGAGTAATAATAAAAATCAAATCTTTGTTCAAGGGAATTTATTGAAAAATAAAGTGTTTCACTACTAATGGGCATTGTGTGGTGTGAATATTTATAATTTGTGATAGGAATACTTACAAAAGTGTTAAATGATAAAGGTAAAAGCATTATACAGGGATGAAGCTGTGGAACCAGAGAAACTTGCAAATAAGGGAACCTCTCATTACGAGGACAAGGAAGAAGCCATGTCAAGCAAAATGCAATTATGTGATTTGATCTTAAAATCAGGAGGTAAAAACAGGTATAAGAGCCCCACTGAAAACAGGAAGAGGTCATAGGGAGAGGACAACAAAGAAAAAAGTGCAGCTCTCCCAGGGTGGGGAGAAGAGCCCAGCTAGTGGAGAACCTGTTGGGTTAGATCAGGGCTCTATATATACTTTCATGATGTATATGCTTTTATGTGTTATGCTTACCTACTGAATCAGATTGCTCTAGGGTTCTAGGAACTCCCTGTCGCCATTCACAGGGAGACTTCCATACATTACTGATTTTGTATTGGAGAGAAGTTATCTCTGTTCTATAGATATATTTCACCTGTCCCTTATTTACATTATTTATCTGATAACACTATGTTATTAAAGACTGCAGTGATGAGAAAGTGTATGTGAGAGCATTGCAGCATACCAGAGGGAGAAGAAATGAAAATGGGGATATACGATGACTGTGTCTTCTGTTTATCAATGGGTGGCAGTGTTAGCACAGAAATTATTTTTTTCACTGCTTAAAACCTGGTCCTGAGATCACAGGCGGTTTGCTTAGATGTCATTCTGATTTTCTCAGTGGAAGAATTTCAGATTACACTATCTCCAAAGTATGTATTCCCTACATGAGTGTGGAAAGCCAAGTGTGTCTTTCCCACCTAAGCAGCAAAATCCTAAGCTTCAAATGCAATTATGCACCACTAGGAAAATTAAAAAATGTGCATGAAAGTATGTTAAACCATGGTTGATTTAGAATACTTAGACAAAATACTGTGTAATGTCCTTAAAGTTGCATTAGACTTGGTAAATGGTATAATTTTGAATTGGACTATGATTTCTGACAGAATTTACTACCGAAAGCAAAAAGTTATTAATATATCACAGCAGGGTACATCAAAGCAAACAGACTGATTTCATTGCTGCTTTAATGCCACTGATTTATATCTGAGGTGCATGTAGCCCCCTAGGCATGAGTTGGGCTCATTGTGCATGGCTGTGACGTGGACCGCCAGCACTGCGGGGCAGGGGAAGAGAGAGCGAGGCAACCTGTGTCAAGGGGTCCTGGGAATCTGCTCCAGGATTCCATTCAGGTTTTGGTTGTGTTTTTCTCCTTTTTTTTTTTTTTTGTGTTTAAATTTAAGCTTACTGCTCATGCCTCAGCTGGTTTAATCTTTAGGTGACCTAGCTATTGACCCAGGACCGCTGGTAGCATCTGTGGAAGTCAATATTTCTCCTTTATTGCTTGCCTTTTACTGAGGAGCAAACAGACACACAGACACTGGTGGGAGGCTGAGCCGCACAGAGGGGAGCTCCCGTGGGTGCTGTATGCACCAGGACCCTCAAAACTCTGGTGTCCCTGCTCCTGATGCACAGCCACTCTGGTGTCCCTGCTCCTGATGCACAGCCACCATCAGTCCCTGAGGGCAAATGCCTGCCACATAAAAGAGGGGAGTGAGCTAGTGGAGTGCAGGTACTGCTGGTCTGGTTGCCTTCTGGCCAGGAGCCTCTTCTTCCTTGATTCAAGTGCTACAGAGAGGGAGTAACATGGAAATGTTCAGCAAGAGGAAAACTCCAGTGCAACTCTACGTCACAACTTCAAGGAGCATGGGTAAAGGTGGATTCCAAAGGTAAGTGTTCAAATATTGCCATGCTGCCATAGCACTGTGTGCAAAGCTGGGAGTCGGCACTGGCACTATGGGGGTGCAGGGAGCTGGCACAGGAGCAGTGGGCAGCAGATGCCGCGTAGAAACTCCTGAGCAACTGCAAGGCTGAGCTTTGTGGTGAAGGCTATAATTAAACCTATTTATAAGAAGAGAAGTATAAACAAAAGCTAACTTGCTAACTTCAGTGACCCAGTCATATGTTTTGACCCTGGAGACACTAAAGACTTTGGGGCTGCCTTGACTTTGCAGCTTACAGCAGTGTTTTGCTGGTATTATGTATGACCTGCACGTCAGTGCAATAGCGTTTTGTAATTGAGGTCCTGGCTGCATGTTTCTTCTCTAAGTCCCTCTTGTGTAAGTGTACAGTTCCTCCTGAATGTTAGGATTTTTTTGGCACAATTTGAACAGCACAACCTCCCAAGGTATCTGAACTTGCACAAGCATTGCTCTGTGCTGGTCCACTTTGTGTTTAGTTATACCCTGCTGTACAACTGAGCTGTCATGTACATCATTGAGGAACTCACTCTAACAGTCTTTACATGCTGTAAATTGTTTCTTCAGTTCTTTATGAATCTTTCACAACCCCAGCTGATATTTCAGTATTTCAGCTCAGGATCTGTCACTGTGGCTCTCTCCAGCCAAGTAGTATTACACAGAGCAACACTTGCCTATGGGAATTGGAACAAAATGAATCCTACTATTGCAAGGGCTGTGTATGTTTGTCAAAGACCTACACATTAGCACGTAAATCCTGTCTTCTTTTACTCCTGCAGCCAATCCTGCTTTGCAACCGGTATAAAACTTTTGGTGTTTTAATCCCATTGAGTATGGCTGTACAATGGAACCAAGGGACACTGCTTTATTGTGTCAGCAAATGTCTCATTTTTCTAAGAGAGAATTTGTGGCTCATGAAAAATACAGGTCTTTCAGCAGACTGAGGCTGAGCTTGCTGACACTCTGTTTATGTCCGTATTCTGCTTATTGCCAGGTTGGGACAGAAAAGAAATAGAAGCAAAGTTGTTCAGCACAGACAAGGGCTCACTGTACCCTGTCCTTTCCACTGGACAAACTTTGGAAAGGCCGTGAGAGGTAGTAAGCTAAAATTAAAATGTGGCAAGAATTAAAGCCAGCTATTGAAATGAATAAGAACGTACCTCTGTATTGCAGAACACTTGGTGGGGGAGGGAAGGGGGGAAGGAAAAGAGCAATTACTTACATGTTCCAGTAGTAGAGAGGAGTGCAAGACAGAGGAAGGTAAAATTTCTTTTGAATTAATCAACTACATTTATATACATTGTTTGTGCTCTATTTATGGTGTTCAACTTCTTAGGCAGTAAGTTTGACTGAAGGAAATACTTGTTCAAAAGTGCATATTAAAGAAAAGGAATGAAAAACAAATTTTAAAAATGTCAGTAGTTATGGTTGCTCTGAGGAAGCTACTACAATGTGGTGCCAGAGTAAAACAGAAACTAGTCAACACCTCTTAAGCTGCAAATATGAAATCTTTCCAGCAAATTGTTTTTCCTAGGGATTTGCACTTCAGTAATTATGTGGTGAAATTTGGCAAAAGCTTTCACTATCAGATAAGCTAAATTTGCAGACAGAAGTATGCACAAGTCAAGTTTTTATCTTTTCAGAAAGATGTAATGAAGTGTAAACATCTATAAAACATGTTCGACTGTAAAATCCTTTGTGCCAAAGCTCAGCAAAGTCAAAGGCAATTAACTACGGGGTCCAGATGGCACCTAACACCACTGATAAACCCCTGCATCTCAGCTTGGATCCAGCCACAGCAGTATTTCTATCCAGGTGCAGATTAGGTGAGTTTTGGTTAATGTACATTTGTGATTAGAATTCGACCATTTGAAAATGTAAATATACCTGCCAACAATGGGAAAAAGCTAAAAATACCAGAGCTTGAGATCTCAGCATAATCAAGCTGCAGCCTGGAGTGACTGGTTAAGAGAGCATGATGAGTGGTTTCCTTTGAGGTGTTTTTTGATGCTGCTTGATTACAGGTAAAATTTGGAAAACTGATGCAATTCCTGAAACGTCATTCCTTTCCTGAGACTACTACCTTCTGTCCCAGATAGCCCCTGAGCCATCTTCCTACAATTCATATTGATTCAGGTGCTTTTTCTTCAGCTAGGAGGAAGAACAAGGTATATCCACCAAGGCCACAACAACTGATGCTGTCTGTCCTTTTGCTGCTGAGGTAAATCTGTATTGATAAAGCATTTGCAAATTCATTCCTACAAACTCCCACAGCAATTCTACTAATAGCTGATGGCTGTTAGCAGGCTGTCAGAATGGTATCAACAGTTTACTCTGCTGAGGACCAAAATGTTTTAATTTAATACATGTTCTTTTTTTATTGTAATGTAAGAGGAATGCAGTGAATGTGACAATCTGGTTAGAACACCTGATCAAGTGTCTCTTCTCATGTTAAAATATAAGAACTGTAATTTTTTTCTCCCTAAAGAAAGAAAAAAAGCAGCCAGGTAGAATGATGATGATTCCTCTGTTAATCTAGTGATTTTATGCTTAAGTTTTTTACATATATCCATATATGATGGAATTCTCTAAATAATCATACTTGAATTAATGATTATATTAGATTTAGTTTGACAGTGCCCTGTTTATTGGAAATTTCTGTGACTGTGGAGCAGTAACTAAGTTCTTCCAAGACTCGTCAATTCCATGCTAACAATGGAGCAGATCACAAGTCAAAAGATTGCTTGAGTTTAAAAGTTTACATATGCAACTCACAACTGAGTTTTGGTGCAAGACTGAGAATTTATTCCATAAATTTAAAGTCTGTAGAAGGCTGGAAATCATTCACAGGAATCATTTCCTTAAAAGTAGTATTCACCTCCTCTATCACCACTGAAAAAGCACAGGGTTCCCTATAGCAGTGCTATGGGGCATGATCTCGGAGCAGGTGGGGCAGACACAGGTGTTGTGCAGAGGAGCTGCAGGTCCTATTGCCAGTGACATGTGCTGTCCCCCAGTGACTTGTTATGAACAGACACCTCAGGCACAGCATATGTGGAGAAACAAAGCATACTTGCTAGTACCTGTTTTCTGAATCTTTGCTTATTGCCAAATATTTTCCAGTGGGTTATGGGGACACCACGTCACAGAGAGATGCTGCTTCCTTGCTGTCATCTGCCCGCCATCTAAATTAGGTGTTTTATAAATGTTTAATCACCCAAGTGTCAAAGCCTTTCTCTGCCCAGTCATGCTCTCTGGTTATGGGACCCCCAAATAATGGGAATCACAGACTCTAGTTTGTGTGGAGTTAGAAGTGGATGGACAAATTCAAAATCAAGCCTTCTCCATAATGAGAGACTGATAAATCACGTCTGCTTTCCTCTGCAATAGAAAGAGGGAAAAAAGCAAAGGGATGACCTAATTTAGTCATGGAGATGAATGGTGTGACAGAAAAGTGTTCCTGAAAATGCACATAAAATGTAAATCCTTTTTTCCTGTGAGTGCCTGGGCAGCAGTTGACTTCTGTGACTCACTTAAGAGAAATTCCATGGGAAAAAGGTTAAGCTTTCTCCGGGATGAAAAGTACTAGAGTAAATGATATAAATGGTAAATGTAAAGCAAATCCCTGCTTAATAGCCCCTGTCTGCACTAGATGAAAAGCAAACACAGACTGTAAAGTTTTAATTGCTGCAGTAGGTTCCCTCTCTTTGAGAGGTGAAGAGTACAGACTCCCACAAACAAGAGCTTGGCTTTGAAAGCCAGCCTGGGAGCGCTGATCCTTTTCAGCAGAGTAAAGAAGTGCATCTCATCAGTGGCTCTTGGCATGCCGACTGAAAACCATGGACATTTAACCAGTAGCTTTTTCCTCACTCCAATTGGTTGTTGGGCTGATGTGGAATAACCTACAGTGGAGTCACAGCCAAAACATCTTCCCCAACTGGCTGCAGGGAGAAGCAGCCACAGTGGAAAGAGTGTGTGGATCGCCTACGTGTTGTTCAGTTCCAATACACAGTGTTTATTTATGGAAGCTTATATTCAGCTGCATCATCAGCTGTCTCAAATAAAGTCCTAGAGCACAGGGGGAATAAAAGGCTAAAACCAAGTTTGAGAACTAGAGGACTGTCTACAATAGTTCAGAACAAATGCATATTTATATACAACAACCTGTACTGCTTATGAGCAGCAGAAGGAAGATACAAAAAGCAGGATTAAATGGCTTGCTCTTACTAAAACAACAAGAATATTCATTCTCTCTGATACTGATTTGGAAAAAGACACATGAAGTATCAAGAACAGAAAGAGGCTTCACTGAGATTTTGCAGAAGTCTGGCTTTAGTGGTGTATGAGTTTTCTCTGGTAAGTTTCCCTTCTTCTTTAGGTACCCTGGAAATAGAGGCTGCCTCCACAGTATATCTGAGGATACTATTAGCTTGACTATTGTAATTTTCATTCTTTTAAACCCTGCAAAAGTGATTTTGGCTACAGGAAAATATACTATACATATTCTCTTGACAGAGCGAAAAATGACTGAGGAAGAGGGAAAGGCTGAAGAAGACAGGGACCCAGGCTTGTCAGCCTGTGATACGCAGTCTATGTGCCATGTTGGCCACATTGTTAATTCTGTTTGGGACTCTATAAACAGCCATTCACACTGTGCTGGAGCACTGCAGGGCTACCGTGACTCCTGCTGTTTATCCATCACAATGTATCTCCCCACTCTGGAGAAGATTGCTGCCTCCTTCCTATATACAAAGTAAGTTTGTTTAGTTTTATTTAAATAGGAAGAAATTTCATTCCATCATATTCCCTAATGTAGAATCAATCTGTATGTTGCCTTGAACAGTACAAGCTTCAGATTATCTGGAAGTGAAGCAGCTAGATCGCTTCTGAAACTACCCTCCTAAAGCCCAGACTGCAGGAGCAAGATGTACTGCCAATGTCAGATTTTGCCAACCTTGACAAGTCATCAGAATTATTTTAGTTAGAGACTTCATCTTCCTGAGCATCCAAGCTAAAGAAGCACAAATTGCAGGCTCCGAGAAATTATTTCAAAGATTCAAAGTAGCCATCCTCCTGGCTTCTGTTGAGTGATGTGCTAAAAAATAATTAAATTTCAAAACCGCTTTGCAAAAGAGTCCTCTTCAGGATCTATTGGAAGTTCTCAGTTTATTCCAGTCATTCCATGAACAGCAGACAGGTGAGGTGTCGTGAATGCAGAATGGATAACATTCATCAAAACTATATGCAATTCAAAGTTTGTCTCCTCTGTGCCCCTTTTGTGTAAGCTGAGAACAGTCAACCTCTCAGCCATAAAAAAAGGCATGTGTGCTTTTACTCACTGGCCTGAAAAATACAATTGAGGGGAATCATCCAGACTGGATCTGTTTCCCTTCCACAGTACACAGCCTGTAACCTAAAACTTGTTCATTGCTTCAGTAACTCCTGGCCATTTTAGTGTTAAAGGTCTGGATTTGTTTTGCTCTCACACTTGCCCTACCAGTCACTGAGTGAGCTATTAAGTACACAATTGTGGTTAATAGATGTGATGCCTGCTCAGCAGAGAAAGTTTTCTAGTAGTGGTCTGAGCCTAACCTCCCTTCATGTCCCCTTTTACCAAATAAAACTATACATACACACAGTGCAAGATGGGAGAAGACAATTAAGGAAAAAACCTCTCAAAGGTGTAAAGCTCCTAAATGTTCCTAAGTTGGAAAGCACATTCTCCTATTGATTCAGTCATGAGATTTTCTTGCTTGCTTGAGTATGCTAAGGATGCTGCTCACAACCTCGGCTTTCCTGGTAACTGTATTCAGCTGTTCATTCAAATATGCTATTTTTACTTTCCATGGCTTGTTTTTATTGGCCACCAGCTTTTTTCCCTGTAAAAGGTTTTTTTGTCAAGAGGCTAAATAGTTAGGTATTGCAAAGCCATATAATATTTTGACCAATGACTAAATTAGGAAAGATCTGTGGTTCTTTGCTTTTCCTCACCTTTTCTGTGCCTGCTGTTTCACACACTGCCTGCTTAAAAGTAGGAGCTGAAAGGCTCTGTGTAAGGGGACTTTGCAGCAGCAAAATAATGGTTAGTCCATCTCCTTTCTTTCTCTTTTGGATCCAGTGCTCCAGAAATACTGCCAGAAGTTGTTTTGGGGCCATCTGGGATTCCTCATTTAGATCATACAGGAAGTATGAAATAAGACTAATTTAATGGCAATTTTGTTATAAATCAAACTAAATTACTAAAAAGACCTACCTGTCAAAACTGGGTTTTGTCAGACAGCAGTTTCTATTTAACTTATGCAAGTCAGCTGGAGAGAATGAGATCATTGTGGATAGACAGAACAGACACAAAACTCCCAGTGCAGGGGCAGGAATAGAAACTTCGACCAAAACCATTCAAGTAACAGAGAATGTGAAATCTCATGTCTTCCTGTAGGGGAATACTTGTGAGACATGCTTTGCTCCAGCAGTTTTCCCAAATTGCCACTCTAGAACTCTCCACCAGGCTTCTGAAATCATGAAAAAGTAGGCTTTAGGGCCACTATTGTAAAACACATACTGACCTCCCCTCCTCTGTCAGTCATACACGTGTGACACACTCCAGCCTGTTCAATACCACAGACATGTTCAGAAGAACACTTTTACATTATGATGGTTTGTTGACAGACACAAAACTTCAGTTGACTCCCAGCTTCAGAAAATTTCTTAAGGCATTTTCCCACTAGCTTCTATGAATCCCATAGTAAATGTTTAAAGTTATTTTTCTTTTTGCCAGTTTTCTTGAATGCCTATTCCTTTTCTATTATATTCTTTTCTGCATTCCCAAACTAACAAAAGAAACGCTTTAAGTCAGTCATTATGATTAATTGTGCATTTCAACAACTCTCATTTGAGGCTCTGGGAAGCATTTTATAGTTTATTGGGTGATGGGAGTGAAATCTTTACAAGATCAACGATCAGCAGCGCTTACTCTGCAGGATTTAATTCTCAGTTTCTTTGCCTATATAAATCACATAAGAATGAATGCAATGAAAGTGAAAAATGGGGATCAGATCTTTGTGTCCACCAGATGCAGTGAGGGAGGCCTAATGCATTTGGTTTAAGGCCAGGCCAGCAGGATTTATTCTCTTATGGTGCTCACTGACTTCTGTAATACAGGATAGGCCTTTGAGGCTGGAGAAATCATGTCATAGTGCCAAAGGATGGACCACAGACAAAAACTTAGCATGGCTTTTCATGAGCGCTCATGTCTTGCTGCTTCCATCTCAGTTAAGGAATGTAACTTTCCTTGTAATTTCAAAGCCACTCGTTCCATCTTTTGAGTAATTATGGGATGACAGCCAATTATACCCTGGAAATGCTTGCTAACACTATTAATCTTTTGCTCATATGGGCCATTTATAGCTATAATTATAAATGGCTAAATAAAATGAAGTAATTTCTGATTGGGTGGTTTGGAGAAGAAAATATGACTATAGCCAAGGGGTTCACTCAGTGCTTAATAGCAAAAGGTGCTGAGCAACCACTGAAATTATCAGGGGCTCAGCATCCCTGAGGAGCACTCGGCACATCTTGGCAATGAGCTGAATCACACCCATAATAACAAGACTCAAAGAAATATTCTTACTGAAGTTGAGAATAAATTATAAGGAGGCAACCAAAGAGAAACTATTTTCAGACAGCGAGACTAAAATTTCAGTGATTCTTTGTAAATAAATTGTCTATGGAAGATTTCTTATTAGGATTGAAGTACTTAAGGGGCCCTTATTACAGTCTCATATACACATTCTAAGTTAAGGAATGTGATGCACATTTTTAATGCCATATTATTGCCAGATGGTCTTTCACTTTCATATTGAGGTTTTTTTTAATTAATTCTAGTTTAATTCTAGTGTTTCATTGGCTTGTGGTCAAATTCAAACAACCTCAGGCATTTAAGCAAAGTATATCTCAAGGAGGGGTTTTGTATAATTGAAAAGGGATTTTTCATTTTTTTATTACTTTAGAATGTCAGTTTCTATTACTATTGATCTATAATAGTAAACATCTATTTTCAGCTACCCCTGACTCATGCAAAAAACCGATACATTGAATTTATAATTCAAAACTAGTATTTTCTTTTTAGAAATTACACAAGTTAAATAATTTAACTGGAAAATAGGTATGATTGGCTAACTCAAAGGTGTTTTACTAATCTGCTTCAAAGATGAAGTCATATAACTACTTTGATTAATAAATTAGATCAATAACCAAAAAAGCCAAAACCTTTTGTTTAATTCTGTATTTTGTATCCACTTGAGCCAGGAAGTGAAATCACAGGGCTATGGAATTATTGCTGTAACACAAAGAAAGGATAAACTTTATGAAACATGAAAGATTTCAGAGGAAAAGCTAGAATAGAAGAGGAGTGAATTTGTTCTTCATAACAAATAACTAATGACTGTTGCTATTGAAAATACATGGGGAATATCTGACTTTTGCCAGACAAAACTTTATTATCTGTTTGAAAATGCTTTATAATCTTTACTGAGCTAAGGGACTTGGGGTCCTTGCATGGAGATTTTTATTCCTGGAATACTCCTGCTGAGGAATTATTGACCATTTCTTCTGCCATGTGGTTTTCCACAGACAAGTCTTGTTATTTTTGTTTTGTTTTAATTACTGCATGAGGAAAAATGTCACCATTATAAGATTAGGAAAGGAAGTTCTTGTGACCAACACTTCCCCATTTTAGCATTTGAGGAAAAGATACTCTAGTGGAGCTCCAGAATAAAAGAATAGCTTTAGAGGCTTAGATGCAAGACGAGGTGTGTTCAATGATAGGGAAAGCACAGCAGGAGCATAGACTGTGTTTTATAAACACAGTAAAGAGTAGTTAAAAGATGTGAAAAAGGTCTCATAAGACGTTTCTGTGATGTAGAAGGCAGCTTCCTCTCTCCCTTTGATTGCAGTGATGGACTGGTCATGCAATGAACTGTCTCTGTTTCCATTCCATGTGGCACCAGCTACAGGCATTTTGAAATATAAAATTGGTGGTAGTTTGGGGCAGATGGAAGTTGCCAACCTCATGATAGTTTCCTACAGACAATTAGGAAAGAGACCTACAGATAGGCAAATACAAACAGGGCGTTACTGAGACTGTAAAAGAACAGTCTGCATATGTGAGAAAGAGGCACTGAAGGAATTGAGATTACAAACAATTCAGGAAGCTGTTGTTTTCTGCAGGGGTCCTGTAGAATTTTGCTCAAATACCTGCTAGGTGAATCATAGATATTATTGCTGATCTGTTGAAAATGCAGTGTTGGAAAAAAAAATAGCAACTAATTATGAGCTTAGAAACTCACTTTTCACAGTTACTTTAGGAAGTGAGGACTGCTTGCAGTTGCTCCTGTTCTTGTTTTCCTCACTGCTGCTGTAGTTTTGGGACAAGAAAACTCCTTGGGCTGCTACATTCAGAGCCCCACAACTAAAACTCTCTTCCCTGCTCCATGCCTACTTAACCAAACTGATTAATTTCTTATGAAGAGATGGCCTTGTTGCAGAGGAAAAGGAAAAAAAAAAACTTTATAAAGGCAAAAGAACAAAAAGTGACAATAGCAAGAATGCGAGCCTGTTTCTTGGGACATCTGTACGATATGTTTCTGGAGTTAACTTCTGTAGCATAACGGGCATACTTGCATGTTATATTACACACTGCCTATGTTATTCTTTAAAATTGTTTTGGTTTGAGGCTAAGTTCCTGCTTAGCAGTTCAAAGAGTTAAATGTTGAGTATGTCATAACAATAATACAGTATTGAAGCAGCTTGCAACAGCATCAGGAGAGCTGAAGACCCTGCTAACTACCAGCTGCCAGTTCAGGCCTTGAATTTGGTATTTGTGGACAAAAGTAGCATTTCTAACCCAAGTGTTAGGCAAGGCGAGACAGAGCCCTTGGGCACTGCATAGCTGGTGGAGCTCAGTTCTGGAGTTTCACAAGCATTTTCCCTTCCATCAGCCAAAGTCCAAGTGAAGCCTCTGTGGGGAGGGAGATGTCTTGACCACATCTGTCACTTTGGAAGCAGTGTCTTGGGTAGCTTTCAGCTCTGTTTTCTCTCTGGGGACAAAGCTTGCATTTTCTAAGAACAGCCAAAAATGAAACTAGTCTTCAAGAGACCAAGGAAAATGACAAGAAATTGTATAAGTTCCTAGCTCAAGTCTGGGCTTGCACTTACAGGTATGAGCTGTGTTTATATCACAGTTCTTTCAACCCATTTTCCTCATTCATTGAAATCTATCTTTTCCAGAGATTTCCTTTCCTTTCATTGTTGCATATTTACAGAGTTCTTTCACCAATTCTTTTCATTCTTCCCTGCTACTGTTTACATGTACATTTTGATAACAAAATGCCTCATAGGATTTCTCGTGGCTGCTCCCTCCTCTTTATGCTTGTTCGTTTCCACCTAACAGTGCTGTTTCAGGACCTGTGTATTTTCTCTGGTGAAAATACCTGCTTATGACAGAGGCAAGTAGCTGGAGTGATATCCCAAGAGCACTGTGTATGTACGTGACAGTCAGCTGCTGGTTTTACTCTCAGTCCTCAGGGCCAAAGGTTCATCTGCTTCCTGTCCCACCCATGGGAGCCGTGATATCATCTCCATGGTATTCTGAAATGTTACCCAACAGTCCTGTCTTTTTTCACTGAGATTTTATTGAAGAAATTGGTCACTTCTTTCAGGGATGATGGAATTAAGTGTGTTCCGCACGTCTTTTGTGATTTAATCCCTTCTCAATGTTTCTTTATATGTTTCAGTTTTGTAATTGCACTTTCTTTATACCTCTCAGTACAAGTGTTATCATTAAGCTGTTCTGGATCTGACGTGAGGTTTGATCTGTTGAGAACCTCTTTTGAAATGCTTCTTTAAACTGTTTTCTACCTTAAAACTAGAGTTGCAATATATTAACTATTTGTTCCATCTTAATTTTTAATAAGCCAAATTTCTTGAAGTTGTTTAAAAAAACCCAAACAAACCAAAGATAGATGTGCTTGCACATCTATGTGAGTAGAATTGCAGAAGTGGTGCTTGTTCTTGGAGGAATGAGCATGGGCTGCTCATGAACATGTGCATAAATGTGGTCATCCTGTCAGCATTCAAAAGATATTTATTCTCTGGTGAATCTCTGTGTACCTGGCAGAGGTGGCAGGAGAAAGTACATAATGAGAATTGGAGGATCTTTTTCATTTCTGCAGTTTGCAGCTGCACCATTGTCCGTGGCATGATTACATTTTCAGTTCCCAAATTGCTCCTCTCATGGGCCTCTGTGTAGTAGGAGCTCCTTCAGACCAAGGACACAGTCTTTTTCGTTGGTTTGCTCTACCTCCTTCCCTACCGTGTGTGCTGCCTGATCCAGAAAGAATGAGCTTTCCCAATTAACCGTAAAGGTATCTTTGTGCATGATGCAGGCTCTGATTTCTGCCCTGGGTTCCAAGTAAAAACACACAGTTCTTGGAGCTGCAGTAGCCTAGGTCAAGTTTTTCCTTCTTTCCCCCTTATTCTTCTTCTGTTGCTCCAAGAAAGAACATCTGTTAAGCCCATAGACACATTTAGGATAAAAAATGAGGTGACTACTTGACGATTATAGAGGTGGATCTCAAATACGTGAAACTTGCTTTCACCATTAATTTTTGTTTTGGATTATGTCTTCAGTCTTCAAATAATATTTCCAAGGTGTAAATCCACACTCATTCTAATAGGTTGACATCTGCTTTTTTAATTTTACATTACTTTTAAACACTTATGGTATTTTTTTGAAAATATTTTGTATCACAATAAGAAAAAGAGTGGAGGTGGGACAGTACACCTCCTTTACCAACACCGTGCTTGCCTTTAGTAATTTTTTAGGTATTTCTTTAGTGTTAAAGTATAATAGATTTCTTTGCTCAGATAGGCTGAATGCTGAGGTGATAGAGTGTTTGACAGATTTACCTTTCACAAGCAGATCAAATGGCAATATGGTCCCGGTGCCATCAGAGCACAAGTGCGAAAGGGTTGCATTCTTTCTGATGGATCATAGAGTAGGGGCTTCAGGTGCTCACAATCTCCCTACCAAATTTAAATTTTAAGAAAGAGGTTTATCGGCATATAACAGCCAATGACAGCACTGAGCAGCTGTCTGGAGGGGCAGGCGAGCGTAATTGTTCACATGGCCAGCGCTGGCAGCCAGCCCGGTCCCGCACCCGGCTGGTACCGACGCGGAGACACAGCGCGGGCCGGGCCGCGTCCCCCCGCGGCAGCTGATGGTCCTGAGCTCCGCTCCATCCCAAACTCGTTCCATCCCTGCAGCTCCCGCACCTCCGGCGGCAGCCCGGGCGGCGGGGCCGAGGCGGGGCTTGGCCGCTCGCCCCTCCCCGGTGACGGTAGCAGGAGCAGCAAGCAGCGGCGGTAGGAGCACCACTAGCACCGTCCGCCGCCAGCGGCTCCTGTTGCACGCCGGTGCCTTCGCTGCCCCGGCCCTCCCACCGCCGTATAAAGCCCAGGGCGGGCGGCAGCGTCCGTCGCTCCTGCCCGCTGCGGAGGAGCAGGAGGAGCAGCAGGAGCGCTATCCCGCCGCGGCGGCGGCCCCAGACACCGTTTTCCCCTCTCGTTTTCAACGCCCGTCTCTTTCCCCCCGCTGTCGGGGGCTGGCGGCGCGGGCAGGCCGGCGGGTGCGGAGGGGGAAGATGGCGTGGAGCGGCGCCCGATCGCCGCGCCTCCTCCTGCGGCTGCTGCTGCTGCTACTGGCCCTGGCGCTGCCGGCGGCGGCGGAGCGGCGCCCCGGCCCCGCAGGTGAGCGCGGCGCGGTGCGGTGCGGGGGTTGGGATGCGATGGCAGCGCCGTGCGGGAGATATGTGCGGGCGGCGGGGATGCTCTGCCGGCCGGGCGGCACCGGCGGCTTTGTGACTCCCGGCTCAGTAACATCTGCCAGGAAGGGAAAGCCCTCCCGCCTGGGTGGAGGCTTAGACTCGCCGCTTTCCCGGCTTATTTGTTTCTATTTCCTCCCCCACTTCGTCCGCCGCCCCGCACAGTAACGCGCCGCTCTGGGCGGCGGAGCTTTCGGCCGTGCGGGAAGGGGTCGCGGCGCCGGCCGAGGCAGCTCCTCCCCACGTTGCTGTCGAGAGGGACTTCTTGGCTTGAAAGTGACTTAACTCGCCCAGGGGGTCATAGATCCAGGGGGTCATAGATGCATAATCCCCCTTGGGGGGGGGGGAAGAGAAAAAAGCAAAAGGATTCCTTAAAGCGTATTGAGTCTCAGACTTCGCCTTGCCCGCCCCCGCCCTTTTTCTTTCCTCTCCCTGAGACAAGGTGTTGATGAACATGTTTTTCCAGGGCTAGGGAGAGCAATAGCGTCAGTCGCTCCTTCTCTGAACCGTAGCAACCACTGCTGAAGTTTCCCACTTCGTGCAAAAGTCATCTGGAGTCTCACTCCAGCGCCCCTTCCCGCCCCACAGTGTCTGCCTTCCCTTTCACTTGTGTTCTCTTTTTGCTCTAATACTTTCTAGGAGTCTGTACTTCTGGTTTCTATTCTAGGCATGCAAAGGTATTTCATCCCACTAGGTTATTACCACATAAAATCCAAAATAGTTTCGTTTTTGGCTTGTTTACTGAAGAGTGTAATCAAGTTATTTTTAATATCTAGCTTAATTGTTTACTGTGCTTAAGGAGGCTTCTTTACTTGAGAAGCAAGTTTTGTCAGCAAGTTCTAACCTTGATGTGAAAACTGCTGACTCAGTTGATAGCTAATGTAAAAGGTTAAAACAGTTTATAAAACCAAAAACTTGTTGAAGAGTACCAGACTCCATTCAATGAACTTCCCATTTACAGTTTCCTTGGTACTTTGCTACTCTTGGTCATTCAGAGGATTTTTCTGAAGGCTGTGGTGTGGTTGCTGTCTGTCAGGGCGATGTGAGCGTTACCATTCAGCCTTTACTGCATCTCGGAGGTGTACCCTACGGAGAAAGTTTGGAGCAAAAAGTTGAG
This sequence comes from Pithys albifrons albifrons, assembly GCF_047495875.1. Taxonomy (NCBI): domain Eukaryota; kingdom Metazoa; phylum Chordata; class Aves; order Passeriformes; family Thamnophilidae; genus Pithys; species Pithys albifrons. The sequence continues at coordinate 12,731,704 of NC_092468.1, read as the reverse complement.
CTCCTGTACCTGTTTTCAGGGCAATGCTTGCAAGTTGATTTCCTTTGGAAATCAGTTTTTGCAAACAGTTGCATTTTCACAAACATTTCTATTCAAATAATGCTTTTTTAAACTATGGGCTTGAAATGTGGGATCTCAGGCTGATAAAAACTAATAGCTGGCATGGTAAGGATTTTTCTTTAATCCTGCTGCTGTTCAAATCTGTGAAAAGCAAAGTGCCTAGTCCAGACAGTACTGTATGATTCAGCAACCCAAAAATAGACTGCTATGCTATATCAATAGTAAAAACGATGCTACATAAATTACAGTGCAAGAAAGCACTGATAGGTTTATATCTAGGTATTCACACAGGAAAACCTTAGTTCTTTTTAGTTGAAACATAAGTAGCCTGAATTATAGAAATCTGCTGAGCTGAAACAACTCTGTGAGTAGTTTCTTGACCCCAGACGCTGCCTGCTGTGTTATGTGTTTTTATTCTAGTTTTAACTCTTAAGTGTTTTGCCTGCGTCTGTGCTGTATTGGTGAAGAGGGGCAGACCTTATGGTGCCTCTACTTCTAGAAATCTGTCTTTTTAATTTCTAGTCTCTTGATATTTTTTACAGTTTGGTGGAAAACAGAAGGCGAAGATGCAATTTGCATGTCAGTTTTTAACACAATCCATCAATGTTTCTTGATACAAAAACTCTAACAAGAGTGTCTGACTGCCAAGCTGCATCTTTATTTCTTAATAAGACTTTATTCAGAAAGTCTTTGGAAAGTAGTGGCAAGAAGAGAGCTGCCTGTTTCACAGCACTGGTTACAGTGAGCAGTTAGTGCGGCCCTGTGGCAAAGAATGTTTGCAGAAATCCCTTCTGCGCTCCTTCCTTGGCCACAGGTTTATGTTTCAGGCAGTTGCAGAGAAGAGCACTGTTGAACTCTGAAACACTGGCTCCTGTGTGGTGAAGATGCAAAGTTTCTGTGTTAAAACTTCAGTGTTTAAATATTTCCATTGCACTGTGACTGCTGCATGCACATCACTGTGACACACAGAAAGCCAGTGGAAATGACATTTCTCATTGCATGAGAGGCAGACGCTGCTCTTGGCAGCAGACTCAAATCATGTTTTCATCTGAAATGTTTTATCAATTGTCTGTTTGCATGGGAAATGAGTTTACTGCCTTTGAGTTGGTTCTCCAGAGTGCTGTGGGGACTGAGCTGGAGCACAGCCTTGCTGAGGCATCACAGCTCAGGGTGTAAAGGTTTTGAGGTGGGTCTCATGGTGTCTGTGTGTCCTTCTGAAGTGGGAGGGGTGCGCTGGGGGGAAGAGGGCTCAAGCAGCGTGGGTGGCTTTCCAGAGCAGCCTGGCTGGGAGGTGGGGCAGCACAGCTGGCTGTGGGAGTGCTCCGAGCGAGTGGGCTTTCCTTCACCTCAGCGTTCCTCAGTGGCTGGTTACAAATTCTTCAAGCAGCAATTGCTGCCTGGTCTAGCTCTGTGAGGACTTACTTGGAGATACAGCCTGTCTGACCACCATTTTTGTTGACTTTTTTGGGCTCAGCCTAAACAGTCTCTGAGTGATAGCGATTGATAGGCCTTTCCTTCTGGGTTGCCTGTGGTGCTCAAACAGGAGAATTTTGTCATTCAACCATTGTGAATACTTTTTAGAAGTACTGACAGACTCAGTCTGCTTAGTGGAGGAGAAGTCATAAATAAAGCACTCTGCCTGCCTCTGTCTCTGTGCCCAATTTTCAGTCTCTTGCTCCTTTAATGATGCTACTTCTGTCCCCCCTTGTCACCAGAGTACCTAAAACTGCCAGTTAAACCTGTGTTGTGGAAAAACCGCCTCTAGGTCTCTTGGGAGTTTGTACCCTTTTTGTGGGGAGTGTATGAAAAAGCTGTCACCTGTCCCTTAGAGGTGAAGGGTAAAAACTGAGTGACAAACCCAGAACTGACCCTGCAGGAGGCAGCACTTGGACTACCTGTGTCTGGGGCACCATTGTGCATTCAGCATCAGTGTGCACCACTTCAGGTGGGAAGTAGCTATTGCATAGGTACCTTTAGCCTCCAGTTTTGAAATAGTGAATGACAAATATAACAGCCTATAGTGATGGGTGTGGATGTTTGGAAATAAGTTAAAAATAACAAACGTGGCTGTGGGGGTGCAAAACAGCAAAGCTGTTCTTTCGTCATGTATTTTTCCTGTGAAAATACTCATCCTTGAAGATGCCCAAAGTTTGCAGTCTGAGTTTTGTGTAGCACTTGGTCTAGAGGCTGCACAATGCCAGTATTTCTGTAAAAAAAAAAAAAAGTAGATGTTTTTGATCCGGCTTTTCTTTCTTTCTATAGGTAGAGGGATTAATGAGGCTGTGGAAGTAGACCACAGGGTTGAATTTGACTTTGCTTCTCTCTGTGATATACAATGGGATTACTGCAACTTTGACTTTAAAATACATTTCTAAATAAAGCAAGAGAAAGTAAAACAGTTGTGACTTTTATAATTAGCTTTAGATGCTGTAAACTGCACTATAAAGCTATAGTGGAATGAACACCATGTTTATCTGAGCCAGGGATATTTTGTGTGAAATGTGTTCCTGTCAGGAATCTAAACTAATATTATTTCTCAAGTTTTTTTTTTTATGTTGGTGGCATATTCTGGAGAGTCATGATTTATGTGCAAATTCTTGGCTTTTCCCCTCACTGTTGCTTACTTAAACAAAAGTGACTCAGTCTCTTCACAGGGAAGTGTTTAGTTTGTCTGTCTGTTGAATTAACACTGTTATGTTGTGTAATCAAAAGCAGTATCTTTCCATTTGTGTAGATTTGCCAGTCTGAATTACAAATTACTTGACATGCTGCTCAAGTGAATTTCCTTGTCATGGAGAGTAAGTATGATTGCAATAAAGGCATTTTTGGTTTCACTTATAATGTTAGGGGGTTTTATTAATTTTTTAGGGACCAGTTGCCAACAAGTTTGAAAGTGAAGAATGTTTTTGATCCCTCTTAGTTTAAACATGAGCAGAGTTCTCTCAAGCTCACAACACAACTTGACCAAACAGATAAGACGTAAACCTGCTACTGATATGTGGGAGTGTTGTAGCTCTAGAGAATAAACAACACTTAATTACCAAGGAATACATGCCTGCAAGCATGGCCTGACACCACAAGTGGCTTTAGGAGTAATGGGACTGCTTCTGGAGTATTTCCTGAAGGTGAATTCTGTTTTAATAATATGGATGGTACTGGCAATGAGGTGACTAAGTATGTAAAGTCACTGTTTTATCCCGGGTATCTATTTTCCAGGAGGTAGAATTCATTTACAATTTGTAGTAAAAGAAAAAACAAACCAATGAACCACTAAAGAAATAAAGTAAATTTTTTATTTGATCATCAGAATGGTCTGGTTTCTTCATGTTTTCAGTGTGTGTGCATTCCTCTCTGCCAGTGTACTGTTTTTTATAGAATATTTTAACACTGGTTCCAAATGAACATCCGCACTGCAGAAACTTGCACACCTACTAATTGTTTAAATTTTTATATTATTGAAAAATTCTACAGTTGACATATTTGAATATTTCATTCTGTTTCTGCATGAACCGAAATTAAAGATACTCTATATTACTGTATAATTTCTTTTAAGACATGACTATTTTTGTAATGGAGCATGAAGTAGTTACAGACCAATTTCCTTAATAGTTTAAAGCTGAACGTTAGAACTCTTCTTTGGCTTAAAACATTACTTTCAAATTTATGTTTTTAAAGCTTCAGTATTTGTCATTAATATTAAAAAATTTTAAGGAAAAAAAAATTAAACACAAATAGATTTGTCATTAAAGTACCAGTCCTCTGAGAGTGAATTCTGTACCTGTGGGTCTTAAGTATTAGTGTTCTGGATGAGCCTGTTGTTGAAATCAGCTATACAGGAACTAATCAGTATCTGATAGAATTGCTTGTGTAACTTTTACTCTTTTTTAAAAGGAAAAATAGATTGCTTAGTGTTGTAGTTCACATACTTTAATACAGTAAAGTATCTTCCTAAGCAGTTTACTAATTGTTTTACTTCACTGTAAAGCAGTTTTACGTGTGTTGGATCAGAGCCAGGCCCACAAACTGAAGTTGCTGTCTGAAGTGTATGATGTTAAAAGCATCTTTACATATGCATCATACATGACATGTCATGGTGTCTTGTGTCAGAGGTAGAACAGAAGTTTTTGGTGCTATTTCATGATTTGAAGAACTTGAGTTGTTCTAAACAGGGCACTGACCTCTATCCCACAAATGTGGAGTTCAAGCTGCTTGTTTGTACAGAAAATGAAAAGTACGGGATGTCCATTCTTTCCAGGGTACTGTAGCCTGTGTTTCTGTATAGAGAATTTTAGATGTCCAGTATTTGGACACAGGGCCAGATGTGAAACTGTAGGGCAGCTTTTTCAAATGAGTTTACTAATCCAGGTGGTGGCATCTGCTTACAACATGAACTGCAGTGTGGGCATGAGGAACAGCCAGACGGCTCCAGTTCCAGCTTAATTTTCTCTCTTTAAGTAAAGACCAGTCTAAGGAGCAACCATTATTGTAAGTCTGAACTGCTGAGTTTCACTGGTGGATTGATTAGCTGTCAAAAAATAGACTTTAACAACACCTGGTACTGTGTGTGACCACTTCTGTTTAAACAGCTGGATTTGCTAAACAACAGCTTAAAAAGAAGCATGCTCCTCTCTAGATACATATTTATGAGAGAGACAGAGAGGGCAAGGCTGCAAAAAGGCAGAAGCTGAGTAAACTTTCTCACTTAGCCAGCTGATGCTAATTGTGTCCTGCTCTCAGCTGCATAGCCCTGATGACAGTTTATAGCAAGGCCATCCAATCAGTGCATTCAAGCAAGACACAGCCTGTGCCATGACTCCATCCATTCTCACTCTTGAGGAGATTTTTGTGGTTTGATTGCTATCTGGGCACCAATAAACAGCTGTAACCTGATCTGTTCCCCATTTGTCAGGAAGTTAGGCAGTTCCGTCATGCATGGCAATGATATAATTTACAAACAGTTGATTTTAATTTTTTTCTCATCTGGGAACTAAGGAACTCGTCTTATCTTTGGTTTACTACAGAATAACTGACTCAGTAAATAGGTTCTCATCCAAGTCCTCTGAAGCTGATGGAAAAACACTTCACTGCTGCTTGTATCTGGCTTTGTTCAACTTATCAAAACAAGGAAATCTTGCATTAGAGTGAGTGCAGGACTGAGCACTGACCAGCGCTGACCCGGGACTGATGTACGTGATTGATGAGTGCACATACAGTTCTTAATGAGCTCTTGTTGAGTGTATATTGAGTACTACTAAATTTAAAAAAAAAAAAAGTTCAGAGCTGAAACATAACCAGCTTTCAACTGTTTCCTGAAATCAGTTATTTGGAGTAACTGCTATTCTTTGAACCTGTGTGTAGGTATGTATGTCCATATATAGAAAAATAGAGTTATAGCCTGTGGGTCATGAGTTTTTATTTAATTGTTTTAGAACAAGCCATGTTCAACTTTTGATCATTTTAATGTGACAATTTTACATGCTGTGTCAATGGAACATCAGAAATGATGCGATAATAGACAGTGGTAAGCAGCTGCTCAGCAGGTTTACTGTTGGAGTCAGTCTGTGTGGGAGAGGGAAATGTGTGTTCACACCCTTGCATGCTGTGAATTAAAGCACAAGGGAATTTCAGTTTGTAGAAAAGAAAAAGGAAAAAAAATGTAGTGTCCTGGCCAGGGGCTGTGTTGCCAAGTGCTAATCGGACATGGATTCTATACTATGAGAAAATTTAGAGCAGCTCTTGTTTGGTGTAAGTACAGGTTTCTGCTAACCAAGCTTCTTTGTTCCTTTAAATATGCGAGAAGTGGGAGAGCCCTGTCTCAGGCAGCATGTGCTGTGGCTGAGGAAGTTGCAACAGTAGCAGCTATTTGAAGGCAACTGAAACTGGGAAATGATACTTTCTATATTTCTCTCCTTAGAGACCTCCTGCCTTTACTGGTTCTGTTCCCTGGCTAGGAACAGTGTTGGCATCTTTGATACCAATAGCTATTGCTCTGTAACTTCAGCAAGGTTTGCAAAGAACCTGGAGGAGCAAAGGAAGGATTATCCACGTTGGCCCATGCATCAAATGATTCTGATAACCATATATGCCAGTTTTGGTCATAAACTACTTGCAGTAGTTTCAAGGTAGAAATCTGGGGGGTTTGGATTTGGTGGATTTTTTTTTTTTTGTTATTTTCTGTGATTTGTTTGTTTTTGTTTTGTTATTAGTTCTGCAATAACTTTATACCATCAAAATAAAGACTTCTACAAGTCTGCTAATAGCTACCTAAGAAGAATCTCATAAGTTTTTGGAAATTACATAAATAATGATTTTGCTGCTCTCTGTATTTTTCAGTAAGACTTGTGTGTGATTTCAGTAAGACGTGTGCAGTGATTAAAGGCAGGCTTGTGATACAGAGGAAGACAGACCAAACTTTCAGAAGAGGTCTGTACAGGAAGATCTGCTTCTTCAAAATCTGGCCTTTCAGAAGTATTTGAAGCATTGGCTCTTGCCCATCTTTTATGAGTTGTTCAAGCATATTTTGTCTCCTGTCCAGGGGTATTTCTTAGCATCAATCCAACTGTGCTATTTAATTGCAGAGAATCAAGTCTTGCAGTGTGATCACGGCAGTGGTTAATGGGACTTTGAAACCAGTCTGCCATTGTGGGAAGCACTAAAATATGGGTTGAGTGGAGGAATGCAGCAGTGTCCTGTGCAGAGCGGAAGTTTGACTGTGTTATATAAAGATCAGATTGAAAAAAATTCAGGACTTTCAAATATGAAGTAGTATTGTTTATGCCTCAGTCAACTTTCCCCCTCCTGCGGTATAATACACATTTATTTCCTGAGAAAAGAAGATGACCATGTTAGCTATTTGAGCATGTTGTTGCCTTTCCAAAGAATCCCAGGGAGAAAATAAACAGCTGTTGGATGGTTCTGTCTTTTCTCTCATTGTGCCAAAATTTTATTTGACTAGAAATTCTTCTGTTAGTTTGCTACTTTCTTTGACTGTATGTACGTCATAAGCTCACACTGAATGATGTATGTGTTTAAAGCTTGTGTTTTTCTAATTGTGTACTTAAGATCTTTGTTTGCTGCTGAATTACATTAACCAAGTATATGTCTGTAGGTATAACTAATAATCATGGTTACATTGTATATCATGGGTTTCTCCTGTCTCCAGCTGTTTGACATCTTTCTACAGTATGTGGATTTCCAAAGGTTTTATTTGATAGAGAATCTTAAGTTTAGGCAAGAATCCTATTTACAGGGGGAAAATCATATTTCTTCTTGAGGAGTCTCATAGTGCCTTTCTGAGTAGTAAGTGGAAGATCATGTTGTGCTAAAAGATCTGGATTTTGAAAGTGCTCTTTGATATTTTAGTTGTCGTAATGGTTTGGAACTTACAGTCTGAGTCCATATATATAGAAAAGTTGCCACTGTCACCATTGATGACTCTCTACCCATCTGCAGAGCTTGAGCTTATCTCGAAAGCATATGGAAGAATTTTGTGATTTTTGAAATGTGACAAGAGGAATCCAGACTGAAAACATTTTCAGTTGTGTTGAGCTTTAGTGCATTTCTCCAATGTCAGGGAATTATGCTCTTACGGTGTGTAAAGGCAAGCTAAATCTGGCATGTGGGTTGCTTGAAGTTGGGTTTTTTCCTTGTTTTGTTTTGTTTGCATCTCCAGAGATGCAAGAGACATAGTAAGCACAATGACATAGCTTAATCAATGGACTTGGACACATTCATGTGCATTTTCCAGGTATCTCTCTCATACATCTTCTTTTCCAGGCACCTGCTCCCCCCCATGCTATAGTACTACTTGACGTTTGTTTGCCAGTGTGTGCTTGTTTTTTTTCCTTCAAATCCATGGAGGTATTCCTAATATGCCCCTGGTTTCCAAGCTTTTTCTGTGATCTCTGACAATTTCCTTATTAGCTTGCTGGAAATTTTTTGTGATTTATTTTTCAATTTTACATAACTTTGCATGTTTATTGGGAAGATTCATACACAGCCATTAGTCTGTTGAGCAGCTTCGCTTGGGGTGTAACATATAGGAAAGTAGATTGTTTTATGTAGACACTAGAACATGGATAAAAATGTAATACAAGTACAAAACATCATTTGTTTACCATTATAAGCCACTAGTTTTAAAGACACAGATAGATTTTAATGTCATAATATGGTACCATGAACAGATGTCCTTTGATCTTCCAGCTTGCTTCTCTTCCAGTGAAGTCCCTGGTACTTGAATCCAAGGACTAAATGTCAGCTTCCTGTGAGCAATATCCTTAGTTCTGGCTGCTCTGAAACTACTATAGTAGCGTCTGCAACCCCTGGTAGAAATTATGTAGTAATCTCTGTCAGTGTTCATTCAAGATAAATAAGAACCATGTGGGTGTGTGAGGAATGACTGCCATTCCTTTCATGCTTCTTTGCCAGGGTACAAGGAGCAGGGTCACTGCTACATAAAACAGTCCTGCCCTGGCAATTCCTGACTGAGACCTTGCCAGGCAATTCACTGAAGACAAAGGCTCTGTTTATTGTTCTTATTTCTGAAAATAAATATTTATGATGCAGTCAGGTCCCTGAAGATGGCAGCACAAAAAAAATGAGTAGAAGAGTGAGATGTTTTGATAAACCTTCACTGGATTTCCTAGTGTGCTGCATGTGCTCTATATGCAGTGTTGTCTTGTACAACTTGAGTGCTAAAGGGTTTCCAAATTTGCCTATAAAAATGAATTCTGTTTGTCACTGGATATACTTTCCTTGGCCAAACCCATGCTCTCTCAGGCTTGTTTTCAAAATAGAACAGCTGTTTTGTGGGTGTAACTATTGGAAATCTGCCTGAAAAAAATTGCATTCTAGTAACTTAAGCACCCTCATACCTGGCACAGAGCTCTGTGAGATTTTTTTTCATGCCTTCCTGTTGAACTTCAGTATAGGGTTTGCATTTCCTTTTTACACAAACTGACTTGACTTGTGGAAATAAGTGCCAGCCTTGGTAATCCCCTCGAGTGACTGCCAAGATGCCTCGGGCAGGCTGTGTGCCAGGGGAGCCCAGCCCTGCCAGGCAGCCTTTACCCTCTGTGGCATCCCGGTGGGAAGGAATGTGAGTGGGGAGGAATGTGACCACCTGCTGTGTTCTTGTTTTCATATATGTTTGCACTTTGAGGATGCTGTTACTATTGGAGGATATTACTGAGAGCATGTATTGATCCCATTGTGTGTAGGGAATAGTCAGACTTAAACTGTAGAGCTCAAGCCTCTGTGTAAGATCGCAGAGCAGAGCTCCTTAGGGTGCCCTCAATGGACAGTGGGGCTTGTACATAGTGGATGATGAAGCAGGAACAATGACTAGCTGCAGCTAGAATTCCTTAGGTTTTTTTGTGCTCTCGCTTTGGAGTATTGGGTCACAGTGGTGGCTTAGGGTCTGTGGAATTGAAACATCTTTCCACTGGTACACCAGGTATTCAATGCACAACTGGAGCCCTGGAGATGGTACAGCAGTGCTGCTGGGGATGCTGAGCTGGTCACTCAGGCTCTCAGTGCAGAAGGGCTCTGGTGCAGCCTTGAACCTTCTGCACTGACAGGACTCCTCATGAGACCAAACCTGCTCTGCACAGCAGGGACACTGTGGGTGGCTGCAGCTGAAACAGGTGTAGCTAAGGACATCCTGAAGTGGAAACAGCACTTGAATAAACTTACTCTCCTGGAAGTGTTGTATTTGCACATTGACACTCCTGTGAGGTCTTGAAAGTCACTTTGGATTCCAGTTGCTAAACACAAATAGAAGTGTTCTGAGAGATTGCTGGATCTAAATGTAGTGAGCAAGGAACAGATTTTTTTACAGTGAATGAAGTTAAAAGGTTAAAAAGAAATTAGCAGAAGTATTTTGCGGTCAGAAGCATGCCACTGAAACAGTGCACGTTGTCACATCTAAATGCTGTCACATCAGCCTATAGGAATTAATGTTTTTCATTAGCTAGAGGAGAATGGTTCTGCTTTCCTTGTTGGTTAATAATATCCTCTATAATGTGCCAAGGTAACTATCATTTAATGCACTTCGTGTTGTCTCTCTATACATCCTATATATAGAATAAAAGCATCTTTCTCTGCTCTTTGGTCAGACACAGCTTTCTTTAAAAACCCAAACAAACCACCACAAAATAAACCCAAACAAAAAAAAATTCCAACAAAAGTACAAAACCTAAGTAATCTATAAGAATCTCTAATTCTAAAGGAACTTTAAATCCTATAATTACACTTCTGCTGCACTTAAAAATTACTTAAGTGCCACATGCATCTAAAAGTCAGTGGTGCAACAAAGACATGAAAATAATGTCTTTTAAACCTTTTAATCTGTAATTTTTAAAAAAAATGTAGGCAAGTATGTTGGAAAGAAAACATTTCCAACATGAATAATAACTTTAAAAATAGCTTTCTTTTGTTCTGTGGCTGTTTGCAAACCTGACTCAGGCAGCCTACTTAGATTGCTTCATTGGCTGCCAGTGCAATACAGGTTTTTTTGCTGTTTCATGTCAATATAAACTACGTAATTTTTCTCCTCAGCTGTCTTCATTTTATTTAGCTCAGCTTGAAATCCCTCATGATTTGGCACATTATTCTCTTTCCTCCTGTTCCACAAAAGTCAAATAACATACCAGGCTCCATAGTGAATCTTGAAATACATGAATAATGTGTATTCCATTAAGAGAGAGAGTAACAATATCCCATAAAGAGCAGTAGATTATTTTTTGCTTGTCAAACTGTACTTGTATGTTACTTTAATACTTTTTTTGACTTAATGACTATGAAGGGAAACTGATGCAGCCCACATTTTGTCATTTGCATCATGTTGTCAAGTACAGATTTTCGAAAAGCCTTGCTGCTAGCATTCCTCGGGAAGGTGTAGGTGTGAAATATGCTTACTCTAAACAAATTCCATAGTTCTAGTCAGTGCTTGACTGGTCACCTAGGAAACTTTTAGTAATGGATTGTCTTGGCTTGATGATGCAGTCTGGTATGATCAGATTTTTCCAGTTCCCTGTAATTTGAAAGTGTAGTGCTTGAACAAAAAGAAGTCATAATTTATTCTGTTCCATAGAGGAAAACCCTATCCTCTGTCTTCAGTTCTGTTTTAGTCATAATCTAAGCTACCATGTTCTTTATTCATTCTGTGGTGACTTCTGTACAATTACTTTAAATTGCATGACCTTTAGAATAAATTATTTTGACGGTATTGAACTGTAATTGCTGTGTTTGTATCTCTGTGAGTCAGTGTGTCTGTGAAGGCCTTGCACTGGAATCCTCTGTGGAGGTTCTCCTGTCCTTTTGAGATGTACTTGTGGTATTGTCTTCCAATTCTTGTCTACGAAAGTCTGCTAGCTCATAAGTGGGAAAAAGATGGAGCAATTTATCTTCCAAATCTGTCTTACCAAAATTTTATGTTTAAGTTGATTGAAGCATTTGAAGTATTTCCAGTTTCTTCTTTGCTGTGTGCTGTATTGCAGGAGTGTCAGTCTGGTTCAGTAGAGTCAGCAGTTAAAATCCTCATTGGGACTGTTGAGAGAAAGGATTGTGTGTCATTCCCCTGCTCCCCCCGCTCCGCCTTCAAAAAAGAGAAATCCACAGAATTGTGCATGGTGGGGAAGACAGGTAGAAATGTAGTCTGTAGATGATGAGCCTGGGCAGTGTCAGATAAAACTGTAGGTACTGGATATGTGGTGGTGTCACTGCTTAAAGGTTGCATCAGTTCAAGGAGTGACTGGGAAAGAGCAAGATCTCAAATCAGATCGAGTGTTTTGGAATGCACAAACATACCGCCTAAGTCAGGAAAACCCTTAGAGACCAGTAGAAAAACCAGAGAAAGCACCATATGTGCTTGTGTTATCCCTGCCTTTCCTTACATATAACATTACAGCTGCTGTTGAGAATGGACTAGCCAAGTGTGCCTGGTTAAGAGTGGTTTTGGAAGTGACCTGTTGAATAGGACTGAATCTAAGCTTTATTTCAGTGGAAACAGTACTGGGGGCTCCTGAGACTAATCTACATTGTTTGACTGCTGTGGCTATTTCAGACAGACTTGAATTTCATTAGAGCAAGGGGTTTCACGTTTCTGTACAGACTATGTGCTCCGGCAGGTGTTTTTGCTTGGCTGAGCAGAGGTACACTTGAGGTACCCTGGTACTTGGCTGCAAAGCATCACATGAGTAACTTGCAAGGTGCATTTCTTCTACAAAGTGGGAAGTGAATCATCATCTTGTGTGTTAATTTTGCTGGTGTCTTGTAGAACAAAATGGCAAATAGTAAATGATTTGAATACACTCAGGATGTCTTGGGGGTGTGAGGGCTGCTCAGCCTTTTGTGGTGGGCAAGGCTGAAGGATTAATAGAAATGTTTTCCACGGCAGCTATTTCTAGCACATGTTACTGGACTGGTGAAGATAAATCCAGAGGATGTTTTTGGGGAAAGTGAAGCAGCAACAGTCACTGTGTCTGGAATGCTCATTATAGATGATTAATTTTATTTTCTTGTAAGGATTTATCTTGTAGGCTCTGCTTAGAGAGCGGCTGTTACTTGAACTTGGACTGAATTTGGGAACTGCAGTGTACTCTGGCATCCCAGCTGGTCTGATCAAATGTTTGATTTTATATAGGGATACTGTCCTCATAGCTTTGAATTACGTAGTCTGATTTTGCAGCATTTTTCATAGGGTTTTAAATGTTGTTCAATAGTTTAACTGGGAAGATGTTTAGTGGGATTTTGTGACCCTATTCAAACTGTGTTAAAAGCTCTGGAATGTGAAGAGGAAATTGGTTGCATGGTCATTTTTTCTGCATCCAGTAAGAAGGAAAAATTAGTACTGTTATAATGTACATAGGCTCTGAATAAAAAACTAACCAAGCAAACCCCTTGCCCTTTTGTCTCTGCCCAAGTACTTAAAAGCACTAAATGGATTCTACTGGGGGACTGATTTCCATGGCTGGGTTTTTTGTCTGGTTTTTATGAAGAGTATGAACCACTGGCTTTCAGGGCTGTTACTGTGGCTGAGTGAATTTTTCTGGGACCATTCAGTCCTGTGATAAGAGTCATAGGATTAGCTCAGACTGAAAACTAGTTTTTTGTTTTGAAGATTCCTTCCTGTCCAGTAGTGTCCTACTAGCTTTGTTTTTGTCTTGAACTAGCTGTTTGCAGAGTAGAGAGATTTATTTGCTTCCTCTCCTTGGGAATAATTTTAAATATAGCACCCTTGTTCAGTTCTTGTTTGGTGATGTCTCAAGCCTATCATGTGATAGTATATTTGCCTTCTCTCTTTGAATGAGATACAGGAAAGTCATAAAGCCGTTTGATCTGATACTGTTCAGTGCATTTTTTGTTATAAACTGTGCCCTGAAAACATATTAATACATATTCCTTCTTTTCCTCCCTCAGATAAGCTACTAGTCTTTACTGTAGCAACTAAAGAAACTGATGGCTTTCACCGTTTCATGCGAACTGCAAAGCACTTCAACTACACAGTGGAGGTATTACATGTTTCATACCAAATAGTCCTACTGTACATGCTGTAAAAGAGAACCAGTAAAAAGTAGAAGAGTAACTGACCTTGCCCCAGCTTCTTTGTGTGGTGGGACAAAGTAAAACAATTTCAGAGCTTGGGGGAGGAAGGCCACTTGCTGCTATCCCTGTTGCTCATGAGCTGGTCCCTCTCTGAACCATGATGGGAGGGAGGAACGTCCAGTACCTTAGTAGCTGCTTTACAGATTTGTAGCTCTTGTGGTCAGCATCCTCAGTCACTCAGAGGTTCTGTCATGGTTTATCATATAGCCTTGTTTTTCAGTGTGCCTGATTTTGTTTGCATGAATGCTTCTGGAAGCTGTACTGCACTCAGAGGGCTTTGGATCTCTCTCCTTAAGCAAGGGTGGGTCACTGCTGTGAGGAAGGAGGGATGGTCACAACTGAAAATTTCACTGTGTGAACCTGTAATTCTCTGAGAAGACCATGCATTTCTGTAATTCTTGCCAGCCTTTTCTGCCTTGCTCCAAGCCTCCATATGTCATGTTCTTAGACTGACCTCTGCGTGACCTTGGGAAGAGGGAGGGCAATAACCTCATAAACTTTCCTCACAAATTGGTTCTGCCAAGAGAAAATCCAGGAATTTAGATCGTGTTAAGAAATTTTTCAGCTTACTTACCACAGTGCCTGCACTATAAATAAGAAATTATTCAGGCTTCTGAAATCTGACTTCTACCACTTAATCTGGAGGACTGAGAGAACCTTTCTGAATATGATGAAGCTGAACTAAAGCATCTGGGAAGCCTGAGCTCTGGATACATCTGTTAGCTTTGCAGATTTGTCCAAAACATCATGCAATGTAGTTCTTCCAGGCTTTATACTTTCCAAAAACATTATGTTCAAAACCCATAGAGAGTTTATATTTTTGGTTTTTTTGACATGTAATCTGTTATAGTGCTTGGCTAGGAAAGGGTCTTTTGTTTAGCTGATTTTTAGAAGTGAGCTGTATATTGGGGAACCTGTTCTTCCCTTTTTCCACAAAAGGAGTGGAGCTTGCAATTTCAATTAGTTATATCCTAATCCACCAAAGTCTCTTGAGCTTCTTATTCCTAATGTGGTTATATTGAATTTTAAAGGTCTCATTCAGAATGTTCTTCTTAATAGAAATTTTGGTACAGTTCTTGGCTTTTTGCTTTTTTCTTTTTAATTTCTGAAGGAGCCACATTGCAATAAATGGCAGTAGCAGGAAATTGTTCGATTCTTATTTGGTTAAGAAATGTTTCTCTCATGTTTTTGCAGTGATGTCATTGTGCTGAATGCTGCTTCAGACATGGAAAACTTATGATGCTGGAAATGCTGGTTTGCTATGCTTTAGTGTGTTGCTTCTGCTTTGACATCTGTTTTCAATAAGGATCTGCTTTAAAAAAGCCTCATGACTTTGGGTACTAGCAAAAAGTACCTTTTTTTTTTCCTATTCCAGGTCCTTGGAAAAGGTGAAGAGTGGAAAGGTGGTGAGCTGCCTAACTCTATTGGTGGAGGGCAGAAAGTTCGACTGCTGAAAGAAGGCATGGAAAGCTATGCTGATCAAGAGGACTTGGTTGTGTTATTTGTTGAATGGTGAGCAAACCTGACTTTTTTTATTTCAGCCTAGGTAGACGTTCAGAAGTGTGATGTGCTGGAATTTGCATGCTGCTTTGCTGTGCTGTTTTGAGAGAGTTTGCTTCCATTTTTCTTCATTCATAAAAATAGTAGATTGCTTTTGGAGCAATCATTACTTTTTTAACAGATTTACAGATGTAAGAGTTGTTCATAGTTCTGCTGCCTCAAGGGGGTAAAAAAATGTTATTGGGAGCTGACAGGCTTTTAGGCAAGTGTTTGTTCTCTCCTTGTTCAGCTGTGGTGAGAGCAGGAAGTGGCTGCAGGCTGGGAGTGTGGATGGGAGGGGGAGCAAAAGCAGCTCCAGAAATAAAGTGGCCAGTAGGGACCAGAGGCGTAATCTTGTTCCATGAAGTTACAGTGATAAGCTGGAAGCTGGAAAATGGGCTTCTGAGGAAAGCATTTACATGTTAGAGAACTGAGACAAGAGACTTGGTGCCAGATGTACCCCTGGTGCCTGTGCTGTCTGTGTGAAGGGAGGATGGAGAGACAGTGCGGCTGTCTGGACGTGCCAGATTACAGCTCATGGCACAGCTATGCCTGAATGTCCTCCCTGGAGGCCAGATAGATTTCTCCCTGTCACAGAAAATACAGAGCTCAAACATGGTCAAATCACACTTTTTCCATTGCTTTCCTCTGCTTTTATTTCTCCTCCTTCTCTTCTTATTTTACTCCTGTGACAACAGCATGATCAGAGTGGCTAAGAATCCAACTTACAGGAGCCCTTCCACACTAAAGTTAACCAGAGCAGGGTCATAGCTCTAAAATCATCTCCGCAAGGAAGGCACAGGACCAAGTTTTGTATCAGGGACAAGAAGCTCCACTTGTGGACAGGCAGCCTTGGAGAGGTTGCTGAGTGCAGGCTTGGAGAGGTGCATGCCTGGATTCACACTGCTGTTCGCAAGTCATGTTGGAATGTCTGTTCCAGAATTGTCTTTCAGCTTTTAACCTGTTCTATTTATTTATTTATTAAAATTTGACAGCAGAAGAATTTTAGGGACGCTTTTTCAAGGCACAGTTTTGGCAGGATTTGTACAGCACACATCATCACAAGACAGAAAGTGACTGGACAATGACATTTTATGGAAAGTTAATTTGTTGTTTTGCTGAAGTTAACACTTCCGGAAGGTTAGAGTAGCCTGTTAGCTGTTAGCAAGTTCAAAGATATTACTCAGTTTTCTGTTCTAATTTTACCTCTTGTGATGAGTTGAAGATAGACCAAGAAAGCCAAAAATATAAATCATCTTCAACAATTTATAAGTAAGCATTATAAGGGAAGTTTATTATGCTAAATTTTTTTTTTGTATGCTTACTTGGCTGTAAAAGTAACATACTTTGGAGGTAGGTATTCAGGTTTTTTGAATCATTTTTCTTCTGATCAATTTTGCATTTGCTACGTGGAAAAAGGATCTTTCTAAAAGTAAATATATTACATGTTTGTTCATAGCATTGTCCTACTAATCATATAATAACTGAAACTTTTAAATATTGATGTGAAAGATTTTTTTCTTTACTAAAGCTCAGGTGAATCAAACATTTCCCCAGTGTTTTCAACCGATATTGAATTTCTTATCCTGATTCATCACTCTTTTCATCCTATATGGTAAAATATACAAATTTATCAGATTGCTATCAGAATATAGCTCAAATTCTTCTCCATCATAATTTATTCTCTTGAGGGGCTGACTGTCTGCTGGCATGAATGAGAGAGTACAGAGAACCATGTGTGTCAAAGTGCAGAGGCCATAATCTTTTTTGCCATGAAAAATTACAGGATTTAAGGTCTCCCAAGTTCTTGAGGTCTGTAATCCTAAGTATGTATTTATTTAAAGCTGATGGAACTGATTCCACATAGGAATAAAACATAGTTTTCTGCTTCTAGCATTGTATTTTAATTTTAATGAGCTTTTTCATTTCCAGAAAGCCTGGTTTGCCTTTTGAAAGTTGATCAGTGTAGCAGTAAGTTTGGAAAAGACAAATGTCATGAACTTCCTTTCTTCTTCAAGTGTTTCCTATTATATTCATTGTGAAGCATTTGGAATATTAATCTTGGGGGTGGGGAAAGGAAATGTCTGGTTTGCTTACTGTAACTAGGCAAATAATTTCTAGGGAACTGTTTACTTAAACTTTTCTTAATTTTTGTGGGTTTGTTTTGTTTGGTTGGTTTTTTAGCAGTTTTTTAAATGACTCAAAATTCTGAAAATAGTTTGAGTTTCTTCTGTGGATAGCTCATGTCTAGGTGTAGATAGCAAAATGCCTGGAACACTATTTAAATGAGGCTTCTTTTTGCTCAAGCTAACTACTGGTTTATTTTGGACCATTTCAGATTGAACTGGCTAATGGACAGTATAGACTGGATAAACTGGATGATGCGGTGACTGTTCATCCAGAACTCCCACAGCCATCTCTTTGTTTCATGAAAGAGTTTTGAAGCATCTCAGTTTGTTGTTTGTTTTGGTGTGTTTTTTTTTTTTTTTTGTTTGGTTGATTTTTTTTTTAAGACTTGTCAGAAACCTAGGGATAATTGTATTTTCTACGTGTCACAAAATGTTTAAGTTGTGATCCTGTTGGGGATACAGTATAAATGACAGAATAGTTGTGTGGCTGCACAGTGCAGCCAAGATGAGATACAGGACCTGAATTGCTAGTCACTAGTAGGCCCTCTCTGACTTGTATTTTGAGCTCTTAACCAGCAGCTCCAATAGTAACAGGTTCTCATTCTGAAAGTTGTGAATGCAAAAATTGCCTGGTCAGTCTTAGGGGACCTGAATCACTGTTGCTGTTTCCCATATTGCTGGGTGCATAGCCAGGATGCTTTGCTGCTGCAAAAGAGGAGGAGGGATGAGTGGATTCCAGGCAAGCAACTGCCATCTGGGAGCTTCAGGAAATGGGATTGGGTTGTGGAAACTTTCTAGGCTTTTTTTCTGGGTTTTTTTTTTTGGTGTCTTCCTTTCAACTTAATTGGAAGGATTTATGAAGAGTGAATAAAAGAATATCTTTGCTTTTCCTGCTTTCCAAGGAAGTCTGCTTTTTCCTGGATGTATCCATATTCTGTCTTGCCTGTCAAATTTTGAAGTCCTGTTTAGAGTAAGTGATGTGCATCACCCTTAATAACAGTATAAACTGTCAAGGATGGTCCTGGGACCTATTTTATGATGGTCTTAGTGATGCAGACCTGAGGCATATTCTCCCTTAGAGTAGCAGTTGAGTGCTGGATAGGCCGAATGCAATCTGACATCGCAGGTAAACAAGACAAACAATACGTTTATAGGTTTTCTGTTGACTCCAGAAGTTTCCCTATTGCTGGGGGAGAAAAGTGGGAGCCTCGTAAATCAGCAGATGGAGATACTGGCCGCAAGAGGTGGAAGGCTGGTGGAGGTCCTGCCCAGGAACAGGTGTGGTGGCAGTAACTCACCTCTTGATAAAACACATGGCCTTGAACATTAATAGAAAATGTAGGTTCATGTTGGATTAATACTCTTGCATAATATCCATTGCAGTTTAGCAGCTCAGTACTGTGCTTTGGATTATAAACTGTGCTGTATTAAGCAGTCTATCCCTTTCACAAACAGAGCCTGTGGCTGGCCCAGCATGTTGCTCAACTTTGGCTTTCTTTTATAGAATGACAGTCCGTGGAAGCAATGTTCCAGGGCTGTTTGGTTCCTTCCTGCAGCTGTACGTCATAGCAGCAGCAGCACTAACCTGATCAAAGAGGAGAAGCACAGCCTGCCATAAGCTATTAAGTTGAAGCCACAGACAAATCTCTTTTTGTCTGCTTTCAACTTGTCTCCTGTTTCTTGCATGTTCTACAGGCTCACTCTGGCATTCAATCAGGCTACAGAAATTGAATGGTAAAGGGAGTGAAGTGTATTCCTGTATATTTGGGCAGAAACAGACATTTTTTGCAAAACTGGAGAAACTCCAAAGCATACAATATTTCTTTCCTGCATTCTTCTGCCAGTTACAGAAAAATATAAGTGAGAGTTTTCAGAAACCCACTTACTTATATAGACTACATAACACACTTCCTCTCTAGGGTTCATATTTTGCTTTGTGGTGAAAAACCAGCAGTTGTTCCTTCTCTTATGCCAATTTCATGAAATCCTCTTTGAAGAAAAGATATCTTGAATAATTTCATAACTGTAATAAAGGAGTAAGTACCATGTTAGTAAGGCTTGATCTGTTGATATTATTACTGAGTAATGCATTTCAATGCAGAAAGTTCT
The DNA here is from genome assembly GCF_047495875.1 of Pithys albifrons albifrons. Lineage (NCBI taxonomy): Eukaryota > Metazoa > Chordata > Aves > Passeriformes > Thamnophilidae > Pithys > Pithys albifrons. The sequence continues at coordinate 12,712,262 of NC_092468.1, read as the reverse complement.
GTGCACTGCAAGGTAAAAGCTATTGCAGCTAAAAGGCTTTGCAAGAAAAAAAGCCTTGGTAAAGGTTAGACCTTGATTTTTGGCACTGTACCATTCCTTTGCCCATTATCAAGGCTGATGATTTTCAATCACTATGGTACATGTGTGGAATAAGAATATACCTGTATTCAGATGAGGAAACTGTGAGACTGAGATGCTGCCATTACATTAAAATATTGTGCTGCTTCAGCCATAGACTAATCTCTGACATGATTCTAATTTTCCTGTGTCATTCTTCATGCCATATAAAGTGAACCTCGAAGTGGGAGGCACTGGCACAAGTTACCCAAAGAAATTGTGGATGCTCCATCTCTGGCAGAGTTCCAGGACAGGCTGGATGGGTCTTTGAGCACACTGGTCTAGTGGCATCCCTGCCTGTGGTGGGGGGATTGAAAATAGATGATCTTTAAGGTCCCTTCCAACCCAAACCATTCTATGAATGATGCTTTTATGTGTGGATCTCAAGTACAAAAAAACTTCCCTTATACTGTGAATGTTTTAATAATTTGTATGTGTTTTGAGGTTATGGTTTGGTTTCTCTGTGTGGTTTTGTCTATTTGGCTTGGTTGGCTGTGCTCTGCCCCTCCTCTCCATGCCACTGATTCAGATATGGTTCAACAACAAGAAACCACTAAGCTTGCGATACCACATTCTTACATGACCTTTGTCAAACCCATGCAGATTTCTTTCTGTTTTGGGGTAGTGTTGACTTTTGGCTGTGGGTAACTGCTGAAGGTGAGCCCTCCACCTTTAGGTCTTTGTGCTCAGCAAGAACTGAGACTCAAATCTGATCAACACACACAGGCAGGTGAAGCTTTTCATTAATAGATGTGACCTATAGGGTGTTTTAAGGTCTTTGGCACATTAAAGAGGTTGAGGGTGAAATCTGTGTATTGTCAGGATGCAACACAGTTTATGTGCAACTAGAGTTTATTGAGATCTAAGTATGTTCTTGATAGTACTTTTCTGAAGAGTCAGTGCAATTGTGTTTTGGAACAAGATCACTTAGAGCTTTCTGGTGACAGGGGCTAAATAATCTTTCAGTCTTGTTCTTTCATCTGTTTTGATTTTTTTATTTGCTGTTCTTAAATATAAACAGTTTTCTAAAAGGAAAATTTTTTTTTTACTCAAAATATTTGAAATAGGAAAATCATTTTCAGGTAGACGAAACATGAAGAAAAAAAGGATGTTCAAAATGTGGAAGTTTAAAAAGCAGAGAGGTAACTGTACTGGATAAATAATGCTGATTGAAATTTTACTCCTAGAACGGTATAGAATTTTTACATGGTTGTAAAACATAATTTAATTGAGTAATTTTTCAGAATAAAAGGGCTGTTTGATTTTTTGAAATTCAAAGGTCCAATGATTTTTTTGTTTTGAACACAAAAGCATTAAAATTAAACTAATCTGATGGTTGTATTTTCTTTACTTTCCAGCTATGATGTTATCTTTGCAGGGGGCCCTGAAGAACTGCTAAAGAAATTTAAGGAAACTAATCATAAGGTGGTATTTGCAGCAGATGGACTAGTTTGGCCAGATAAAAGGCTAGCTGACAAGTATCCTGTTGTCCGGAGTGGAAAACGATTCCTGAACTCAGGAGGCAAGTGTGATCCTCTTGTGAACACATTAAACTCTTGAACTTAAACATGACTGACTTCTGTTATCTGTTTTATGTATTTGTATGTGGAACTGTTCCTGAATTCCCCAAGTATAAAGTTGAGGACTGGGATTTGCTGTCCTCTTCTTCCTCTCTCCTCCCGACTTGAATAGCTGCTCTTCTGTGCTCAAGCATAGTTTTCATTCTCATTTGCATAGAGTTTGTTTGGTAATAATTTCTAAATAGCAGATAAATAAAGTAACAGCATAGCAAGGAACTTTGCATTGCAATGCAATGCTGTGCAGGGATGACCCAATTGCTTCAGAAACAATGGAGTGTTACAAGCCCAATCAAATCAGCACATGTAATTTATAGGTACAATTTAGCTGGGTCACAGAATTTCCTGACTTGGCTGCCTTGCTCTTGTGGATCTCTGCATCCAGGGTAGATGTGCTGGTAGCTCTGCCCAGCCTGTCAGCATGACTTACATAGTTCATTCCAAAAGAAGTTGCTGTTACTCCTATTAATCTCAATGGCAGGTTAAATCTGGAATCCTCCTTTTATTGCCAGATTTGGTAATAATTTTGCCATTGATTAATGTGTGCACTGATACTCCGTGACTCAGAGCACATTATGTCACTTCTAGGTATGTGGTGTTGTGCAGTGTGCAAATCTGGGAGTGTCCCTGTTTCTTTCCCTGCTCCTTTACCTCCTCCATCTGTCCTATTTATTTTTTTATTTTTTTATCTATTTTGTCTGAAAAATAATGTATATTGGTTTTGAGTTGTATTTTTGGCAGTATTATATTCAGGCATCTGCCAGTAAGAATTGATTGATGAAAATCAAAGTTTTTCCACTTTTTTTACCATTTTTCCTTCTTGGGAAAAGTGGTAGTTAATCTCATGCTTTGGTGTTCTGAGGGCCATCCTAAACAGATCTGTTTTATTTTTTCCCTTAAAATACCATTACTATAAAAATAACCATTAATTATGAACTCTTTCAAACAGAATTGTTACATAACACTGTAACAGAACTGAATTCTGAGCCAAGTTGTATGAGTTTCATACTTTTCCTTTGCTGGCACCAGTCAGAATGAAGTCCCTGACTGGTGAACAGCATTGGCAGGGTAGTGCTTTTTATGGAAATAACCTTTGTGTGTGACATTGCAGGATTTATTGGTTATGCTCCATATATAAATCGTATTGTGCAGCAATGGAATCTGCAGGATAATGATGATGACCAACTGTTTTACACCAAAATCTATGTCGACCCATTGGCAAGGGTAGGTAGTGAGGCTTTCTCATTTCTTTCTGCTTGAAGTAACATTCTACTCCTCATAAAACACCAGGAGAGAAAAAGAAAAGGAATGCTGTCTCTTTATTCTAGAGTGCCATATTGAAAGTTGTGTTTGTTCTCCTGAGGTTCCTACTGCAGTAATGATGAACAGGCTTCCAAAGGGTCATGACTTGATATATTCTTTCAGGCTGTCTTCAGATCCAGGCAGGTTGTGCTTCATTGTTAGAAATAATAGCTCTGAGGTATATGATCAGACACATTCATCTCATGAGGGTCCCATGTACTTGGCAGTTTGATAGTCAGAGAATGTGGCATTTTTCCAGGGTGTCACTGAACTACTTGCTGATCCAGTGTTTTATATTTTGGCTTGCTGCCATTTCAGATCCTGCCTTCAGCTTTTTGTGCAAATATGTTCAATAAAGCTGCATCGTAAATTTTTGGTGAAGACCTCTTTGTGCCCTAGCTTAACAAAGTTCTCTGCTGAGTAGGAGCATTAAAGCATGATAGATGTCAGAAGCATGTCCCTGATGCTGGAAAAAGAGGGCTAAGGCAAGTTAACAATGTAATGATGCAAGAAGAGTTGTAAAAGTTGATAAAGCAGAATTTTGAGAATTATTTTGATAATTTGTGTGCTTAAGGCAGATGCAAAGGTTTTGAAATATATACATGTTATTTCTGGCATAACTTAATGGAAAATCATGTCTGTTTGGATACAGGTTCAGAAATAGAATAGAATATTTCTGTTGGCAGGGACCTACAGTGATCATCTAGCCCAACTGGCTGACCAGTATGGGACTGACCAAAAGCTAAAGCATGTTGTTTAAGGGCATTGTGCAAATGCTGCTCAAGCACTTGACAGACTGGAGGCATTGACAACCTCTGCTGGGAGCCTGATCCAGAGTTTGACAACCCTCTTCATAATGAAAGGCTTTCTAATGTCCAGTCTGAAACTCCTCTGGTGCAGCTTTGAACCATTCTCAACAGCTCAGCATGTCTCTCTCCATTTCCCCTCCTCAGGAAGCCATAGAGAGCAGTGAGGTGGCCCCTCAGCCACTTCCTCCTAACGAGACAAACCCAAAGTCCTCAGCTGCTCCACATAGGATGTTCCTTCCAGCTTTTAATGTTTGAACTGATTTCATGAAAGTGAAGTTGGATGCCAGGTACACAATTCAAAAGACAGGGTGTAGAGACATTAAAGCTGACTCTGCACCAAAGGCAGAAGGAATATAATTCATTGTCTAAACAGATTGTCTTCTGCACAAAAGTGTGTATCTCTGTGCAGGGCACTACTGCACAGTGATTCAAAACATCTCCATGGTGCTTATTATACATTACCACTGCTGCTTTGTATAATACCCACTGCTGTAGATTTTGTAAGAAAATTTTAGAAAACCAAAACAAAGTATGCTATTTGTGTTAGGGTTTTTAAGTGTGATTTAGTTATCTTCTTTGATCAATGTTTTTAAAATGACAAAACATGGTACTCAAAGTAAGAATCTAGGTAGGATTAATAATATAACATTAGGAATGTGTTTTAAAACCACTAGTGTTTTCTATTCTGTCATGATAAAGTCTTGGCCAAGATTTGCTAATTTTCGTAGGACACAATTTTCTTTGGCATATACTGCAAAACTGCAATTTCTTTGGAGAGTTATGACCTTTATCCTTCATATTTAAAGTTTCTGCATCTGTAAAGCTGATTTTTTTACAGCTGCACAACTCTGGAATACAGAAAAATTTAACAATATAAAATGAAGAATTACACTCAAGAGCTGAACACGTAGTGTTTTCCCTGATTACTTGCTGCCACTCTGGTATGATTGCAACATTACTGTAAAATATTGGCTTTTAGAATGCCTCAACATCTTTGGTACTTTTATTTCAGGAACACAGTAACATTACTTTGGACCACAAATGTACAATTTTCCAGACCCTAAATGGAGCCGTTGGTAAGTGTATGATTTACACATTGTGTGTTTTATTAACTGTTATTAACACTTTCTTTGCTTAACCATGAATGTAGTTCCCTAAACATATGCTTGTTTTGAAGAAATACTTGGATGGGTAGACCTGATTAAAGATTAGTTACAGCTCTTTTGGGTTGAATAATAATTGATTTTTCCCATTGATAAAATATTTGATTTAAAATAAAAATAATTTTTAATAAGTTAGCAGTAAATGCAGAGTTGTGAATAATTTTTCCGTCTGCCTTTCACAAACTTAGTTACAGGGGTCAGATTGGTAATTAAAATTGCATTTTTGATGTTCTCAAGCAAATGGGTATACATAATGAAATACAATACAGAATAATGTAGAATTTCCTTTATTTAACTGTCATTAATTTAAATGGAAAAATGCATCTGTGCAAACTTCCTTTCTTACATTTAACCTTCAATTATGGAACAATTTTTTATAGTCAGATCATATCTGAAATAACTATGATTTCTCTAGCATTTGCATTTAATTAGAATTATTTCTAAAGCAGATTTTATTTCAATACTAAAGGCTGCTGATAACAAATTCTGAAGTTTTATGTCACTTTCTGTAGCATAAAGAGCTTGCAATTCAAAATCTAGTTAAATAAAATTAACGAAAGCTTCCAAATAACACTGACAATGATAGCAACAGCAATGTATATTGTATCAGCAAGGACCTAAAGAACTCTGAAATTTTATCTTTTATTTATGATCTTATTACTGTACAACTTTGACTTGCAGATGAAGTCCTTTTGAAATTTGAAGAAGGAAAAGTAAGAGCAAGGAATTCATTGTATGACACACTACCAGTCACCATTCATGGAAATGGTCCAACTAAAGTGAGTGGCAGTTTGTTTTTCTTTTCTTGCAAAACCAAAATTTTAATAGAAGCAAAAAAAAAAAAAGTGGTAGAAGAGTCTGAAACATAGTACACCACAACTGCACATTTCCATTTTATGTTATTAGGAATTGCAAGGATAAAAACCCCATTGTAATAGCTCTCTCAATCATGTTACTCTGCTGTCACTGTGACTTGATACTGCTGCTGAAACAACTAGTTCTGCTCCCAAATTCATTGTAGCATGGAATATTAGGAGCAAGTAAGCTTATGTTAATTCAGTCACTAAGAAAAAGCAGTTCTTGAAGCTAGTGATGAATGGCTATCTGGTTATTAAATTGTAATCAGAAAAATAGGTTTTCAGGGAGAGGATGATATAACCAAGTGACGGGCTGGGATACAAAACAATAATACATCTGTTCCTATGGTAGACCTGGGTATGTGTATACAGATGTAGTAAAAAATATATTGTGTATAGACAAAAATAAAATCTGTATCTATGTGTAAGTATGTGTGTATATGTACACACATGTAGCTGGATTTTCTTTTTGTCTTCAGTGTCATTGATCACTCCTACAATGTGCCCATGGCTCATGAGCTTTCAGTTCATGTCTGCCCTGTGAAATAGCTGTTGTGACAGATTCTGTTCATGTGTAAGGATTCAGTGGTCCAGAGAACCTTGCACAGTTCCGCTGAGAGAAATGGCTGCATCTTAGTGATAGAGCAGTTGCATTTTTTTGTTCTATGTCAACAAAGTTTAAAGGTGTGTCATTTAGAGGACAGTGGTGGCTGAAGGATTTAGCATGGCTACTTTCTAAGTTCTACTGAATAAATGTTCCTTATTTTCAGAAAAATGCCTTTCAGGATAATTAAGTAAAGTTTGAAACTCATTAATATCCCAGAGATTGCTGCTCCATAGTTTTTGCCTTGTATTTCATTTTTGTAATTAGAGAATATAACAGTGCCTTTTTCAGTCTGGCTTATAATTACTCACTAGTGGTGAAATATATGACCAATTTCTTCCATATTGCTACAGTTATTTTTGCCTCAAATCCCAAGTTATCTGTCGTCACTGGCTTTGCTGACACATTGACAATGAAAAGTTCTGTATTTTACAGGTGGGCACAAAGTTTAGGATGGAACTTCTTGTACTGATCCATGAGTTATGCTACATTAAACAAAAAAACCTCTGCATGTAGTGAGGTAGCTTTAAAAACAAAGAGGAAACTCTTGCTATGTATCACTTTGCCAATGTGGTTAGATTCTTCTGTTTTAAACTTAGAATAAAGTTGAGAGGACAATAGTATACTAGGACTGGAAAAAGTTTTCATGAGATAGTAAATAAACTAGCATGAAAGGAATTCCCAGAATTAACTCCAAACAGTTAAAAGCTTTTTATTTACAAGATAATTATGCTTTGTATTTAATCTCTCCAATTTTCAGGTTAGTAAATAGCATTGGTTAGAGACACTTTTTGAAATGGATACCAAGTTATCCTCATGTTCGGACTTCTAATACTTTTGTTTTTTACCTCAAGTGCAACGTCATTTTTATCAAATACTCCTTTTTGTAGACTTTATGATACATGTCTAATCTCTGTTTTGTAAATAAAAAGAAAAAGTTTTTACCAGCTATTTTTGTATGTTTGTTTCTTGCCAGTTGCCTCTAGTTACAAGAGATTGAACAAATAAGCCTGAATTGTTTAAAAGAACAGATGACCATTTGTCTGAATGTTTCATTAATCTACATTGTTCATTTATTTACCAGATTCACTTAAATTATTTGGGAAACTATATCCCTAATGCTTGGACACGGGAAACTGGTTGCAATGTCTGTGATTTAGACTTACTAGACCTGTCAACGGTAACGGTAAGAATACCCTTTACTGGAACAACCCCCTTTTGAATACAGTTGATAGGTGTATAGCAATTTCTGAAGCAAAGTGGCTTGTTGTGCAATATTATGTTTTGAAGACAAATCAGGACTTTTTTTTCAGGTACATGGAACTCTAAAGATGAAATTTTAAATTACTGGAATTATCAGTACTTTTAGAAATATTTGTATGCATAGGTCTTAATATAGGCTTGCCCAATGTTACTGAAGATGATCCCATCCCTAAACGCCTTCCAGATCATTACCTCTATTCACTGAGGGTGAATCAGTAATTTTTCAACCATGCAAGGTTCAAGTGAATAATTAGAATTTTGGAGGAGGAAGAAAAACTCTTTAGATATTTCAGATTTTTAGTAACAGACCTACAAACCACTCAATATGCATCAGTTAAACAATTTCTATTACAAATAGAGTTTAATACTTAACTAACATGGTTACAATTCATATTTTCTGAGATACAGTCAAAACTGCCTTACTGTGTAAAGGACAATACAGATATCTGTATTGTATAAGCAAATGTGTTTCTGTAGAAGAAATCTGATGTAATTGAGACTGGATTTCAGTGCAGTCTTCAGAATTCTTGTAGGACAAACATAAACATGTCATGCATGTATATCTGATATTTGGTAAATTTGTATCTTTGTCTCAAAGTATGATGTCTCTAGTGTCTTTATGAATATTTCAGCTTGTACTCAGTAAATTTTAGGCAGAGTAAAAACTAAGCTATACCATGTGGAATTGTAAGGCTTGGACCTAAGAAATTCTGTTTATTCTTAACAGGCTGTTTCATTTCTGTTCTATATTGAAGTTTTGAATGAAAACAGGTTTTAGAAGGTCATGTTGAGGATAGCATGAAAGAATTGGTGGCTTGTTATCTTTGTAATGAAAGGAAAAAGTGAAAGAATTTCTGAACAATAAGTAACTCATGGACTTGGATATAAATTAAAAAGTTACTGCTGGCATTGTAATAACTTTCAGATTTTTAAAATATTTTTAAATTTTATTTTTGCTTTAAAGTACAGCATTTGAACAGTGTTCTAATGAAAGTGTTTGCACTCCCATCATAAAGTCTACCTACAGTAAAGAAGTTGTCTCAGTTTTTTCAAATGGTGTTGGTAATTAAAACATGGTTGGGGAGCAGTTAAATCTTAAAGCCAGTAATGGGGAGTTGCTTGCAATGATTTGCTGGGTAGCTTGCTATGGTTTATGTACATCTACTTGGAATGTGTCTTCTTTACTGTAATGCATACTTTGGACTTCATACCTCACTTCTCTGCCAGCAGAAATAACAAGACTTTTCTTGGCCTCAGTGGAAGTGTTTACTTCAGGCATTTCCAAGTACAAGCAGTATTTCATTTTCTGAGAGTGCTTTCTGTTCAGGCCTGCCTGATTGCTACTTAACAAGAAATTCTCAGTGAAAAGAGCAGTACCCACTCTGGGCCTCTAATAATTTTTCTCATATTGTTTTATTTAATTTTCTGCATTTATACACTTCTGAGTATTTTGCTTGATTTTGGGGTTATGTGCAAAGGACCCGAGAGCCACGTGTGCAGAGTCTTTTGCTCTGTCCTTGTCCACTTCACAGAAGTGGAATCTCCCAGGCTAGATCCAGGTTATGCAGTGACAACTCTATGGTAAGCAAGAGTGTAGACTGATGAACTCTTTGCTTTTAGGAGTTGCAGTTTACAGGAATTTTTGCTATTCCTTTTTTAAACACTATTTAACTTCAGTCACTCTCCTGAGATTTTAATGCAGAGCCATGGTTCACACCTCAGTGTACTGAAGCAGTGTCAGTAATTCCTCATTGTCCCTATAACCTTTACAGGCCCAGCCTGAACCTATAATTAGAATAAGGGGAGAATGACTTTAAATTAAAAAAATTTGCAAAATGCAGGTATTGCAGCAGTTCTTGCATTGGCAGTACATATGTGTGCTCAACTTGGTCTGATGGCACGTGCTTTCCTGGCCATCAGTACTACCAGTTCCTGTGATACCACTCTCAGTGGAGTGGCTACCAGAGAACATCACAGGCACCTTTTTCAAGACACGTCAACATGTCTTCATCAGTTACTTTGAAGCCAGTAGGATCTCTGTGTGAGTGCTTATGAGGTTTGCAGATGAGGTTGTGACTAGGAGGTAGTCAGGGTAAACACTGGTGCCTAATGTTTGTGATCTGGTGCCTTTGCCAGGATGTTTCTGTGTTTCCGATGTAGACAGTGACACTGTAAAATCTCAGCATGCGTTGATGGTTTATCCAGACATTCTTCAAAGGGGTGTTGGAAAGCTAAGGAAAGCGAACTGGCAGCCTTTTATACTCATATAAGGTTTCTCTCTAAGCCTTGTAGAGAATTAGATGTTTATAATTCCATGAGTTTGAGATGGAAATAATTTTTTTTGAATTGCTGTATTTCTTTGTGTAGGAGTTGAGGCCTTGAAAGTTAAATTTCTTTGTCTTGCATAATGTAATAATATACTTTAGGAATACACAAAGGTGCTGTCAATGTTTGTTCTAGTGGTCATGATCTCTATCAAGGACATACAAACCAGGAGTCAACACCATGGCTCAAAAAGATGTGAGTTCACATTAAAATAAGGTGGATAAAAGTTCAGTAACTTTGGATGTGAGGAGAGAAGCTCTAATTAGTTTATCAAAGGTCTTTCTAAAATCAGTGAGCAGGGAAGTAATGGGAAGTCCATGTTAAAAAGATCCAGGGAGAAATAGTGCATACACATTTATAGAAGGATATTGCAGTTTTCATCTTAAAGTACAGATGAGTAAACTATTTTGTATAATTTATTCTTTAACTACTTTTAAAAATCTGGTCTTCCCTATATTTTACTGTAACTTATGTATGTTATTTTCAAAAAATGAATTTGCCATGCCATTCTATAGATATATTTCCTTAAATGCTTCTTTTGGTGTCTTAGTATTTTTTTAAAGTAAGAACTTGAAAAACAATAATCCAGTTTCTGTTACTGAATTCAAAGAGTTTGTAGCAATATTAAATCCATTGTCTTTGCTTTTTTTGAAGCTAGTGAAAATAAACAGCGTGCATGGCACTTTTGAGTCAGTTGCTTTTGTTTGTTTGAAAGCTGTGTGGACTAAGTTTACTATAACATGACATTAATTGCTCTTTAATATAACTAATCTTAGAAAAGAGGCAAATCTTACTGGTTATGTCAAAATATCATTATTTTTTTTAGGAATATCCAAGAGTAAAAATTGGTGTTTTCATTGAACAACCAACTCCTTTCCTAACTAAATTTTTAGACAGACTGTTGACTCTGGACTATCCACGGGAGGCACTCAGTATCTTCATTCATAATAATGTAAGTACAACATTACTATTGTGCAAAACTTCAATTTTGGAAATTACGCACTGAATCAAAGTGTGTGAGGGAATATGTGGATTCTATACAGGACATAGGAACATGCATAGAAAGAGATAATTCTTCAGCATTCATTATGCAGAACTGTGAAAAATGTGCAAATTAAATTAAATTTGGCAGGGCTTACTGAAGTCTATTTGAAGAAAATGCTTAGATTCTTTTACTAATGAAAAATAATGTATTTTGACGTGTGTGCTTCTGTGGCAGGTACTGCTTGACATAAAACAATAGAGTAGAATAAGCATATAGTTCCAGTTGGAAGGGACCTACAACTGTCATCTAGGCCAACTGCCTGACCACTCCAGGACTGACCAAAAATTATACCATGTTATTAATAATGTCGTCTAACAGTTGACATGGGATTTGCTTTTCATCTTGATACCCCAGTGCATTTGTGTTTCTCTTGGCATTCCTTCTGGGACCCATGGGAGAGACTGGTGTGTTCAGATATATGCGATTGGTGCTACAGATAAGTTGTTTTTGAGTCCTTTTTACTAATTACCTAATGACCTGCTGTTGCTGATGCTTCACCAGTGACTTCAGTCAGTTTTGCTATTTTGAGCAGCCTGGTCTAATGGAAGCTGGTGTTGGAAGGAGATGATCCTTAAGGTCCTGTTCAACATAAACATTCTGTTATTCTATGATTTTAATGACTGAGATGTCCAGTGTGTATAATTCTCTTAGAAGAAACTGGGCTGGAAGAGAAATAGAAGTAAAACTTAATTGTACTCTTTTTCACTGTGTATGCATTACTGTTGACATGGTAGCATGAAAGGGGTAAGTAATAAAAGTAGAGCTTATCTTTAAAGCCTTCAGTGTGCTTCCTAAGGGGGTGTTAAGGGTATAAATCTAATATGCACATAGGAATTGTAGACTATTATGTTGCTTCAGCCATAAATCACATGGTATTTGAAATGAATGTAAAGACTGAGTGGTTTCTTATTATAGAGGAGGAAAACCCCTACTCAATCTTAATTATTCTAGTCAGCCAGAAGCTACAAGGAGAGCACTAGTTTGGAGGTATTGCATGTAGCTGAGATTTTGTAGATAGAGGTAGGGTAAATGGAAAGTAAAGAAACAATCAGTGTGACTACATTTTAAAGAAACAGTGATTGTGCTTGCACACTTGGCTACAGGTGGCAGCTCCCTCCTAAAGTGATTTGGGAGTGGCATGAAAAACTGCGTGAGGTTGTAGGATGGGTTTTAAAGATTGTAATATAAATATCCTGAAAAATATTGCTTGGACAGTCTGTGAATCTTGCATCATTGCACAACTTTGATTAATATTGCTGGTGTGTTGGATTATTTTGCTAAAATTTTGGCTAGAAGAGCTTCATTTTAATGACAGATATAGTGGAATATTTTTAAATACTGTGTGGTATCTGTTTCTTTAGGACAGAATACCATGTGTTCTTGGACACTATGTTTATGATTTCATAGAAGTGTACTTTACGTTTGCTATAAACAATTATAACATGATTACAGGAGGTTTACCATGAAAAGCACATCAAGAAATTCTGGGAAAAAGCCAAGAACATTATCAAAAATATAAAAATTGTTGGACCTGAAGAAAATCTGAGTCAAGCAGAAGCCCGAAACATGGGAATGTAAGTTCTAATTTATAAATATGGGTTATTGATGCATACACTAACACTTTTTCATCTTGCATTTATATTATTTGCATCTTAAACATTAACAACTTTGTATCTTCAGATATGACAGTGGGAGCTTTTATGGTAGAAAAGACCTAATCTTAAGATTTGATTTGTTAGTGTTTTATGGTTTTTATATAATCTCATCTTGACTTCTGATGGAGACACAGACAATGCATAAACAATAATATTTTAGTTTGTTTGGTTTTTTTTTAATTAAAAATATTTTCAAGCTAACCTACTGCAGAGTTTTTTTCAAGGAATAGAAGTACCTGTTGCATTGGATATGCTTTTAACAATCCCATTATGGTTGTTCTAGTCCCTACTCATTCTTCTTAAGTGACATTATGTTTAAGTAAACTTAGTTAAAGCACTTGCCAGGGCTAAATCTGAATCTTGGAATTTATATCCTGTGTCAGATCTCCCTGTCAAAAGCTCTCTTTAGTGGCTGCAGGACTGGCTACTGCCACAGAGTTGCTCATGGCTCTCCCAGTACATCAGTCATGTTATAGAGTTTTACAGACTGGGATCCCACCAAAATCAGGGCCACCTTTCTGAAGCGCTTGTGCAGGCTTTATTCTATGATAATTCCTTCATTCTCTCTTCTGACAAATCTTCCATGAATGTCAGAGCAGAGAAGTTAATTTCCAAAGGCCATTTTCGGTTCAGAGGTCAAGAGCATCGCATAGGCTGTTCAGAGCGTCAGCTGAAAGAATGAAGGTCTAGTCTTGAGTTTGTGGTGTTCTTGGAAATCTGTTTGAATGGGGTTTTGTTGTGCTGAAGCCACTGGGAATCTGATCTCTGGCTGAGGTCCAAGCCTCTCCCCTTGCCTTTCTAGGAAATGCTGCAGATGTCCAGTGTTAGTCTGAGCAACTATTCATTTGTTTATAAAAAATTCTTTCTAATTTCCAATAGTTTCTAAAGCAATTGTACCACATTTGCAAACTCTTTTTAGTGTATGTTGTGTGTAACTAAGGTGGAGATTCTGGAGTTGTCCTTTCCTCTTTGTTGTCATATGAACAACATAAGGCAGAATGTTCAGTGTAATCGCTATCTACACTGTTACTAAACCACAGCCAAAGGTCTTCAAACCTGTCATCTTTTGATAGAACCTACCAACTTTTTTGATATATGGTCTTTGCTTTATTTATGGATAAGAAATAATAATTTACATGCATATTTAGCCTGTTAAATAAATAAAAGCCCTGTCCATTTTAGTTGGACGTGATGATCTGAGGTCTTATTTATTTGGTCTTTTCCAACCTAGTTGATTTTATGATATTTGCACAAAATTATTTCAAAATCTGCTTGAAAGGCCTGGAGATAATCATCCGTGTGATGTGCTATCCACTGTGTAATTTGACCCATGTGGCTCCCCTTTTGAAAGGCCCCTCTAATAAAGATTGTCCTAAAGAGATATGTAGTATATAGTGAAATTGTGAGGTATAATGTGTGTGAAATGGGACCATGGCAAAACACTGAATCATCCAAAAAGCATGAGTGTTAGCAGTAGAACCTTTCACGTGAAGAATGTTGATATCGTTCAATCACTCCTTTCAATTTGTCTGAAGCACATTGAGTTAATCTGCTTGCTTTGCACACCTGGTCTTCTTGGCTTCCCTTGTGAACTTCCCTGACTTTGTTGGAATAAACACATTTTACATTTCTTTAAGAAGTCTAGCTTGGTAGTATGGGATGTTTAAGGCAAGGGCAGTTGCTATAAAAAATTATTTGCTTTCAAACCTTTATCTGGCTTTGAACATCATAACCTCATTTATTTCTCACTAATACTGCAACAGGAATCACTTGAAAAGAGTGATTCTTCAAACTTGTTTATTGCTTTGATTTACAGAGACTGATATATTTAGTCTTCTGATTCATTTTATCCTGCCTCTGTCTGCATTATTGACTGATAGTTTTGTTCCATCTGCTTCAAACACTTGCTTTCTCTCCTTTTTCAAATTAACTGCTTTTAATATCTCTGTTAATTTCCAGTAGATTTAGAATTCATTTGTTCTCCTCACTTGTACCTTTCACACAGAGTCTTATTTATTTGAAGAAGCCAAACAGGCTTCAATTAATACAGAGAGGGGGAACTTTAGCATTGAAGGTTTAGTTTGTTTCCAGCAGAATACTTTTGAGTGTATAATGCTGTTGGATCAGTTTTGTCCTTGCCTCTCTTTTTTTTTCATGCTTTTGGCTCAGGAAAAAGTGTGATAAATCACAATCTCAGTAAATTACATTCTCATGTCAGTATAAATGCAAGAAAGTAACATTTGTTCAATTTCACCCATAGCATAATAAAGAATAATTGAATAATTTATTTTCTTGCTGCTTCTTGACATGGAAGGCCCTCTTCTGCACTTTTGAAAGGTGGGTAGGAACCAAAAACTATGAAGTCTTCAAAAACTGATTAGAATTTAACAACACTGGGGAACAGGAATGCACAGCTTTCCTTGTGGGCTGAATCAAAATGGAAAGAAAACAAAGCAGAATAAAGAGAAGGAAAGTTCACATGCATGTTTGCTGAATATTTTCTCTGAATTTGCATCACTTGAGACAGTGAAGTGGCATTTCCATGTCTTTCCTTTTTTTAGGCTTTGTCTAGAAGTGCTTCTTTTTTTCTTTAAGAAAAAGAATCTATGGTTTTGCTTGGTTGCAGATGAGATTTCAGCCAGCTGTTACAGAATTTGTTATGACAGAAAATATAAAATAGCAATAAATTTTGTTCAAGCAATAACAGAAAGTCATGAAATATGGAAATCTGTCTCATGCACTTCTGAGGCTTTATTTATAAAAAGTGTATTTTTCATAATACTTTTTCCCCCAGTACTTACAGACTTCATGTTTTTTTCTCTTAGGAGAATTGATTCTCTTTCTCCCTCCCTCAAAAACATTCGTAACAGAACTGAGTAGGGATTTTCCTGGACTTTTTCAAAAATGTCTTTTACCTCAGCTTTTAGTGGTTATATGCACATTTTAATCAAAGTTTACGCTGAAAGCTTTCAAAAGTTTCAGGAAGAATAGTATATCAGAACCAGTTCATTGACAACATTGATTAATTGCAAACTCAAACTATGTAAAAAAAACCCCCGTGGCTCAATAGCAAAGAAATGGGGTATACCACATGTCTTACTGTTATAAACAACTAATTCTTTGGAATATCTCAGTGGAAAGTATGAGGAAGGGAAGAGCAATGACACTTTCCCATTTTCAGATGAGGTCATTGTTCCAGATGGGCTTGTGGTTTGTAAATGAAATCAAACATCACTCTGATTGCAAAATACTTTAAACTGATCTGCTGAGTTTCAATTCACACTTCCAACAAAACAAATCTTGGCCATCTTCTGAATTTTTGTCAATTACTACACTGAAATTGCTCTATGTACAAGAACATAGCTTTCTTTTCAACATTTGGTCTTAGTTTAGAGGAGGTGGTATGTAAAGCAAGTAGATTGAAGGTTTGAGCCATTGAATTTAGATAAGGAATATATTACTATACATATGAACATTGCTAGAAAGCACTTTGTTCCTTGCAGTGACCTGGATAAACAAAACAAATAGTTTCACATATAATCTGGGATTTGTGCATCTGGAGAGGTTAGCATCTACTGTAAGAATGTAATACTTTAAAGCATGACAATATTCAGGATTAAATTTATTTCCTTGTGAAAGCTATTTGGCAACAATGAAAGCCTAAAGAGAAAATGCATTAATTTCTTGAGTGTATGCTTGTTGTAGTAATTTGGACTGAACCTTTTCACTCTCTTTCTTTGTATCTGAAGCCTGTAGTGTTTTGGGGAGGTTTTTCCTAGTGACCTTAAAGCACAGAGGATCACCAGATGACAAAACTTAATGTTTTAAAGTGTGACTCTTCTAGCATTTTCAGATACACGTCATCATGTCAAATGCAAAGTATAAGTGTTGCATTTGGTGATCCCGATGTTGTCGAAAAAGAAATAGGTGGAAAAAAGAAGTAAGAATAATAACCTTGACATTTCGGGACTGTTTAAGACAGTAATGCTTTTAAAGAGTTCTCAATAGATTACTGAATGAATGAGTGTGACTTAGACCAAAGCTTTTAATTTAGTATTTTGTGGTTTGGATTACTATGTGAATGAAGAGCAGGAGGATTTCTACTAACACCAAGCACATGGGACCAGTTGTAATAGAATTCTCTGGTCCTGGGTTTGAAGGGAAGGGGAAGGGGGAAAAAAAAGGCAAAAGTTCCAACTTCTAACATTTGGATATTTTAAAAATTTGTCTCAAATCATTACTAAATCTTTAGTGATACAGACATGAAGAGGAAGAATTGCTTAAATTTTTGGAATAAAGCTCTGCCTTCTACTGTGATTCCAGTCAAGTCATACCTCTTTAGTCCATTGTGCGGAAGAATGTTTGAACAGAAAGACCCAAAAGATGTTGATAAGTAGTAATCCTTATGGAACATTCAGTGCTAGGTATGGGAAGGGAAAGGAGGAAGAGCAGGCAGGAAGCCATGCCAACTCTTGCCCTGACTGGTATGTAACCTGTCACATCCACCATTTATCAGATCCTCTGAAGTGACAGAGATCTTTTCTTTTGCAGAAAACACTCACGATCTATCAAATCAAGTGGAACTTCAACTAAAACAGTGTTTATAGATCTTTTAGAACAAGAAAGTAAAATAATTTTAGTGTTTCAAGCTGTTATGATGGAATTAAAGTAGGAAAAATGCACAAAATCAATAATACCACCTACATGATATGAAGCTACTGCTGTAGTATTGACTTGAGGAAACTGTTCCACTTTCTCTAAAAGTATGTTTGATTTACTGTAATCTCCTACTATTCTGATGCATGGAGAAGCTGAATTCACTATGCCAGGTCTTGGCCTAGAAAGAGCACCATGACGGAAACATAAAAATGTGATCTGTGTATCCTTTATCTTTACAGTAGAATGTGTTTTCTGCTTGGTTTCTCTTGAAGGCCTGGCAGTCTGCACAGATAGTTTATTCTTCTGAGATCAAAATCTTAACATAGAAATAGTGTGTGGAAAAATTCAATTACTTTTTCTAATTTCCACTGACTACCTGGGCAGTTTGTTTATATTTCCCTTTACCAACTGTGTTCTTGTAAGTCACAACAAAAACAAAAAAAGGTCTTTAAATATTTACTTCTTTATTCTGTTTGTCTTACACCCTCCATAAGGTTTCAATTACTATTCACATCAGCAGATCACATCTGTAAAATCTTTTTCCAAAGACAATACTACATCCACATGCAGTTACTTGCTGGATGAGCTTACTCAATAAAGTCATACTTCACTATTAAGTGACTGTACCAATATCCAGCTGTATACTAGACATTACTTAACCTGGTACTTAGTTTATTAAAAGAAAAATATAAGGTATCTGATCCATGTATTTGAATGTTCTTTTAGATAATCACACTACTATAATTTAAATACACCTTTCTTTACCATGCTGTGACGCAGAAGGCTTTTAATGCAATGAATTAGTGAGTACTCAGTTGTGGTTTGGGTTTTTATCTGTTTCTTTATTTGTTTTGGTTTTTTTTCCTGGACGTGTGGGAATTAATAATTCTTTTCTATCTTTTTAGGGACCTTTGTCGCCAGGATAAAGCATGTGACTATTATTTAAGCATAGATGCAGATGTTGTGCTGACAAACCCGAAAACTTTAAAGATACTGATAGAACAGAACAGGTGTAGTATATACTCTTACTTTCTAGAATTTCCTTTAGCTTGAAAGTATTCTGAGTCCGGTCCAGAGCAAATAAGATTCCCTCTGTTCTTGCACTTAGTTCCTCTTTGCTCACCTGTGGTATCTCATTGCCACAGTTCATAACAGACTTGGAGACCAATAACTCACAAAGCATTTTGTTCTTGTCAAACAGAAGTTCCTGATGTAAATTTCAAATACTTCAGAGTTTCATATTTTCTTGTTCAATATGTCACTTCACAGAAAGATAATTGCTCCACTTGTAACTCGCCATGGGAAGCTTTGGTCCAATTTCTGGGGTGCTTTGAGCCCAGATGGCTATTATGCCCGATCAGAAGATTATGTTGATATTGTCCAAGGGAACAGAGTGTAAGTAACTAAGCTAGTTGTTAACCTGCTATGGTTATTAGCACATATTGCATGAAAATGTAAGAATATGGTATTATTCCTCTACATCTTAGGTTAGTTATATTGTTTGGCATTTTCTATTTTATAGAAATTTATTTGTTATTTTCCATTCACAGCTTGGCAAAAAAAGCAAAGTGTTTAACTTGATTAGCTGGTGTTAGTAGTGGACACTGTCATTACTAGGACCTGTCTGATTGTGTCTGCTTACTCTAGCAGTGCATAATACAGAAAAAAGCAGAACAAATCCAAAACTCTACTCCTGGAACCTCAGTCACAAGGAATGATTTTTGCATTCATCAATTGACTTTGTCATCTCTTTGGGACTAATGCTTAAACAATGGAAAAACTAAAATTTCTTCATGTGTTTCATTCTGTCTGTTGTGTCAGATATATATCAAGGAGCTCTCCAGCAATAGTTTTGTCAAGAATAAACTTTTGAGTTTATCCTTCTCCTAAATAATGTAAGTTGTTCAAAGCTTGATTTTCCCATGTGTTGATGATGCCTTTTCATTGCCCTGAAAGAAAAAATGGCCTGAAACAGACTGACTGCTCAAATAGAACTGGCTTGTTTTCAGCTGTACTGAAAGATGTGGTCATGGCGCTGAGAGGGAGGAAATCTGCAGAGTGAGCATTCTGAAAGCAATGCTTTTGTGTTGATATTGGCCCAAATCACATAAGTACACAGCCTGCTGTGGTCCATGGGTATTTGTGTGAGGAGGTCAGACCAGCCGTGTGAAGTCTCAGTGAAGTCTTTAAACTCATTTAAAAATCTGTTTTGGAATGACTTTCTCCATCTGGTAGTGTAGAATAATATTCTAAGAAAGACTGACTAATTGCCTTACTATGGAAACATGAAGTACATTTGAAACTAAAACTCTATAGAGAATTTGACCTTTCTACATTTTATAACAATAGTTCACAAAACTTGAATTACTGCCTACGCATATGTTTGAGATGTCCAGATGTAGTTTTTCAAGTGTCTTGGGAACCTTTCAGCTCCTTTTCCTTGCAACTTGCTTAGTCTTGTCAGCAAATACAGATATGCTGATTTAATAGAATAGGCAACAAATTATTTTTCATAGCTTTAAACTAATTGTATGTCTTGGGCTTTTTTTTCTTTTGCAACAGAGGAGTATGGAATATCCCTTATATGGCGAATATATACTTAATTAAAGGACAAACTCTCAGATCAGAGATGAAAGAAAAGAACTACTTCATGCGTGATAAGTTGGATCCTGATATGGCACTCTGCAGGAATGCCAGGGAAATGGTAAGGTGTATCCAGAACAGCTTGTTTTCAAATGCACATGTCTTTGTGTTCTGCTATACTTTACTGCTTTACTTGACTGATCTTGGATATTATATTTTATTTCTAATTAAAAGTACTGGCCAATTTTTGGAGCTAGAACACTTTAGGTTTATTTCTTTAAATTTTTGACAACAGAGGTTTTTGCAAAGCCAGTGCACTGGTGGACTGACTTGCATGATGGTTTCTAGTTAAATTCCCTGAAAATTTCTGTTGAGGTTAAAATACCTTTCTCTCTGGTGCTACCTCAACAGATGAGAGAGAGCTCAACTTCTCTGTGGTATTTGACTTCACGATGCATTTGGACCATCTCCATTGCGCACATTTTTATAGAGTGTGGAACTTGTAGCACACTAAGTTGTAATATTTTGCAATTTTTTATTTGAGTAGATTTATATTTAAGCTAATGATAAGCTTTTTACATAACACTGCTTAAGTGATTTATTAAATGGTAGGGATCTTACTAAGGAGCATGAATTATTAATTTTTCTAGATAGATGTGTTACTTGCATTAAGGTGTAAGTACTGAGAGGAAACTTATTTGTACTGTAAAGTGATGAATATGTAAATCCACATTTCTACTGATATTTACACTAGTTTCAGCACAGAAAAAATAAGACCTAAACCAGACCTATTTCCAGACACTATAGCATTGAAAAATAGTTTTGCTGAATTGAACAAGAAAAGTTGGCAAGTATTAATTTTTTTATTCCCTCATAACAAGGCATGATCTCCTTTATTTGTACTGATTCATCAGAACGTCCCTGTCCAATCCTGTTGTATTAAAACCTCAGCATCAGTTACTGCCAACCTGTGCTTTCCATGTGCTCATTAAACTAATCTGACTGGCTCCTCGGAAAATTGCATTCTCTTCTCCTCTCTCTGTCTGTGCTGTAGGATGGTTTGGTATGTGCTTGGTTTTGTATTGGCAGCAGATAAGAAGGGGCTGGTGGAAACAGCTTTGACATGTGTATTAAGAGCTTTGCTTGGAGATGCATGTTGTCTGTAAAGGCATATCAGCTGCAGAGCAAAGGCTGCTATTTACCTGATGTACCTGTGGAAACCTAATAGTCAAAAAAAGAGACAGAGATTTTGTATCAGAAAACTGATGTGATGATTCTCCTTCATTTTAGACTTTACAAAGGGAAAAAGACTCCCCTTCTTCGGAAACATTCCATATGCTCAGACCCCCAAAGGTTTTGCTTTATTTTTTTTATTAATTAGTTATTACATGCAGTATTATTCTACCACAGGAAGATACTTCTCCTCTCTCCACTTACTCTAATGAAATACTGCTCTAGCTTTCTCTTCAGTCTTTTAAGGTCCAAGTTTTGCCAGGGACAGATTCTTCATGAGCAGCACAGAGCATCTTAGAGAAGCTCGTTGTTTCCTCAGGGAGGTTTTGCAGTTCTGTGGAGGTCAAGGTGTGCTGCCTCTGTGCCTCTGGTTAAAACTGATTCAGAAGTCCTAGGAAGGAGTAAAGCTTAAATCACTAGCAGGTCTGCCAGTCCCCCTCAGTGACCACACTGTCACTTTAAGCTGTTTTCCTTGACCCAGGCCCTCCTTATTCTCCCTGCTGCAGCTATTTTGTGATATGCTAAGCGCCCAGAACTGGACATGTTTAACATAATCATTATTTTTTTAACAATTTAACTCTTTTTCAGACAAAAACTTAGACAGAAATGCCAAAGTACCCAAATGGTAATGTTTTCACTTGCTGCAAATTCAAAAGTCACAAGCATTTCAGAAATGAAGTTTTAGTCTGAAAAACTCTAAACTAAAAAAGTCCCACAGAACCTAAGTTTCTTTTTAAAAAAAGTATTTTCTACTTCTATTTCTAATCAAGAGAGTTCTGTTAATATCTTCTGTTAATAGCTTAATAATAAAGCTGGATCCTACCACACTTGATATCTTACACATAATTATGTGACCAGACTTCAGAGTGCTCAGCTGTTTTGTATGCTGATCTTACTGATATTCTTGTATGCTGTATTTGCAAATATCTCTTTATTTCAGGGCAATTCACCAGATGGATCACACAGTGAATACTCTGAAATAAGTTTCTTGTTCTGACTTTCATGAGCCCTTTGATTGTTAGCTTATTCTTTCAGTTTTTAATTGGAAACTAAACCCTAGACATTGGTTTTGTTGTATGAGCACTTTCAGTTTGAGAACAGGTGCTTCCAGTGTGTCTCCTTAGGTTTTTCTGGAAAACAAATCAACCAATCGCTTCTCTGTTTTTTCCTTTCTATAACTGTAAATGGTTTTATGTTCTCAACAATTAAACACATTTCAGTTTAATGTGTTTAGAAAATAAATACAAGCAAATGCTTTTAAACAAAAAATTTTGAACAGTAGCTGGTGATTAAAGTCAACCATTTGAATATTAGGATGCTAAATGATTGGCACGTGTGAAATGTGTGTACAAGTGTGATATATTTTATGAAAGTGCAGTCATAAACAGACTGTTTCAAAACTTGGTATTTGCCAAGATAGACAGTTTTGCTAATTGACACTTTCTCTACTTGGTATAGGGTGTTTTCATGTACATTACCAACAGACATGAATTTGGAAGACTTCTTTCTACAGCCAATTACAATATCTCCCACTACAACAATGACCTCTGGCAGATATTTGAAAATCCTGTGGTATGCATCTAATTATTGATGAAACAGTTTGTTTTGTTTTTTTAAGTAAACTTTATATATTGTAAAAGGTTTAGATTTTAAAGACTTTACATGGAGAACATTTTTTTACTATGCACTAAACATTGATTATGTACTAAAGGGTGTTCTCTACAACCCATCTAAGCAAATGACAATATATCAGTAAGCTAACTGATGACTGGAGTAACAAGTTGGAGATATGGTCTTGATGTAACAGGATTCATGATTTTTGACATGATGAGAACCAGAACAGTTACGGTCATAAAGAAATTGTTTAATTATTTCAGTGCTTTCAGTAGAGCAAATGAATAGAGTATAAATTATTTTTGTCACTTAAATTTATTTTTTTTTGTTGGAATGTTTTAAAATCATGTTTTTTTAGGACTGGAAGGAAACTTACATAAATCCAAACTACTCAAAGATCTTCACTGATAATATAGTAGAACAGGTGGGTATAAGTAGTTTTCTAAAAATGTGTGACCCTAATTGATACTAAATTGACATACAGTAACTGTTTCCATGCAAATGCTGTTTTGGTCTGTGACTGAACAGTTTTTTGACGTTTTGGATCAGAACTGAATGTTTGCTATTTTGGTCCATTTGGTTCAAGCTTTCATGCAGCTGATCTGGTCAGAGCACTTGTGTTGGATGATCAATTCTGTGACAATTAGGGACAGTAACTTAATGAACTTTGTCTCCATAAGAAGCTGGGATAAATTGGGTTTGTGTTTAAAACAATGTTAAGTTTTGAACTGTTCCTCATGTAGCTTGTATTGTAGAAGATCAGGTTTGTTATTTAGAGCCATAAGGCGCAAAATGTGTGGGTACACTTGACACAGCTGTTAGTGCTGGGTCATGGCTTACAAGGGAGCTCGTAGTTTTTGCTTTTGTGAGAATGTACTTGTGGATCAAGTTTTTAAATTTTATTTTTTTTGTAGCCATGTCCAGATGTGTTTTGGTTTCCCATATTTTCTGATGCTGCCTGTGACGAGTTGGTAGAAGAAATGGAACATTTTGGACAATGGTCTGGTGGAAAACACCAAGTAAGTGTCAGCCTCTATAAATGTGACCTTAGTGAGTGCCTTTACAACAATAAGTCACAATGTACTGCAACAAAAAACATCAGAAAAATTGCAATGACCTCTGCTTTATGGTATAAAATGCTTAGTTTAGTCTACTATGTAGCTGCTTATTCAGTAGTAGATTTAGAGATATTCTTCAATTAACCTTGTGGTGGATTGGCCCTGGCTGGACACCAGGCACTCACCAAAGGTGCTCTCATTGCCCTCCACAGCTGAACAGGGGAGAGAAAATACAGTGAAAGGCTCATGAGTTGAGATAAGAAAAAGGAGAGAGAACTCATTGACTGCCATCACAGGCAGAGCTGACTCAGCTTGAAATTAGTTTGCATCCTACTCTGATTTAATTGATGTAAAAACACCTTCGCCCCACTCCTCCCTCCCAGGCTGAAATTTAGTCCTCATTTTATCTACCTCCTCCTCTCCGGCAGCTCATGTAGATGGAAAAATGGGAGATTGTGGTTATTACACATTGTTTCTGCCACTCCTTCCTCCTCTGGAGGATTCCTCACACACTTTCCCTGCACCAGTGTGGATCCCTTACATGGGGTGCAGTCCTTCAGGAACAGGCTGCTCCAGTGTGGGATCCCTGTGGGGTCACAAGTCCTGCCAGAAAACCTTGCTCCAGCTCAGACTTCCCACAGGGTCGTAGTTTTCCTTGGCATCCACCTGCTCTGACATGGGGTCCTCCAGGGGCTGCAAGTGGATCTCTGCTCTGCTATGGGCATCCATGGGCACAGCTGCCTCACTATGGTCTGCACCATGTACTGCAGGGGAATCTCTGCTCCAGTGCCTGGATCACCTTGTCCCCATTCTACACCGGCCCTGTTGTCTGCAGGGCTGTTTCTCTCACATTATTCACATATTCACATATTTTCACTCTCCTCTGCAGCTGCAATTTCTGTTGCACTGGGGTCTTTCCCTCCGCTTCTTAAAGACATGGCCATCACAGAGGTGGTGTCACTGATGGCCTTGGCCTTGGCCAACTGTGGATCTGTCCTGGAGCCAGTTGACATTGGCCCTCTCAGACATAAGGGAAACTTCCAGCAGCTTCTCGCAAAGGCCACCCTTTGTAGCTTCCCTCTCACCCCCACTACCAAAACTGCCACATAATTCCAATATAAACTTTGAATCAGCGAATTAGGCACTAAGGGCAGTGCAGTTGCTGTAGGAGTTACCTCATGGTTACCCTAGGCTGATTTTGGATAGCTGTTGGTAACTGTTCCACAAGTTCTACTCATTTTCCTCTTAAGTACTAGTTTGTCACATTTTTCCTCCTAAGGAGTTACTCACAAATGTTATGAGTTATTGTACCAGTGTTTTCAGAAAATTCAAGGTGTTTATTAACTAGCACTACAATCAGAGGATTTTATTTGTCTTACAAGCATGGTGCCATGGAAATGAGAATAATTGTAGTCACAATTTTACTGCAGGTAAGAGCCTTCAGAAAGGATTTTACCATACTTTTATCTTTAAATTATTTCAATGTTTATTGCCATGTCAAGTTGAGGCCTGTACTCTCTTGATCTGATACAACTTCAGTTGCATCTACAACTCAATAAATAAAACCATTACCCCTATCATCTTTACAGACAACATCGTATTTACAGGCAACATATCCAAATATTGATTTATCCTTTGAAAAATTTCCAATTTTTTGTTCATTAATATCTCAGCATTTTTCCATGACAGCTATGGAATTGCTGTGCAGCAAGCTCACATATGCTCACTGAAGTATTGCTTTGTTGCAGTTCTGTGATTCTACAGATTTCAAATAAATATTTGTAGCAGTGCCAGACACATTCCATGTTCATATTTCAAGGCTGTTTGTGGTGTTTTCATTAGGACAGCCGAATTTCTGGAGGTTATGAAAATGTCCCAACGGATGATATTCATATGAAGCAAATCGGACTGGATAATGAATGGCTGCATTTCATAAGAGAGTTCATTGCACCAGTAACGCTTAAAGTGTTTGCTGGCTATTATACCAAGGTATGGGTTTAACAGTTTTGCAGATAATTACTCCATGACATGACTAAATCTAAGTATTTTACTGGATATACCCTATTTGCCCTTATTTGGGGAGTTTATACATGCCATTGCAATAGTTAAAGGTGAATGTTGCTGATTTTTTAACTAATCTTGAAAAAATCCCAAGAATCCTGTATGTGACTTGGTAGCTCACCAGTTGAAGTCTAACTGTATATATTGTTTCAGGGGTATGCTTTACTGAATTTTGTTGTGAAATACAGCCCTGACAGACAACGGTCGCTCAGACCTCATCATGACTCCTCTACATTCACAATCAACATTGCTCTCAACAAAGTAGGAGAGGACTTTCAAGTAAGTTGACATCTTACTGACTTAAAAATTGTTATGCTTTGAGCATCTAATATTATTTCCAAACTGAAGCCCAAATGTGTATTCTTAGAGACATCACAAATTGGGCTATATAATGATGTAGTGGTTTTTTGACAAGTACTAGATTTGCTCAGATGCAGGGTTCAGGACTGTTTATGTGGTCAGGCTGAACTATCAATCTGGTTTCAGATGGTGGGAGAGAAAGGGCTTGAAAAAAGACTTTGAAGGTGTTAGCCATTTCATTTTTATCATATCTGAAATGCTTTATTCTTGTTCAGGTTTAAATAGGGCCAAGTTGACTCAAATGGCTTCTTTTCTGTAGAATTTTTAATGATTCTCTTTTAGATCAGCCACAGAATGAATTTTTCAACTTTTTTACCTGTTTGGTTTTTTCTGAGCTAAATTATTTTCTATACTGATATTGACTCAAATAAAACAGTCCAGAGTGTGGAGCTAGGCAGGGCAGTGGCAGTATTATCCAACTTCACTAGTAGAGAAGCTTAACCTGTTGTGTTTATAAGCCTGTGTCATTCCCAGTTCCTGTTTCTAGAGTAATAAGTTCTTGACGCACTTATTACTCTAGAAAGTACAGCTTTAATTTGAAAGCAACAGTCAGATTAATTCATTTTTGTTTAAAAGCTATCTTGGATAGAGGTTCAGTCCTGAAACAAGGCCTGTGCACATGATTTGCTTCTCTGTGGTATAATCCACAGTAAAGTTAGTGAAAATGTTTGTCAGAGTTGCTGCTTAAATGGGTTGTTATCCAGTAAATGCTAAAGCAAAGCCAGGGGAAATCTTTGATTGCAAATCCAGGTCTGTTATGTAATGCTCTAAGGATGGTGTCATTTAAACAATGTTGTTAAGAGGTACTAAAAGAAAAAAATTAAGTGTATTAATTATAGCAAAATATTTGAAGTCATGGATATATAAAAAAAAAACTTAGTCTATTAAAGCATAAACTAAATGTGTGTGGGGTTATTTTGTTTGTGTTTTTACTACAGGGAGGTGGATGTAAATTTCTTAGGTATAACTGCTCCATTGAGTCTCCCAGGAAAGGATGGAGTTTCATGCACCCAGGAAGACTTACGCATTTACATGAAGGACTTCCTATCTTGAATGGCACAAGATACATTGCAGTATCATTTATTGATCCTTAATTTTTTTTCCCTCTTCAACATCAGTGTTCTTTACACAAACATTTATTTATAGATTTCTTCTGGAAGATGGTGATAAAAGAAACTTTAAGTTACTGTTCCTACACAACAAAGGTACTTTGGGCTAAAAGAATGAAAGCCAGACAATGTTCTACTATTGTTGAAGATTTCTTGATATCTGCTCTGAGCCTTCAGTCACAAAATAAACATGTCCTGCTTGTTTTTCCATTCTGCTGTCCTAAAGAGTAGGTAAGGAGGGAAAATGAAAAAGCATAGTGAATCAATTTCTTTGTTGGAAAAAAAAACAACCTACAACTCTACATACAATATCATCGGAAAAAATTATTGTGGTCCTCATTATTCAGTGAAGTGACACGGCTAAAGTTTGTGTGGTCTGTATATTTGGTACCAACCCATGAAAAATCTCAACATAAAAGCAGAATGAAATGCATTTTGTTTACAGTTCTTTCCAATAAGCAATAATTGCATTGCTGGTATATACTGAAGGGAAAACATCTCTGTAGCCTGTTTTCTTAATTTTAAATATTGAAATGTAAACGTTTAGAAGAGAAAATAAATTAATTGCAGAGATGAAACAAGGATTAAATCATTTATCTGAGCAAAAATGTTTATCATTTGTTTTGAGAACTCCTCCTGTTCTTCAGCAAGTGACCTTCATTTAAAGTGAGTTATTTTTCTAAGTGTGTAATTGCATCCAATTGATACTGGAAATTTGATGTTTATTTTCAGAACGCTGGTAAATTGTAATAGTGTTTTATAGAGACAATTTTCTACTCTTAAAATTACTTGAATTTTGTATCAGGAAAAGGGACTGGTGGCAGTTTCTCTTTTAAAGCTAAGGGTCTTAACTTGACATTTGTTTTAAAGAAATTGGTTTAAAATATTCCTACTGTATCTACTGTTTGTAATTTAAAGAAACTTGAAGCTAACTATCTCAAAGTCTACCGTGCCAAAATGCACGACATGTTGGAAAAACTTGTGAAAAATAAAGGGTAATTTTAAATTAATGTAACAGCTGTTCCTTGACTGTATTAGGTAGTTTCTATGCATTTGACATAATTTTTACAGAAGCTAGATTTACTGACAAATATGTTCCAATGACCTGTTGATACATTTAGATGGGAGGTTTCTCTAAGTGTCAGATTTTGTTTTATTTACTACTGAAATTATTTCTTATGTCTGTTGGTACCTGTGTACCAAGCCCTGCATTGCACCTTCAGAATAATCCCAGCAGAAGTGATGGTTCTTGGTTTTGTTTTTATATGGAGGTTATTTGATGATCTAAACAGTACATCACTTTTTACCTGTGAATCTCTGCAGAAGCTTTATATCATATTTTCTAAACAGAAACTTTATTTATAGTTGATGGGACTGGGAGAGGGTTTCAAAGATTTTTCTTTTACTGAAAATAAGCAGGTCTGCTTATTTCCCTGCTCTGCACTTTGCTTAGTTATTCTGAAGCAAATACATCAAAGTGAGGTAACCTCAAGGTATGAAAATGGGCTGTCTTAAAAAGGAATGGCTTTTGATGAGAAATTATTTGCTTTCTTTTAACTTCTCTTCACACTGTCAACTTTTCTCCTTTTCAGGCTAATATTTGGAAATGTCTGTGTGTGTGTGTCTCTGTCTGTGTGTGTGTGTCTCTGTCTGTGTGTGTGTGTCTCTGTCTGTGTGTGTGTGTCTCTGTCTGTGTGTGTGTGTCTCTGTCTGTGTGTGTGTGTCTCTGTCTGTGTGTGTGTGTCTCTGTCTGTGTGTGTGTGTCTCTGTCTGTGTGTGTGTGTCTCTTTTGCCTGTGCTTAGACAAGCCTTACAGATAAGAAAATCTTCAGGCATTCAGAATGAAAACAGCCTTTGTTAATCATCTTTTTCTCAGAATTTGCCTGTGGTCTCTTAGGCTGACTTAAAACAGAATAATATTTTTACCATGGGATCAGTTACAGACAGTTTATTGTTATGAGGAACTTCCTTGGAAAAAAATTCATAAAAGTACAATCCTGTAACATGGGGGGAGTTCTTTTGCTGGTTTTTTTTCTTTTAATCTTCCCACAACTTCTGCTTTAATTATGTATTTTGTATTCTCAGTCACATTTCATTTTCTTAATCTATATTTTTCACTAAAAAAACCCGACAGCTTTATTTTCTGTTAAATTTTTGTTTGCAACTATTAATTCACTCTCATGTAGTGACACATAATGCTATGTTCACTGTGCTGCATCTTTTGTTGGAAGGGAAAATGTGTTTACCATGCTCAATTACTATGATTCTAACTTGTTTTTTTCTTTTAATGAAGTATTTGCAAAAGCTGACAGCTGCCTTTCAGGTGGAGAGCAACAGGTACGGAAGTGTTCTCATTAACTTCTTAAAAACAGGCCTATGCCAAGAAAAGAGGTTTGTTCTGAACAGTTCACCTGAATTAGTTTAGAAAGCTTTGCCATACTGCTGAGTACATGAGCTCACACAGGCTAAACAGAGTTGTCACTATTAGAAAATTCTTTTTAAGTTTCATTACTTTTAAAAGCACTTAGACTATAGTGTCTCCTTAACAAAGTTTGTTTCAAGGCATAGAAGATGTATGCATTAGGAGAAAAGCGGCAACCCTAATTCCATCAGTATGTGAGAAACCTCGAGAGTACAGGGATATAAGGGTGCTTGGAAACAGATGAGGCATTTGTAAAATATTTTGTTTGTTCTGCTGTCATCTAGCTTTACTTTTCCCTGTTAAGTACTTGAAGAGACTGTGGGGTGGGTAAGAGCAATATATAGGCAACAGATTTCTAAAGTCTCCTTTTGGCAACAGATTTCTAAAGTCTCCTTTTGGCAACAGATTTCTAAAGTCTCCTTTTGGCAACAGATTTCTAAAGTCTCCTTTTGGCAACAGATTTCTAAAGTCTCCTTTTGGCAACAGATTTCTAAAGTCTCCTTTTGGCAACAGATTTCTAAAGTCTCCTTTTAGTAAAAAATAGAGGATAGCTTGGTTTTCTTTTATATTTGTGAACTATTCCAACTCTTCTCCTAAAAAATGTTCAGGGCATTTATTAGTATTTTACACATTTAATCTTTAACATTGCTGTTAAGTATTTGTCACTTCATTTTTTTTATTCCCAAAGGATTACTGTTTCACTCTTACTGTGAGTGGGTAGGAGTAAAGACTAGTACAAACCGCAAAAGAAGAGAGGGTTTTTTTACTGAGGCAATAATAATGAAATCTATTTGATTGCACCTATTTCTTTTTAATGGCTTTTCCCCCATACCTGCTGTATTCATGGAATAAATGTTAATTCAATGCAGAGCTGCCATGGCAGTATCTCTTTCGCAGCATGCATGAAGTAGGGAGATCAGGATATTAGAGACAGAAAAGTCTAGAAAGGACCTCTGTAATTCTTTCCTCCCGTGTGCATGGAGCTAGTTTTGGTTTTGTTGTTCTGCTTGAAAGAACTGGTTCAGATTTTTCTTTCAGCTACTGCAATGAGCTTTTTGAAGAACTTACTTAATTTGATTTATTTCTGACATGGCCTCAGTGGATTCAGTTCTGGAATGAGTAAGTATTTTTTTGAATCTTTGCTTCCCTGAATCCTCACTTTCTTGCATGGCAGAGTAGGTTGCTCTGCTATTTTTGTGAGTGAAAGGGAACACAATACCTGTCTCAGCAGTCCTCTGTGACTGAGGTGTCAGATAAATGACTTGACTGTTTTTAGCTATGGGATGTTTTTGGTTCCATAGCGAGTATGAATTGGAGGGCACAGCTTTTATAAAATACTTCTGTAGAACTGATATTGGTGGTTCCTAGAGATGGGATTTGCACTGAGTTAACTGTAGAGTTGCAAGAATAAGAAATAAATTTATGACTGCCAGAATTTTGTTGTACCTCGATGGTAGAAGTGTCACTTCAAATGGCTTTTCAACACTGTTTCCCAAACACTTACTTCATCTCAATATAAGAAATTATTTTGAATCTAATGGTAAGAGAAGTAATTTTCTCTCTGTTCTTTCTATAATTATCTTCCCATTTCATATATGGGTGAGATCTGAAAAAATGCATCCCACTTACACGGTGGTAGCTGTCTTACTGTATTTCAGGGCTGGGGGAAGGTGAGATGGAGGACGTATGGGTTGAGTTCGGAATTCACCACATGCAATTGCGTCCCTCTGCAAATGTTAGCACAGACCTGTGTGCAGTGTTCCTGTGGCTCCTCAATCCTAAACTATCAGGAGGAGATCTGAGAAGCAGTTGATATCTTGGCATGATGCTCTAAGACTGTTAAATGCAGGATCATCTTTTTCTCTTGGTAACTCATTGCTTCTGGAAAGTTAGTTTTCTGGATTGAGCTTCACTTCAGAAAAGCTGTTTTGACTGTGTGAAAGCAATGGCCCTCACGATTATTTTGCATAAGGATCAAATGTAAGATCAGCTCTCTGATAAAAACATATTGGTCGTAAGTTATTTAATAGAGCATGGCAACAGTTCAATTGTAGGATTTCAGTCAGCACGATTGCAGGCCTTATTGGCATCACTGCAGCTGCAGAAGGAGCAAAGCTGAGAGCCTGTCAGCAAGGAGAGTATTTGCTGTCTCGCAGGCAGTGTTTGGGGCGATGCCCTGCACTCAGGTAGTGGAGAAAACTCTTTTCTTGAAAAAACTCACTTGTGTTTTGGGTCCTGAATATTGATCCCTTTGCGCTTGCCTGCTCCACTTACTATTGGTTTATGGTTGTTGAATGTCTCAGAGTGTCTGAGGTTGGCAAGGGAGATGTATAGTCATATAGGAACAAATTCAGTCAGGAGCTAGTGTTCTGGCATCTTCTATTTCCAAGAAATTTGCTTAGTTGTGAAAGGAGTTACTCAACTACTAATGACTTTTTTCTGTACGCTGTTGAGGTTGAGGAGCAGAAAGAGGAGGAAGGGAGCAGGATGAATTTTGTATAAGCTACTTCCTTACTACAATGTCTGTAGTTTAGACAGGGAGTGAGAGCGTTGCATTTTCACATTTTCAGCTGGAGTGTAAGTACTGTGAGCCTGTGAGATGGTTTACTATACTTAATACCTTAAGACATGGAGAACTACCCTTCAGAGTGGACTCAACTAACTCAGGCTTTAAGCTTTCTCAGGCATGGGCTACTGATCCCTCACAGTGTACAGTCATCCACTGGCAGTGTGGCAGTGTGTGAAGAGATTTGCAACTTTGCTGTTTTCCACCTTTTTTTTTTTTTTATGTGTAGTAGTGTTCAGATTTACCTTAAAGCATATTCCTTCAAGCTTAAAAAGTAAATTATATTCTCCATGTCACATAGCAGCAGAACTAGGAGAATAACTGCTCAGGTCTTGGTTCCTGAAAGTAAATTGCTGACTGATAACAGTTACTGTTCTGTAAGGGGCAGGTGTGTTCTGCTGGTGGTGTTAATATTTGAATAATGGGTCTTTCCTCATCCTATTGTGGCAGCAGTTAGGAATTGGTGAGGGTACCCAAGAGAGCAAGCTGCATCCTGCTCCAGCCCCACAGTAAACCCATTGATTACAGAAAAATTTAGGGTTTCCTGCTATTGTTTGATCCAACTTAGTTGTCCCAGGATGTGTATAAGGAGCTTAGAGAAAACGGACTGTGCTTTGTAAAGATGAACTCCTCTGTTTTAGCTCCTAACTTGTAGCAAGTGCCTGAGCTTATGAGAGATGAAGATTTGGGGGGTTAACTTGCTTTGTCCTCAAATTTCTAACTTATGCATGGTGATATTTAAGGCATTTCTTTAAGAAGTGCCTTCTAAAGAAAGGTACTCCAGCATGAAGTGAACACAACCCATGAGAACTTGAGGCAAAAGTTTACAAAAAGCTAGTTCTTATCTTTGGCACTACTGGGAGAATGTAAGACGTGGGCTGGTGCACAGAGCACCAATGAACTTCTGGCCCAGCCAAATTCAGACTCGTCATCTCTAAATCACTTTTGCACTGTGACTCACTGGGGAACTATTTCAAGCATTTGGTCATTCTTTAAAACACCTACCATGTAAAGTACAAGTCCTAGTGTATAAAATAGTGTTTTGCCTTAAAATTTCTAGATCCAACTGCCTCAGATTTTTCTTTGTGCCATCATGAATTGTAAAGTGGTGATTTTGGTAGCATTACTTGACAAAAGAGGAAATTATTAGTTCTTGTACTTCAATCACATACATTAATACACATGAGAGAATTTTGGCCACATGAGCTATGAACTTTTGCTTCTCTTAGACTCTTTGCCTGTGCCCCCATTGCTCAAGCATACATGTGCACGTCTCGTTCCATCCAAACCATGCCCCCTTCGTGTCTCATGTGTTTGCCAGATGTCATTTTTCCTGCAGGAACAGAAAAGAAAGCATGAGTAGCCAATGGCTCTTGCATAAATGTAGGCAGGAGCAAGAGAGGCAGAGACAAGGGATCTTTATTATAAAGAGTTCTTGAAGTGCAAATTTTTGAGCTGTTTCTTCTGTGGTAATGAAAGATACCTTATAATCAGAACTAGAGAGCTATTATATATCAGGGGTATAACTGAGTTATGCTCCGTAAAACAGCACAGATGACATTTCCTGATTTTTTTTCTTGAAGTTTATACAGCCAGTGGGATGAGATGGATACAGAGGGCTCTAGGCAACAGCAGTTTCTTGGATCCCACAGGCAAGTCCTTCATTCTGACCTGTGGCATCCCTGGTGGCTGTTGGAGCAGGTGACCACTGCCATGTTTCACTGTTATGATGTGTATTTCATGAGGGGTTTCAATCTTCATCTCATTATCCATCAGTGTGTGTGTGTATGAGCACAAATTCATGCTTTATTTTTTTCCCATACCTTGGCTGTATCTTGGCCTTGTTCTGCAAATAGGAGTTTTTTCTTTGTACATCTCAGACTTGGAAAAAATAATTCCCTTATTCTCAAAATTAGGGCATACAGAACAGTACACAGAAAGGGGTTGCTTTTTCTCTAGTTATCCTGACATAAAGAGAATATGAACTTTGCATGAATTAATTGATCCACATTAGTTATTTAAATAGCAAAAATAGGAAGAAAGATATATTTCAGCTTGAACACAGACATACAGGAAATGCTGTATATTTTTCATCATTAGGTAGACATAATCTACCTGAAATTATACAGACAGGAAAGGCTGAATGGACATCCCATATGTTTCCAAAATAGCTGTGCAGGTGTTCTTGAAATGTTATTTAAGCAAATAAATGGATCTGTTCTTGGCAAGTTGATCCCATTTTTATTTACTTTTAGTCTGAAGGGAACAAAAGCACGTTATAAAGCTGTAGCAGCCTTCAAATGAAGCTTGGAAAAAAATAAAAATAAATTGAGATTATATTGCAGAGAAGAAAACTCTGCAGCCATTAAGACAACAAAAATATTCCTTCCATGGAGTATTTTATGATCAGAACCCTGAGACATTGCTTGAGGAATGTCATCAAAATATAACAGCCCGAAGACCTATTCTTTTTTTTGTACAATTTTATCTCTCTTAAAAAAGAGCTGCTAGTTGCAGAATTTATTCCTGAAGGGTCTTTTTTCATTTAAGACCAAAAATGAGAGATGTCATTGAAACATACGTATTCAAAAATAAAGCCAAGCTTCCGACCTCGTCAATGTTCCTTAGCTGAGAGGCCCCCACATGCAGTACTGCAGTGTCATGGTTGGTATCAAAATTCTAGGGCAAGTAAATTCTGCAAAGTTCATGGGCAGAAAAGTAGACAAGTATAGGGACAGGTGTGGTTTTGACAGATTTCATGCAGAAACAGACACTGCATTTATTTGTGAGTGTAGGTCGCTGATGTAAGTATTAATGTCAGCTATGGCTTCAAAGTGTCCTTTGCAGGTACTTAAGAGCTGATAACAACTTTCCAAAATACTTGTATCTAAAGTTCTAATTCATCTATTTCCTGCAAAGCCAGCCACGCAATTTGGTAAGTGAGACTGCTGAGGCCAAGGGTTAAGAGGTCATATGTCCACCATTCTGTTCCCTTGGTTTTCCTGGACAAGCTTTTGATTTAGGATAAATAAGACAATTGTTGAATGAAAAGACGCTCATCTCAAAGGGTGCTGAAATCTCACCTGACTCATACACTTTGAAATTAAATACACTCTTTCCTTGAGTAGAAGGGCAACTGAAGCTTTTCATGTCTTGGTAATTAAGAAAACCTGACAGAGTTCCTTCTGATATTTTTCTTGAGAACCTGTAGGAGCAGGCTGGCAATTTTAGTGGCATCAGGGCTTGATGGACAATCAGAGGCACTGAGATGGAGCAATGCCTCTGGATGAGGGAAGGCTCATTGCATATTCTGTGTTTTTAATGTGGCACAGATCAGGGATGTTCTACTATGACATTTTTGGTTGGTTGGTTGGGATTTTTGGTGGTTCTTTTTTTTTTTCCTCTCAATTGGGCAATAAAGGAAGCTAATGCAGTTCTTGAGCAATGTAAATCACTAGAACTATAGAAATGCATTAACACATGAGAAGTGAACACTTCTTTATTTCAGAGAAATAGATGAAATATATAATCTGAGTGTTCAAATATAAAGAAATTCCCACTGACAAAGTTTAACAGATCTGCAGTAGGCAAATCTTATTCTTTTTGTTGGAAATACCCTTACAGAGTTATTTGATTTCTTCAGATAATGGAGTAAAATATGCACAAAGTAAAACTTTAGCTCTTTGCTGACACAAAAGGAATTGGTCTCATAAGGCTGAATAATATTTCCTTGCTTCTCAAAGAAATTTTAGAGGATGCCCTTACACATGTAAGTAACTCATACATAAATTCTGGTTCTGTATAGTTATTTTATAAATATTCCCATCTGCTGCTTCTCTTTTGGTTTTGATGTGTTTATCTTCAAGCTGAAGATTTTATGTGCAGCGTGCTGTATGGTAGTGCTGCTCCTCTACTTCAAAGATAAGCCAAGGAAGCTCTCTTGGACTGAACATCTTTCACATGATAAAAACTTGCAGCAAACTTTACTCGATTTTTATATTTTCTCTTTTAAATGTCTAAGAAGTGATGAGTGTTTGTTGCTAATGATAAAAATGTTTTCCTTTCACTACTGAAGCTTGCAGTTCTAAAAAAACCACCACAAAACTACTGAAGAAAATTGGATTGGAATTCAGTTTTGTTTTTTACAAGAAAAGAAATAAAAGTTTACGGTCTTTTTTTTTTTTTTTGTAATGGAACCACACAATTGTATGTGAAATAATACTATAAATCTAAATGCATAGGGAATGAGTTTAGAAAAATTGAGTAAGCTAGTGACAACGTTGCATATCATGGGGTACCATTCATGTAAAAATAAATTACTTTAATTGTAGTGACTTATTTCAGTCTGCTCACTTGCAAGGCTTTAACGGACAGTGAAATATATTGATCGTGTCAGAAGTTAACAGATCCTTTGTCTTTTATTTTCTGCTGTAAGGAACTGAATTCCCAGTGGGATCTCTGCTGTCATTTGTCACATTTGGCCTGCTGAAACAATGAGAATTATTTATAAGGCAACTACTCAGAACTCCTAGGTTCTCCCATCCCAACTTAAGTTTACTCTGTTTCCTTGCCATCAGGTTTTAGACAAATTTGATTCACTATTTTTTGACTTTGCTGTGCTGCCTTTTGTGCATGTTGCTCGGTGCAATGTCTTATGGTACAAGCAAAGTACTGAGACATGGCATTTCTCCATCCATTGTGCCAACTTCTTTCTTGAATCCAGTATTTTCCTAAATGCCTGTGGTCCACTGGTAAAGCAATTATAGAGGTGCCTGCAGTCCTTCCTTACCACTTTATGAAGTATTTCACTACTTCTCTTCGATTCCTGGAATTTGGTTGTAGATACAGAGCTTCTTTCTGCATTCCCACCTGGCTTTGGTTCTGCATGTTGGTAGCCCTCTGTATAAAGTGAACCTCAGTAAAGAGAATATTTTTTTCACCTACCTTTCCAGCTGCCTAAGTTTCAAATTATGAATGTTTTTCTTTGTAGAAGAGTGGTGTGGGAAGGGAGAAAACACTCCAACAACACAGCCAGTACTGTTGGCAATAAAAATGCTACTTAAATGTGAAGCATGTTTTCTTCATGGTATGCTTCTCTGGGCTCCAGTTCCTCTCTGTCTCCATCCATCCTTCAGTTCAGAAATAAATATATTCAAACCAAATGGCAAAGAAAAACTTTATTTTTCCTTTCCAGATCAACAATAGGTTAAGGACTGTGTAAAAACTTTCACAGATAGTGGACAATGCACAATGTCAATTTTTTATTTACCATTGAGGAAATTAATTGAAGGTGTGTTGTAACTCTTAGAACTGAACTGCTGCCCTTTGCAATTTGGAGTGCATTATGTTTTGGTTAAATGATAATACATGAAGCTCAAAGAAGGCCCTCAATATTTAGTGGTGCTTTCTGAGCTCATTCTCTTGAGAAGCTGAGGCAGAAGGCTGTTAAAATTCTCAAATTCACTAAACTTAAACCAAGAATAATAACAGCATGAAAAAATGCTTATAATTTAGGAGTGAGTTTTGGATAGTCCTACAATAGCCTTCTGTCTACTAAGCTTCTGGTGATTTATCCTGCTAACTTGGATATGTATTGCTTAAATATACCACAAGAACATGATTTAATTAATTTGGTTGTTACTTAAAGCTGCTCACAAGAATGATCTTTAAAATTCTGATAAATAAAGACTAAATAACAGTAATTTTAACACAACTTAAATAGCACTATGTATGAAAAATAGTGAGATCTGTTTTGGGGTCATGCCTGCAAATTACTGAATTTCTGCACATCTGACTTAAGATTCTTCTTGAAAATGACCTTTCTCCATTTCGTGATCTGTACATTCTATAAACTCTGTTCTGTAATTTACTGGAGAGGTCAAAGTATTTAACCTAGTTAATAAAAAGTATGAGCAAACAGACAGTGGAAAGAAAAAATGCTTTGCTTTAAGTATTTACTTTTTCCCCGGTGAGTAGAAGTTGAAGATAAAATAGTGCCTTTATACTGTGTCTGCCATCCTGCAGACAAAATTGAATTTTACAGATGGTTGTTAAAAACAGGATGGGGTCTGGATAATAGAAATTAGGACAGAAATCATAACTGCAAAAAGACTTCAACAGAATACTCAAGGTACAGTTACAGAATTCGAATCTAGCAGTATCATCATATTTGCACAGTGTGTATTTGGACATGTATAGCTAAAGAAAGAAAGAGTAGTACTTGCATACCCAGATTTTTAGGTAGTGGTTGTAATTTATAACCTGAGAGAGGATGAAATAGTGTCTGGTAATTCAGCAATACTTGTATAGCCTTTCATCTAAATGCGTCAAAGTATTTTGTAAGTAGATGGGAAAACTGGCTCAGAAGAACTGATTTGTTCATACCATTTGGCAGCAAATCTGGGAAGAGACTGCAGAGTCTCAGTTTTCAGTCTTGGCTTTGACCTCCACCTGAGTGACTCAGTTGCCAGGCGAGCGTCCGCTATTCATCCGACCCTTCCTGGCAGCGCTGCTGAGTCTGGGGGCAGGAGCGGCTGTGGAGGGCCGTTCTTCACATACCAGACAGAGCTCTCTGCCAGCTTGATGTGCAGAGCAAGAAAGTAAGACAAAACTTTCCCAACAAGCTGATGTCTAGTGCAGGATCTCTTCCCTTGTCCTGTTCTGTTACTTTCTAAAAATGTCTTCTGGTATGAAACCAAAATCTCCCGGACTGCAGGAGCCAAGAGCGACGCCAGACAACAGTGCTGTGGGAGCATCTCTTCCTTCTTCTTGTCCACAGAGAGGCCTCCACCTCCCTACACTGTGCTCAATCTCTCCTGTACGGGGCACTTAAGCACTCGTTTTGCATTCTAATGAAATGCTACTGTTATGCCGTTGTTTGAAAGTTAATATATAGGGGTTGTGTTAATATGTGAGTGCCCTAGTAACTTGTTTGTTGTTTTCCTAGATATTGGTCGGATGTGCCATTCCAGTATGGTGCATGAGGTAAGTATGAGCTTGCCTGGAGAGGTGTGACCCCTTTTCCAAGCCGTTCTGCTGATTATTTGGATGTGCGAAAATAAGGGTTACCTCACAGAAGTAAAATTTCATCATATTTTTTTGAAATTATTTACTGTTCCAAATATTGAAACACTAATTTTATTTTTGGTGGTGTTCTTTGTTTGTTTTTTGTATCTTCAGTTCTTACACAACACTGTCAAATATTTCAAGTGACCACTGACATATAAGGTTTTGGTTGTACCTTTTCAAGGTTAGGTCAGAAAAACAATATAGAACTTAAAACTATATTTAAAAAATTTGCACAGAACCATTTCTTGAAGTTTCTTAACAAAAGGTATCTGGATAGAGCCATTTTTATCAGCTCTAATTTAATGGACTTGCCTACACATTTTGGTCAAGTTGGAAAAATTGAAATGGAAACTCCTTGCATACTCCAGTGTGTGTTATTAACTGGTTATGTGGTTTGTAGCCTGCAGAGGAAAAGACAAAAAGGGAAAATTATGTACATTTTATACCTTAAAACTGTAAAATGCGTATGCTATTATTTTTATGCATATTCATTGTTAACAATAATTTTATTTCCTTTACCTGCTCTGGACTGGATCTTGAGCTGCTGACTGATGGAATGTGAAATCTTTGTGCTATCTGGCATGTTCTCTGTTGGCAAAGCTCAGTTGTTGTCAGAGGAAGTAATTATCAGAAGACACAATTTTTTTAGCGAGAAAAGCCAGTTTGGGTGTTTTGGATTGGCTTTTGAATTTATGGGTGTGGCAGATTGGAGAAGAGAACTGCAGAACTGTTTTCTCAGTAGAGGTTATTAACTCCCTTTTCTATGTGAGCTAAAATGTTACAGTTTTGAAGCACGTGGAGCCTTTTCATGCTGCAGGATTTCCTTTCTAAATGTGATGAATGGGCAGAGCGTTTTGAATATAATAACTGGAAAATAAATTTCAAAACTAGCCTTAAAAAGTAATTCAGAAAAGAATACTTGTTTTGTGGTTATTTAAGGTTTTGCTTCTTCTAAATGCACTAAAAATAAAGGAGCATAACATCTTTCCTCTAGGAATGGAAAATGTAGCAAGTATCTTTAATTACCATGGGACTTCTGTGGTTGCTTGCACTGAATCAGGTTAAAGCAGACTTGCAGGGCAAGGGGTGAGGAACAACTTTCTTTACAAAGAAATGAGGTTGTTGGAAATATGAAGGTACATCAAGTCGCTCTTGTGCCACGTGTCAGCACTGTTTCACAAATATACCATGGTGCTGGTCTTCTCCAGTGTCCTGCTGGATGCCCTATAGCACTCTTCAACCACAGCTGGGCTCTCAGCTGGGTAAATCATACTGTGTTTATACTGAGAGGCCATTCTTGGCCAGGAACAAATACAGATCTGGGAGACCAGATAGTTTTGCAAGTACAAAGCAGTGCTGGAGAGATTAGTGTTTCATCACATTGGTGGAAAATTTTGAGATGCAGAGTGGCTTTAGTGTGTGCTGGGCTGCTGGGCGGTTGCTGGGAGACCTGTTTGTTTTCATTGCTCTGCTTTCCCTCGACAGCCATCCTTGCTGCAGGAACACAGGAAGAGGTGTGGATGTGAGAGATGGGACTGCTATGCCACTGCCAGGGGATCTGCTTCCTCTATCACCCATTCACTGGGCTCGGGTGACATGGCTGGGAAGAAACAACAGAAATGTCCTGTTGCCATTTTTAGTCCTCACTGACATTTATAGCATCAGGCACAGAAGATGTTCCTCAGCTCTGAGTGAATGAAGCCACTAAATCATGAGCTGTATCGCTGCTAATAAAGCAGCTGCTTACTCATTGGATCTTGCCTTCTGACAAATTCTTCACATCTTTGGTCAGGTTTCATTTCTGAGAGGTATGGAAAGTATATATCCATCAAGGAAGGTGCTATTAAGGACAAATAAATGTGGGTAGTATATTTTATTTGAATTGTCATTTAGATGAAAGCACTTTCAGAAATGACTTTTTAACTGGAAGATTGTTTCAGAGCTGAAGTGGTTCAGAGGAAGAATAAAGCCTGTGAAACTCACTTCAAGCAGGGCTGAAAAGAGGCAGTAATTTGTCTCTTGCTCCATTATATAATTTGACAGTAGGTTAAAAGTGCTTTCAGCTGCAGAACCATGTCTTCTAAAAGCAGCCAACAGATTTTTCCGTGTCCTGAGGCTCTTATTTGCAGCCCATGAGGAGGAAGCTGAGCTCAAAGGTGTGTGCCAAAGCTCATTCCTGGGGACAGAGACCATGAGTCCTGTCTGCTGCCAGGCTGTGGGCTCTCCAGACTTTGGCAGGACCTCAGCCTCATGGAGGGAGGTGTTGCAGTTGGGAAATAGAAACCGGGACATGGGTGCTCTTGGCAACACGCATCTCTCTCCTTATAAGACAGTAAAACCTGGGGTTTACTGTCCCTCACTTTCACCTTCCCAGGACAGAGTAAATATTTGTCCTGAATCTCTGTCCATCTCTTAACATTTGGAAGTCTGCCCTGAAGGTGTGTATGTGTAAGAACTGGACAGGGAATAAGGAAGAATGTTCCCATTAAAGAGATAGCAGAAGACAGAAAAGTAGCTGCCTTTTTTATTATTATTATTATTCCGCTCCCCCAGAAACAAGATCCAGCAAAATTACCTTTTCAGGAAATGCAAAGATTTGCTTAAAAATTTCTTTCTGCTTCAACATATTTTCTTTGCCAGCTGGTCTCTGGAATTCATTTAAATTCATTGAGTCAGCAGCCACTGTAGTCTAAGCATTACTATAAAAATTTCCAGGGACTTTAATTTGACTCCTTGTGTTATCCCGATACTTAAGCAATGGATCAATTGTGGCAAGAAAGATTTCAGAAATTTAACTTTGTTTGCCAACACATAGCAATTTCTGATTTACACTTGGTGATTGTTAAGGGAAAATGGTGGCTCTTACAGGCTTTATTGGACAGATGTATATGAATGCAGATTATGCTATTTATTGAGTAGATCTCAACTGACTGCTAAAAAGCTAGTCTGGCACTGCTTTTCTAGCAATTTCTACTTTCCTTATTCCCTTGCCACGTATGTACTTTCTCTCATAGTCTTTTATTCTACACAGATGCTTTGTTGATGATCTTTGCACACAGGCAGGGAAAAGCCCCTTGACATAAATATTTTCTTCTTTTTTTCACCCCTCTTTGGCACTGAAGCATTTGGCCACATCTCCATGTTCTCTTCCTACCAATATTGCTTCCAGATGTTTTCGTGGTCCTTTTTGCTTGTTTGCATTTGGATTGTCGCTTATCATTAGCACTCTGTTTTCAAGAGGGAAGCCTTTGACTTGGTAGCAAGCAGACATGAACCCAAGACACAATTGTCTGACCTCAGCTTCCTCAAATTATGTTTGGATTTAAGATGTTAGTTTGGCCCATAGCAACAGTAAACCCAACCACAAAGTGCATTTCTGAATTCAGAGATGGATTTTACCAATGAGTCAAGACTACCCAACTTATTGCTTCATGTTGACTACGTGCAGAGTCAAATTATATTGCTAAGGATTTAACTTTTTTGTTTGTTTGTTTGAAACAATGCTATGGACAACTTGCATCCCTGGAGGAATTAAGTAAACTGAAAGTCCATGCTTGATGTGATTTTGCTCTTTGAGGGCCATAAATATCATGACAGGACAGAGGATGGTCTCACTTTATAGAATGGAAATGAGACCATCTCTCCCCAGGATCTTCACTGACCAGCTCCAGTAAGAGGAACTGGAGCTCAGTTTCTCCTTGCAGCTGCCTCAAACACCTTTTCCTTCCCATAGCTCTGTGTAGTTTCTGTAGGAGTCTTGAGG
This sequence comes from Pithys albifrons albifrons, assembly GCF_047495875.1. Classification (NCBI taxonomy): domain Eukaryota; kingdom Metazoa; phylum Chordata; class Aves; order Passeriformes; family Thamnophilidae; genus Pithys; species Pithys albifrons. The sequence goes on along the minus strand of NC_092468.1, from coordinate 12,669,049 downwards.
GAGTCAGCCTTGCTGGAGTCACAGATGTGACAGTGCTAGGGGCTTTGTAAAAAGCATTATTCATTACCAATGTAAATACCAAAACAAGCCCTTTCCTCCTGTGTTCCTCACAGCTCTCAAGCACAATAAGATTATCTTTCTCACATAGCCTGGGTAGTCCTATCTTGTCTCCTGGCTGTTGCTTCTGGCATGAAGAAATCAAATATTATTTTCCCAGTTTTTAAGTGGTGTCTGTTTTTTGTAAGTCACTGGGTTTGGAGCATTTCCTACTTCCTACTGGTGGTGAATTTGCCTCTTTATCCCATCCTTAGGAAGTGGAAAAGTAGCTAGAGACCGAGCTTAACCGCATGCTATCCCCAATCAATCGAGCCACAGTTCAGAATACAGATGGGCCCCAAATTCAGTCTGGTATAGAAATGGGGACCTGCAGGCCCCGGCTGGCAAAAACATGGGCAGGTTCACACAAGGGACACTTAATTGTGTTATAACAAGGTTGTTGAAGACAAATTCACCCCAGCCGAGGCAAGGAAGAGGCCTTCCTCAAGTTTCAAGCAAAAATGGTTTATGCTTGGGGATCCCCCAGATTGAAGCCCCACAATGTCAGGCAAATGATTTTAAAAAATTCAATCTGCCATTAAAAGCTGCTTAAAAAATTCAAGAGCACTTTTTCCTTTTTATTCTGTTCCAGCTAACTTCATGCATCACCATTCCTTCCTCAGCTGGAAGAAAGCATAAATAACATCTTGTTAGCTGTGGTTGATTTGGCAAGATGCAGATATTTGTTCCTATGGAATAATTTCCTATGCAGCAGACTTGTTCCAAAAGTTGTCCAGAAGTGATTTTATCTGAAGAACAATGTTGCATTTACATGATTCACAGGGATTCAGCTCATCTGTGCTTACTCCATGTCAGCTGGAGAGAGCAAACCATGCCCAGATTTCTCTTGATAGGGTGAAGTTGTGAAGAAGCACAAGAACTCTCCCGGTTTTTTTGGCCCACAGGAGGGCAACATCGAGCTGCAGCTGAAACATGACCTGCCAGAGCAGGTGAACAATTTACTAAATTAGGAATCAGTGAATTGAAAAGAAATAGCTAATTTAGAGGTATTATAAACTGGCTATTCAGTGCTATGTCACTCTGCGTCGGCTTTGGGTTTGGTTGTATTTGTGGTTAATCTGTAATTGTTCTAAATTTCTTTTGTCGTCTGTGGCCAACAAGAATGTGTTGTCAACAATAAAACAAAGTTGTTTATTAGATGGTAGCTCTGTGTTTTCTCTTTCTAATCTGTATTGCATAGTAAAGTTTGTGTTGAGGAAAACAGACTATTAGGGTTATGATTTTGAATTTTGGCATTATCTGAGTACCTGTCTGTTAAGGACTATGTTACATGGATTGCAGACTGGGAATTGCGTAATACTGGTGGTATGAAGTTCAGCTGGGGGCGGTCCCGTGGTGTAATGGTGAGCACTCCGGACTCTGGAATACAAGGTCGTGAGTTCGAGTCTCAGTGGAGACCGTACTGGGCAGTTAAATGCCTCCCTGTCATCCGATCCCGTCAGATCTCGGATGCTCAGCAGGGTCAGTCCCGCTTAGTTACCGGGGTGCTGTAGACAGTCCTGAGGACTTCACTGTCACTGTTCAAGCTTGCTCGGCCGTGGCAGATGAACCTCAGGACAGAAACGGTGGGGGGACAGTTCTGTGCACGCTGTGCCTCACCTAAAAAATCCACTGTGCAGGCTCGAAGGACACATCCCCACATGGGGAGAGCCCTTCCCAAATCTTCGTTCGTGAAGTTTGGCCATACATACATACATACATGAAGTTCACTTATTTTGGCAACATATGAGCTGTAATGCTTAGTGCTTAGTGCAGGTGGCTTTCAGGAGTCATAGCAGTGTAGCAAAGGGAGGGGCACAAAGTTTCCTGTTTTACAGTAACCTGTAATCTCCATAAATTCTGATCACAGTCTAGAGTAGGGTGCTTTGGGAGACTAAGGACCTGCAAAATGCAGCAGATAATGCCAGATCCTAAGAGGCTGTGAAGGCAGATCAAAGGGAGCTTGGCACTCATGCTTTCTGAGTCTCTGGACACAGGATGTTTTCAGGTTGGAGTCGGTTACTGAGATAAAGCATTTCTTCCTCTATACCTGTAGTGGAATAAGCCAGAAATAGTAAGTGGGAGCAAAGGCACATCAGGGCAGGAGTAGGAGCAGGTGTTTGGTACCTTTGCCTGTGTTAATGCATAAGACAGAGCCAGAGCATGGCAGAGCAGTCCAAGAAGCAGATGCAGCACTCTACCTACCTCAAACTTTGAGCTAACCAAGTGGAATGAGAGCACCAAACATTATGCTGATACATGAAAGAACATGGAGAACATTGGAGAGGGCAAGATGAACAGGCTGTTCTGTGCACAGAACCTGTGAGTTGTGGCCTTAGTCTGGGTGAAGAAGGCAGGATTGCTCGTTATGAGCAGATGGAGATCTCTATAGTGTTATTGCTATAAGCCCTTTGTGAATGCCCTTAAGATGAAATAGGAAAAAGTAGTAAAGAATAAATGGCTGAAGACTTAGTAAGGAGATGCAATGTGTAGTGGCTTACTCTACACTCTGGTGCCCATTTACACTAGAGGATCTTGAGCCCTGGGTGATGGCTGAACTGGTAAGTGCAGGGAGAGAGGGCCTAAAACAGCTTTGACAGGATGTTATAGGGGATTGATTGGTGTGTAAAAGATACACTCTACTATTAGAGAAGAAATTGTTTGGATGTGTATCACTTCTAGTTTAGCCAGAGCCAAATACATAATTTCATATAGCCAGTAAGATAAACTCACTGTGAATTGACATTTTGAGAAACTATTAGTCTTGCAAAAACTCAATCCCAAGTAGAACAGGCTTGTGTCATTTTGCTTTTATCAGTATGTGCCCTTTTTGGGTCTTCGGGAGCCAGTCTTGCATTTGAAAACCATTCCAAATCATTATGCTTTAATGAACTAAAAAAAAAAAGTTTGGAAACAGCGTGGCCTTCAAACCTACTCTGTTGGCCTTGCAATTAGGGTGGTATGTTATAGTTTTCTGCTACCAAGTACTTGTGAGTGCTTTCTGGCTTGGTTTGATGTTTTCAATTGAAAAATATTAATGCATTTCAAAGTGAAAGATGTTTTTGCATGCATGTAGCTCTGTTTGTGTATAAACTCACTGATTTCAATTAGTTTCTTGGCCTCTGAACTCTTGGTACACATGCCAGGACTAGGCTGTGATTCACTGCTGTTGAGACCTTCTGGAGTAACTACGGATGTGGCAGAAATCCATACAGCTGTAGTGATGGCCTTATTCAGGGTATGCAGAGCCCAGGACAGTGAAGTAGATGAAAGGATTAGAAAGATGTTTCTAAATTCTGTCACTGAAAAATTTGTTCAGCACACCTCCTCTCACAGGCACACACACAAATTGTTCTCCTAAGAAGGAAGTGCTCAGGTGGCTTGTGTCCTCCAGGACACAGTGAGCCCATGTTGGCTCTGAGTTCACAGGTAGGTAAAAGACAATTTGTTTATCTAATTGTAAAAAGATGAGAAGTTCTAAGGTGTGTATAAACACCCTAATTCTCCTGAAGTGCATAATGATGTATCTCCAATAAACCTCTTGCTGTACATTTTGGCACTTGGCATGTCATGATGAATTGAATTCTAAACACCTTAACAACACTAAGGAATTAACATCTAAAGCTTTGGATCATCAGTGTAAGAGACGGACCGTACATCGTAACTTCATAGAGTCCAGAGTTCACTCCCTTCTGCAACAGTAGAAATTTCTTTAAGCAAGGGTGTCAGTTTTAGGTTGTTTAAATAATGTGTCAGAAGAGCAGGGTCCTGATTGATGAGCAGGAGGAGAAAAACTATTACTTTGTTTAATATTACAGGCTAGCAGAAACCAGAGACGGATGTTGTCATTACATTTTCTGTCTTGAAAAGATGTTAAATTAAGGGTGGTCCTAGATAGCAAGGTGCTTTTCAGAAAAAGCAAGGGAACAAAACTGAAATTGATATATTAGTCATTTTCTCTTTGTCCTCTGAAAAATGAAAATGCTGCCTGCTGGATTATGGAACTCTGCTTATGTTGTCATTTGTCATGAAAAACTGTTCTTGCTTTCTCCATCACCTTTGTTAATAATTGATACCTATTCTAAGATCTAAACACACAGTATTTGTTTAGTGGCAGAAAATAAAACTTTCAATAGAGAGCCACAGATAATAAACTAACCTTTTCTTAAGCTTTTCCTACTGAGATTTTGAACAGAAATGTCACATCTGGAGAAAATACTTATGGAAACATTTAAGAGTGAACAGGCAAGGAACTGATATATCTGGAAACAGTAACTACAAGGAGCGTGGGATGCTCCCATTTTGGGAGTTTAGATGTCTCTATTTATTTGCTTTTTCTTATTACTCCAAAATCTCTGCATTGCTACAGCAGAAAACAATTATTTTCAAAAATCAATACCATAATGAAAAGGAAAGTAAGCAACTACTATTTAATGTTTCACGTTATCTAAATTTTTTGAGGATTCATCAATTTAATTGCCTAGAGAAATTCTCTGCCCAGCAAAAATAGATGTCTGTCCTCCCAGTTATCAAACTGGAACCATCAGATCTAGTAATATGTCAATGCTGTTGGAGCAGAGCCTCAGAGCTGGTGTTTGGATCTCCCTGGGAATTCCTCTAAACAATAGGAGTGTTGACCAGAAATCAGTTCTTGACTGCAGGATCAGTTATTTGGTGCCAGTACTCCTTTATCAAATAAGGGATCCATAAGACTATAAGATGTAGCATCCTTTTTTTACTAGACATGATTAATATCACTGTGTCACAAACTCAGTGTCCTCGAAGAGCTGGTAAGGACCAAATACTTTTGATTTGAACTGACTGGATCCTCTTCCCTTAAGAATTCCATGCATAGAAGTACCTGACTTTAGAAAGCCATCCTAGATTTTTTGTTGTTTGAAAAGCTGCTCTTTCAGATAGCCTATTGAAATAAAGTTTTCTCTTTCATTTCTTCCTAAAAAGAACTTCTGCTAAATGTCAGGAGAGGTGGAAACTATGAGTTCAATCTGTGCACAAACAGCAATACCAGCACTGGCACTGAGCACTAGTAAAGACGCTCAGCTTTGTTTTGAAAGGGCCACCTCCAGGAGCAAAAGGCAAGTTCAACAACACAGCTCTCATAATATTTTCCAGAGTTTGCTGTGAATGCTGATGATTTTCATATTTTAAAGACTTATTTAATAAAGCTAGAGAAGGAAATGCCAGCAACAAATGTCAGAATAATTTATTTGCATCCAGCTCTCCTTGGATATGGTTGGCTTGCTTTTTACAAATCACAGCAACACTGGTTAAAGCAAGGTATTCTGACTATTATAACAGTGGAATTGTTTCCAGCAAACACTTCAAAAATTCCTGGAAAAGGGCAAACAATGTAGGTAGATTACTAGCAGTTCTAAATGCATATTGGAGGAGTTTATACTGAAATTCTATCAACACTTATTCAGATGAAGGCTAAAATCCTAACTCAAGGTAGTACTAAACAGCAAAAATTACTGCCTCTTAGTTTTAGTTTATTAGCAGGAATCTAGTGATCTTCCTCAAAGTACATGTTATTTCAGTGTACATACAGGAAGGAACTGCTAATCCTGGGACTTTATTAAAAGGATAAACATCCATTTCCTTAATTTTAGGAATTAATGAATACTTGCCCTGTGCATTTCATGGTACTTATACATTTACTGAGTTTTCTCTCTCTTTGCTGTCTTCTGCATAGATTTATATGACACACATTAACCAATGAATAGATTTTAGCTAGTCTCACTGCAGTAAAAGCCTTTGAGCACTGTCATCTTTTGTGAGTAATTTATGCAGCTACCTCTGTCAGCCTCTAAAAATTAACTGCATAAGCCTCATTCATTAAAAATAATTGTTAATTTCAACATATTATTTTCCAGGAGTACTAGGCTTTTTCATATATATATATATATATATATATATATATATATATATAATATTAAAATACTGAAGGTATTTTTTGGGGAACATACATTATGTAAAAAGTATTTCTCCATCGGACACCTTAAAATCAATTTCTTCTTACTCATTAAAATAAATGCATATATTGGCTGGGCTGTACTTCCTGCTGTTCAGGATCTTTGGCATCCTCTGTGTAGACCTTGTGTCTTGAAAGAGTGGTTTGACTTGTCATCGTTGACCATCACTGAATTTCCATATAACGGATTAAGCAATTTGCTTCTGATATGAAAAACTGCTCCAGGGAGCTTTACAAATGACAGATGAGGGATGCTACTAATAGCTGTGATTTCATATTTCTTCCTTTTTCAGGCTTAGATGAGGTGTGCATACATGTGTAATAACAGTGGAAACAAGAAAAGCAGAGCGCAGGAGTGCAGAAGAATTCACACTGGGGTATTCTTGGAGAATGGCCAGTTTAGCAGAGATCAATCAAAATCTTTTTGTTGTAGCTGTAGATTTAATTAACTGCAAACCCTAATAAACTGTTAGGTCATGTTTGCAGTTAAATGCAACAGTATAGATTGGAAAACAAAATAAATTATATATTAAAAAAATGTTTGGCAAACCCCAAACAGCAGCATATTTCTCCTGCCAGTTCTTTTTGTTCCTGGGAAGTACTTAATCATTTTCACTTCTAGCAAACATAGAAGGGTGGGGTTTCCTACCTTTAAACATTTCTCTGTATGTGTTACTATTCCCTTTTGTACTCTCCTGAGAAGATAAATAGCTTCTGATGCTAAAGAGAATATTGAGATAGCTTTCTGAGAGCCTGCTTGCCAAATGGCATTCAGCATTCCTGAGTCCGCTTGCAAAAAAGTTTAGTGGAGACTTTAATTTCAGTAATTAGGATAAGATCTATGTTTAAGACAGGAAATTTAAAATACTTAACTGAATCAGGAATTTCTTCCACATTCTCTGTAGGTCTTCCGACATTTTTGAAATCTTGGTTACTTAAATGTCCACATTAGTATTCAGAAAGAATGTTTGAATGTTCATGCCTTATTTGCTCAGGGTAAGTATGCATCCTCCTTTGATTAAGACTTTGCTGATCCTGGAGTAAAATCATTAAAGATTCATAAGCAACCATCGCTTTTTCTCCTCCTTGAGAATGTACTGACACATTTTATGCAATTATTTGTCTCGAGTATCTACCTGAACTTTTAACCTCCTTTACATTCTCTTATGACTACTTACATTTAGTCCAAAAATTTTCATTTCAAAGCATTTGCAAAAGCTAATACATGATTCATTTGAGTTCAGTGAAAGTAAAATTATGAAAAAGCACCCTGTCATGGAAGGGCTCATTGCTAATTAACTACATGGGTGGTTTCCTTTGACAAATAATTTCTCTCAATTCTTTAATTTCCAGGTTAAAATGCCTTTGAGTCTAGGCTCATCTTTCAGAAAGATGTTTCTAAAAGTGATAGCTGGATAATGTTGTTCTCCAAGATAAAGTCTCTTATCACATCTCCTGCTCACACATCTCAGTGCAGTGACATGAGGATAGACAGGGAGTTTAATCAACCAGAGTGGTTTTGGTTTTTAAATCTCTTTTATCTTGTTTTTTTTTAAGCGCACAAGGTTTGCACTTCTTTTAGCATTCACCTAACCCAGTACTTCCATTCTTTCTCATTATTTGCATGTGGTCTGAAGTAAATAGGAGAGGGACATTTCCAGGACTCCCAGATGTGCTTCTCAGCACTGAACCCATGTCCTACCCCAGACTATGCCACGTTGACTGGGCAACATCTTCCACTCCCAAGGCCTTCACCCAAAGAAGCAGAACCCAAACCTATCCTTGAATGCTCAGGGACCTGCCTGATCACACATACAAGCCTATCCCACCCTACAGGAGTTTCCTGGCACTCTATGGTGGAGTGAGACCCATGGGAAAGCCATTTTGTCCAGAGTTTGAAATATTTTAATGCTGATATACTGAGATAGATATTTGTATTGGTAGGTATACAGAGTAACCAGCCTTTTTCCATCCCTTATTCTAAGTGCAAAAGAGTTCATTTTAGGAATGTATATAAAATGCTCTGGAATATCCAGTCCTTTTATTAAAGCATCTTTCTTTAATGTGTTTGTAAATTTCAGATGTGTGCTTGCTACAATTAAAACTGATGATTAAACCAGCACTACTTCAAGAGTGGGGATTAATCAAAATACTTAATTATTCATTACTGGGAAAACACCTGCACAGGATTTTAGGTTGTAAACTTGTTTGCTTTTGATTCCTTGATTTAAACTTAATGTATAAAATAGGAAGGATATGTCTGCACTGCAGAAAGAAGACAATTTATACTCTGAGTAAAACTAGATTGGTTTTGTTAAAGGTGGAATATGAATCCTCCTATTTCCAAAGCTTTAGAAATATGGGTCTTTTAGTTCTTTAAGGTCTTAGAGATTCTTCCTAGCCACCTCTCTTTCTGCCACTTGCTTTAATTAAAGGGCTAATACATTACTGACATCAGAGATACCAGGAAACAAACTTTTTGTCACAAAGAAGAAACAAGAATTTTAATCAAATTAATAAAATATTCCAGGAGTGCCGGGTTTTTTAATGTCTTTTTCTATCAGAAATCAAGAATGGAATAATTTTTCATGTGTCCATACATTCAGAGCACAGGATCTGGCATTGTAGTAGTCATTCTTAATGTGGAAAATTTATATTTCTCTTTATAATTCTATAACTGTGTGTAATGTTAATTGGGAACAGTCAGTCCAGTACTGACTGTGAGAGGCAGCTTGAATTCAGGAATGACCATGGTAGATTATTCCATCCATGCCCTCTTGGGAGTTAAGGGACTAGAAGTATGGGGCAAAGAGGTCATGGCTGATGACTCCACCAGATTTATTCCTTTTGTTTTGCCATGGTTTTGTAGACACTCTGTGCCATCTACATGATAAGGCAATTCTTACTTGCAGATGTAGCAGGAACCTGAAAGGAGATTGTAGCCAGGTGGGGAGCTGTCTCTGGTTTCAGGTAACAAGTAATAGGACAAGAGGATGTACCCTTAAGTTGCATTCACTAAAAGAGGTTTAGACTGGCTATTAGGAAACAATTTTGCTGAAAAGGTTGTCAAGAGTTGGAACACACTGCCCACGGAAATGGTGGAAATCACTGTCTCTAGAAGTCTTCAAAAACTATGTAGCTGTGGTACTTATGGACATGGTTTAGTGGTGAGCCTGGCAGTGTTAGGTTAAAGATGGAACTGAATGATCTTAGTGGTATTTTCCAAACTAAATTATTCTATGATTCTAGGAGTGCTTCACTTCAAATTGTCCTTAAGCCACTCAAATGAAAAAAATATTTCATGAAGTATTTTTCTTTTTCTTTCTTTCCTTTTTTTTCTTTCCTTTTTTTTTTTTTTAATTAAAAAAAGAAAACCTTTGGAAATATTAAAGAAAACCTGAGGTTTGGGCCTAAATAACTTACAGATGTTGTCATTGTACTTACTAAACCACATCGTTATTTTTGGAGCTCATGCTAGTGTCGCAGAAGCTGCTAGACCACTTCAGTAAATCAGGTGGAGGGAAACTGGAACTACGCCCTCTCTTTCTGTCTGCTGGCCTGCAGGCATAACTACATACCTCCAATGCACTTTTTTCCTCCCCCAGTGCTTTAAAATATGCTCTTTTAGGTGCTTTGTATCAGGTATTTGTACCATCAGAAGAGACAGTAAATAGATTTCTGAAAACTCTAACACTTTTTAATATACATTTTCTCAATTCTTGCTGAGAATAAATTGACAGAAAATGCACTCAGTAAAGCACCTCACATTTCCATATTCAGAATTCAACAAAAAATTTTAAAAAGTAAAAAATATACTCAGACAATAATTATGTGGGCTAATAAAAATGAGAACTAGGTAGGGAGTTCAATCAATGGACCATTGCTTTTCTTTTTCTTTGTGTGGGTTTTTTTTCTTAATTAATCAAAACGGTCCATGTAAAAAGGTTTATATTAGCCTTTTATGATGATAGGGATGTTATCCATTGCTGAGATAAACCTGACTGCTATTCACTGAAGTAGTAATAGACTTCAGGAATACCCATGCACCATATTGGGTATATATTTATGTACTCATGCATCTTCCTGTTTAGAGACTGATAAACAATTTCAAAAGCTGTCTACTAAAGAACAAATCCTATCAGAAAAGAGGTTTTTTTGAGAGAAGCAGTGAATGTATTAAAAATAAAAAAGTCTACTAGTTTTAAAAACAGATGTGATAGGCCCCTATGAAATAATTTCCTACTGCTATCATGCTGATTAGCTGCACAGATTGTGTTACTGGTCTCTTGAACAGATGGTCTATACTTATCTTGCAAACTCCAGAGTTACTGGACAACAGAGGCATTTAATTTTGAAGTCTTTTTTAGATTAATTTTTGATGAAGATTCACATATTTTTACTACAGAGCAATATTCCTCCAAAGCTCAAATCCTTACCACTTTATTTTTGGAATGATTCACAGGTTTTACCTCCAACTTTTGCTGTGTTATGTTGGCCTGGCTCCCAGCTCCATTTTCTGTCCAGTGCCTGCTACACTCCACCCATCTGCCTGTGTGATTGAAAAGAAGGCAACATTAAGCAATTTTTGCTTACAATAACACCTTCCAGAAGACCCCAGGTACTTTCAAACCCTCTGCATTTGTTTTCCTGCGTAAGAAAACAACTCCTGTTTCAATTACTGTCTTGAGCAATTCTAGGTAAATATATAGTTGCATGAACCAACTTTATGACTGTGACCAGTCTAAGTCTGGCACAACACAGCAATCTAGTACAGAAAAACCAGCTTTTTCCCATCTGTCTTTATGTAGCACATAGTTTTGTCTGGCAGGGTGGATTGTGCATATATATGTAAGCATGTTTCAATACTTCCTGTCAGTATAAGACAGAACTGTAACTACTATCAGTGCTGCAAATTGCACTGAGCATTTCATGAACTTGGAATTTATGTTACTGTTTAGTTTTGTTTTGTTTTTCTGCCATGTGTTTTCTTAGAAAGACCTCAAGCTGACAATATATCAACTGAGATCTAAGTTAACAACTTCACTGCTTTATTTTATATTTCTAAAAATTACGTTGGAGAATTTAGTACCTGTGAAACTCTAATAGATTTAGGGCTGAATTCAATACGAGGATCTATAGCAGCACAGCTAGCACACACCATGACAGATGGATAAAGAAGCAGCAATTCCATTTGCTCAGAAGGAGTTGCATAAGTCAAACCTGAGTGCAAAAACTCTGTTTCTGGTAAACATGAAGATATAACAGGCACAGTCCCATATGGACTTCAGGGCTCATCCAAGCATTCTTCCAGCTGCTCCTATGTGGGGAGGGATGCTTAGTCCCTTCCTCACAGGTAAAATTCAGAGAAGCAACTTTCTAGATGCAAGGACCTCACCTATCACAAAAGAGTACAACTAACACCTCTCTCTAAATGACTGTATAATTTGACTACAGTCTAACTGCAGATCACAGAGCTACCTCACCCATCACTTCCATGTCAGATGGCAGCACCAATTCTTTTCTGATCATGTCTGTTTTATCAGGCAATAAATATGAGTGGCATATATGCAATTGAGCATGAGTATTATTTGCAAGTCTGAGATCATCCAACCTTCAAAGATCTGATATAATGAATGAAATGTTTGTTCATATCCTATCAATTTTTTCCTTTAGTTGATGTTCCCTGCTTGCTATGTTAAAGTCTAGCCCATAGTTTACTGGAAAACAAAGGCTTCGTCATGTAGATTGATCCTAAGTGTCTATTCACACCTGCTTGAAGGACTTGGATCTTTATACTTCTTGCTGAGCACATAATGAGATATAAATTCCCTGACTCACTATGTAGAAAAACGGCTTACACAAAGGATTTCCTCTTCCTTTGTCATATAATTCAATAAAGCCAGGTCTCTGCTTGCTCTTTTAACTGATTTAACACCCTCTCACTCAGAAGAAGAGACCGGGGAATATACCTCTCTTATATAGTTTTTATTGCATTCTGAACCAGCCTCTTAGCATCCTCCCTGGGTTTAATTTTTGACTAAGCCATTTGAGGAGACAGATCTGAAGGCAAATTCCTGCTGACCCCAGAGCCAAGGGAGTCCTTATGGAACCTCTTGATCTTCATGACCTTCACTTCACTGTCCTACAAGCACTGTCTCAGAGAGGGGCTTAGGCAGGGATTGCAGTTGCACGTTGTCTCACATATTTTTTCACAGAAAGACATAACGTGGTTCTATTGTGTTCCTTGTCTACTCTTACAAATTTGCAAGCTTTGCCTACAAATCTGTAAAGCTTTATTAGATAAACAGACAGGCCTGTTTGACAGCAGAGGATCTTTCTGTGCTTGTTATGTGTGAGAAGTTACATGAACTATTTGGTTGACAGAATTTTTTTCTAGGCAGAGAATCTCAGGGAATGGACATGCCTGTTTGTTTCATCCACAATGGCTCTAGTGTGCTCTTTGGCATCACTGCTGCTCTCTGTTCTCCACAGGGAAGGAGTTTCAGTTGTAGAGAGGCGACCTTATGAATTGTTATTAATTAACACTTCCACACTTAAGTTAGCCCCTCTGTCATAGGCATTCAGAGAACCTGCTGCTCCACATGAAATGCAAGCAAACAAGTTACTAACAGCTCTGTCCAAATGTTAGCAGTTCCTTCCTACATCTTCTGCCAGGCCAAGCAGAAGGACATGCATACATTATCTCTGAGACAAAGGAATATTCCTGAGGATGTTAGTGGAAAAGTACGTCATATTGCCAGAACATGCAATCTTCAACACAAACCACATTTACTGGTCCTCTCAGAGTACCAGGGGCTTCCTGACTGCATGAAGCTTATGGAGTGAAAACCCTTCTAGGATGTGCAAATAGGACCCAGAGTTTTCATTTTCTTTCAAATATTTTTTTAATTTGCCCTGTCAATCTACATGGTTATCTTTAGCATTAGAAAATTTAAAAAGCTATGGGGTTGCTTTACAACATTGCTTGAGTTTATATGCTGTTCTGGCACATAAGTCAGATTCTAGAGGGACCAGCTGTGTTAGAAATTATTACAAGGCTTTAAGAAGAGAACTAGTTATTTTTCAGTATAGTTGTTCCTTGAACCTTCAGTTTGATCACATCATGTGGATTTATAGCCTCCTTAATGCTAAACATTTAAACATAAGCATTTTCAGTACTGTCTGGAGAAGGGCCATGGATCTGCCCGCTATGGGACTGATCAAATTAGTTTTCTGATAAATAGCAGGCAGTTAGACTGCCAATAGTCTAAAATACTCAGGGAACAAAATGAACTGGCTGTAGAAGAAACATTAGCCTTTATTCATAATAATACATGAGAAAATACTTGCACATGGAACATCAACACTTCTGGCAGTAAAGCCTTATACATAAAAAGCTCCCTGGCACATAAAGAGCACTTTTTCCTCATATTCAGTGTCACTGTTATGCGGGAAGAGGACTGGGTGAGCTGCTGAAGGTGGTGTAACCATCTGGCACCCAGAATTAGGTTCCTTCTCTCTCTGTTAAGGAACCATTAGAGTGCCTTCAGGTGTTTTCTTCAAGGCATTTAATTTTCCTCTGACCTTTTCTCACTCAGAGGCTTTGCTTGTAGAGCCTTGGCTTTGCTGCTTCAGGGGTCTTCACAACAAGGTCAAACCCAAAGACCTGAGTTCCTGAACCTAAGGACCAAGAAGGAAATGATGCTGGTGCAGCCTTTACTGTGGTGAATCTGTTGGACCTGGGTGGTCTCTACATCCCTTGGGTAGTTGTGGGGGCAATCTTAAGACTATTCCTTGAGGCAGAGGCAGGAAGATGCTACCAAGCATCGTTCACCCTGTGAGGGAGAGAGATATTCCTGAAGTGGAGGCTGCAACTGTTCACTTGTAGTGCCTCCCAGAACTCAACATATTCCTGTCTCAGGGGCTGAACATTAGCTCAGTTGCTCAGTTAATGCATATGTAATTTTAAACTTTGTGTGCAAGAAGTTTTTTTACTTAATGTATATTTAGACCAGGCAATAGTGCCTTATGGAAACAATCTTGCTGCATGAGAGTAAATGGTACCTATAAATTTAGCGTTTCTAACCTGTAAATCAGATCACAAATGGGCAGAAAAGTTTCCATCAAGCTCCTTTTCAATTTCCTCAAAGGAGAAACAATTTTGTGGTTAACACATATATGATCCTGAACCCTGTGAGTTTGGCATTTACTAGTGTTGTGCCAATGACAAAACCACAAATGTACATGTAGCAACTCCTCTTACAGAAATGTTGTCTCCTTCACCCTCTGAGAGCTAGAAATGTTTCCATTTATGAAAAACAGACCATCAAGTGGTGTGGTGGAACTTAGTACCACAAATGGAGATCTTTGATGAAATTACATGGATAGGTCTGTTTAAACTGTGCAGTATATAATTTTCCTGCTCCACAAGTGGAAACAAAAGAAATCAGTGTCAGATGGTCCTTGTGGCCTGGTGTGTCACATTGTTTATTTAAACAGATCAATGATTCTGGGGATCTATTGCACAACTTATTTCAGAAAATGAAAGATAAATAATTTGGCAGTTGAATAGTAAAAACACAATTTTCTTCTTTCCCCCTCCCTGCTTGAGGGATGTAGTTATGCATAAATATTTCCACTGGAACTTAGTGACTGTAGCTGGATGTCAGCAGTTTGCATTGGCAGTGCTAGGTCCCATCTAGATGGTATCTGTTTAACAGTTCAGTCTTAAGCCACTATCAGTAGAACTCACCTAAAAAGATACTTCTCATACACACTGACTTTAAAGCCATTATTGAAATTACTGTCTTGTTTTCCATAGAGCCTGTCAGAAGGTCTGCCTGGCCTCCACTTACACTCAGGCCGGAAAATTTCCTGGTGGTTCAGGATCTCCCGGTGAGAGAAAATACGCAAAATCTCACACAATTCCCCGCATTCGGTCCTGTGAGTACTTCTGTGTGGTTTAATCCTACAGGTTCATTTTTGCAACTCATTACTAATACAAATGCAGCCACCAACGTGTAGCTGACCCTCAGACACACACCACTCAAGATGGGTAATACTCTAACACTAATTTTGGCCATCTTCGAAGAAATCTTGTAAAGGATGCATAAAAGTTACTAGTTAGAGACTAAACTTTAGGCAGAATAGATTCTAATGAAACTTGATTGAGCCAGTAACATACTTTAGCAACACAAATGGGTTTTGGTGAACAAAAATATTAAAAAAATAAATTAAAAAATCAGAAAAATCACACTTTATAGATAATGATCAAAGTGTTAGCCTGTTTGTCTGTGAGCAATTATTACATAATCTTGATGAAGCACAAACAGTGGGTAACATTTTGTAAGTAAGCATGGAAATGCACCACTGGATTTTAACTCTAGTGGAAATTTATGAAGCTGAGATGAATATGATCTTATATATACACTTAATATCTTTTTTAAGTGCCTTTGCTACTTATTTCTTTAAGATGTATTTTTTTCTCCCTGTGTTAGTAACTAGGCAGACTTATCTGTATACTTCACTAAATTTTTAATGGGTAAATTTCAGAAAGGTTCAGGATGCAATGGCTCCTTACCAGAGCTTTGAGAGCACCCTATGCTGGGAGTGCAGTTGATGGAACTTTTCTACTTTTGCTGTTATTTTATGAAGGTAACAGACATGAAGTGTGGGTCACTCAGACAAAAGTGAGCTATTCAAATTAGAGATTACAAGATGGTTTTCTCATGCTACCTTGAAGTGTTTCCTAAACCTCCATACAGCTTTGTTAACAAGTAGTCTCTCACCAAATAAACATCAAAACCAACAAAAGCAAGTCAGGCACAGCTTGTGTCCAGTAATGAACTGAATGAATTGCAATGAAAAATTATCTGAGGCTAAGCAGAGATAGTAGGAGCTAGAGATCTGATATCTCTGTACTTTTTTTTTCTTTTTCTTTTTTATTTTTTTTTAATCCTATTCAGTCAAAACACTTTAGACTATAATTACGTTTTTTTAAAAGTCTATTGAATCCATAGGCCCACGTGCTTTCAAGTAGTACCAGTTATGACTTGACTCTGTATTTAAGACATGAACTGTACATAAGAGGAACAGAAAATATGTCTGGATCCCATCACAGATTAAACAGTGTAACCAAAGTCAATCTTTCTCTTTTTGTTTTGAGCAGCTGCATGTCTGCCACACTGGTCCCATGCCACAGGGGAGAACCAGGGAAATGCTGCTGAAGCCCATCAGAGTTCCACGCTTGGCTGTGCAGTCTGATTTCTGGACTGTGTTGGATGAGCTGTCTGTGCTCAGCTTTCTCCTTTGTTTATGTGAGTTTTCTCCAAAGAGATGCTGAATGACAAATCTCTAAACAGGAATTACTGCTTACCTTCCAAATGGCAATCTGCCATGAGATGTGTCTGCTGAAAGTGTGGTGAGAGCAGTTACCAGGGGACACATCATGGAACCACAATACATCAGAAACACAGGAGACTGAAAGGAAAAAGAATCAACTCTATGTACACTAAACCAGCTACTTTATTATGATAGTCCAGGACAGTAGAAGAGGTGTGAACTTTGTCAAATAAGGCACACCACAAAGTTTGAGATTTCATCCCTGCTTTTCAGTACAGTTTCAATCAAGTGAAAAAAGACTTAGATGGAAGTGACAGCACAGCCAGAGCCATGGCAACAGCAACCCAACTCTGTGCCCCACTGAGCCAGTGGGAGGGGAAAACTCCCTGAAGGGCCAGGATGGCTGGGGGTGCTGTCAGGAGCAAATGCCCCCCTGTAACTCTGAACTTCAGTTTCTCTGATGGGTGTCTTGGCAAATTGTCTGTTACCAGCACTGTCAAACACATTTGTGCACCAAGAGAGAAGAGCAAAAATAGCTCTCTCATTTCTTGTTAGATGTCTGTGGCCAGAATACTCCTGTCCAGATTAATAAAGTCATTACTAATTTAGAAAATCACATCTCACATATCTCTTTATATAAATCCTGCCTCTGCAGTGATAGCCAAGCAGCAGGACATTTTCGAGCACCACCTGCACAGCCTGGCTAACAACCTGACAGAGAGACATGGGTGGTCTCCAGACACCAACTGCAGTCATGCTGACACGGCACCTCGAGCTGTACTTAGAGGGACTTGGAAATGTATAATGCTATGTTAGTAAGTAAAGCCCCTAGTTAGGCTAACTTAAAGTAGCTTTTAATCTTTTCTAATGCAAATCTCTAGTTATGATCCTAAGATTTTTTTCCCAAATACTTCTGCAGCTTTGGGTGCAATCCAACACCCACTGACTTAAAAGCAAAAATCTGACTGGAGAAGGCCACTTCTGCTGACAGTCTTGTACCAGCCCCAGAGGATTCCTGGAAGAGGAAGAGTCCAAAACTCGGTAGGTGCTCTACCAACCAACCTAATGTTCCCACTGTGCTTGCTCAAGCCTTCTGCACGTGCCATTAGCAGTGAGGAGCTGGCAGACACCGAGAGCCAAGCTCTGGCATGGGTTGAGGTGCCCACAGTCTTTCTCCTCTCAAAGAACTGCTGTCACAGCTTGAGTGCTCCTCAGGTAGTTCTTTCTTTTCTAAAGCAATTTGAGGTTTTTGCGCAACCAGAGCCTCAGGTTGTAGTTTCTACAGTAGTAGGAGTTGCATACTTGTGGGCTGAGGAAGGACTGATCAGATTTGTCATGTTTTTATTCATCTGTTTAGCCAGAGTGGAGATGAGCCTCCAAGCAAAACAATCTGCAGCCTCAAGGGACCATTGGACTTGGCATTTGAACTTCACTTCATAAGCATTTCTTATGCCAGCACATCTGAGCTAGAAATAGCAAACCTGGACATGACAGCTGAGGAGAATGGGAGCAGGTTAGAAAGCACTAATGACTGCCATTCACTTTCAGACTCCATACAGACTCCATACCTGAGAGAACTGAGTAATGAGTTTTGACTAGGACAATGTTAATGCATCTCTGCTTTTCCCTGTTCTGCAGCCCTAAGTCTGCCTTGCCAGGAGCAGAGCATGAGGTGGGCTGGCTCTGCTGCTGCTCAAATAATTTCCCTTACATTGGAAAATTGCCTGTGCAACTTGTTAACTTTAAAACTGGCCAGCGCATGCTTGAAGACTGTCAGTGTAGGGAGATGTTGACATGTGGGGAGCAACTTCAGCGAGGTCTCCAGGATGGGGCTGAACCCCTCAGTGAGAACACTAACAAGTTCCAGAGGCAAACCCACTCCCATAAAAATATCCTTGAATTCTTATGTCACACCGAGAGAGACAGTGACAGAAAGGAAACTTGATTTTAAACTCTTCACGAAGACTCCACCTCCACAAGGAGACAGGACCCCCATTTCTGCAGCAGCACTTCGCTCTGGCCTCTGTGATCAAGTCCTGAGGTAAGGTTTCAGTAGACCAAAATAAGCCTGTTTAATGAGGTCCAAGGGGCATTGTGCCTCTTGCCAGCTCCTCATTAGTGAACTGACTGCACTACAAACAGGCAAACCCCATCAGCCTGGTGCAGTCAGATAGTGCTGCTGGGTCTGTTGTTGATTTACAAAGCTCAGCTGTTCTGCGTTAAGCAATCACATATGGGAACTTGTTGGGAGCTTCCTTGAAGTAAGCCCTAAAGTAAGTTACATCTTTATGGGAAAATGTTTAAAAATAAAACCATATGAAGAAGCATGCAGGAATAAGGGCTGGAAGGGGAAAGATGGTTCTGTTTTTATTTTGCTATAACTTGCTGTCTACATCTGGTACACAAAAAGAGGAAGAAGCAACTACTAAAAGTGAAGTTACTATTTCAGGGGTGAAGAAAATGGAGATTATTCCAAACTAATCATAAAAATGTTTTTATTGGTCTTAATTTTTTTTCCCCTAATCTGGGCAGCAGAACTTAAGGGTTTTTTTGCCTTTATTTCTGTTTCTCTAGTTGTGAGAAATTATTATGGTAGGGGCAGGCAGTGGAAACGGTATAAGCTGGAGTTATCATCACTCTCTTGTATTTATGAATATTTCAGTATTTAGTTTTCATCTGTACTAGATCAGAACATATCCTTTATGTGGGATGGTGACTCCATCAAGGACACAGCTCTGAAGAAATAGGTTGGTTTCAGTGCAAGTGTAATAATTTCTTTGACTTTAAGAAAAGTACTGCATAGAAATGTGACCTGAGCACAGGTACATTGCCTGCGATCTCCAGTCAGAGAGAATCTGGGATGAAGGTCCCATCGAATCCATTGTCCATGAACTGTACTAGAGGACATAAATTCATACAGGTTGTTCTTACCCTGGTGCTCAGGGGACAGTGAGCGATTTTTTTGCAGAGTCTTTCATTAGAAAATGTAGTTACAGTTTACAAGGAAGTTGACAGAGATTTCTCAAGATGAGGGGCTTGTGGTCCATGAAAAATGATTTAATTCATCGTGGCAGACATGTTGGGGAACAAATGGCTTCTATTGGGCAGACCCAGATTTTTCCTTCCTATAGTCTGATTTCTCATCTTTCATACCTCTAGGAAAAAGGTCCATGAAAAAGGTCCATGAATATAATTGTCTTCTTAAGTTTGTATGGCTTAGTGGTCGCACTTTTAACTTCTGTCTTCTAATTATAGTAAAGACGCAGCCTTTGAAGACCCGCAAATCTGCCTAGAGTGGAAGCAGGTGATGGTGGGATATGAGAACAGACTAACACAAGTGCTTCAGCTGTTTGGCTGGGATGCTCCTGGATTCCACAGGTATTCTTAGCAGCCCCAATGGCTTCTGCAGAACACAGACTTCTCATCCTCAAAAAATAAAGCACAGCAACAAAAAAAGCCTTCAATGTTCATTCAAGAATCAGTTCAATTACTTTGGCACAACTATTCACTATTAACCATGTGCTGTATTTTACTCATTTTTTTTCAATATTTTACATTATTTTATGGTATTCATATATTATCTGGTTTAGCTTTTGGTCTTGGTGGTGATGACATGTCAGTCAGTGCTTGGGATTTTTCTTCAATGGATGTTCTGGTTTTGTTTTCCCTCTGTCATGAGGCATCTCAGGTCTGACCCCACGCCAGTTTCTTTAGTATTCTGGATGGATGCTCCTTTCTTGGACACATAAACGTCAGCCTTGGATAAGCACTGAATATGGTAATTTTAATTTCTATAATCACAGTTCATTAACTAACCACAGTTTTATCTCCATATTCTATTTTATAATCTTTATTAAAAATGTAGGTATATGTTACATTTAATTTTTGGGCTTAACATTCTTTAAAATTTTTACTATTCCGCTGTATAGAAGATCTGCTTAATTTATTTTTTCCTTTTTTTTCTTTTTTTTCCCTTTTCCTTTTTTTTTTAATTTACTTGACTAACCTTTCTTTTGGAATATATGTTTTAAATTGAATTTCAAAATTCACACTGAACTTTTATTTTGGCAAACCTCACTTTATTAGTTAGGTCTTTGTCCATTGAAACCCAATTACTGTATTTTCCCGCCTTTCTATGGGATCTAATTTAAACATGACTAGTTAGTGCAACAGAGCTATCATTCTGCATGTATTTGTCAAAAATCTCATTTATTATAAAGAAGCAGATGAATATATTCTTCATTTTGAAAATGAAAATTAATAAGAACTATCTGGAGCAGGTGACTCCAGAAAAGGCACTTAGGAACTAAAAGCGTTTTATATGTAATTGGTGGATACCATTTCATTGACATTAATTATAAATGGAAAAAAACCCCAAGGAACTTTAATTTTTTTAAACTTTTTTGTGGTCAAGAGCTTTTAAAACTTTTACTCATCCGAATAAAGAAACAGATTTTAAACAGCAGAGCTTTCAGAATACAAATTTAAAGCTCTTGTAAACAGTCTGGTCAGTTCTCTGAGGACTTAATTTTCTAAGCGTTATTTTTGCAAGTATTTTGTAAAGCATTTTGGGAAAGATTTTGTGAAAGAATTGCTGAGATCACATTTTTAGTAGAGATCAAGAGGTGCAAGATGGGTTATATAAGCTGATGTTATGTCAATTTTGCCTGTGTAATCACTGATAAAAATTTTCTTAAAAATTTAGTCATTTTACTACCAGAAAAAAAAATTCCCATGTGATAAACACTGGGCATAAGAAAAAATTATTATTTTAAAAACAAAACATAATGAATATTTTATGCCTGACAGAATGGACTCAGCATTTAGGTGCCAAATGACTCATGCCAAAATCCTGTCAACTGGAGTAGTTTTGCTCATATTTATATCTGCAAAAGCCTGAAGATGAAGAGAGGATTTGAGGTTTGTGAATTCACTGACAAGTGAGGCAGTTGTAAACAGAGACACCAAAAGTAGTCTCCTTTTACTTAAAATACTGTTTACTCTCTCTAGTATTGGTTACTTCTTCTGGATGTTGTCTAAGGACATGAGTCCAATCCTTGCATGACCTCTCAAGGGTTATCCCGGGCCTTACCAGTGTCCTCCAGCCAGTAGACAAAGGTGTGCATTCACACTCTGGACCTTCCCTTTGGTACTGGGAGTTACTAGAATAACTCCTTGGAAAAACAACTCCAGCAGAGTGTCAGAGTTGTGAAGACTTGTGCCTTAGAGTGCTCTCTGCTCCTCCTTAAACACGCAGCAGGCAAAAGAATGATCGTACATGGTATTCTGTGTATTCACAAACATCTGACATTCTAGTTAACAAATCTGTGGTTTAGGACTCTAATAAGCTGCTGTGGAAGATATTAAAATACAAGAGGAAAATCTTCAGAAATGAGGTTTTCAAGAACAGTCGACAAATCACAACTGGGATCTAGCTTGGGCCATCTGCACAAACAGGATACAGAAGAAGAAATTCTTATTAATACAGAGAAAGAGATCTGTGAATTGCTTTTGCTTCTGTGCCCTTAGAAACACTTTTCTCTTCTGATGCCATAACCCATGTCCCAACACCATGTTATTTCTTTGATCTACCTAAGGCAATGAGACATTCATCTTGTCTGAGGCCTCTGAATATTACTCCAGCCTCAGCTGCTTGATTGGACTTCAGTCCCAATCCTGACATTCATTTTTTTTGAACCTGACGAAGCAATTTAAATGCAGCTGAATCTAAGTTCAGCAAACTATAAACTGATGAATATTATCTTTATTGGCATCACAGAGAGCTTTTTGCACTTTCAGTTTCAGGAAAAATATGATGCAGAAATATGGTTATATTTATACAAAAGGAATAAGAACTCTCCTGCCCTTTTACTTAATACCACATTAATAAAGAACACTCAAGACCATCCATTTCACTGTCACCTTTTTCAATTATACTTGAGTCTTCCACAGTTTTGCTTTGGGATTCATATTCAATTTTTGTTATTCTAAGTCTGGTCTGCCAAGTTCTTTTCCTTCTTACCTTGCTGTTTGCCTCCAGTTTGCTGACCTGTCCTTCAACATGTATTTTTTCTGCACCATTGAGTGCACTGGACTCAGAAGCCAGTGCATCAGCTTTTATACAAATATCTTTATTCCCTCCTAGCATTTTTCTGTTTTGACATTATCACATAGTATTGCTGCTCTGAAAGTTATGAAAGGTTAACCACATATGACAACAAAGGAATCAAACAGAAATGCTAACTAGCCTATTGCCTGCTCATGTATTCACTAATTATATGTAACATGGGGACTTTTTACAGAGCAGTTGTGCTTCACTAGTTCCTGTTCAGCATTGCAGAGAGTGGAGAGGAGTGGATTTCGTACTACAGGTTTTAAGTTGTCATGTGCTCAGTCATGATGCCGCAAAGACTTTGGAGAATTTGCCCATCCTTTAGAGGTCCAGAGACAGAGGTGATGATAAATTTTGAAACTTTATACGCAATGTTTGTACTTCAAAAGAACTTGGAAAACATTTGCTGTGTGCTGGGGCTAAAGCACTTCTGGACTATGCTAGCAGCCTGTTTGAATTGGATAGTCCTGTCCAGTGGTGATCCAGGCTACCTTTATTGGGAAAAGAATGGCAAAAATGCTTTGTTCAGGTATGCACAAGGCAATGGGTGTAAAGCTGATAAGGTCTAGGGACTTAAAGACAGATTGCCTTAATCATCAGCTAAATGACTCAGAGTACCCAGGTGATGGGTAATCCATCTTTCAAAAATCTGGTCTGGGAGCAGATTGTAAATCAACCAGGATAAAAATTCAGTTGTGAAGCAAGAAAGCAAGTATGTTCAGGTGACACTATGACACTGATGCCTGAAACAAAGATGGAGTGCAGAAACAACATAAACTGCAGCCTGGTGATTTCAGTATAAATACATAGGTCTGATACCTGCAGCAGTTTCTGATCCACCATGGAGAAAACAGATCCTTAAGAAGAAAGCACGGATCATAGAGATTATTGAGTCAGCAGATCAATAGAAGAAGCTGCAGGCTTAAAGTAAAACAGATGAAGCTATAAAAAGAATAGTGCTATGCAGCACACAAAGCAGATGCAGCAATTAAAAGAAGGATAGCAGAACCATCTGAAGGACACCCCTGTCACTGAGCAGCAAATACAGCCTTCTCTTTGGAAAGTTTCACCAGTATAAATACTACATCTAATTGGAGCAGCAATTGCCAAGAACTGTAAGATACAAGGAAAATAACATTCAGTGTGAAAGAGGCACAAGCCTGCTCTGCGAAGGTGGAGTGCAGTTGAGGTAGTTCATGAGTGGTTAATGACAGAGAGAGACAGAGATTCTCCAACTCAAAGGAAACCCAGGGAGTCTGGCACTGGCACTCTCCTGGATGCTTGCTTTTCTCCATGACAAAGAGTCTGTGTGTGTGACCTGGGGGTGCTGACAGGGAGCTGCAGTGCTGATGGTCCTCCCGGTGAAGCACTGCCTTGCCCAGATCAGATACCTAAGTTAAAAATGGACATGTGCAGGCTTGATGTGCTTTGGCCAAACAGAACAGTGCAATGCTTTGAAAGGAAACTCTGCTCAAGAAAGAACTTTAGGATTAAAATAAGGAATTAAGTTTAAAGCAAAAAGTAAATATTCAACCTGCACGTGTTGGAGGTCTTTGGCATGATATTCTCTGGGCAACCTGTCATGCTGTGGTTTGGTGATAGTTTCATAACCATGTCCTTGTAGCTATTTTGAGTACCTGGAAG
The DNA here is from genome assembly GCF_047495875.1 of Pithys albifrons albifrons. Lineage (NCBI taxonomy): Eukaryota > Metazoa > Chordata > Aves > Passeriformes > Thamnophilidae > Pithys > Pithys albifrons. The sequence continues at coordinate 12,644,864 of NC_092468.1, read as the reverse complement.
TATAAAATGATAGTAGAAGCAATAATTAGCCCGATAGGTGATTGGAAAATGCTGGGATTTTTTCAGTGATTTGCAAACAGATATCACAGTATTATTATTATTTCGTGATCTTTTAATTTTGATTTAACTCTTTCTCTAAAAGGAAACAATTCTACATAGGAACATTGTAAAAAGCAGCAGAATATTACATTACTTACCTTTCATTTGGTTTTGCTTTGATTTACTCCCCGCACTAGTAGCATTGCCAATCAGATATGTGTAATAGCACCTTCTAGGCTTAGCTAGCCCAGAACTGCAAACATTTCACAGTGAGCCTAAAGCAGCCTGCTTTTTGTTAAGATTGCTACACAATACATTAAGGAAACCACCTTTCTGCCAAAGGGCTGTAATTCTTCTTTGTCACAGCTGTTATCTCCTTTTCCACCTGGGTTTCTCTTTCTTTAAAAGAGCACTTTTCTTAGAAAACTTTACTGGTTCTGCTTTTTCTTCTAGTTAGCTATTATCATGCTGTTCTTCCATAGATTACGTATCTATTACAACACTGTAGAGAGACTTGGACTATCTTATTATGTTTTATGAACTATTTAAACATGCAAACTGAATTTGCTTGAAATGTAATGTCACTGAAATTGCTAAAAATATGTTAATATCCTGTGAGGCATGTTTGTCCCACCACTCTGTCAAGGTTTGAAACAGTTTACACCAGTGCTGACCGATATTAATTAGTTCTTTTTTTCATGTTTTGAGAACTTTATAATCTTAGGGTACTCTGAGCTGTCAATGAAGTAGGTTAACCAGAAGACTGGAATTACTAAAGAAATCAAATTCCATTCAGAGGGACCTTGACAGGCTTGAGAAAGGGGCCCATACAAACCTCATGAAGTCTAACAAGGGGGAATGACTTTAAACTGGAGAGTAGCTTTAGTTAAGGTATTAGGAAGAAATTGTTTACTGTGAGAGTGGTGAGGCACTGGAACAGGTTGCTCAGGGAAGCTGTGGTTGCCCCATCCCTGGAAGTGTCCAAGGCCAGGCTGGATGGAGCTCTAAGCAACCTGGGCTAGTGGGAGGTGTCTTTGCCCATGGAAGGGGGGTTGGAATGAGATGATCATTACAATCCCTTCCAACCTAAACCATTCTAGGCTTGTAGGAAAACAAGATGTTAATAATAACAACTAAATGACACTATGCTGTGTATCTCAGTCTCTGTACATTACACTTAGAAATAACAGCTTTTCTTTTGGCATTCCATACTTTTTTTTTGGCATTCCATATTGAATTCCTCAGAGGTGTTTGCTGCATTAGGGCCTACCCTAGCTATGCTGGCCCCTTTACAAAGCTGCTTCTTCCTTTTGTATCCTTAGTTTGATATTTAATTCTATTTTAAACTAGTTGTTTAGGCATAAAATTGAAGATAATTGCTGAGCTATTTAAATGTTTTGACAGTGTGTGTTTCTAAAGAATTTTGTTTCCTTTAAAATTATTTGTTGGTCTAAACAGTTGGCATATGAATTCAAGCTTAACAGCTTTTGGTATTTGTGTCTCAAACAGCAGAAAACCATATTTTTAAAGAAAAGTATGTTTTAATTATGCTCTGGGTAAATTGCAGTCCCTTCTTATGTTTAGACTCATATAACACCAACTGTACATTTTTTGGAGGACTTGAAAAAATAGGATTTGGAATGGTATAGTCAATGATAGGCTGTAAACACTGTAAGCATCATGTGAATAGGTTTGAAAGGAGTAAAGCTGGGAAGATGTGACTTGGCAAGTTGAGACTATGGTAGAGCAGTAGCCCATCGAGAGGCCCTGAGTGTCACAGGGACTATATGATTTAAGTGATTTTTTTTATACTCTTTCCTGTCAGTAAATATGCTGTCATATAGAAAGACCATGATTTATCTTCAAAGGAAAAAAATTTGGATTTATTTTCCTTATAGAGAACCTGTTTTTCATTTATTTAAAATAAGAGACATGGCACATTGTCACCTTCAGCTCACCATCTGCTAACTCACCATGGAGCTACTGAGACTCACAAACTACAGAGAAAGTGCTAATATTTTAGCACTTTGGCAAAAGATTTTTTGTAGACTCTGTTTCCATACTTTTGCCACTGTTCAGTTAGATGACACTGGAAATGCTCATCTCTTCCAGGCACCTTTCTAGAGTAGCATCTCCCTTCTTGGTCTGTCCAGTCTATTTAGACTTTACAGTGATGGAAGGCCAACTGCCTTCTCTTGTATGGCCATGGCTTTGCCCAGAGGAGTTTCTGATCTCTCCTGGAGTCCCTGACCTTAACAGAAGAAATTATTTGACGTTGAATGTGAAGTCCTGCTACAGAGGGGACCCCAAGAAGACATGTATACTTGCTTTATTATTATGTGTCAAATATTTCTGTTCAGATTCCTGTAATCATTTGAGGATTATTCACAAGAAATAACAAGGAAGCACATTTCTCCACACCCAAGTTAAATGGTTAATATTTTGGGAAAAATATTAGAACTGAATTTTAATTTATTTTAATCATATTTTTGTATGCCTACAGCAGGCCACTTCTGTTTATTTTAAAAAACTTTTAATAACTAAATATAAGATAAAAGAATTCTTTAAAAACAAACATTACACAGTCTAAGCTGTAAACAACATTCTGAGATCTGTGTAATGCATAAAATGCTCCTCTGGGTCAGTCATTTGCCCCTTTTACTGAACCCACAAACTCTAAAATACTCTTCAATATAAAACTCACAATTTTCTATAGTCTAGAAAAGATTCATGAACAATCAGAGAGACAGACTTACAGCTCTTCAAAGCAACACTAATGGAGTACAGTGCTAAGACACTATAATGGACTGTAGTGACAGGAAGAGATGAGAGTTTGTTGCAGCAAAAAGGGGAAATGATAGGCAAAATAATGTCAAGTGAGCATTGCATAGCATAAAGCTTCAACTTCCATTTTTTCATTCCCTTTATGTTTTGAAACATCAGTATTTACTGGCTGCGGTCAACTCACGCCCCTTGCCCAATTCTCTTTGAACAGTTTGTAAGTTGGCACAAGTGTTATAGAGCCTTCCAAATGACGGGAAGAACTGCTTAATGAAAAAACCCCAAACACCTAACAAAACAATCAACCAACCCCCCCTCAAACCAAATGAAAACAAACAAAAATATAGCACTCTCCCCTGCCAACTCATTTTCCCTTTAAGGGGACTAAGAATTGTTGGGTTGGGAAAGCTTTTATGAAATTCTCTGTAAAAAAAAAAAGTCTTCGGTGAAATTGCTCTGAGAGACAAGGGGCTGGGATAGTCACTGTCTCCATTCAGGATGATAACAGTTCAAAGTAGCAGACTTTCCCAAAGCCTTTCAGTTCTTTACTAGTAATGATACAAGGTTAGTACTTGGATGGGAGACCTCTTGGGAATACCGGGAGCTGTAGGTTCTAGTCCTGAGGACTTCACTGTCACCATCCAAGCTCGCTCGGCCGTGGTAGATGAACCTCAGGAGTTAAAGGTTGGGGTCAGTTCTCTGCATGCTGTGCCTCACCTAAAAAATCCACTGCACAGGCTGGAAGGGCACACCCAGGTGGGGAGAGCACTTCCCAAATCTTCATTCATGAAGCCTAGCAATCGTCATCATCAATGACACTGCCAGCTGTGACTGTTATAAGAACTGTTGTATAAATCTGGGCTTTCTTTGAAAAAAGGAGTCTCTGCTTTTTATCAAGTAGCAAAAATAATGCTACCTTTAATATGTAAGTAAAGGAGAGAGGCAACACCAGGCATTGCCCGGGGCTTCAGCTGCCTTGGCTGTCTCCAGCACACCTAGATCACACATGCTGCCCTGGGGCAGGCTGAAAATCTGGGGATAATAGTGACAACTTTCACAGGGGCAGAGGATTATTATGGTCATTTTTGATCTTCTGTGAGAACATATTTTTAAATATGTTCTGCTGTAGTGTAGCTTGGTAAAATTTAGTAAAGTAACTCTATTGCTAATGTACCAACACTCCTGTTACCCAGGTAATGGAGGGTTATGGATTATCCAGTGCTCTGAATTTGCTATCTCATTAGACTTCATTAGCTCTCAGGGAAATAAATCACCCTGACAGGATCAGAAATCGCAGATGGCTGCTCTGCTTTGTCCCTCCAGTGCTTTGCCATGGAATCACAGCTACCCTAGCTCAGTGTATTCACTCTGCATCAGCCAGATCGGCCCTAGTTTGTTAAGGTTCATAGCATGAAATATGACATGTGCAAGGCAAGTTTGTTCCCTGACAAGGGCCCATACACAGCTACATTTTGAAAGACTTGGAAGGCTTTAACACGGGATCATTAGAAATGTTCTGTTAACTAAGCACATCATTTGTGACTGATGAGCTACTCTGTTTGAACCAGAGCCAGCTGAGACACAAAGCCAAATAATAAAGTATATTAAGAAACTCATGACATGCAAAAAGACATATGGTTTTGTTAATACTATAGGTAAGCCAGTGCTTACCTATATTAAAGAATGCTGTTTTTCCTGGTCAGTTATTCAGGAAGCTTCCCATATCGCTGATCTCTTTCAGTACGTGCTGTGAAATCAATGAGCCGCAGGTTGCTTTGCCTGGGTGCTCTGCCTGAGAAGGTGAAGGAAGGTTTACCAGGTTTTGTCCAGTTTAGGGTAGAAAAGTGGGGTTCTACCAGCAGCAGACAGCCCACTCTGTAATCCTGCTCTTGCTAAACAGACTAGATCAGGTTATCCTATTGTATCAATTTTCTGTTACAAAATTTCTGTTACAATCTCATAAGATTAATGAACGTGATTTATAAACAGTTTCCTCAGAATCAAGAACTATTTATTGTCAAAGTTCTGCAATTCTGAGTGCAAACTGTTCAAACAAACCAACCCAGAAAACACCTGCACATTCTAGGTCCCTGAAAACACCTACACATTCCTCCTACTTGGAGGAGCATGGCTCTATAGACTGGTCCATACAGACTGCTCAGCTGCCTTGCCACCTCAGAAGCTCATAGCCCACAGTAACTGTAAGCCAATAGCCTGAAATGAAGCTTGGGAAGAAGATTTCCAAACTAACTGGACCCAGGCCAAGGATATTTTTTGAATTAAGCTAGCCTAAAAAGTTAAAACTCTCTGACTGTATGATGTCACAAGAAGAAACAACTATTAAGATGCTCATGCTAGCTAATGAAATAAATTAATTAAAATAACCACAGTCTCTCAATCACTGTAATATCTGCTTAGAGATTGTTTCTTGTCTCCTGAAGAAATTACTCAGTGGGCAAATCTGACACTAGAGAATAGGGCAAGACCTAAGTAGGATGTTAAGTGACAGCTGAGGTGGACTTTGTCTTTATTAAGAAGTGGGTAACAACTAGTAACTATAGCATTCATTGTTTCAAGCTATTAAAAGACATTTAAAAAATTAGAAATCAGTAATTAATACATAATTTTATAGCTTTGCTTAACGGAAGGGAAGGATTTTATAGATATTGAGGAACAACTAGGGAAGATGGAATGCCATATCTGGAAAAAGAGAAAGTAGAGATCAAGGTGAAAAAGAAAACAAAGGTAAGAAACAAGGATTTGATTGTCATTTGTGTTCATCTTGTCTGCAATAATTCCAGTGGAAAATCCCAGAAGCAATTTTTCCAGCAGATTAATACAAATCCTTATTTCAAAGTGCTTCATTTTTCAGAGCCACCTATGTCACCCATTTTATTAGGCTATCCTTTTTCTGGCTATGAAGCAAATATTGCTTCCTATAAAAGCCTACAGCATTTGCTGCAGCAGTGGAGCTGATTCCAAAAAGTGTAATTTTCCCTTTGAAGACATACAATTCATGATGCATGAGGAGGAGTGTGTCTCACACACCAGAAGGAACTCAGTGCAGGCCTGCGGTAGACCAGGCATGGTGGGGAAGTGCAGGACAAAAGCCTGTTTGTGGCTACTGTGATCATACCAGTACCTAATAACCATGGCACCATTTGGTATTGCACTGAAATAAAAGTTTGCGGGAACAGTTTTCAAGTTTCAGTTTTCAGACAGAAATTTACGGAAGCCACATTACACAACTTAGGGTATGATCTGTCCCTTAAAAAAGGAATCTGATTTGCAAAAGGGCATAAATGTGAAAAAATTTTGATTTGTCTCTCTGTCTGATTTTACTGTAATGTAATTCCAAACATCATAGCATTTTTAAAAAAGGCTGTTGTTGTTTGGTTTGGGATTGCAAAACTTTCCATGCAGTAAGAGACATTGAAAGGGCTAAACTAATGAAGAATTTAACTGTTAAGCAAAAACTATGTTAGCTTTCTTCCAAACTAAAAAATATTTATTGACAAATGTTTATAATGTGTAGAGCAAAGGTTTAAAATCAATATAAAATCATATATTCAGGTCCTTGCAAACAGCAGCAAGTTTCTTCTGTCTGAAGCCTCTTTTGATGGATAAGGAAATCTGGGCTGTTGTAGTTCAGCTCTGCTTTACTGGCTGATATTTACACCTATGCTTATTTAATCAACATATTTGTACTGAAAACCAATGACTCCACTAAGTTATATAATCAGCTTTGAAAATTATTTTCAGGATTAAAAACCAGAATTAACTCCTTCCTCCCATATTTACTTTCTGACAATATCTGTGTCCATTTTGATGATCCTTGAAAGTGCATTAAGTGAACATGAGGACTGGATGTGTCACTAAAGTCATGTTAATTATGACCATAAAATGTTAACATTAAGGCCCAAAATATTAATATAAGCTCCACAAATAATATTAACATTTTAATATATTAATATTATATTAAAATAGTATATTTATAGATCCATGGTCCTAATTCTGGTATTAACCAAAGCAATATTGGACATGGTAGTTTTGACTTAACTGTGCACAGTTTAGCTCTTTTTAGCATTAGACTTTGACCCTTACACAACAGCCTTTATTTCAAGGGCAGAGAACAGACTACAGGTGACCTCCTTGCAGTAGCAGTTAATACTAAAGTCATAGAACTATGTGAGCTTTGCAGCAGAACACACATAAAGGTACATCACAGGATGTTTTATTTTTGCAGAAGAAACAAATCATATTGAATAGCATATATTTTTGAAAGTAGGTTAAATATGGTTTATACATTCACAAAAAAGACCAAATGTCAAAGCAACTTAAATGCAGTGTATATGGTGATGATTTTTAAGACATAAGTGAGATCAGACGAGTAAGTATTTTGGAAAAAATCTGTGAAACCTTCTAAGTTGAAACAGAAGGGTGATACTATGCCAGTTTGAAATGTGACATCTATTTCTACACTGCCATGTCTTTGATGCATATAGAAAGCCATATTTTACACCTTATTTAAAAGAAAAGGTTCCACTCTGTATGAAACAACACTGTATTAAATGGAAAATGGTTTAAAGTGTGCTCCTGACTTTTCTATTGGAACAATTATTTCAGCAGATGGTTCCTGTGATTTTCATAACCCAAAGGCCACTGAGGAACCATACCACAGTTCAACATTCTTTGAAGACAATATGAGTTGTTCCATTGACTTCAATAGATTTGGGACTTTAATGAAAATTTTCTTCACATGTGAACTATGTTCATACTTCATTGGTTTTAGATCCATCCATGACTTTTTTTCTGAGTTTGAACCATAAAACTCAAACTATAAAGCAGATTTCCTTTCTTATATCTCACTTCTCCCAGTTAGGTATTGCTGTCTTTTTTTGCCTGGTTGTCAATGGTTTCTGACATGCATTCAGACACAGTTATAAAGTGCACTGACCTCCTCAGGAAAATGTTGAACTCAGCCAAGATTGCTTTCATACAAGTGATGCAAATAGGACAGGACACACAGTATAGGATGCACCCAGTCCTGGAGAAAAAGTTTGGGCTTCTATGGTTGTTAACTTTTATATGTAGAAAATAGAATTGAATACTCTCTGTATCCTATGAAATTTCCAACTGTAAAATACTTTATCACAGAACAGCTATAATAAATTGTTTCCTATAAAACCTTGGGGCAAAATTTTACTAACATAATTTGCATCCTGGGAATTACTGTAATACTGGTCACTAGTCTCTCTCTTATGAGAGACCATAATGGAAATCCTCCTTTTTCCCATTATCTTGACAAGGTAAAGCTTTTCTTTAAGGCTGTTGTGTAGGATATGGAATAGGCCAGCACAGGGCCTGTTTCCACTTTTCTAAGGATTTGCTCATATAAGAATCTTGTCTCTTTACAAGAACACCTTTTAATATTGTTTTTCTTAAATTCCAAATTAATAAAAAGGAGTGAGTGAAAGAAATGTGTGAACCTTTTTCCCAGGAGGGATGTGCAGGGAGTGAAGTAGGGGAAAAAATGAGAATTTAAGAGATTATTTTTATTTACTTTTTTAACATTTCTATCATATGCATGTATATGTTCCTGATTTTCGCTTTCTCTTGACAAAAGAAAAGCTAAACTATGAAAAGTTAGAAGAATTAAAATAAAAAAAATCTTATTATGAAAAGGATTTCCATTGCTATTTATATAGTTTTAAAAGTGAGGGGAAAAAATGAGCACAGTATCTGGCCATAAAATTCTGGTATTAAGAATGTTCTCCACTGATGGCAACACACTGCCCCATCAGGGAAGAGAAGTCAAAGGCCTCGAGTGTTGCACAATTTCCCATGGTTGAAGTTTCCATGTTTTTGCAGTGCAGAAATGTTGCACTGCTATTGTTGTCTCACCAGGCAATCACAAAAGGGTTAAAACCTTTAGCACAGCCATTATACAGGAAAAAGCAAGTCCCAGCACAAATTCAAGTTCAGAAAAATGCATACAACTACAAAGTGGGTGACAACAGTGACACACGGGGATCTAGATTTCCTCTCATGTACTGTGCAGAGTATTGTCTCCTTGTTTTCAATAGTAGTTCAACTTTGGGCTGCTGCTGACATTTTCCTGCTTTCTGTAGCCTTGATCAAGATGTGACTGACATACAAAATACTGTGAGGATACTGAGGTGAACTTTCCTTTGATGTTTCTTCAACTATGAGACAGAATTACTGGATCTATTCTGCTGTAATGGTGAAACCTGCTTGAAAATGTCTTGATGCATATAGGAATAATTTATTTTGTTCCAGGTGACATGTGGAGATATTTGCATTATACTGCATGTTCATTTAGCTGTCATCACTATGGGTGGGTTTCCATTTTCCACTGTATGTCTGAGTAAGGACTTGGTAGAAGACAGTTACTAGACAGTTACTACGGGAACACATGAAAAAGTGATCTACAGTAGCCATAAACACAGGTTAGGTGGAAAACAGTTTTACCTACAGGTATTGATATTTCATTGCACACTTCAATCCCTATTGAGCAATTTCTCATAAAATGAAAATGATCTGGTTAAGCTGGAAAAGACTAAATGCCACATAGATGTTGCAGACTGCAGTCCTGAGGAAGTAAGAGTCTGTCACAGTCCCACTAGGCACAAGGTGCAGGTCATACACAGCCTCCTGCATGGCATTCCTGGCTGGAATGTGGGTGTCTGCAAGTGATAAATATGACACAGTAAATAGATGGCAGAAAAATCAGAGATGTGAGGATCCTCTATCCTGAAATGGAAGTAAAAGTGGAATTTCTTAGTGGAGATTCCTGTCATCAGATGGAAAAAAGAGCAACCCACGAAGGCCTTAACTAATGCCCATATTGCAATAAATCCCTTGACTGTGTGGTGCCCTCTGTTGAATTGCCTTGCTGCTATCAGGTATGGAACATCACCAAAATAGTTGTTTCCTGTGCAAACATTTAATTAAGTTAATCACACATTTAGTACATTTGAATTATGTTGCCATTTTTTTTGCTGGGTTTGTTTCTTATTGTCTGTGCACACCATAAGTAGTGCACATGAAATGGTCATCCTATATTGTGCCACTTGGGCCCAATTATATAAGCTTTTGCCCAGACAGATAATTTTGTAGTAAGAGAGATTGAAATATGACAACAAAAGCACTGAAACAATACTTTTTTTTTTCTGAAGGTTCAGAGAGTTTTTTACTTCAAAATTTTATTTTAGATCTGACATTTTGGAGGTCCAGGAAATTGCAGGACAAATGTTTCTAGCTTTCATGTGGGATTTGTTATGTTTTTGTTTTGGGAATAGATATTCCAAACAACACATAGCATTATTCACTAAAGCTCTACGTGGCCAATAAAACTCTACAAGATACTTTGATTCCTCCCATAATGACATCACTTCTCAGTAAGCCTTCTATATAAACACCTCACTGTTTGCAAGAACATTTATTTTGGTCTTTTGTATTCTTTGACTTATGCTGCTTTTGTGGCTGAAAAATCTCTCCTGAACAAAGTAAATTACAAAGTGTCATTGGAATGGCTAAATTCCATGGAGAAGGCCCCCAAATCACAGACTTAGAACAACCACAAATTGTTGACAAAAAAAGCTGCAGAAAAGTAGTACCTTTTCTATTCTAGAAGAAGCACTACTGTGCTGAGGAAAGAAGATGGGGAGCAGAGAAATGTAGCAGATTCATCCTTGCCATCGGTTTCTGTCAATATTAAACCCTGTTCCATAAATGCATTACTTTTTAAAAAAGATTGTTCTTCTCTGCTTGAGATTCAGAGTAAGATTAAGTTGAAAAATAATCTTGTTGAGGTAACCCTAGTAATTGAGAATAAACAGTCAGAGATAGGAAAGCTCAATCACCTGTGTTTGCTCACGTACAATCCTCATAAAGGCACAGACCAAGACAAGAGCATTTGCAAACACTTACTGCTCTTTCTGAAGCCTAAAGTCTCTTCCAAGTGAGTTTGAGCTCTCTTACAAAATCTGACCAGGCTAATAACAGTGAGTACAGGGAGAGATGTTTGAGAACAAAAATAGCTCCCAAAATCCTCTTAAAGAAAATATATTAGGAAACCTTGCTTGTATTACATTCCCTTTAACAAACATGTTAGAACAGTAATCATGAAAGTAAACAGCATTTTTACTTTGTCAGAGAAATACTATTTTCAAATTCAGATGTGTAGGAGGTGCTGGCCTGTCTTTGTTTAACTGTGTAGGCTTGAAAATTACAAGCTATGCATTGAAAAAGATTTGCTGTGTTGAACAGGTTTTTTTATTTCATTTTTTCTTACAAACTTAAACCAGAGTTGTATTCTCTGTGAGATACCTGTGACCAGTTTCAGACATAGCAGAGCTTTTTGGTAATTATTGGATTCTTAGTGCAAAAGCACGGCATTGCCCCACAGCAGAAGGCATTGGAAGCTGCTCTAGAAGTGCAGACCCAGACACGAGGCAGGCATAGTAGCCCCCTGCATTTACCTCACCCAGCAAAAGATAGGTATTTGAAATTTTAACTAGGCAATATAACAGAGGGCTCTGGTTTCCTTGGCAATGCTGAGACTAATTTAACTTACATGATGGATGATTTTGATTATGAGTGAAGAGACAAAGAAAGGAATACAAAGGGTAGTCTTGAGTTTGATCCTGAGGTACCCAAACAAGTAATAAAACAATTGCTTTCTATGACTAATTTGAAAGACTGTGCCATTGAAAAAACATTGGATCTAGATCAGCCTGAAATAGTGATGAAACTTCATCCTGCAAATACCTGTACACATTTCAGAAGAAACTGTGCACTCACAGACTCCTGTAGTATGTGAGCTTTGACAAGGGAAAGCCACTTTGTTCAAATGCAGAGGGAAATAGATAAGTAAGAGAAAAAGCTGTTCCTCCTGGGGAGTAGCGTAAGTCAAAAGAAAATGATACATCTCAAAAGCCAAGGGAAAATAGAGAATAACTTGGCAAGATCCAAGGTAGGTCCTGATTTATTATACAGATAATGTTCATTGGCAATATACAGCAAAGTGATGAAGAAATTTTCTGGGCTAGAACATAATTTTATACCAATTTTTCAATTTGTTTAACTTTGATATACTACTTGAAGGAGCTCAGTTTTGTGTATGCTTCCCATCTAATAAAAAACCCATTATTTTTATGAGTTTTTATATACTTGCATCTTCCCCTTATCAAACTTTATTTTAATTGTTTGTTGCTCTCAGTAAGCTGTTCCTGGCATATTTGCAATGCATGTATGCAATGCATTATGCTGGGCCAATTTCTTTCAAGGCATCTGATGGGAAAAACTAATGTACCTAGAAGTAACATTTTTTTTTACTACTATTTCAATAGTCCAGTCTTCATTCCAATCTTATTGTGAAATATATTACTGTGAAGGTATATTTTGACAGCTGTTCTGAAGCTGAGTAGAGAATAATTAAAAAGAATAGCAATTAACCTGTCCTAGGGAAAGCATTGTAATGTAAGTGCTGCTTCAGGGAAATTTCTGTTGTAAAATTAGAAGGATACAAAGGAAGCAAAATAGTTTTTAAGGCAAGCTGCCAGTCAAATTATGTTAAGACAAGTTCAGTACAGTTGATTTAACATTCCTTCATCTTCCTAGTCAGTCATGGCCTTGAGGAACATATTAGGAGCATGTAAGGAGTTATAAATACAGAGGATACAAGATGGAATAAAACAAGATTGCAATTTAGGATTAGAAAAATGAAACATATATATACTCATTGGAAATGAGAACAAGACGGATGTAATTAGGCTTAGTTATTTTATTTATAGAAGTATGATTTTATACTTTTTACTGAATAAATAGGTTAATGCACTGAGGGATGTGGGTAAAAGCATTAAAATGACTATATGAGGTAAGAGCAAAGTTCCTAATATGCTGTCTCAAGCAATGACCAAAAGTAGATGTCTAAGATACACCAAACATGAAATCAGAAATTAATTCAGAGAAAGTTTTCTTTCTCCCCCTGTTCTAATAGTTCTAACATTTGTCTTTATTTTTCTGTTCTATGAGCTGATGTTCTCATGAATTGTGTATTACTCTGCAAGATGCAGTCTGCAGTAATTTAGAACCCATCATGTTATATGTGAAATTATGATTTCTCTTTCCCTATTCTATTTCATTTCCCAGGTGCCCATCTCAAGGCTTCTTTTGTATCTTTAGTGCAGCTTCAAATTCTACTCCTACTCTGCTTTCAGGTCTTTACTCCTTCTCTTTTGGTGAGGGCGATTTTGAGAGCCTTTTGGAAAGCCATATATGTCAAATGGATCTCCTTTATCACAGACTTTTTGTCTCCTTCAAAAAAAAAAAAACAAAACTGAAAAATAAAGGCTTATCTATAGTCTAGTTTATCTATTTCAAATTTTTTTGTACTTTCTATTGATTAGAATATTGATATCCAATTTACTGGCTTATAATTTTGTGGCTTTCTCATGACCCACATTTGACACATTTTCTGTTTTTCAGCCCTCAAGTACCAGGGTAGTTTTGAGCTAAAAGTCATAAAACAGAGACAGGTCAGTTGTTGCATCCCAGAGAAACTTTACAATGGCTGGAGATGGTCCTGGCAGATCTGCCTTTTGCATAGGCTGTTCCACTGTCTTGACCATTACTGATGCTTCTGTTGATGTGTTCTTAACTCTCCATAGATATTTGTATCTACTTTATACTGCACAGAATGGATGCCAACTTCTTCTATAAAGTCATTGCCTCTCACACTCTTGAGGGGAACTCTCGCCTCTGCTAAGTTGACTGTACATTTTTCTGCTAATTTCAATGGATATAAGTTCCAAATTCCAGAATTTGCTTTTCCAACTCAATAGCCAATGAATAGCAGCAACAGGAAAATCACTTTTACAGACAGAGGAACAGCAAAATGTTGTTTCCATTTGTCTTTCTGCTCGGTATGAAAAAAAATTGCTTGCATGCACAAGCACAAATATTGCAGCAAGTCTAGTATTGAAAATCCATACAACTTCTCCATAAAAGAACATGTATTCTTCCCAAGAAATTCTGGAGTTACTGACAAGAAGAGTTCCCATCTCTCATTCATCTGCATTACTTGAGCAGTAACAGAAGGAGTCTAGTAGAGACCAGGCAGTTAAATGCCAAGAATTTTGGCTCTTGGAGATTTAGGCAGAGCAACAGAGATCGAGGGAGAAGGTGTGAGGAAGTGAAAGTTGCCAGACTTTGCAAAGAAATTAAGAACACAATATAAACTTTGGATAGCAAAACGAAAGAGAGCAACAGAAGATGGGAAATTTAAGACAATGAAGAGGGACTGTCCAGGGTATGGGTACATTATGCTTTCAGTAGGAATATGAATGTAATTTCAGCATATGAATATAGGCTCTCTAATGCAAGAGTGTATTAGCTAGAAAGTGTGACAACAGAACTGGCAGCCAGACATAAGGACCTCCAAACACTCACACTGAAGGACTTACTATTCCACCCCCACACTGATGAACAACCTGGCACTGAATGCTGCAAGACCATAAAAAGGATTTTAATCATTCTTTCGGATTTGAGTGTAAGGGGCAGATAATACTTCATAGCTGTATAACATGTGGTAATGACTCAAGTATGGAAGGAGATGGGGAAGTGGGTGCAAGAGAAAGTTAGGTGACGAATGCCCCAGGCAGGGGCAGGAAAACAAAGTGGGGCAGAAGTAAAAATGAAGAACTAGAAGGAAGAGGGCTCAAGAAGCAACATGAGAGTATTAGAGCAATCCACTCCTGTCCGCCATATGTGTGGTAACTGTATGTTATCTAGACTTCTAATAAGGCTTTGAAATGTAGCTGCACTGGTGCTGGGAGGCCAGGATGGGCAGGGAAGCTGAGTGTAAGCTCTGCATGGTGAGCCTGACTGAGTCAGGCAGTCAGTCTGCTTCTGTTTATGATGGTGTGTGCTGACATCATTCACTGTCTTGCCTGCAGCACTAGGAGCTGGATCCAATGACCATTTAGCCCTTTGCCTTTGGGTGGGTCTTTTCATTGTGTCTCAGGTCAGAAAACTATTCCAGTATGGAGTGTTAGCTCTCCTTTTCCATGTATTAAAAAAAACTACACCCATTCTCACACTACACAACACCATGCACCTTAAAATATGTATTCACATGGACCAGATGGCCATAGATACTTAGGTGCTGGCAGGCAGCAGCTAGTATGATATCTAAAAAGTAGTGAGGGAAGTTCAGTGCTGAATCTCATAAAAAAATTCACTCCCTAAGATGGAATGCTAATGTTTATAGCTACTTATGGTGCAAGCGTACTTTTTAGACTACAGAGACATTTATCTATTACATTTGTTTATTTAATATGGACATTGTGTGGTGAGCAAATATGTACAAGTGTCAGTAGCAAGTTTAGCAATTATTTTTATTTTAACCTGTGGATTTCAATCGATTTGTCATTTCCCATTCTGTAGTCAGCAGAAACCAATCATTTTTATCAGCACTTTGAGTGCTAGAATATGCCACCAAGACAGCAGAAAAAGTAGTCTCTGCAAGAGGTAGGGGTGTTTACATATAGATAGCATTTTTAGTTTGATAAATATTTCTTCATGCAGTCAGATAGTTTTCTAATATCTGATATCAAGAAAACACACAGAAGGTTCTAAGTTGTATTTCTGTTTTCTACATTGAACAAAATGAACTGAATTTTTTATAAATGCCACTTGTGTGCCACACATTTACTGACATTAAATTCTGAAAATTGTGAAGTAGGACAGCAGATGAGAGGCTAATTCATTTAATATAGAAGTGAGAGTTCTGTGACCTTTCTTTGCCATTTTTCCTATGATCTTACCAGGCAGCATGAGCAAAAATGACACTTGGAACAAGAGACAAACCTGGTGAATGCAGGGACAATTTGTTGTTTTCTGGTTCTCCCAGGTATGTGTCTTGAAGAAAAAGGAATTCTGAAAGTCAACAATTTGTGAATACAATACAAAATTGAGTAAAACTTTATGACAAATGAACTGTATTTGTTCACTCTGCCAAAAAGTAAACGGGTTTTAGAATTTTCTGCTTTTTCCTTTCTTTTCATTCATGTGACAACCTCGATTTGAAATAGAAAAAAGTATAGTCTAATCTTCTAAAAGAAACCCTGTAAATATGTAGATACAGGGTTAACATAATACCAAACCCCCGAATTTACCATTGCATTTTTCCATTTTTTTTTCTCCTGATACAGTTTACTATTGTTCCAGGTTAGGAAAAAAAAAGGGAAGACAACATCAAATATCATGTAGAACATATAAAGGAGTATTTTCATGATTGTTTTCAAAGCACAGTGTTCAGACATGACATACAAATTATGTGGGTAGGACATACCACTGTGTTTGTTTGATGCCTTGTAAATCCAAACCTGGGGCCTTGCCTGGGGCAGTGATGATGCAGCTAAAGCCTAGGAGGGAGTTCTCACTTGATCAGCTTGTGTGCCCAAGTTCCTCCCAGATTTAGCAGTGTAATACTGCAGCAGGTCACAGGGCTTTCATACCTTCACCCCTGGGAAGCCACATAGCCCAAGGTTACACAGTGCACAGAAGGCAAACACTCAGTAAGCAGCACCCCTGCTTTGTTGGGCAGGAAGAAGAGTGATGTTCAGTCCCTTATGGTAACACTGCACTGGAGTGAGTGTTCTCCCTCTTGGCGTGAGTGTTCTTTTCATCTTGGTGCCACAGAGGTACTAAAACACAGTAGAAAAACTGACATTTTTTTTTTTACGTTTAAAAAAATAATTTTAATAAATATAAGGTATTTTCTCAATTTCCAAGAAAAGATTAATTGAGGTATCCTTTTTAACTGATCATAGCCTGCTAGTAGTGGTTACGGCTGCAAAAATGTATTAACAGCCTTCTCAAGCTAAATCTTACTTTTCATGGCTCATTAACTACGATGAAGTGTGCTCCAGGCTGAAATTTTACAAGATTCTACCTCTAAAATGTTGTGGTTTTGTTTGTTTGTTTTTAAGAACTGATAACTAAAAACGGTTGGTAAGTTCAATGTTATACAAAAAAAAAGTTATTAGTGTTAGAGACTTCTTATTTGCAGCGTTTGAAAATGTCTGACTAGGAAAAAGGTGGGAAACAGCTGTCACTGCTAATTACCACTCAGCTGTGCTCTGGATCCATTTGCAGTGGCTGTGAATGGAGTGGTACTCTTCAATGCATCAGAAATAGACTAATAGAATTTTGTAAAACCTTCAGTAATAATGTCTTTGTCAAAGGCAAAGGGTATTCAAATCTCCAGCAGAGAATTATCTTAGCAGCCAGAAAACTGTTCTTTCCCAGTGCTGTGCAAGAAAAGAAGCAAGAGGAATCTCTGGCAAGCTTTACTCATTGCTTTGCCAGCTCATTGAAGGCAACAGTCATACCAGGGTGTTCACAGCTTCCAAGCTCCCCATGCCTGCCCCAGAGAGTGGTAGGGCCTTGCCCCAGCCTTCTACTCCCTGTGGAGTGTGGCCAGAGCAGAGCTCAGGGATGTGCCTCTGGTGTGCCCCACCTGTCTCCCACTGACCATGCTCCCCATTGCAGCTACTGGCAAAACAAGGCTGGGAATTTGCAGTCCCAGAATCAGAAATAATGCTGCAGTCTGAGCTCTATGGCTTGTCTCAGCTCCTCACTCAGAGGTTGAACAAATCACTTTCTAGTCATGCAGCAATCATTAAAATGCAGACTCAGTAGTGCAAAACTTCTCTAAATCATCACTGGGCACACAGTGAGACCCTGTCCATGTCTGACCACATATTACAGATGCAGATCACTAGATTATTTTACACAGAGGTTATTTCTCCCACTATCCTCCCAGCTTGCGTGCATTTGCAACATGTTACTCTCCAAATAGCCCTGGCTCTTCTGAAAGACCACAGTTTAAGGTTTTTGGGTTGGGAAAGGGCAAGTGTACATCTACACCACTTAAATTATAGCCATGGACCAGGTGTGACAATCCCCATAGCTGGGAAGGGGCACAGGCTAGTGAGAAAAGTAGCCAAGAATGCAACAAGGGTTTCTTATTTATTATTTATTTTGCTTTCCATTTTTCAGATATAGACACAGTTTGACCTTATATTTGCTGCAAAAAAATATAATAGATCTTTTTTGTACTCTCTTTAAAAAAGGGATTTGGGGGTTGTCTTTTAGGAGGGAATGGGGAACTAATTGCCTCACTTTAAGCAAAAAGGATCTTTATTTTCACAAAATTTGGGTCATGTTTCTATTACCAGTTTGAAAAGAAGATTTGAAAGAAATGTTGCCAGAGAATCCAAATCCAAGTCAATACTTAGTCTTATCAATGTCAACTCTACTTTGTGAAAGCAATACACATTTTACACAAATTGAATTTATTGATGTAAAGATGGAGAAAAATGCTCCCAAAAGTAAATGTATTTTAAATTTTTAATTTTTTTTTTTAATTCTAAGTTTTATTTTTGAGCTGGGTTTTATATTATATTGTATATCATATGACTGAAACTGCTTCAAAGTAAGAAAAATGGTTTCAATATGTATGAAGAATTTCTTTCCATATGTCATCAGAAGAAAAAAAATGTTTTGACAACTGTTTCCTCATGAGGCAAGATTTGTATGTTTTGAGATGCAGTAAGATGTCATCAGCTAAGCTAGAGAACAGCAGCAGTTTTAAGTAGACAGTGAGGATGGCTGGTCCAAAAGACATTCTGCATTTTAAAAGGCAGCTACAATGCCATTTTTTATTTAGCTGGTGACTGACAGTCAACATTTCTCTAGATTCGAATAAATACGATCTATACAATGTCCATTTAGTGTCCATTAAGTGTTCATTCTTCCTCTCTTTTCTAGCAATTCTGGGCTTTGATATGTTCCCAATTGTGATGTTTGTGACCTGGTTTTGTTCCTTTCCACCTTTAAGGATGACCTTACTGGTAAATCTGCCTTCAAAGGTCCCTCAGCTCCATTTAAAATCCAGACCTTTAAATGTGGTTTTTAATAGTCGTAAAATGTTCTCATAAATTCCAAGCTATGTATTTTCTATATTGTTTCTTTATGGTTCATTTAGTGTGACATTATATAAAAAAATGTAAAAAGCCATTTCCTTCTCAATCACTTTTGACTGAAGTGTCTAGAAAAAATCACTCTTAAAACTTTCTGTTTGAGCCATTAATTAGCTCACTGCTTGTTAACTGCTGCCGTAGCTTTTGATTCACTGGCACGAGCACACTTCTGGTGTGATGGATGTGCTGTAAAGGCTCAGACAGATAGGCTGAAATGTATTTGCATGTCAAAGCAAAATGAGATATGGCATTCACTTTCAAAATGAACTTTATGGAGTAATATTTTACAGAAGTGATGATGTTGTCCTGGATACTAAAGCTTTGTAAGTAAATACAAATAATGTTCCATGTGTTTTATCAGCCTTTGTCAGTGTAACCTTTAACATAAAATTAAGACAAATTCAGTGCAGTATTTTAAGATGAAAGGGGCATTATCATAATAGCATAAATAATAAGCCAAGAATTTATATAGGCAGTTATGAATAAAGATAAAAAGTTTTCCTGAACATAAGAAAGCGTCTGCTGTGAGGAAAAATCAAAAAGCCACACAGAAGTAGAAGGAGCTACTGAAAATCTGACCCCTTGAGATGGGGAGGAATTTAATGGTTCTGGTTTTATTTTTACTCTTCTCCTATAATATAAAAAAATGCTTTAATATTGCCAAACAGTTTTCTATGTGAATTATGTATAACAAATTTCAGTGTAGAAAACTTTTCACCTAATGGGAATAAACAACCAAGAAAAGAAAACCCAATGAAAAACAGAGAATGAAGAGACACTTCTGTTAACACTATCCTCTTTCTTGCTTGGTGAAATATCAAGCCTCAGGACACTTGTCATGTCTTTCAAATGTCCTGTAGCACTGTCATAGCTAATACAGTGTGGACACAAGGATTCCAGGTACCGTGAGCTTGTCCACCTGCACAATCTCACCAGGAAAGTGGCTATGATGAACTCAAGGGCCACATCTACCAGAAGAGTGCAGGGTACCCACCACAGTCCCAGCAGGGTGCTACAGCATGCAAAGCTTACCAACCGAGGTGGTTGGGGAGCTCATGCTGAGCTCTGATCGTTCACCATCTGCATGACCCCCTGCTGAAGATCCCTGTGTGCCATGGTGGGGTGTGAGGTGGCCTCCTGCAGCTGCAATGCTGGATACAGCTTTGAAGCTGAGGGATTCAAGGCAATGAGGTTCTCAGATGCCACTGTAATGAAAGGGCTAGAACAGTTCTTCAGAGAGGAAAAGCAGTCCAAGAGCAACAGAGAAACCACGACTGATTACTGCCCTTGGTTTTGTTGGTCACCAGGAGCTATAACACAGCAGTAAAAAGTGAGGCTTGGGCAACATCTGTTATTTGTCCATTATGAATGGACTTTGAAAGCAGTGCTGATACTGGAGTGAAAATCCATCCTGAGGCTGCGATTTTGCATGAAGGCACCAGGCTGGGTGAGTGCCTGGCAAGTACCAGCCGCTGGCAGAGTGCGGCTCCTCCAACCCACCTCAGAGAGAAGCAAGGAACAAAATGGCATTAGCAAGGCTGCAAGTAGAAGTCTCAGAGAATTATCAGAGACACTGATGAATCACACAGGCATTTAGCTCCATGGGAGCTAAAAATGAAAAAGCAATTTCATTCTGTAGTAGATTTTCAAAATACTTGGAGGCAGACATTTCCCTGGGTCAAGGCCCAGTCTTGCTAACTTTCCTTCTTCAACCTCCTTCTCTCTTTGGTTCTTACATCAGGTGCTCTTGCACGTAGTATAATAATAACATTCAGGTAAAGAAAGTTGCCACTGACAGTAATAGCATCAAGAGTCAGTTATGGGAGAATTGTGCAGTATTTTCATTTGCTCATTAAAAGTAGAGTTAATAAAAGGCCGAAAGAATAGTATTTGAAAGAAATAACAAATGCTTTTAAAGGGTGGATAGATCTATTAAATAATCTCAGACAGAAAAAGAAAGAAAGAAAATGTCAATTTACATTCTGCAAAATTTAATTTTATATTTTTAAGAAAACACAGGTGGTTAGGTTTTGGCAGTCAGCATTAAATGCAACTTTATTGCGCTGCTGTGCACCATCTCAGGACAGAAAAGTATTATACAATACTTGGAGTTAATGTATTCTTCTTATGTCAGTCAGTAAGTGATAGCATGTCCTATCTAATTAAATCCAGATTTCATGTGCATCTCTTCATTTACTTACTGTGCAAATAATGGAAGCTAACATTAAAGTATTAAAATCAGATAAAATTGCATTTCATATTAATACTGTGTGTGGAAATGTATAATATAAAATATATCTTATGAAATGGAATCTCTTTTACATATTGCATACAGCTCTGATATTGATCAAGACATTCCCAGGAATGTAATAGAGGAGAAACCAAGTATGTTATCCTTCATCTAGGGATAAGCTAGATTCCTGATCTCTCATAATGCTTCTTTGAATAAGACTTGTTCTTGTTTGGTTTGTTTCTTGTTTTTATTTAAGAAACGTTAGTTTCAAAAAGGAATTTCAGAATTTAGTAACTTCTCTCTAGTTAGATATTTTGCAGAGCACTTGGTGGGCAATCTGTGGCCTCTTCAGCTTTGTCCCTTCTCTGGTCTCATTGGGATCAATTCCTAAGACAGACTTTGTTTTCTTTTCCCACTGTCAAAGGCCCAGGGGAGCCCACCCCGACTGGCTGACAAAGGCACAGAGAGAAGTGGGCTCGGTTTGGGGAGTGTCTGCACACCTCAGATTGACAGGTTGTGTTGCAGCTGCACTTTGACTTTGCTTTCAGTTTGAAAACTCAGCCTGTTTAGAGACAGAAAGGGCTTTAAATTACTTTCCTGAACACTGCATCCTTCAGGTGGGTTTTCACATGTCATTCACACTGCTGTAAATCCTCTGAAACCAGTGAAAACTGTGCTGGGCACAATGAACACATAAAAAGATGACATGAACATTGTCTATATCCCTGGAACAATAACTGCCACAGTTTTCCAGTTTTTTATTAGCCAGGCAGTTGAAAATGTTCAAAGAACAAAATTATCAGAGAAAAAAAGGAAACCTTAATTCTTTTCACTCAGTGTTATGTTTTTCCTTGGAGAAGCAAAATTATCTGCCAAATGTGGGATGATTTCTTTGTTTAAATCCTGAATGGCAGGGGAAAAAAAATCTGCTCTCTGCTAAAATTATCTGATTTTGTAGCTGTCTCAGGGTTATGTCTCCTTTTATCAGAGGATGCCCTGTCTTCCTGGCTGGTGGAATTCTCACTGCACTCCACAGTCACTTTGCATTATGTAGATTATTTCCCAAGAAAAGTGAAGAAGTGGGCTTTTGACAATGATGGAAACAACGAAGCGTGAAGAAATGAGAGAAGATCAAAGGTGCTCATTAGTTTAGATGGTAAGAAATAGAGCCGTTAACAATAACACAGTATCTTTCTTGTTACTCTTTCATACTCTATGAAATCCCATAATTGTTGCACCAGAAAATGCCTCATTTACTTTTCATGAATCAAATATTTAAAAGAAATCCTTATGCTTCATATCACATGTAGTAGAGGGACACCCTCATTTATTGTATTACTTTGATGTATTTTTTTATTACTTGAAAGGCTAATTCAAATTGCAGAGGTTTTATGAATATTTTATAGCTCTATGTTCTAAATGATCAGAAATACTGCTCTATGGTATGCTGTGGGCTTACAATTCTTCTGTGCTCAAACTAAGCTCAGCAGAGGAATAGACTGTGGAATCAAAAACCCCAGTTGAATCTTCTGTATTCCTGTATTTCTAGACAGAACATTCCTAGAACAGCTCCAGGTGCCTCCCATAGGTATATAGCAGAGCATATTCATGTTGGAAAGTAATTTATTTTTCATGTCTCTTCTCTGGTAAGACACCCTTTTTCAGGCAACTTCCTGTTATAACCATTGTCTTAGTTCAACATAAACCTAATTTTGATTTTTTATTTTCTTGCATTAAATTATAAATGTCCGCAAATGTCCTAGTATGTGGTTCAGCAGTTTTGATATTACTCTTTCTTACTCTATTTGAGGTTGAAGGATAACAATAATACACTTGTTTAATTAAATTTTTACAGCTTCTTTATGTCTGCTTATGATAACCAGATTGTTGCTGCATAGATACCGAATTATTTTTATTTAGTAGTACATAAATATCTAATAAATATTATTCACTAGGGGTTTCTCCCTGTATAGCCCTAAAAAAAATAAGAAAGAAAGAAAAAAAAAAGAGCAGTGTATTTACAATTGAGGAAATATTCTGGGCAAAGCAGCAGATACATCAATGAAGGGCAGCTACAAAGTACATTAAAATATCCTCAGCATCCACAGCAAGTGAAAAAGCATACTGAAAAAACTAGCCAGAGTACCACTAAAACCCACAATACATACAGAAATTACTTGTTTTTAATATAATGGATACAGTCTCTTCCTTCAATAGTGATAAAAACTTCATCAAGACAGTTCTTCTTGCTCATGCAAGGTCTGTGTCATCCACATGGTTCAGAAGACTTGTGAGACACTTCAGGTAGTAGGTCTCAACTACACTGTATCAAGGTTGAGAAACCAGTCAGTCATCTTGTCACACAGCCAGTGGTGCCCCTGCTCACAGCAATTTTGCATATACCATCTAACTATTATATCAATATAAATGGTTTCATCACTTTTTGTGCTTGAAGTACAAAATTATCAATGATCCTGGGATTCTACAGTAGGGAAATCCCATCAAGTGAATACTAGTGAACTCCAGAAGCAGAGGAATCGTCTGTGCTTTAAGTCATCGTGTTTTCTTCAGGATGAACAGCTTGGAGGGTCATGCTCCTCTGAAGTCATGGGAACCACCCATAGCAAAGAGATGTGGGAGGGTTTGTGCAGTTCCTCCCCCTACATTCTACTTTTTAGAGTCTAAAAACAGGTGCTGATGTGGTTAATCATTAAAAACAGTAAAATATCAATAGTGGTAAATGTATGCAATAATATGGGTTCGCTAGAAGAGGACAAGAGGATGGGAGTTAAACAGAAGACAGATTTTAATGACCTGTGTCTACTCCCAAGGTAGAGACACTCAGTATGTCATTCAACAGCACAAAGATTATATGTTTTAACAATACTCTTTAAAATAATGTTAAGAGATATAAATTAAATACTGCTTGCCTGTACTCCAGAGTTTGATAAGTAAATCAGCTCCTGCAGCATTTGGTAGGAAGCCATAGCTTACTCCAGAGAACAGGGTATAAAGCCACAGTGTTGCATTGTTAAACAGATTTGGTATTCCAGTTAGATACTAAACTCCTTTAATAAATAATACTACTTGGAAAAATTCTGAACTGTGTAAAAACAGAATTTCAATTTTTTTTCCACCATTTTAGCTTATGCAAGACTGTCACAGAAAGGAACTTCTGAGGCCCATGAAGGCAAGGAGGTTTTAACTTCTGTTTTCATTTTTCCTAAAAAAATATTAAAACCATGCTTGAGTAACCATTTTTAATGAAAAAATGTATCTCTGTCGGTTAAATGCTCATCATAAGCCTAATGTGGGGAAAGAAGTGTATCTCAAGACTATCATGACTAATTACTGCATATTTTCAAGACATCATTATTAAGACAAGCAGCTTTTCATGCTTGTTAACTGTGACACTGCTGATTTGCAAGTGTATGTAACTCTCTTACATTTATCTCATGCTGTCCTCCAATTCTTCTTTCTCATTGTACCTCAGCACACTGGACAGGATCCTATTTTCAATAGTTTATTGCCTCCCATCCTTGCAACTCCACTAGCTAATGGGAAAAAATGATGATGCACCAATGCATCATGCCCTGAGACATATAAACCTCAGTTTTTTTCTTTAGAGTTTTAGCCATTTAACGCATATAAAGACCCTGCTGAAAGGTGAGATTGCAAATCAGCTAGGAAATAGCAGGCATACTAGTATGGTTTTTTTCTCAAAA
This sequence comes from Pithys albifrons albifrons, assembly GCF_047495875.1. NCBI lineage: Eukaryota > Metazoa > Chordata > Aves > Passeriformes > Thamnophilidae > Pithys > Pithys albifrons. The sequence goes on along the minus strand of NC_092468.1, from coordinate 12,620,013 downwards.
TATTGGCTCAGATACTGACGGAATAAGGGAGGGAAGGGAAATTTGCCACATAAAGTCTCTCCCAGCTCAGGCTAAGGGCAGACCTTGTTCTGGTTCTGTGATCCAAATCAGTCATGATCAGACATAGGCAGATGGATCAGACAGACACAGAACAAGCCAAATCATAAAAATCTCAAATAAATCTTCCAACCTATGTCCCAAGCTCTTCAGTATGCCCAGGGCATCATTACTTTGTAAGTTTTAAAAAGGAAAACACAAGAAGCAAAGCCATTAACCTACATTTTTACCGAACCCTGCATTATACTTTCTTTTATACAAAGCAGGCTAAATCTACTGGCTGTGGGCATTGTACAACCTGCAGGCCATTTTCTGTCTGCAAGCAGTGATCAATTTAAAAAGTACTGAGACAAAACAGGCAGCCCAGAGCAGGATGCAAAAGCAAGTGTAAGCTGCCAGCTCTCTCTCAAGTGCCCTCTTTTATGGGCAAGAGCATCTCCACCCTAGAGGCAGGAGGTGAGAAAATAGTGATGAAATGAAGTCATTTCTTTGGAGAACAGTAATGTCATACCTAAAACTTTTCTGAAGTGTTCCAGTTCACTGATTTCAGGGCACTCAGAATTTACTTATAGCAGATTAGAATTTAAGTAAAAGACTCAAACTGTGTCAACATTTAAATGACTTCTTGTTCTTAAAGACACTGGCAACATGATACCAAAAATTCCGCATCCCTTTATTTTTCTTAAGAAGAACTTACAGACCTAGAAGTCATTTTCCCATTCTATCAAAATTCTACAAAGGACATGAGAAAGGTCAGGAAAAAAGCTCTAGTTTCTCTGACTTTGACCATACAGCTCTCCAAAAAGCATATTGAATATCATTGCATGCAAACAGAGAAACATCATACCATCACCCTTTTGATCTATGATGGATGGCATTATGTGGCAATAACAGAGTAATACAAAGGCAACCTTGTCTTTTTCTGGGTTTCATGTAAATCGAATCCCTCAAATGAAGCCCAATTTATAAAGAAAAACAAAAAGAGCCGAATTTTGAATGCTACTATTATTTAAGTGTGCCTGTTAGAGTCCTGCAAGGAGTTCCTTTTTATCTGTATGCACATACAAGTTCAAGATCCATATTCCATATATTCCATTCCATATATCAATATCCATTTCATATATTCCAAGATAACCATATACTTTTCTCAGCGTCCTCTGTTTGCTTTGGTGAGTCTCACACTTACCCAGATCAGGAGTCAGACCAGAGAGGTAATGCTGAAACCTGCATGGGCCTGGCTGCATTTCCTCTGGAAACCAGAGAGGAGGGACCAGAAGGAAAGATCTTAATAGTTTTCACCAGGGTCTCACCTGTGTTCATGAGGCTTTCCAAAACAGTACTTCTCGTAGGCAGACACTTATCTTTCCAGCTAACATAGTGAAAAAGTCCTGCTGTACAGCATAATATTCTTAAGCTGTGTTTAAATTTGGGAAGTAGTCACTATAAAAAAAAATCAAAGATATTACCTATCTATAATTATACCTCTGTAATTTTCTTTACAGAAAGTTGCAATGTTTATTCTATAACTTGCTGCAGAAGCCTTCCTTAGATGTCTCTATACAACATAGAAGGCACAACCTGAGGGTATGATGAGGTTTAGGAGTGCCATGTAAACATGTGTTGTGTCCTGAACAGATACAATTTCTTTACAGAAGAAATTGTGAGTTAAATTAATTGGTATGTTCTATGTGTATTTGGTGTTTTGTGATTTTCAAATGGGTGGAAACACAACTGCACATTGTTTACTAATGGCTTAGCAGGAAGGAGCTACCTGTATGTGAGGTGAAGAGTGCCTGGGGAAGGAACTTTCCTGTGAGTCTGCAAGGTAAGACAGAGATAAGCTGTGGGTTAGAGGACGTCTAATATCACAGTAAGTGATAGCATTAAAAATAAATAAATTTTTAAGTCATAAACCATGAGAAAAATAATGAACTGCATTTCTGAGCAGTTTAGAAGAGAAAGAAAAATGAATACAACCCTTTAGAGCAAGGCAGTCAGAAATGGTTTATAGTTTTAATACACAAGCCTGACAATGACAATAAAAATTAAAAACAAACTATGGCCTTTGTCATTCTCCCCACTAGCAATCAGGGAAAATATTTGTGCCTATTGTGGTTTACCAACGCCCGATTTTCTGAAAGGTGTAAATATTGATAACCAAAAATTACAATGTTAAATCATGAAAAACCATTGTTAAGTGAAGAATATTCATCTGGCTCACAGCTCAGAAAACAGGCTCTCTGTACTGATGGCTGCAGCACAGTCATGGTGCTGTTGGTGTGGAATTTCTCAGTGTGGTGGAATGGGACAGGTTGGGGACTCTGCAGTTTTCCTAAAGGCATGTTAGACTTCACAGACACCTCTCCAGAGACTCTGTTGACTTAGATCTTGTTCCCCTCACCAAGAAAATCAATGCACTCAGAGCTGACCTCTTTACATGACAGGTTCAGTAATGAGCATAAAACCAACTGTTTGGTTGTCTTGAAGTAATAAACAACAATCTCTGTCAGTACTCAGTGGTTGAAATGGTGATGTCTCAATGTAAAACATTCAAAGTCTTGGACTTGTACAGAGTAATTGCTTAGTCCCATGTAGTACTCATTAATTTCTTTGATCGTGAACAGTAATGCTTGTCAGATGTGCTTTATCACAGTGCTAGAAGCAAAAAGCTCTGTTGTTGCCTTTATTTTAGGTAATAAATGAAGGGATGTCATTCACATTTTATAGATAAGGACATTAGCTACAGAGAACTGAAGTGTCTTGCCTAAGGTCACAGAGGAATTGCTTAGTCTGAGCTGGTTATCACTTATTTTAGTCACATAAAAGAATTTGCATCTCAGGTATCAACTATTTATCATTAAATATGTCATGAAGCACAGAATAAAGACTCAGCAACACTGTCATAATTCAATGGAAAGACAGTTTGGTGGGGTGAATCATCACAAAGTGAAGTTCTGCAATAACAGGATGTTTTAAAGAGGGCAAGATTACAGGCTAAATAGAGTTAAATAAAACATAACAAATAGAAGATTACTGAAAACTTATCTAGTTTCAAAAAGTGGATATGGTGGGAATCACATCATAGGTTTCAGGTTCTTACAGCTGCCTTGGTATCAGGCTTAGAAAAACAGCTCTAATTTTGGCTTTGTGTGGCAACCTTGTGAAACTCCCCTCTTTTACATTTTGATGTGAAAACCAGTGTTACTTATTTCAAAATTTTCAAGGCTTTTAAATTCCCAGACTCAAATAAAAACTCAGGACAGCTAAAACAGCAACACCTAAGACCAAAACAAAATTTTATAGGAAAATCTGTGTGTCAAAAAATGGCTGAACTTAGGAAAATTCTGTAGAAACCATAATTTTTACTGCTCACATCCTTGCTTGCTGAAGCTGAGCTGGAGGACTGACCTAGCACCATTACTTATTGCAGTTTCATTGGGATCTTTTTTGTCACTGGCAAATTTTACCAGCAGTGATCCTGTATCACTTTTCAGATACTTGCTGTACTTGTGACTTGAGAGATTTAATTACTCTGAATCAAGTGTATTTCTGTGAAAGATTTCTTATAAATGATGCTAACGGAGATTTCTTATTGCAGATAACAATTTACAACTTAATAGCTGATAGTGTCTAACCTACTTACATTGAGATATATTAACTTCTTAAAAACTTACTTGAAATATATTGTTTTCCATGTCATTAATTTCAAATATTTTTAAATTTCAGATGGTTTGGACATTCAGACTGAATGTTTGCTTTGAACATCATTATTCTAACTAATGGGTAAGTATGCAATTTTATGGTCAGATGCATAGAAATAAAAGACATTTTTATTCTCCCATAAAATCTTAATAAGAATTGCAATAAACAAGCCCAACTAGAAAACTTATTGTTAATTATAATTTTATTTATGTCTTTTTTTAATACTGTGTTTTTAGTGTCCTCTTTATTTTTTACAGTTTATTTTGGGGTTTGGTACTAGAGGTTAATGCCTGTGGTAAGAAAAACTAGCAACACACGCAATAGAATGTATATAAAAAGATTAATTTTATTGCAGAAATGCTTCATCTCCTACACTTTATGATGAAAAAAATCCAGATATAAACTGCAATGAAATATAGCTTATTTCCTAGACTTGTAGAGATTCTTAGAATGAGGAGAAATGGGAACTCCATTGGCAATGAGGACTTGCTGATGCACAGGAATACCTACACTTTTCCAAGCACCTCCAAGTTCTGCACAGCCACTGCTGCTTCTCTGCCAAGGCAACAGCAAGACTGAGCAGTGACTCAGCCCATGGAAGAGTGGAAATGGCAATTGCAAACATTTGCTTTACACCCCTTCCTTCTGCCCCATCTCAACAGTGGCTTCTTTATATGAAAGAACCAGAGAAGTTTGCATACTTTTCTTCACAAGATTCCTCCAAGGAAATAATACGTAAGCAAATTTACTCTGTTTGGAGATATGTGTCCACATCAGGCAGAGAAACTGGCAGACTTATGGGTACCTGGGTGGGATCCGTGTTTGCTGATGGCATGTCCTTCCAGTGCTCCTCTGACTATTCCTTTCAGCTGCTGCCTCTGGATCCTCACCCAATGCTCCTTGGACTGAAATTTCTACAAAACAAAGGAGAGAAAAAGGTAATTACAGGAGGAACACTGAAAGAGAAAAAATACACCACAAATGCCATTTAATTAAATATGTTATTTTCATGATAAAAACCCTTTGATGCATATGGAAATAATTTTATCAGGATCTGGAAGGAGATTGGTGACACCAACATAATAAAGAAACACATGGGAACTCTGCTAAAGGCAGAACTAAATACTCCTCCATAAAGCTCACATTAGCACAGAGGTCAGAATAAGAACTGGAATGCTTTCAGATTATATCCATAAAAATAAGGAAAGATTTTCAAAGGATTTAATATCAAATTATGTTGTTTGGTGCAGGTAATTACACGTGAGTTTACATCTATCAAACAATTATTCATTTTGACTTAGTCTCAGAATTCTGATTTGGGTCAAGACATTCTAGTCCTACAGCCTATGCTTTTATCTTCCACCTCTTTCAGTGTGTAAATGAAAGCAACATTTCTCTAAATAGGCCTCATAACTCTAAATTGCACAGAGGGATTTTTGTGAGATTTTGGTTTTTGGTTTTGGTTTAATTTTCCTTTTTTTTCCCTGGCCATTCTCTCCAGGAAGGAAATGACTTTTGTTAAACTAGTTAATCTAGAAATGGGCTGGGAAGCTACTGAATTGACAGAATAGTGTATTGTTACATTTTTTTATTTGAATAACAAAGTATTTTGATTTCTTGGCAATGAATAAATGGTCATAGAGTATTTTAAGTCAACATCACAGCTCAGAGAAAACTCCAAATCTACTGACTACAGGTTGATTGAAAACCTCAGTCTATTATCTTTGTAAGCTCAGGCTACTAATGATTTTTTGCTGAGGTGTTGATAGGTCAAGTACAGTTCAAAGACAGAATTATTTTTATTCAACACATTATCCTACAATATGTTATTTTTGAGCAGATTTGAAGGTAAAAGTATGTAAATGTAAAGCTAAAGAAAGTAGTGACTTTTGGATTATACTGATCATGATAAACCAAAAAAAAAGTTTCTCAATATACCAGAAAATAATATCTAGAAGTATTCAGAAAAGACTTCAAATTATTTGTTGAAGCATTTTTAGTTACTTTCAGAGAGCTCTGCCATGGTGAGTTGTATTTAGCCTAAGGCTGAATAAGTTCTAAGAAGACTCACAGTAGCTTTATACCAATTGTGTCTTTTAAGAATTCAAGGCTTTAGAAAAGGGCAATTTGGCTTCCTTACAACAAGTGTTGTGTAAAAGCAGGTTTAGAGCTGCTTAAATCACATCTGTGGGATTTGAGAAGCTGCACAAGCCAGACACCAGTAGTGACACTTGACTGATTCCCACATATCACATTGGGATTTCTAAGAGACTCTTACAGGTCATTGGTTTCCAAACACTGAACAAAGATGGCAGCAAAGAGGGAGAGGTGAAGGCAGTTTTTCTACCCATCAGTTTTAACAAAGTCTAATCTTATTGTATAAAAACATATCTGCTTTAAGTAATAACTTGAGATAGCATTATTTATGACCCAGACAAATACAAATTGGAAAGTAACATATTTGTGATTTCTCTCTGCTGTTTTTACTAATACAAAAGTAAATAGAATGGAACTTCTGTATAAGTGACTTGCATCGGTTCATCAGAAAAAAAATCTGCAATAATAAAAGCAAGGTACTGTCAAAAACATCTACCAGTTTCTTCAAAGAAATGGCTTGTTTCATTGCCATCTCACTTTTCCAAAACAATATCCAAAAACATTTCTCTCTAACCAAGGTGTAATAGAAGATATCATTCCTGAGAATGCCATAGGAAGGACCATGTTCTTCTACAGCCTGGCAGCTTCTCAAGCACCGTGGTACACATACCAAACCAAGAAAGCTCGTTGCTTTTTTATTGACTGTTTCTGTTTGTTTTATCGAGCAAAGGAGGAAAAAGCCTTATAAATCCTTTTTTATAATGCTCTAGCTGTGCAGATTGTATACAAGAAAAGTCTTACATTCTTTAATATTTAAAAACTTCTTATAATGCCTTTGTTATAGCAGACACAAAGATCACCATACAGCAAAGGAATTTAAGGTATTCTCTTTTTGCCAGTGGTTCGTTGCCTGTGGGAGGACCAGGAGGAGGTAATCAGTGTCACTCCTTTAGCCTAAAAATAATTGAAATTAGAAAATAATTCTTCAGCCTCTGCAACAATATGAAGGAGTAGAACAAGTAAGACATGGTTTTGCAAATCCTCAACTATTTAGGAGAGCAGGAGTCACAAGAAAACTAGCACATGATTTAAAAAATGTATCCCTATAAAAAAGGGATATCATGAGATCAAAATCAAATTGAGCATAACAGGGATGGAAAATGCAGCTTACTGGAACCAATAAGTAACCCATGTATGATAAATGAAGTGTATGAATATTATACATTTTACAATACCAACTCTGAAATTCACTTTATTTTTCCATTAATTCATTTCCTGTACTTCCTTTTTGTACAGCCTCTTTGAAATGGAATACAAACCCCAGACAAATAGTTGAATGACTATTGAATTATTTCTAACCAAATAACTTCTTATTCAAACTCAGGTTTTCTAACCAAATTATTTCTTCTCCCCCATTTACTATAAGCCAAGACAAAATTGGCTGCTTGAGCTCCAAATACAGGCCTCTGCTTAAGAAAGATCTGTATAATTTATACACTATCTAAGACAACACAATAGTGCCTTAGTCTTGGAAATGTCTCTGAACTCCGCGAATATTTTCCAGATGAAGGGCATCATCGGCAGTGAGTAGGCATTCCCAGTGCTGATTTGAAAAGGTACGTGCCAGGCGCTTGGGCATCAAACTGAGAAAGGGACCAGTGCTCAGCAAGGCCCATGGAATCATAACATTTGCAAAAAAATGTTAGGACTAATCTTGGATCAGAAGGGTTCCTTCTCCTGACAAAACAGCTTCTTGCAAGTGAAGCTCAAATTTCAGTCTAAGATGAGTGCAAGCACCTACGTGCTCCCTGGTGACCTTTCATGTAATTTAACAGGATGCAATATGAAGACTTTTTCTCCCTACGAATCAGCAGAAATTTCCTTATGTTTGTTTTCATTCTATTACTTATCCTTAGCCTACTTCAGATCATCCTAAGCATTTCCATGTTATCACCATCAACATATCTATTGATAACAACACCCCCAGTAAAACTTCCCATTGTTCACTCCTTTTCAGCACCTTCAATGCAGTCGAGGCAGACAATGTGTGTTCTTGAACCACCACAGCAACAAGCCAGACACCAGTAAGGTAAAAAAGTTGCAAGAACTACAAAGATTCAAAAAACCCAACCAATTAAAAAAAAATCCACAAAACAAACTATCACCTAACAAAAAAATTCCACCTAAAAATCCCCAAAACCACCTGCAGAAGTCCATTATATTTGTGTCTGGAAAAAAAAAATACTGGACCACACATGTATTCTTCCAAGATTTTATGGAGACAATAAACCAAGAACTGAGTATTGTATTCTGATCATCTGTTTTAGGCAGACTCAATGTACTTGCCTGGTGAAATTATTGCTTTATACAGCAGTTTGTTCTTTTTGTTTTGATTAATGACCACATTAGTTTCCATGTAGCAACAGTTCCTACAGCTACATCGGAGAGAGGACATTTTTTGGAACTGCTGTTACCTGCTGGTGAGAAAATGACTGTCCTGCCAGTGCATTTAACAGAAAGCAATTAAATCTTGTTCTAAAATAGAATGTGTCTAGTGCTGTTTCTAAATATGCAAGAATTTTCAAACATCCTGTTTTTCTAATTCACTCGCATTAAAATCCATACAAATCTTCAGACAAGAGACATTGTTTTTGTTTTAAATTAATTTTCTATATAAACACATATTCTCTCCAAATATCTTTGGAAACACTCATACTTCCTCACAGCTCCTTTTGGTAACTCAGTTTTTACAGCTTGGTTTTTTTTCAGGCTCAGTGCAGTAGAAGTACATTGTGAGCACATCTTTTAGTGTTCAATCTTTTTCATTTACAGAGTTTGGTCACAGAACAAGGACACCTGAAAACAGCTTCATTTCACAGGCATATAAACCACAATGACAGTATTCAGGTAAGGAAACTGAACAGACTGTGACTGTTGCAGAAGCTTGAATACGGTTGTGCTTTTTTCTGTCTAAATCAAAAGCAGAAAACTGGCAGAGCTAATTTTGGTTGAAAAGCTGAGCTGCTTCTAAATGTGATGGACAAACACAACCCACAACCTACTGCTTCCATTTCTTCAGCTCTCATGTAGTTTAGCAAGTAAGACTCAGAAAAACAACTGTAACCAAGTACAAGGTGCTGATTCAACCTGTATTTCAAAGAAACTGGATTAGAACAGAGGAACATTAGGCAAAATGCTGAAGTTTACAAACCTTTTTATAATAAATGTCTTCAAATTTTTAGAACGTCTCTGAAAAACAGGAAGAACTAGGAAAACAGAACAGTTAATTTTTAAGTCACTATGCTCTGAAGGCAAAAACTGGGAACCAAATCTTTAAAATATTATTTAAGATCTACAGCAGGAAAGAAGGTGCATTGATTTACAGTTCCCAAATATTAGAGCTGCATGTGCAAAAAACTGTATGGGCTGAAAAATGCCAGTGGTAGCCAGATTCTGAGAGAGCATCTGCCAGAGATTCGTGTTCTGTTGTATGAGTTGGACATATGGATATAGTTATATTATGTGAGAAGAGTTTGGCCTACAGAAATTGTACCTCTGTAAAAAGCCAAGAAATACAATGAAGAGAAGCCAGGCAAAAAAAAAAAGTCTTTCAAACTATAAGACAGAAAGTGAAATAAAAGATCAGTTGTAGGATCTTCTGTCCTGTAATAAAAGGAAAGTGAATTTCTCAGAGTATTCATAAATAAATCTAGAGCTTAGTGCCATATTCCAGAAATAAATCACAACAATATGTGCCTGCAAAAGGTTAATAGCCAGTCCGCTACTATAAACTTATTTAGTTTTGTTTCTAAATAATATTATTGTTGTTTTAGTTTTTGGTTTTGTCATTCCTTGAGTTTGCCTTTTATCTTTTTAAGAAGAAACTTACTGCATTGGACTAGACACAACTCTATTAGCACAAAGGACATTCCAGAAATAAGTAAAGTTATCAACAACAAACACCAGAGTCTTTTGCAGTGAATGAATGGGTGGAGAGAGTAAGTCTTCCCACCAGTGAGCCAGCCAACTGTTCAAAAGCTTCCACTCCCAGTTCTGTGTCAGCCATGTGGTAGCTGGGGGCTGGTTTTCACATTTAACACCTTCCTTGTTGAGCCTTTAGTTTGGCTTTTATGCTTTGAGCCAACATCTTCCTCAATTTCCCAGCTTCTGGCTGCTGTTGCACATCTGTGTATGTCTCCTTACACTTGCTCTTTCCCAAATTTTCTGAAGATGAGAGGTCCCCTGGGTTACTTTTCTATTATGCCGATCTTACTAAGAGAGTGATTAGTTGTGACATTACTTGATTATTGTTCAGAATGGTGCAGGCCAGAAAACACCTTCCTTGGAGACTTAAACTTGCTTAGGACTTTCTACAACTATTATTATTCTAATTCCTAGCAAAAGACCCTGACCTGCTTGTTTTCAATCCTCATGATCTACAGATGTTACCAGACGATGTAATCTGTATAACCACTGACTTTCTGACATGCTTGGTCTGATCAGAATGATGCTCTTTGCTGATGCTTCTCTTATTTCAATTAACACTCATCCAAATTCTTGCAGTTAGATCTTCACTGTATTTCCATATCAGTGGAGTTGAAAAACATAAAACGGAATGTAAATACAGCCTGAACATTCATAACAAGACCTTTTAGTACAAGCTGCTGAATTACCCCTATGATCCTCCAGTCACGTCACCTGTGTCAGGAACTGCAGTTTCTCAATTATTTCATGCCTGCCTTTTTCCCTGACATCACTGCCAAAGACCAAATTAAAAATGGTCAAAATATCAGGATCCTACAAATGGCACTGTAAGACAAATCTGAGAAAAACTCTCAATCTGATTGAGGTTTTAAACTCTCAATCTGATTACTTCAGCCTAAATGAGGTACAAAATCATTCTTGTATTGAACATGAAGTCTTAGGGTTTGTCTGTATATTTTTAATTCATGCAACTGTGGCTTCAGACTTCCAAAAAAAAGACTAAGACATGGAGAAGGACAGTGAAGCAAACAGGACTGACAGTGCCCAGCATAAGCCTGAGGAGCTATGATGCAGCATGGGAAAACTACAGAGCAAGTTTAAGCAATAACTTTAACCAACTCTATCTTTGACTTTTACTCAGTCTTTCTAATTATTATGATTTTCTTTCATTTTATTGTGGTTTTTCAAAATGTGTCTGTGCTTTAAAAATGCTCTGTTTGCTTCAGTAGAAAGAGTCAAAACAAACAAGCAAAAAACTAAGCCAAAAGTACAACCCTAAAGCTTGAAACTACATATTAGATGTAGGAATGGCCAAATTCCGTTTGGTCAGACTTCTCTCATTCCCAGCCCTGTGTTCAGAAGGAAGAACACAAACAGAGCTGGCCATGTTTCTGTGGTGTTTCAACTGACCTTGCCAACCCGACCAAAGCCTGGTAGTGTCTGCACATACACCCAGGCAATCATGCACCAGCCTCCACAGCTGGTCGGGTGTGTCAATAAGCCCATATTCCTATGGAGCTGCTGGAAGAGCAAACCAGATCTGGACACCCAGGCTGCCTTCCCCCAAGAAAGGGTATAAATTTGTGTTGAAGTGAAAGTCAAACTACTTTAAAACCAGCATTATAATATTTCTCTATTATCTATAAAAATGAGAGACTTATAGTACTTTCTTCAGAAGTAAAACACAGATGGAGACTGAAAAGGGACTTTGTGTCTCTTTGGTGGAACACTGCTTTATGATCTGAAACCAGCATCTGCCAAAGAGGTTATCATTCACATGTACAAATGAGCTTTCCTGCAAGACTGAAAAATTAATTAAACCACTGTTTATTCAATTACATGCTGTGTCCCTTCTCTATCTAGATAAACAAGCTGAATAAACTCCTGAAAGTTGTCAGCCTGAAGAACCTGAATCCTACTATCAGCTGTTAAATTAAACACTTAGAAGGCTACATTCCATGAAAGGATATTTCCAAGGACTTGTGGTACTTCTGAAACAGCACTTTTAAAATATTTTGGCATATTAAACAAAGTTGCCTTGAAATTTTCAAAATCTAAAATAGGCCTACAAATTAATTAACTTTCATTTAAGTTTTTCCAGTAACTTTTATATAAACCAAGGGGAATCATCCAATAAATAAATCAGAGATTGTGTGCTTGGCAATGTAATATTTTCCTACCTGAGATCACAGACAATATGAAACAGTGTGAAATTTCTCTCTACTTCACCCAGAGCACTGTAACTAGGTGTAATTTCAGAGCAGACTACAGAACCTGCACTCATTAATCAATGGTGAAAGTAAGAGGGAGACTCAGGCCCAGGACCAACAGCATTTACAATTCGAGAAAGTTATGAGAGACAACGCAGATGTACTTGAGCATAGAAACCACCTGGTAAGTGTCACTTTACAGACCAGCATGTGCAGAAATGCTTTCAGAAGTGATGAAGTTTCCAGCACCACTGGAATCTTATACTTTACTACATGACAAACTGGCAGCAACAGCAGCTGAAGGACAGAACTTCCACTGGCCAACTACACCTTTTTTGGAGGGGGGAAAAAGAAGCTCGTATTCAGAGGCTGAAACCAGAATATGATATCCATGTGCCATAGAGACATCCACTGATTTAGCAGCTTCAATCATTAGCACTGAAGCAAGTGTTTCAAATTTATATTTGGCTCTTGGACAATGATTTTAATAAAGGTTAGCAAAAAGAGTAGTGAGAAAAAATGTGCTCCACACACATTTCCATCTTCCTTTAAGTGGCACCAAGCATAAAGCCTATGGAAGATTTGTCACCTTAAAACAACAACAAAAAAAAAAAAGAAAAAAGAAAAAATATTGTCCCTAGTGAATAACAAAACAAACACAGAAGAACTATAAAACTAGACAGAAAACCTAGTCTTTCTGAGGAAGCAGAGTCAGTAAGAGTCATTATGTGAAGATTTATACTCATTCCATTGCCCTATGGTGTTATTTATTTATCTGTAAACAACCTTTTATTTAACAAAATGTTCAAAAAAGAACAGCAATTTCCCCCCTGACTGGATAAAGGCCTCAGAATCAGAAATCTGCATCCTGTGTAAGCCTGCTCCCAGTTTTCCTTCATTATTTATTATTTATGTGATTTTGCCATGAGGAGGAACACGGCATGGCTCTGTCCCAGAAATAGACTGAGACTGACATGGGAAGGTTCAAGAAGGTTGTTGATGCAAAATAGCATTTTTCCAGTGTAATGCACAGGTTGATTTAACTCAGGATGACCTTTCCTGAGCAGTGAGAGTGGCAAAGCATCACACAGCTGCTAATGTAGTCTGAAAATGTATGTGGCACAAATAAAAGCTGACTTTTGCCACAACAGTGACAATACAAAGCCATGTCAGGACCCTGAGCCCAGAGTGTGTCACAGCATTTTAATTCTGTGTCTAGTAATAAGAGGCCAGATCCTGCTCATAGCAGAGGTCAAGTTGTTTAGCAGGGATTATTTAAAGCAGCAGCTTTGGGCTGAGCCTGTGCCAGGGGAGCTGAGTGTTTGGGTGAGCAGTGCCATCCCCAGAGACATCATTGTTCCCTGATCCTGTTGGTGGCAGTGCCAGTCTCTTGCCTTGCACCATCAGACCCAGGGCCCAAGTTCCATTCAGCACAGTGCAGTTGCCATCAACAGTTATTCTCAGTTCTTGAAAGTGGATGGGTCTCCAGCAAAGTCACAGCCATCTTTTGACTAGTTTTATACACATGCGCAGTGCTGCTTTGCTTTGCAATGCATGATTCAAAGGCTTCCTGGTCAAAGTGGGAGAGATGTTGGATTTGACATAGGAATGTCAAAAGGGAAAGGATCATGGGTTAAGCTCAGAGGTAGTGAGATATTTATTCTGATACTTGAAACTGAGCACTGTTTAGATTACAGCTTAGATTTCACAGCATCAACATCCTTTAGTCCTTCTTGAACAGAGCAGGTAAAAATCTGGCTTGGGTGATTAACTCATGTTATTAAAGTTTAAACAAAATAAGTACAACTCAAACAAAAAACCTCTGGCTGTGACTGAAACTAAGAATTCAAAGGTGCCACTGCTCTGAATACTGAACAACCAGAGTTTTGCCCCATGACACCCCAGGGCAGCAGCAATGACCTGCACTTGCACTTGGAGGCACTGTAAATCATGTCTGGGGGAATATTGTACTGAGCTCAATAGATCAGATTAACCCTTTCTGTCTTCAAAGTAGATTTACTAGGGGACTAATGGGTTTTTAGCCCTTCCATCTCACTCAGTGACACTTCTCCATGCAGGGTTATGCATATTTCTGGATAAATGACATACCATTCAGAGAAGTAACTCTTGTGCAGCAGATCTGGACTAAAGTTTTCCTTTGTCACTGCAAGTGTACTACAGAGTTCAACCAACAGCACATGTAACAGTTGTCCTTATATTACTACCAGCTGCCCACGAATTTCAGTCTCATCAAGAGCTGGGCTGCATCTCTTCTGTGAGGCCAAATCTCTTCAGACATGCCCTCTGGCTTTCCCATTCAGTATAGAAGGCAACAAACTGCAAAATAGGCATAGATTTCTACCTAAGCAGGCTTGCAGCCTCAAATCTGTAAAGACTGAAATTTCTACAGCTCACATTAAGAAAGACAGAGACATACATGCTACTGAGTCAAAGAGCTACTAACTTTGAAACAAGGAATGGGGTAAAGGCAGTTAATTTTGCAGGTCACCTGCCCCAAACCAGAGAACCAATGTTTCCTTTTCCTCCACTCCACTACATGATCCCTCTGACAACCTCAGCTCTCTAGTAAGATTCACTAAAACTGCTTTATTTTTTTTCATTCTTTTAGGTAGTTTAGGATCTTAACTATGAAGTCCTTGCAGCTCTTCAGGCTGAAAGGTGCAAAAAGCTTTAATCCAAATATAAAAGTCTCAAAGGAAGTTTCTCTGTAAGCAGCAAAATGGCAGCTGGCAGACATGGTTCACAAGGGCTGCAGAACTGAGCTCCCCTGGCCCCAGCAGGGAGACAGCAGGGCCAGCACTGCCTGTGCAGGGCTGCACAGACACCCTTTGCCTCAGCCACCTGCTGACAGCCCTGGAGCCTTTTGGGCCAGATTTATCCTTAATGCCTTGAAGGCTGCCATGCTCCTCCTCTTCTTTTCATGCTCCATTATTTTTTGAAGAACCTTTCTTTCCATGCAATGCTGTGGAGCAATGTCAATCCACTGATGACAACATTTTTTCCAAACAGGTAACCTTTGGGACTCTTTTTGGGTCTTTAATAACCTGTACCAGGACCAGAGCAGCATAAAGGAGGTTTTATGATAGAGGCTGCTGACCTATTTTTGATATTTATTTCTGAAGAATGACCTTTTCTTTTGCTTGAAGTTTTACTCTGCTGATTCCAACTATTCTCAAAGCATTGCACTAGAGCTGAAAATAAAAATGGAAGATAATAATAATAAACAAAGATATGGCATCCTAATTTTATTAAAGCAAAAGAGTTAATTTTTCAGTCCTTTTTCTATAAAAATAAGAAAATCTCTTCTATTCCAAATCTGACTACTCTAAAAGGCAGAGGACAAGGAAGACAGCTGGCAATGGATAAAGCTATCTCTTCAATCCACTGCTGTGAGCATTTATTTAAATGTCAGACTTGTCCTCTGCAATAGGTACAAATTTGCCTTTGTTATATTTATCAGTAGATTTCACTGTCTATTTATGAATGTTTTTTTCTTAATCAATGTTTAAAGAAACAACAATACTCTCCAAATGTTCATGCTCAGTTTTCTGAAGTCAAAAATATTGCTTCTCTTCTTAAATAATTTTGCCTGACTCTATTTGAGGTTGACTCCACCATAATCTTGAGGAGCTTATAGGAACTCTTCAACTCTTTCAAATATTACATTGTGATTAAATTTTCATAGAACGTGTTATTTTTTTGAGTTTGCTTTTTTACTTTCACAAAGGATTCAGAAAAAATTTGGCTGCCCAAAGCCCCTACATGAAAATCATTGGAAAGACAACCAAAGCAGATCACAACAACTTTTACTTCTGTGGATTGTATGGCACAAAGATACCATAACTGGGAATTAATTTTTCTCAATTTGATAGCAACTGCAGTACATCAAGAGGCTACACCTATCTAACAGACTAACCTGCAAAAATAATCATTAAATATCAAAGTACTTATCAAAATAATATATTTAAGCAACTTGTCCATTGTTTACAGAACAACATGAGAGAAGTGACAAAATAATTCATTGCTTTCTTAGCTCTGTTTCTTTAAGCTTTTCTGAGGTATATCTTTGCCCTGTGGAATGGGTTACTGTAGGATGTGTACTTCACAGAAGCCCTCAACACTGGAAGCTATATATGAGCAGGCGTTTTGGTGATGAATGCTAATGCCACTCAGGGCTTTCAGCATCACTCCCTTTGCAGCAGCTGATTACCCACTGAGCACTTTCTGTACCACAGCACCTTCTCTCCTGAAGCACCAGTGACTCAAAATGGCCCTAGTCATTCTGATATGTCTTTTGAGAGACCCTCTCCAGGTCTGATTGCAGCACAGAGACATAAAGCTACAAAATAATCCTTCTACTTAATTTAAGCTGCCAACACTGACTCAAGTCAAAGGGGAGGTTGTCTTAGAAAGTTAAATTTGTAGTTTGTCCATGAACTATGGCTACATTACTCTGTCCTTCCTGTTCAATTCAACTGTACTAGTCTGATATAAAACAGGGCAGAAGGAGGCAGTGATCCATCAGAGTGGCTAAGCACTTCTGCAGTGTGCAGTCCCTGCACTCTTCAACTGGAGTTAATGTTACACCTCTCCATACTTGAATTCATGAGTATGAGTTTGTCAGTTGGCCCTTACCTTGAATTTAAAGTGTTTTGACATCTCCTTCAAGGTTCATGTAAATTGACAGAGAATTTTAACTTATAGTCATAAAATCCAGCCTGCTCTGCATGGTATTTTTGAACATGAAGATAAAGCAAACAGTACACAGGGGCCTTGCTTTGGACAGAATGTCTACATCCTCTCCTAAGGAAATACAAAAAATGAAAGTCAAACATTTTTTCTCCTCCCCGTATCTATTCTAACTAGTTTTACATTGCTGTTGTTTTGCAGCCTAATAAATCACAGTGCACTGTGTAGGCTGATGTAATGTCACTGTAATGCTCTGAGACAAGTGCTGGTGTGTTACTTATAGAGATGAGAGTGTATAGGCAAGCACTCATTAGCCTTAACTAATGAATCCTCTAACACAGTCACACACAATTGAGAGGAGCACAAGTTACTGAAGCCTTGAGGCTTATTGCACTAATGTGGTGGGGTTTCAGGCAAGGGTTTTTTATTTGTTTTGTTCTGATTGAGTGAAACAGCCTTCTGTGCTTTGTAAGAGGTAACAGTCCCTGAATATGTTCCTAAACTGAGCCATGGTTTATGGGAGACCCTAATTTTATGTGAAACAAAAGCCAGATTTGCCTGAGAGTGATCTGAAATGCAGCCTCCCTGTGCTGTAGCAGCAGTAAAACGATGTGATCCTACAGAGATATACAGGTGTACTTTTCTGAATATACGAGCGCCACTGAAAGACCCCAAAAGCTAAATGAAGTAGGTCTTTGTACTCTGAAAAACAATCAGCCCCTTGAAGACCTCAGGGAAAGCACAGCTGAGCTTTGGTTTCTGCAGAGTCTGGGAAACACAACAGTTACAGAGAGTGAAAGTACTATGGAAAACTGGCATGAGCCACTTTTGTCTCACAAATAGTTTCCCTTTCTTTTCATACTTTCCCTATAGTTACAGAGATCTCTCCTCAGTACTTGTTTAGGGAGCATTATTTTTTCTTTAGATACAGTGATCCCATCTACATTTCCACTTGAGAAATGGCCTCTACAGAAGGAGTATTGTGGCTATTTAATATTTGCTTTCTATGATTATATACTTTTTTAATTCCTTTTTTATTCCTTTCAGAAAACAATTAATTCTGTTTTAACCCTTTCAGAAATCAATGGGGCAGAAAGGAATAGAGAAGACAGCATCTTTTCACCAAAGCTGCTGATTGAACTCAGGGTAAGAAGATTCAAGAGGCTTCAGGGACAGGGGAGCAAAGGTGGAACCTTGGAACCTAGATTCCATACACTTTCTTGCAGTTCAGAAAGTTGTGAAGAGTCAAAAACAAATCCTAGGAGCAGCAGACAGCTTGCAAAGACTGTCATAGCCACATGCTACTAGTTTACAAACTCACTGTATTTCCATTACCTCTTACTGGGCTGTTTTGTATTTCTCTTATTTCCAGAGTTCATAGAGTTAGTCTAAGCAGATCTCCTTCAAAGTTCTGCTAGAATATGTCCAGGGCTATAAAGACCTGGACAAGCATGGAAGGTTACAAAGCATTTCCAGGGAACTCTGTCCTGGCAGTGAAAGAAAAGAAAAGCTAATGCTGGCTCATAACAGCAATATTTTCAGAAGGAGTGAGAGGCCTCATGGAATAGGATTTGAGCACAAGAGAGCTGGATACAATTTCTAACTTCACCATGTGCTAATTCACTTCATCCATCTCCCAGCCTATGCCTCCACCCGGACACTGGGGATGCAAGCTCTATTTTCTTGGACTTCTTTGTTACTAACATGACTAACATTGCCAATTTACTGATTGATATTCCTCAGAAGCTCTGAAAAAAGGGGCTTAACTCTTTTAAACCTTTTTAAAAATCCAGCCTGCCTTTCCCTCCAGGTTCAGTTTGAAGCTGTGGAGCTAGAAAGAGTGAATTCTTCCTGCTTAACTCATCCTCAACACAACATGAGGAAAAGAATATGTTCCCTGCCCAACACACAAGCATGTGCAAGGACAGAGTGCATCTTCCTCTTTCTGTCTTATTAAATCATAGTTACACATCTAAAAAATATATTTTTTCCTGCCAAAATAGTCTTGCTTTTCTATAAGGGTAACAATACTGTTTTGACCACTGTGGAATAAGAATACTATTGAGCTCTGAGGGAAAAAACACAAGCATTACAGAGTGTACATTATGCCCCAAACAAGCAACCTTCAGAAAGTTGGCTGACTTAATATTAGCTAATGTATGTATACAATGATTAGGATAAAACAGTGCCAACATGCATGGAGAAACACACAAAGCAAATCACATGCCAGCATAAATAAATGGGAATTCAGCATTAATAAAATACATAAAGAAGCATACTTCTAGCATTAAATGCTATGTTTAGTATGGATTTAATTTGAGAATTTTAGTTAGAAAACTAATCCTGACATATCATCTTGATTGACTACAATCTTTTCCATGCTTCTCTTTATGTGACTGGAAAGTTATACGTTTTCATTAAAAATCCTTCCTAATCAAGACAGTTTGTAGTAGAAAAGAAGAAGATTTAAAATAAAGTTGATTTTTGGAAAAGTGGTTCTCACTAAAAGATCGTTCACTTCCCTACACTTTATTTATGAAACCATGACGTAAATTATGAAACAACCGGGTTGACATTCTGCTCTAAGGAACTATTCCTAGAAATATTCATCAGTGGACAATGAGCCCATAGTGTGAAAAGTATAGGATCACTGTCCCCTCCATTCCCAATATTCCTGGTATGGCAAACTGCACCATTTAACTAAAATTACTAGGATATATATCTGACAAGAACATAAATTAAAAGTGAAATGTTAAAATCACCCCTTTAAGGGACAAAGCAAATAACTATAGCATCTGGCTATCAAAGAAAAAATCAATAAATTCTTCATGGAAATAAAATAATTTATAAATAGCCTGATTTTAGCCATCATCAAACCAACAGAACGGGAACATAATTTGGAAGTTGCAGAAGGGCCAAAGGAAAACTGAATACCAACTCTCCAGTAGTTTCAGTTTAGCGATAAATCAAGGCTCACAGTGAGGACACACCTCCCTAGGCTAGCAAAGAGCTCCACTTACTGGCAGATGCAGCCCCTGAGTTATTGCTTCCTACTTAATTACAGAACCAAAAGTAAACAGCAATAAATCAATGCCCAGTCAATCAACCCAGAATAAAAGAATTATGTAGCTCAAAAGTACCCAGTGACAGCTCACGTGCTTTCAGATATACTTCCTGGTCTGAAATGGAACTTTGAACAAGTACGTGGACAAATTGTCAAGAGGCACTTAGGCAAAGTGGGGCAGCAGAGTGAAGAATGATACCAAGCCCACTGGAGTCTTTCCCATGTCATCAATAGTTCTTGGCTGAGCTTCAGAACAAATGGAAGCAAGAGAGATTTTGAGACCACCAGACTGTGAACGCTGGATTGTTATAGTCTGGTACACGGACATTTTGTGGTTAGAAAATTAATCCAGATGATGCATAATCTGCCTATGTTTTGGTTTATTGTCGTGCCCAGTAGATACAAATTACAGATTTTTTTTGTAAGGCAGCATAATGCTGCACAAAAAGATGGTACTCTCTGTAAATTCTTTTGTAAATGACCTTTATGAGTATTCTCCCACATCTTTATCTTCATCATAACATTATTTTTTTCACTTTTACAGCAATGTTGAATATGACAGGTAGTTTTAGCCAAAAATAAGTTCTCAAAAGCACCTCATCAGCATTCACTCATGTGGATTAAATTACATTTTATGGTGTACAACAAGATATTTTGCACACAGTGAATGATCAAAACCTATTTTGCTTTATGCCAGAAGTATAAATGTATACACCACTCTTCATATTAATTAAAAAATTAAAATTGATTTTCAAATATTTGTCATTCCATGGAATGACACAGTGATGGAAGATTATAACACTGCTAGAAAGAAGACAAGAATTACAAATGTTCAGGAGAAACAGAAAAAAGACCAGAGATTAACCAAAAATATTTGAAAGGGCATTTAAATTGCAAATTGCAATTAAAATTACACAAAGTCCATCCATAACTCGCAGCAAAGTTTATTTTATAAATTTTACCAAGATTACTGTGAAGACATACTGATTTTTTTTTTCAATTAACCATCTAAATTGTTTTGGCTTTTTTTTTTTTGTGGCAAAGTTTTTCAGTCAATCAATGAAAGACAGATTATGACACATTGCCAATACCTCACACATCTTTCCCACGGTCTGCTGTGCCACAGGGACTGCTGATACACAAATGGAATCTGTATTATTTAAGTCAATGCACATACCCCAGTGAGCAGATTGTCCTCAATAAGGCAATGGGATAGCAGCGCTCTCAGGCCCAGGAAGCATTTAATGTGGAAAATTTATTATGCAAAGTGCCCTCTTAAAATTTGGGCTTTGTTTTTCAGAAAGCTTTGTTCCTTTCCTTGCTATGTTGAGCTGTGGTCCTCTCCAAGCCAACCACTCATCTTTGGCTAATTGCCTGCAGGTTTCCACCATCATACTGGCCTGTCTTGTCTTTCCCAGGATTTAAGTTTTGAGTTTTCACATATACTTAGGGGTACTCTCACTATACTTGAGAGCAGAATCAATGCACACAGATGGGAAAGTAATAGTAGTATCTCTGTTGTTTGGCCTGTTTAATAAGTTGCTTGGCAATACTACTACACTTGGAAACCTAATTTTCTGATGCCTCAGCTAGCACCTGACATGAAAAAAATTGCTTTCAAACACTGGTCTTCAAGGAAACATGCCTTTAGGAATTCATTTAAGACTCTGAATTAGTGCATACAGAAACTCCTGCTTCGTCAGTTCTAAGCAAGAACTGCTTTGAAGTAGAGCAAGAACAATAACTGTGCAGCCTTCACCATTCAACAGAAGCATGCTGGCAAGACAATAAGCAACTACATGAGATAGATAAGCTTGCTTTATTTGTAGAGAGGGAATTGGGAGACAAGTTCAATTCTTTTTTTCCTACCATATATTACACAAACGGCCTCTAGAGGGATCCAGGTTATTGCTTTTCTATTGAAATTCCTTATGCCTAGGGGGGTTTTGTTTTTTTGTTTGTTTTTTTTTGTTGTTGTTGTTTTGTTTTTTGTTGTTGTTGTTGTTGTTTTTGTTGTTGTTGTCTTTTTCTTTCCCCCCTGTTACTTTTTAACAAGTGAATCATTCATTTAGAAATGATGATGCAAATATTTAGCATTAAGTAAGTGTGGTAGAACCATAGAGTTCATCACCAGGATGAAGCTTTTTGAAAATCCAGGAGTTAAAACACTGCAGTGGAAGGTTCACATTCAGTAAAAGTCCAGTCTCAAATAAATAATCTCTCAACTCATATCACATTGAATAAAACCATGCAAACCCAAAGAAATGCCTAGACATTCAGCTGCATGTGTGAAACACAGCTGAACTGGTGAATCTGCACAATTAAGTTAGGAATGTGGTAAGAATTGGGCTTATATTTCTGGGGAATGAGTCAGTATTTCTCGCTTCAGCTCCTAGAATGCTCATGAAAAAGTATATTGCTTCTAAATTGTTGTATCTGGCTTGGGCTTTGTTTTCCTGAATTATTTCACCTAGCTAGAATTTTTACAGCTAAGGTTTAGTAAAGCAGGCATATAAACAGGAGTTTTAAGTTAAAGAACAAGTAAGAATTTCATCCTACAGTGTCTATATTCTATACACTGCGTATTCTGGATTGACCAAACAATGAGTATAACAAGCAGCTTCCAGTCAGCTTCAAAATTAAATCTGGTGAGCTTTTAACTGAATGTGCACATCCTATTCTTCTGTTTGCTACACCTGCTTTTCTGGCTAGATTTTTTTACCTTGTCACTGCCCACTTTGTCTCCTTACCTGCTTTTTGTCACAGATTTTCCATCTCCAGATGAACCACGAGTACAGAAAAAAAAATGAGTAAAAAAAGCTGCAGTTTTAAAAGACAATCAAGCCTGAACACAGAGCCTTTCAGAAGCCTAAGGTTGATTTATGATGGATGTAAATAATGCACAGAAGATGACCTTTCCCATTTTCAGGAACTTTTTTTTCTCACATCTTTAATAGGATTCTGCCATGGAGTGTAAAAATATCCATTGGAGAATATATTCTCTTTCTATTTTTAAAAAATTATTTTTCCCATGATCTTGGGCTCACCTGGCATTGCAACTAATGAATTTCTTTTGTCACTTTTTATCCATCTACAGAATGGATGAAGTCAGAATGTGTCAGGTGGTGCAGATGAGCAAATTGCTTCTTTTTAATTTAATGTCAAGCCCTAACAAATCTACAGTACTTCTTTCATATCCACACATATTTCAAATTTGCCAAACAAGGAACTGAGCTAAAGTTTGAAGAGAAGGGATTAACTTCTGACATTTAATTTGAGCACAGCAGAAATACAGGAATTTTTTCCTTAAGAAGTTGGCAGATGAAAAAATGCCTAGAGAAAGCTTCAAATGGAGAACTCCAGTGTCTAACTTTTTACTCCATTATCTAACATTTCATTAAACAGCCTTATAGGTAGTCATGAGGTTAACTCTGATAACTCAGACTCTGAGTCCTCCCTCCCTCTTCCCATAGGCAGCTTTGGTTTAGCTCAAAGCTTTCTGAAGAAATGTACAAAAGCCTGAAAAAAAAATCTCAATTTTTTGTGTACTCAGACATTGGGGTTAGACAAATACAACTTTAATAATATAAATGTCTCTCTTTCACTTGTACTTCATTTGTAAGCAACCTGCCTTATTCAGAAATTTTATTTATTCTTATATGATTTTTCTAGTCAAGTCACTGCAGTTTTACATTGTTAGAAACATAAAGAGATTCAGGCCTCCAGCCTCCTGCTAAGGCTTACATGCTTTCTTGATACCAAAATTCCCAATTTAGTACAACAGTTGAATTAAAGAAAGAAGGAAAATGTCCAACATGAAGGGATGTAAAACCTCCTTCTCTGTGCAATAATTTGTTTTGCTCAAGGACAAACTAGCATAGATTGAAATAGTACCTCTCATACACATATGTGACTTACCATCATCATGTTCTCATAATACTGGGTGATTTCTTGCTCAACTCCTTAGCTATTCTTTCACTGAACACCTAATTGCACCACAATGTCAATTTTACCTGATGTCATTTTGTTGTATTGGGCTTTTGTTTTATCAAGAAAACAAGAGGCAGCATCTACTAGACAAATTTCCATTTTTTAGGTAGAATTAGGAAGCTTTTTCTCCTAAAGGGTGTTCATGGAATTTTTCTGGGATACAAGGAAGTCCCAGGAAAACATTCTTATTAATTTAAATAAATGTTGTGATCAGAACAGCAGTCTTGGCACGTTCCAGTTAATTTCAGGCAATGGCAGCTGGGATTCTGGACAAACTCCATGGGAAGTGAATTCAGAGAATTTACCTGACCCTGTTAGTTGAGTCAGATGTGAAAGACAAAGTGACTGGTTATTTTTGCATTGCATAGATGAAAAAATGACTTTGCCTTCCCTAAGGGGTAAATGTACCTTTGAGAAAGTACACTAAATCTCCCTCTTCTAACTGGCTATATATTTTTTAAAATTGTAGTTATAACTTGCACAGATACCTGGGAGACATCAATTTAAATTAATCAATCAGTTCAAAAGTCAGAGAACACAGACACACACAGCAAGAAAAACCAAGGGACAAGAAGAAAGATGACAATTCCATTAATGTCGACACTGCCCAAAACCTGGTTGTCTCAGAACAAAATCAGCCAAATTTCATTGCTTAAATTTCAAGAACATGATTCAGATATTTTCTACAGCTACTAAGTGGTTGCAAATTGTTTTTTACTGTCTTGTCAGCAAGACATTTCTATTTCTTGTAATCAAGATGGACTGTTAAAAACAATAGACTTGCATCAAGTAAGAGAGATCAAGAAGCAGTTTGTTTCTAATGATTAAGTCATAAAAAGTGCTCAGGAGCATATTAAGCCTTCAAGCCAGTCAAAATACTTTCTTTCCCAATAGGAAAATACCCCACAACCCCACTTAAAAATACTGAATAAATAAAGTAGAATTGTGGACAGTGAATTCAAAACAAAGAAATTTCATTCTTTCCTCCACCAGGACAAACAGGAAATTTCAACAGTATTTTCTATGAAGCAGTGACTTTATGTCTGACTGACATGCATTTTGATAATAAAGCAAGAACAAGTAAAGGAGCATTATTATGTTAGGCAAAGGTAAAGCAATATAGCTACTCATGATAATATTTCCCACACAGCTTTTGACACACTCCCTGGCATGACCAAGTGCATTGATTTCTATCTTCCTATAATGTACAATGCATATATAAATACAATATATCTGGCAATTCAGCTAGATCTGTTTTCCTAACTACAAAAGCTAACTTGATTCTTACCCTGTTCATAGAGGGAGGAAGGAGTCATGTAGTCTGCACTGTTGTATTTGCCTGCAACAACGGCAGTTTGACCCTTAATATTACATGGGAAAGGCTGCAGTAGAATTTTATATGCTCAGGGCTACATCTGCAGCTATCCTACTTTATTGTTAACATTATTGTTCACAAGAGAGCATGAAAAGAATTATTCTCAGTAGAAATATTTGCATGTGTATGTTTTCAGCTCTTGAAGAGATGAGTACTTCAGCAGAGATTACTGCTGAGGTTATTTCACTGACATCAATCAGTTCTTGTCAGATGACAAAGCGTCATGACGAACTAAAGCACCAGTGTAACCAATGGGATTTGTTTTGATGGGTAGTTGTATATTTAATAATAAAGACACGATCCTGCAGCAAGTGTAAATATCACACAGGAAAGACTTTAGTTCTTACACTTGAAGAGTGGACAAGAGGATTCAGAAAACCATGGCTTCTAAATCTTTTATTAAGCATTAAACTGAATCTGCTATGGTTTCTAATTTTTCTAACTCGGTGCTTTTAATTTAAAGAGGACATCTGAATTTCTCCTCTAGGTGATATGACTTACTCTCCAGGGTTGTTTGCATTTTTATTATGTTCTAAAATTATACTGAAGAAAATGTGTCCAACCTGAGTTTGAACCCCTTTCTCAAAACTGAACTTAGCCTCTTGAAACAACTGTGACTAGGATTTTAAAATTATCTCATTCCTCCTGCCATAATAGCATTCTTCACTTGGGCACACACAAAAATAAACAGAACATTTTTTATTAGCTCATCCAAAAGAAGTACCTCGTAAGCATGTCTTTCCAAGCTCTGTTTATAATTGTGAAGTTTTCATCCTAAGGGGAAAAATGTAACTGTTTTCATTTTTCTGCTATACAGTCTTAAGCTAATGAGTTTGTACTTGGATTTATTAATTAACATGTTTTATATTCTTTGTATAAGAAGCTTGCCCAAGACTCTGTTACTCAGAATCTAATATGGGAAGATTTAATGCCTTGAATTGTCTAAAATACCATGGTGATTATTTGGCTGAGCAACATATGTCCATATCTTGATGAATTTTGAATGCTGCTACAATTCCCACTGAAAATAGGTTACTTTAAGCAATCACACTGATTACCTGTATTTACATATTGAACTTGAGAATGAAGCCTATAATTCTAAATTCCTTTCAGTATGAAGGTACATCACAACACAATTTTTAATTGCATGACTCTTGAGAACATCTACTTCCCCATTAAAGAACACTTTTTGTTTTTGAAGAAAAATGTTTCAAAATTAAGATGTTGAAGATTCAGGAAAAAAGATAATGTAGATAAGACATTTATACCTTTTCAATAAATAAAATACCTTTCAAAATGGACCTGATTGTAGAAATGCAACTCAAATTACGCTGGTCAAAGACCAAGTAAATTTTCTAAATGTCAATATACTTTGGATCAGTCTTATCAACACAGTAGAAAGAACAGAACTATGTGTGAAAGTATACATATGAGCTTGTGTGGTCACTGGGCTGAGCAGCTGCAAATGGTAATAGTGTTGGTAAACCACAGAAAACCTAGACTGCTACACTGGAAATGGAGCCTGTTGCCAGCACTGTAATGCAGGGAGTTAGGAGAAGACAAGTGTAATTTTTGAGTTTTGGCAAGGTATAAGCACTCTCTTCCTTAAAGTGAGTGAGAACAGTCTCCACTGAATTTAAAGAATTACTGAATTTCAGAGATGGACTGAAGTAAATAATTGAATTTAAAAGTGAGTTCAGCTATTGCCTGTTTCCAAATGTCTTTTTTAAGTTCTTTGTTCCCACTATTAGTGCAAATGAAAAAAACCAAACAAACAATGTTCACAGAACGCTTGAAGTAACCATGTATTTCTTAGCTGCTTTCCAATGATAAAAATGAAACAAATACATCAGAAGGGGGGAAAAGAAACCAAGCATGATAAATATTCTTTTGCCAATCTGCTTTGTTTCCTAGTGATGTGATGATTTCTCATAGAAATGATGTGTCTAAAAACCATACCTGTGTAGTATTACATTGCAACAGTTTCATTGCTGCAGCATTACAGCTGAAGGCTGATCGATATCAAATTACCTTGAACAAAGCCAAGTCTACAGCACAGTTGGACCACTGCATTTGCTCAAGCTAAAGGCATGATTTGCAAGTGCCTTTTCATTTGCCGCCATATCACTGAACTTGTATTTTATTCTGATATGTGGCTTCAAATTTTGATATTTTTCTGGAAAAAGGGAATGCAAATCACAGACCCACTCCAACACAACATGAATGTCATGTGTTTGAAGTAGCCTTCTTGCAACAAGTAATCTTGACTCCTGTCTGAGGTGTTTCAAAGAGTAGTTCCCCAGGTCACATTCAGGTACTGAAGGCCTCTAGAGCCTGAACTATTGCATGTGGCAATTGCATGTTGGTCCAGCTGAATGGAAATGAATGTACACCAAATTCTTCCACTACTAATTCAGCTGCTTTAGCACTTCTCATCAGGATGTTTCAAACTGAATTTTAACTGAAGCTGATCCAAAACCACAGGACAGTAACTGGGTGCTTTTCATGCTGTTGCACACACACCTCTGGGAGGTTGGTTTAGGCAGTCACTGCTATCAGCCCCCAGAATTACCATGTTTATAAATTTTCCAGATCTAAACACAGTCTTAAAATAAGCTATTCATTGCTTTGTTAAACTAGAGCTTGGGTTTTCTGTATTTTTCAGGATTAAGCCCATCACAGATATGTTTAACTCTCCTGTTTCAGATTCAATTGCATAATTAAGACAGATTTAGCAAGCTCTTTCTGATAGAAAAATCAATACAGGTGATACATGAAATCACTTGCTTTTTGCATATCTACTTTATGGGTAAGCAGCACTGCCATGCTTGAGTTTGACACATTCATAGTGAAACAGACTTCCTGGTGGAATCTTAGGTGATACAATCATGTCCCGAGCATAAAAATTGAATTTGTGGTTATTCAAACAAGAGCTCTTCCAAAACCTGAGATTACATCTGGAGTGAAAACTGATTTATAAATAATTATGATTTACTGATTAATAATCAGTTCTCACACTATTTAAAACACTACTAAAAATAGAAAATTTTATAGTGTTCAGAATTATTACAAACAAATATATTATTTGATTTCTTATTCTTCTTACTTCTCACTTCCCCCAACAACCATCTAATGCAAATTCTGAGGATGAAAATGTTGTGTATGAATTTTTCTTTAACTGCAATTCAGGTCCTCCACTTACTGAAAATCTCATTTGGAAAATGTAGCGTTCAGTGTGACAATGAACACAATTTGAGGGGGAAAGAATTTATCTTGCTACTTTTGGTATGACATTACAACCACGCAGATCTCCATTCCCAATTTTTCACAATTCTTTTGATTGCACTGTTCATTAACAAAACAGTGAACAGTCTCAGCTGACAGTTTCTAGTTGAAAGATCTTGCATAGATCAAAGTATTTTTGTTTTTTTTATAAATGTTTCTAGCAAGTTTACAATTTTCCTCATGTTTGCACTGGTAAGA
This sequence comes from Pithys albifrons albifrons, assembly GCF_047495875.1. Lineage (NCBI taxonomy): Eukaryota > Metazoa > Chordata > Aves > Passeriformes > Thamnophilidae > Pithys > Pithys albifrons. The sequence continues at coordinate 12,591,341 of NC_092468.1, read as the reverse complement.
ATGCAGGGTATCGAACCTTGGAGCTCAGCATAACTTCATTACAGACTTCAGCCTTCTTAAACACCTATTGCTTTTCAAGGAAAAAAAATGGAATTATTCCAGTTGTTGATTGAAATTTATGCCATCAAACTGAATCTATGGAATTGTTGAGGTTAAGCTTTACTCTTGGTAGTTTGATGTCTTCTTTTGGCAGACGTGGGATAAACTGGCCTAGGGAAGTGTCTGTGTCTCCCTTTTTTAAGACTACAATAGTCAGCAGAGAGAGCACTACCTTCTCATTTTAAGATTTAGATGTCTACAGTTGGGTGAGATGAGGCCAAACACCTCCCTCTTCCATGGTAGTTACTCCCAAGGTGGGGTTTCAGATATCAGACTCTTTGTCAAATATTTAGCTTGTCAGCAGGTCCTGATACAGACGTGAAATTCAGAGATTCTCTGAAGAAACAGGTTGTCATCTCTGGATCCACATCACGTGAAATACTGCAGACCTCCAGAAGTTACACATTGCCCCTCAGAGGCTGTGCAGTGTGCACAGAACATATGTAGAGTCCATTTGACGATATGACTCCACCTTTTCCCAATACTTGTGCTTAAGAAATGAGGATGGCCTCATCCAAACCATCATCTAATTTCTGTGTATCTTGCCTTGTATTTTTCTATAAATATTATTAGTCTACATTTCCTTAATATGAGGATTTACTAAAGGCCCTAAGTGAGGCTGGCCAATGTAGATGTTTCTTATTGGCATATTTCATTCCACAGATGAAATAAATAAAAACTTAAATAAATTAATGAATCAATGAATGAATAAAAGGAGTGTTTGGAGTTGGCCAATGTGGTATCTGAAACCTGATGTTATGATTAGGGTGTCTTTCTTCAAGCAACCTGGAGTTTGTTATACAGAGGTTAAGCTATAAGTCAGAAGATACTGGATGACTCAAAAGCTATAGAGAACATAAAATTATGTTGCTTGAGCTTAAAGAATCACAGGCAGTGAGAAATTAGGACTGGAAGACTTATTAAATTGTCTAATTCAAACTCTGCCAGTATGGGATTATTCCCTGGAATGTATTTTACAGCACTTTATCAAAAATTGTTTCCATGTGGGATTCTGTGCTGGAAAGAGCCTATGAAAGTGGTCTGGTCCAATGCCATTCTGACCACATCCATTTCTCTTTCAGCTGCACAAATTTTAAATAAATATCTTTTTCCTATCAGTTGAAGACATCTGCTCTTTCAGTCATACATACTATCACTTACAATAGATGTTCTGTGCAGCACCCTTGCCTTTATTTGCATTGTGGAACTCCACATTATGCCCAGCTCATTCCTCTTGCCTTAGGCATACTGTGATGCAGGGAAAAGGATGGAGGTAACAGCAGAGGTAAATGCTTTATCAGAGATAAAATGATAGAGTTTCTTTGTATTACATACATGTGCACTGAGTCTTACAACATTAATACTGTCTCTTCCTTCCACAAGTGCTCCTCTCCTATTTTTGAGACCACAGATTCTGATTCCTGACCTGTTGAATCCTTCATTATTCTCAACTTCCTTCTGATATTACTTCTGAAATTATTCAAATATTACTACCACTCTCCCTAGGAGACCTGTCTTTTCGCTTTAGGTGAAGAAACAGCTTGGTTGCCTGAATCCTGAAGCTGCTGACATTATTATTCTGCCTCATAGTAAGCTGGTTTGCTATTAGTTTAGCACTCCATCTTCTCTTTGATTCCAAGTGTGACCTTTTCATTTTTCTCTTTGATTTTATTCATAGCTCTTTTCTTTTACCATTTCACAGTTCTAAACTTCCTTTTGATTTCCTTGACTAGAGTGACCAAACAAGTCATACTGTTTTACTGGATAAGATTTATCTTTTTCAGTTCTCTAGGATTCATTCCAGGCATTGCGCACATAGTCCTCCTAGCTTTATTTTCAGCATCTATGCTTTAAGGTCAGATTCAGGCTGGGTGTGGGCTAATGATCCTTATTCCTTCTGACTGCAGCTCCCATTGGAGCATGGGCTGGAACAGCTCATATGGGATCTCAGGATCCTCAGCCAATTAGCCATTTATAGTTAATTTTCCCCCCCATTATTCACCAGATTCCTGTTCTATGAAAGTTCTGCAACTCCTGATTTTTATGCTGATTTTAAAACAGTCTCAATGCTAATGTCATCAAGCTGCTTTTTAATTATTCACAACCACAGGGTAGTGTCACATTCTCACCACTGCCAGAGGATGTCAACAGTTCTGTCTCCATGACTTTAACAATCTTTTTTCACTTGTCTGTCAACATGAGCCTTTCTGAGGCTCTTCACAATGTCCTTATGCTGTTTCCACACTGCTGCAATCAGGGAAGCACAAAACATAACACAGACATCTCCTGGAAACCTGACTTGCCCTCTCAGCTTGAAGCTTTCCTGTCAACAGCCTGTTCAGGCTCTCTGGTGCAGTAAGATGCTGGCAAATGTATGATGAGATCTGAAGGCCCTGAGAGATGCACTTAAGTATGCCCACATTTACGCTTGTTGGCTCCCTACTACCAGTCAGGCTTAAAAATGTGTAGGTATAATGGTCATTACATATAGATTCCCTGTCACCAAAGCAGAGTTAACACCTCTTCAGTTCACTGCAATCATCTTTTCTCACAATCACAACAGTAACTGTGGGAATGGAGTGCTCACAGAAATCCCACTTCACAGAAATCCCATTTTCCACTTTCCCACTGTTTTCTAGGCTGAAATTCATCTTGCCTACTGTAGTTCCTACTCTTCATCTTTTATATCATACTCTGCCTCATCTTTTATATTTTACAAGAGAAGAAATAAATTTGTCAGTCCTTATTCTTGCTGCAGGCTGTACTGCAGCCTGAGGCTCTCAGATACATGTCAGAGAGAGAGGGCAGTGTTGACTGCTGCAGCTAAAACATTAAGCAAGACACCCTGGGAACCTCAGCTTTATTTTTCACTCTGTCACAGTCTTGCTGTAGGACTGTGGCTAACTCCTGGGGCTTCTTTGTGCTTTGGTTTCTACATGTTTCATACAAAGATAGAATCATGGAATTGTTCAGGTTGGAAAAGACCTTTAAGAATATCAAGTCCAACTGTTAATTGAACACTGCCAAGTCCACCACTAAACCATGTCCCTAAGTGCCACATCTACATGTCTTTCAAATACCTCCAGGAAACATGACTCAGCCACTTCCTTGGGAAGCCTGTTCCAGTGTTTGACTTTGGGAATGAATTTTTCCTAAAATCCAATCTAAACCTCCCCTGCTGCAACTTGAGGCCATTTTCTCTTATCCTGTCTCTTATTACCTGAGACAAGAGGCTAATCCCCGCCTTGTTAAAATCTCCTTTCAGGTAGTTGTAGAAAGCTACAAGATCTTCCCTGAGCCTCCATTTTTCCAGACTAAACAATCCCAACTTCCTCAAAAGTCTTGTTCTCTAGACCTTTTGCCAGCTTTGTTGCCCTTCTCTGGACACTCTACAGCAACACAATGTCATTTTTGAAGTGAGGGGCCCAAAACTGAACACAATACTCAAGGTGTGGCCTCACTGGTGCAGAGTATACAGGGGGATGACCACTGTCCTCGTCCTCAAGGAACACTCCAGGAACCTCTTAGACTGTTTCCTCTCTGCTGTGTTGTATTGCCTGCAGGTATCTGGTAAATTGAAATCTTCCACAAGAACAAGGGCTAGAAATTATGAAACTTTTCCCAGCTGCTTAGAGAATATTTCATCTGCCTCTTCATGCTGGTTGGGTGATCTAAGAAGACTTCCAGCATATCTGCCTTGTTGGCCTTCCTAGTGATTCTTACCCATAAACACTTTGTCACTACAGGGATACCCCATTGAGTCTCCTTTCTTGACTATCCCTTCTGAAGAGTTGCAGCACTCCAGTTTTGAGAATCATGCCACCATGTTTCCATGATGTCATAATTTTATTGATGCATAAGTAAAATCATTAGGCTTCCAGTTCTTCTTGTTTGCTGCCCACACTCTGTGTATTAGTGTAGATGCACTTCACTTGGGCTATTGATCCCACCATCTTCCTGGGGAAGAAATCCTAATTCCTACATGACCATTCTCAAGTACTTCCATGGTTTCTAACATCTTTGCATCTTTGCTGCTGCATCGGTCTCTGTCTCCTACCTCCACTGAGATGGCAGACTCAAGGACATTGCTGCACAAACCGCCCCTCAAATATTGGTGTGCTGCTCCCAGGCTTATCTCTAGGCACCCTGGGTTTACCCTTTTTCCTCTTCAAATCTAGTTTAATCTCTTTCAGTGAGACCTGCTAACTCTTATGTAAAGAACCTTTTTCCCCTTCGAGACAGGCATACCCCATCTCTTGCCAGCAGGCCTGGCATGAACTGAGCTCCAATCAAAAACCCCCAAAGTTCTGCCAAGTGACACCAAGCTCAAAGCTTTATATGCTTCTTCCCTCGTCATGCCCTGCAGCTAGAAGGACAGAGGAGAACACTATTCGTGCTCCTCATCTCTGACGATATTGGCTTCCTTTATAAAATGCTTTCAGGCCTCCTAAAGAAAAATAACCTGGAAGAGAAATGCTATTATTGTTTAGCTGATGCAGTCCTTGCTCTTTTCTCATCAAAATCACAGGAACAGAAGTGTTATATAGTTACAGTGACTGAAAGCTCACCTACCTGGTAGGGAAGGTTCCTCCTAAACACTGGAGTGAAGGGCTTGGAGCTCTTCCAGAGGGTCTGGCATCTACACTAGAATGGCAGTGAGTCTGTCAATATGGAAACTTTTTAAACTTTCAGTTTTCCAAAATCTTTTTTTCTAGTGCAAGCATTTATTTGTTTTTATGCTAGAAAAGGAAACAGGAGGGAAAATAAAAGTTGGATAATTTTCATGTTGCACATCTGTGATTTCTGTTTCTGATCCGGTTACAATAGTAAACTTCTCTTGTTGTGCCACCCAAAAAGACTGGAAAATGCCCATTCTAATTGTTTCCCTAGGCTATGTTGAGTGAATGTTCAGTTTCCCGAGGATGAAGTGCACCGATATAAATTTACTGTGATAGAGCTGCATGGCTGCTGATTGTTGCAGAACTACCACTGAGTAGTAAATGCTTCACTGCTCTGTTACCCGGGGGGGGGGCTGAGCATTAACTACACTATTGAACAGCAAATCCTTATCATCCCCTATAATTCAAACTATATAAATCACTGAAGAGAGACAATGTGCCTGCAGGGAACTCACATGGTCTATGAAAATGTAAAAATCGGAACTATATTTAGCTGACAGAGCTATGCTTAAAAAAGAGAAAGTATTCAAAAGATAATCTCAGACAATAAACTCATCTTTCTTTCAATCAACCAAAGCTTTGGTTGAGTTTAATATTTTCCGAAAATATTTTCATCATTAACAATATTGAAAAAAAATAAGACTAAGATATAAAAGCTATTACTTTTCTCTTTCCTCAATCATGCAGCATGTACAATGACCTCTTTTAAGTCCATCTTTAGAGAAAAGTGAAACACCAGCATTTTTAATTCACTGAGAAAAGCATCTCTCCCTTGCTTAAAAAAATAATAGAAGATTTAAAAGATCTTGGTCATAAAACATAGCCACTGAAAGTAGAAGACACAGTTCCTGTTTGCTTAAAGACAGTTCTTCAAATGTAAGGCTTATGTAAGGTTCAATGCACTGAGAAGAAAACAAGTTAAAACATTCCTCCAAGAAACGATACCGCGACTGAGGACATAAACGTCCATTCCTGGATAAGCAAATACTTAATGTGAAGTGGACACAAGTAGTACCCATGGCTGTGAGGTTAAATACACATGAGGATTCGAAGCATCAGAGAACTTTGTAATCTGGTGCTGCATATTCCTTAATGTATATATAAAATCTATTTTCTGTTTTGGCTATGCAATAATCTCTGGACAGGCCTCAACAGCCCTCCTGTATTTATCATGTATTCACTATGCAGTTTACTGCAGAGCCAAGGCCTTCAATACTGTTCTGCATTGGAAAACAAAACCATCCCCAAATGTCTACCCCCAGAGAAATAAAACACGGCAACCTTTAATACACAAATGCAATTACAGAAAAAGACAAAGAGCAAAACCAGATGAGAAAGGTCTCAGGGGAGAAGTGGTATGGGACTTTCTGAGTGCTCCATGTAGCATTCAGAGAGCTGATGAAAGAAACGTTTGAGAGCAGAGTTGGAAAGCGATCACAAGCAACCAGTGTTTCAAAGAGGTCAGAATAAAAATCAGGTAAGAATACTAAAGCTTTAGTTCTTAATCCATGGACAGCTTAGCAGCACCCCACTAAGATCTATCCTTCTTGAAGATGTTGTTTTAATGAAACAAAGATGATTTTGATTTTTTAATCTTATAAAAGATGATGTCCTTGATGATTTGTGTTTGGGTTTTTTCCCTACACAGAGAAAATGCCTGTACTTGATTAGCACGTGTGTCCCACCATACTTTGGGAGTCTGAATTAACCAAGAGTAATGAGGTATTTTAAACAGAAAAATAATTAAACAGTGCAAACAGGTTTGAAACACTGGAATTAAAAAACATGAGTTATGGTTTAAAAACTGCCTCAGATGAGGTTAGGCAGTCAGAAAAGAGTTCTACCAGAACACAAAGCCACTTAAATATAAGATTACTTTGTAACTGTGAAGCAAATAATGCCATCACACTTTGGCTGTGCTATCAGGGCACCTCATTGTCAAGAAAGGAGATAAGATCTTTCCATATATATTCATAACATGCTTGAAGCTGTTGCTTTCAGTTGTCTTCAGATGAAGAGCAGATAATTAAACAAAATCAAGGAAGCTCAGGAAAAATCATTAGGATCTCTAAAGGTCTGGTCTTCTAAAGACAACTGTTTCATACAGTGAGTGGCTTTATCTTATATGTTCATCAGGCAGTCAACACTGGGAAGAGAGCAGAATACACTAAGAAATTGCAGTGAAAAAGGCTTAATTTGGGATTAAGGGAAGAAAAATTAATGTGATGCAGCAGTTGTTAAATATGCTGGCAAAACGAACACTTACAAGTAATCCTCCAAAATGTATACAAGCTGCAGAATTCCAGATGAATTTAAGATGTTAGTCCCATAGGACTACTCAAGGGAAAATGAGCTCATGCTTCAGTATTTTCAGATCAGAGCCATATGCCATAGACTGGCACATTTGCAATATTAGTACCTTGCTGTAAATTTCTTCAAGGATTATTGAATCCAATTTCCAATGCCCAGTCAGCAAACTTCTCTCATTTCCCTTTGGAGATAACTCTGCAACTTGGGTCAGCCTTATGTGATATTGTTCTGATTCTAAGCTGAAAGTATGTTTCTCATTTAACTAAACAGTGGACATCCACATCTTTAGGTGCCTGGAAAAAAATCTGGTGTTGAAAAATCTCATTGATTTTAAACATTTTCTCCCGATGTGACACAACAGTTGGTGGAAACTCCTGGAAACACTAGTGTAGTGCCACCAGTGGAAAAGAAGGGGTGACAATTTCCACCACTGAGGATCTGCTGGGCAGCCTACAGAGCTAAGCACCTGTGAGAATGATGGCAGAAATGCAGTTCAGGTACACAACGACCCTTCCTCTTCTGGCATATCTTGAAGTCTTATGCATTATAATCAGAGCTTTTAGTTTATTTGTCTCCTAAACATTTTTAGTTTTCATTCACCAAAAAAAAATAAAATATCGGTAAGTGAGAAAAAATAAAAAATGCCCTCTTAAAAGTTAATCTCATTTGCATTATATTCAAGACCCAGTATTACACCCCATGCTCATTATGGCCTAAAAAGAATATTAAAAATCTCATTATTTTGTTGCTAAATTTTCTACTTAATTACCACAACAGAAAGGTAATCATTATGCTGATTAATCAAGACTGAGAAGTAAATAGCTCACATAGGGGTTAATAATCAGATAATAACAGTAAGCACTGTTTCTGTATAATTAAGTCAAATGAAATGATTTATACTGTTACAAACCTACCTCCAGAATGCAACATTTAATGATATTATTGTCTTTCCAAGCAGCCCTACACTTTGCTAGCCTACAGTATCTATGGGTTGATTAAACTCTAAAACTTTTGACATTGAACAAGTTTGCACTGAATGGGGACATTTTGTTTTAAAATTGCAGTAATCTAGTTGCCATTAATGTTGGCTATCATTAACTAAATGTTGGTTTTCTATAGCCCACATTTCACAGAATCAAAGAATGGTTGAGGATGGAAGGGACCTATGGAGATCTTGTCCATCTGCTCTCCTCCAGCAGAGGTGTGCTTGTTGATTCCCTGCGGAAACTCTATAACCTGGGCATCATAATATTCCTGTAGGAATACAGAGAATTTATAATGGTGCCAGTGACAAAACCATCATTGATTTTTTAAAAAATAATATATGATTTATAACATAGACACTTTCCTTTTTTAACTCATAGTTGGAACTCTCAGTTGCAATTCTTAACAATTGTGTAAGCGCCGGCAGTGCTATGTGTAAAGCAAAATAAGGCATCACCAAGTCACATGCAAATTTTAAACAGTAAAAGGAATGGTTTTCTCAAGCTATAGAATTTAAATAATAGTTAACCATTTTTAGATTAATACTAAAATAACTTATAGTGCTGTCTCTGTTATCTCAAATCTCTTTTCCAAACGCAGGGAAGTAAATGGTAAGATGCAAGAAACTTTTCCTAGATATAAATGGTATTTGAATGATTACGTGAGAGAAGTTCTGGAAGGTACTAAGAGATTTGCATTTTTGCTGAGGGCCAAACGTGAGTCAACATTTCTGAGACACAACTTACTTCTTGAGTAAGCCTAATGATTGAAGTAAATTTGGGGAAAGGGATGAGTTTTCTTTTATATGCCTTCCTAATGTAGGAAAACACTCTAAAATAGTTTTTGGGTTTATTTGTTTTCACAGCTTGTTATCCTTTGTTCCTCTTCTTTTCTTGTTTGTCTTTCCCTAAATAGTTTTGCTTTAGCATTTTGGTATGACTGCACAGGCCTGAAAGCACAGGGACAGAATTGCAGGGGTAGGAGAGGCCACCTTCCCAGCTTATTTTGCTGCTCTTCCAACTTCCAGGAGTTCCTATAAAGCCCTGCTTTAATCTATTTCATAACCTATAGGGTTTCAAAGCGAGTCAGATGCAGAATTCAGGAAGGAAATTTCATGGAAAGCTGAGGAGAGACAGGTTAAAAAGCGGTTTAGGGCTTGCTATCAACATGCACTCTTCATTCTGCCTGTATATTTGTCTTTAACAACTACGGCTGCCAGTGACATTAGATTGGGACAATTTCCAGCAGTACATTTCAGTGATAAAATTTAACATCTGAAGAAAGAAAAGCAGGGAGCAATGGTCACTTTATCCCTCTCCAGCATAGTGTCTAGGGGAATACAATGAACATGATATTTTTCCCTGACACTTCTACTGACAGGGTACCAAGTATCTGTGAGTTGGATGGTCAGTATTCCTGGAGATATATAGTTGACTGAAGTTGTATTCAGATTTGAATGCACTTAAACTATTAGTGTCAGCCTTCCACCTGGCACTGAGGTAAAATATTCACTGACATAGCATAGTACTTCAGCAACAAATGTCAGGAATTGTCCATCAGGACCTATGCTTCCTAAGATGAGGCTTTTTAGCACTTTTCAAAACTTGCCTCTTTTTCTACTGTGCATTTTTCACTGTTTCTTCTTATTTTATTAATGTCAGCCTGATTGAAAAGGGCAGAGGGAAAAGCAAGCACTCTGCAGGGTAAATGGGAAGAGAAATGGACAGAAGCTTTTCTTAAAATGTCACTGCTCATAAGGGCCTTGTAACAGCCTAGCATTATATAAGACTGGCTTTTAAAGAGGTGTTGTTAAATATACACTGACCTCTCTCATATTTTTAGCTTGCTATTTGAATCCTCTCCACACCAAGTTTTAATCTGAAAGTATTTTGAACTGCAGCTTGTTACAATGCTTTGTCATGTTTTGTGGCCACTGGAGCAATGCTGTCCTGAATCAAGACAAAGTAGGAACATTAAGGCTGTCAAATGAACCCACGGGTATCTGACAGAACCAGTTATTGCTTTAGCAAAAAACCTCCAAGCCCTCTCTTTGAGCACAACTTGACTCATTACAAGAACTGGTTGTGACAGTATTTGGGGTGCATGTGCGCACATGTTTTTAGAGTGTCTTTTAGTCTATTTGCACATACACTTTGACTGTATTGTCCCCTGGGGTCAGCACCCTTAAGTCTTGAACACAGCTGCAATTGTCATCAGAGAAATTACATTTAACATGAATGTTGTCATGACTCCAGTAGGTTTATTCTAGATTTTATGTTAGAAACTTAATAAACTTAGAGACACATAAAATACAACTAATAAATATATATGTCTTTTGATGTATCCAGTCTAAAAATTATGAGGGTCTACATCAGAGTTTGAGTTTGCTTCTTCTTCACACATTTTTAGCTAGTTAAGATTTTTTAAACATTTTAAGACCATTAAGAATTAATATAAACACAGTTCTATGAAGTGTTATTAAAATAATTTATGCCTCACTATAAAGTTTCAAAGCTTTCCCCCCGATAATGTATCTAAACTGTAACTGACTCATACAGAAAACAGTAGATAATAGTAGTGGGAATCTTCCTACTTTAAATGGATGTCAACTAACAGGAGGTGATTATTTCACAGTATCACAGAATATGCTGAGTTGGAAGGGACCCACACGAATCCTCAAGTCCACCTCCTGGCCCTACCCAGGACTACCCCCAAGAGTCACACCCTGTGCCTGACAAGATCATCCAAATGCTTCTTGAACTCTGTCAGGTTTGGTGCTGGGACCATTTTCCTGGGAACCTCTTTCAGTGCCCAACCACTCTATGGGAGAAGAGCCTCTTTCTAATATCCAGCTTGAATCTTCCCTGACACAATTTCATGCTATTATGGGTCTTGTCACTGGTCACCACAGAGAAGAGATCAGTGCCCTCCTCTCCCTATCAGTAAGTTGTAGACTGCAATGAGGTCTCCCCTCAGTTTAGTATAATCAGCCATTAACACCTTCCCTAACATCAGTGTGCCTTGATACTATTTTCAAGCAGGCCCCAAGGATGTGTCCACCTGGAGTCAACTCCTTGGTCTTTTCTGGGCCACTGTGATCTCCTGCTACAGGAGACATGCATAGGGAGAGTTAAGGCTACTATTTCCTTAGCACAAAATGAAAAAGATGAGAGAAATAATTGATTCTGGAGAGGGGCCATAACGGGCTCTGTCATTGTCTGCACTGCTGTGCTATTGAAGGTTTCCTCGCTCCCTTCCCCACTTTAAAACAAACTTATTCTCACATTTGGGCTAGGGCTTGAATCAAGGCTTGGGTCTGCAAGTCAGGAGAAGAAGATAAGCAGTGAGGCTTATTCTTCAATTGTTAGCCAAGGAAAGCTGGAGACCACCTGCATGAAACTGCCCTCCTCCACAGCTGCAGCAGAGGTGAGAGCCTGAGGCTGGGGCTTGTTAATTTAAGAGAATTTATGGCTGTGACAAAAAGAAAACAGAGAGGAGAGAGGAGTGTCTCTTCCCAGGCATCATTGCTATTCCCGTGCCAAAAAATACATGGTGATACCTAAGGTTATGGTTACAGACAGTGGTGAGTAATTCAGGAAACAAACCTGTTCCTGGCCTGCATGGCAATGGTGAGGCAGGGATTGTTCATCTAAACTCTTTGGCTGCAGCACCCCATCTTACGTTTTGGAACAGTTTGGTGTTGCCCCAACACGTGGCCAGGCTGGGCCCTGGGCAAGTCTCAAGGCTGAACAGCCCAGGATGAGGTGCGCATTTCTCTGAGTGAATTTAGGAGTGGAAATAAAAGAAAGCTTGGAGGCTCATAGATTTCACAGCACTGCCACCTCTCTTTTTTGGGGGCAGTGGTAAGTGCTCATTTTTTTAAGCTGAAATATTTGTAAAGGTTTGGGTTGAAGGTGGTTCACAGCTGTGAAGACATGACAGTGTTACTTCACCAGCTTTCTTTATGTTTTCAGACTGGAAAATTCAGAGATGGAGAAAACTGCAGCAATAAGGCTTGAAAACACTCTTAGGCGTTTCATTCCTGTATTTTCTCCAGCATCAACAGGAGTTCTGTTCTAATTGTAAAACTAAATCAGGTGTGTATCGATCCCTGGGACGTCTGATTATATTTGTCTAAAATAATAGAGACACGTAGCTGACTCTAAAGACAACTCTCCACTTCCCCATCTAAGAATTTAGATGTCAGATTAATGAGCTCTTAAGTAATTGGGTCAGACATAAATAGGGCTGTTTGCAAAGACAAGAATACATTAATCTGTAAAGGTCATATTGGTAATATCACTGAGATCTATTAGAGTATTTATATCCCAGTTTTGAGGATCAGTTTGTTGCAGTCAGATTGCATCTGTTCCTTTTAAAGAGCTTCAAACTAAGGGTCTTCTGGAGGTTTCTTCCACGTGGTCCAAGACACATAGTAAGTACTTAGGTTCAACACAGAACAGATTTTGTGTAAATATCTCCTATGAAGAGTTGCAAAAACCAGTATTGATTTCTGGATGTTTACTTCAGGAAGAAAGAAAAGGCTTTCCTGGTTTAGGTCTAAGATATTATTACAGATAAGGGGAAAAAACCAGGATCTGCTTGTTCAGTAGCTGTTCTATAAGGGATAAAACTTTCTCTGCAAACCTGGGTGCACCTTAGAGACATGTAGGGACCTCTGCCTTGTATCCCACTACATTACAGAGGCCTTTCTTTTCTCAGCTCTTACAGGAACACTGTTTGTACCATACTGACAAATAAATCACTTATTTGGAAACTTCTCTTCTGCCTTGTCTGATTGAACCTAGTATCCTTGTGGTCTTTGGGAAGTATAAACTATAGTAAACTTAGAAAGGATGTGATTTTACAATTTTTCTTGCTTGAGCTCATCATGGGAGTATAGGAAACATCAGCACTATAACACTGTGAATTGAAATTCCTCTTTCCCTATTTGCTTAGCTTGGTACAGGCTCTACATTCTGTCTTGTCACTTCCTGAGCTGCTCCATCAGGCTTTTAGAGAATGAGAATTGCAATGGTTTCCTAAGACATTAAATTAGAAACAAACTGCATAGTATACTGCTGTCTTCATCAGATTTCTGGAGGATTTAAACCACATTGTTGCAGTCCTTATTTAAACTATGCAAACAAAAACCTCTTAGCATAATATGCAATTAAAATACGAGACTTTATTCCATGAATCTTAATGTAAATACAATCCTGCTCTGTCCTTAAAAAAAAAAAAGCCCAGAATAATGTACAGCTTAAAGTTTCACATTAAAAGTTCCATGTTGTAAATTGGGATTACAAGGCAAGTTGTACAGCATGAAAACAATCAAGAAATCCAATGAAGAAGAACTGACGTTCTCTAATAGGCCAGTATTTAAAAATGTCAGAGGAAAGAACTGGTAGCTAAATCTGAGCAAACACCTCATAAAGGATAGTTTCAGTATTTCTACTAATTTTTGCTATTTATAAACTCTGCATGAACTGACTGGGAATTCTCAGATGTAATCCTTATTTAATAATCCATATTCTCATATATGTAATCATTCTGCAAAGTTCACAGATGTTACTAACTGCAAAGGAATGTTCCTCACAAAACAAAGGGTGAGGCATCTGCACCAATGGATGACTTTATTAAGACTACTTAGATTATATTATAATAAATTTAATACATGATTAAATTTAAAAATTGCATGGTTTGGGTTGGAAGGGACCTTAAAGGTCATTAGTTCCAACCTTCTGCCATAGGCGGACACTTTCCACTAGATCAGGTTGCCCAGAGCTCCATCCAACTTGGCCTTGAATACCACCAGGGATGGGGCATCTACAGTTTCTCTGGGCAACCTGTTCCAGTGCCTCGCCACCCTCACAGTTAAAAAATTCCTATCTTGTTTCCATTTCCCCCTTTCCCTATCACTCAATTACCTCATAAAAATTCCATCTCCAGCTCTCTTGTAGCTCATTTAGGCACTGGAATGTGCTATACAGTCTCCCTGGAGCCTTGTCTGCTTCCGGCTGAACAACTCTCTCAGCTTTTCTTATAGAGCTGATATCCTTAGTCAAAGAGTTTAACTTCTAGAAAATGTAGTTTTGGGTTAATCAAATGTTATGAGTGTTCAATAGACTTTGGTGACTCTGCCAAAAAACTAGGGAAAGGGGTTATCCAAGCAATTTAATTTCTAAAACCAGTCAAAAAACAATCACGAAATTGAGTAATGGAAATAAATACAAAATAAAGAAATGCCAAAATAACACACAAATCTATTTAAACTAAGTCAACTCTCTTCAGCCTCCCTTTGCAGATAGAATGAACATATGCTTAATTTGGGATAACATTTTTATGATTTGTTGCTTCCAAATATAATTATTGGTAGGAGCCAATATTACAATTCTGCCATGCCAATAACAACAAAATACATATTTGTTAACTGAACATACTACTGTAACAAAACCAGGAGGAGTCAAGATTTTGGGAGTTAATGAGAGGACGACCACTTACTTGCTGAAGCCAGACAGCCTTGAAGGAAAGGTGAACCAGGATGGAAGTTGCTGTATTTGTTCCATCTCGGATCTTTACTGGTTCTTCCAAAAAAAGCCACCCTAAAGAACTCACAAACAGAGTCACAAATAAAACTTTGTAAACTTCTTTATTTCTGGCATAAGTTAGGATATAACTGAGATTTCAATATAATTTTTGAAATGAAATTTCAAAAATCATTACTGCAAAAGGTCAATTTTTATTTATTTTTTTTAAGATTTTGCACGTGTGTTTGATTGGTACTTGCACACACTAAGTGCTAAGCAAATGCCCAAACATTACCAGTTATTTTTGTTCTCTCTTGGCCATTTGTGTTACCTACTTCTACTTGGCAGAATGGTAGTAGCAAAACAGTTATTGTAGAGTAACAGCCACTAATCAAAGCATCAATATCAATATTAATAAATTAGGTTTATGAGTGAGTTTTGGAACAGAATGCTCCTAAAATAAATCCCTTAATAAAATTTTCCTACTGGCATTCCTAGGGGAATTAATGCAGGCAGTTTCTTGAGTTTCAGACTGAAGTCCATACCATTATCATGAAGAAACAATGATACCAGATTTCTTTAAACACTTCCTTACAAACAGCATCACCTCATTTGCAGCAAATCTCTCCCTGAAGGACCTTTGCTGTCTTTATCCAGCCTTTGCTGGCAGCATGTCCTTTCAAGTATATTAAGCAGGTTATTGTTGTGTTGCATTTGGGGTTCTTTTGTTGTTTTTTTTTTTCTTGGAATATTTATGCACAGAGGTTTCCCTTACAGAGAGTGAGCAGTAAGAAATGAACTACAAGGGGAGCTGGAAATCAAGTTCATCTTCTAGTTAGCTTTCAGAACTTTCATTAATCAGTATTCTAGAAAAGAAAAAGGGTTTTGTTGCAATTACATGGAGTTTCTTTTGAAACTTCACAGCCAGGTTTCAGTCAAATGGTGTTTCAGCATGCTGAGGGTTACTAGCTGAAGCTTAACAAAATGGCCTGAGCTTTTAACTGAATCTGCAGAGATATTTAAATAATAGATCTTGGGTTTACTTCTCACTTCAGGACCTTCAGTCCTGGAGCCACTCCTGCATTTTGTTACTCTCCTGAATTAATTAATTCTCATTCCAATATTGTCTAATTGGCGAATGAAGCACATAAGACACCAAAGATGCCTTGCCAGGAAATTGCTATTTTTGAAGCTATAGCTAAATTTCACACTGCAATAAATGTGCACATAGTCAGCATGGATGGGAGGGGGAGAAAGCCTAAAATATACATCACCATGTGATGCTGACTGCTAGCTAGAAACAGAGAAAATGGTCCTGTAACCTCCGGGGAGCTGGTTCATCATTAGATTAACCACCACTAAGGTAAGGCCATACATCATTAAAAAAGACAGGCACAGTGTTGGCAATACAAGAATAAGAAGTAGAACAACTTGCACTGTCACTGTGCGTGGGAATGCAGGAGAAGCTTTATGGATGCTGGTGAGGCAGGGGAGGGTGAATAGCTAGTCATTACATCCAGAGAAAAATGATAAACTACTTTCCTATTCAGCAGATGGATCTTTGCTTATCAAGTTTATCTGCATCTACAGTACGCTATAAGAACTAAATACATCAGTTACTCAATGTCTAAACATGCTTTTCCAACATGAAAAATATGTTACCTATCCTGATAAGAGCTTAAATGCTTTTCATTTAACCTTAGCTTTCTCTCCCTCAGTGTTAATGACAAATAGCTAGTTACGTGAAATGTTTTCCAGCTAAGCTCCTTAGCACAACATTGCTGGGGAATAGTACAGCACGAATCTCCACCTTCCTCACAGGAGTGCTGTCTGTAGGAGCTTGGAGTGTTCAGTGTAACTAGAAAAAGCAAACAGTTTAAGTTCTGTTGCACTCAGTAATTGTTTAGAGTATTAGAGGTTAGGTTTTCGGGGGGGATTCTTGAGAGGGGCCTTTTTGTTGGTTGGGGGGGGGGGTTGAGTTAATAGAAAAGGGAAGATTTCATTTTGAGGGTTCCCCACAGAGAGTAGACATTTATTATGGACAGTGCACCTGGTATTCAGGATGATTATTCTTTATTTCAGTCCACTCCTACATTTCCCTTTTGTTTCTAAGTTTCAGGAATTGAAATAAAAGTACATGTAGAGAGTCAACATAGATCAACTCCTCCTTCTGCAAATTAGCAGGCTTTGTACTATTCAACACCTAGGCATCTCTGCCTCCCCCTCAGTCTTTGTTTTGCACACCTGGTTTGTGTTGGACTGGTCATAGGACCCACCAGCACACTAGCAAAGAACAAATCTTTCTGTTTATGCCTCTTACCAGTCTTTGAATCTAAACTGTCTCAATCACCTTTTGTTCTCTCTGCCTGATGAGCTTGTCTGTCTCACTATGAATATACCAGAAGTTGCAATGCTGTGGTATGTGAGGCTTTGGGAGCCTTTCAAACCATTATTTTCTTCCCTAAAGTCAATGCAGTGGACAGGAAACATCTTAATTGTAGCAACCCAAACTAGTATGCAAGCAGACCCCAGTTTAGCAGAAGATCAGAATGAGAGCTCATAGTATGATGATACATTTATTCATGTGAAAAAGTGTATACACTGTTTGCATGACAGCAATCCTATACTTAAGGTATATCACCAGCTTAATACACCATTCTGTTCTCATATCTATAATTCCATGAACTTTTGAAAGCAGTATATGTCTTTCTCTCCTATAATGTGTCATCAATACACTACCTAGTCAGTAATTTTTTGTGGAATGTAGATAAATATAAGCAGCAAGCCACTAATTTCTTTTATAGCCTCTCAAAATTTTGATTTTTTTGCAGAAAAATAACATATAGATTATTAAATCTATTAGCACATTCATGTAATGAGTTTAGAAAGTAGATTTTGGTACACTGGCAAAATCCTTCATCACTTCTACACTTGATGCTGTTACTAAATTCTTCAGATTAGGGACACACAGGAAATGTGATCCTAATGGTCTCTGTCCTGAATGAGGCAACTGAGCCCAGAGCAAGGGTAACTGAGTCACCTGTGATGGGGGCACGTTCCAGTGTGCTGATAGAAATCTACAGCACCTAACACTTAATCTTGCTGTAAGCTCTGCCTGGAAAAATCCCTTCCACACACTTTAAAAAGACTCTGCAAGATGTGGTATCTCTTCTTTGTAGTCCCATGTTTCCTCTTTCCTCATATGCAGACTCCTGCACACTTTAATAGAGTTCAGGGCCAAAAAATGGAAGTCTGACTGAATAAAACATTCTGAATTAGTTCAATCACTTATCAATCAAGAAATGGTTACTTATTGGTATGAATATTAACAAGCCAAAACAGCTGGAGCATTAATGAAGATGGTGCAGACATATTTTTTCAAAAAAAAAATTTTGCAGTATGAAAGATAAACAAGAACATTGGGTTGCCACTGAAGCTTTAGTAAAATAAAATAACGTAATATTGAATATTCTTTTCTCAATGTGGAGTGGCCTATATTTTCAATTAATTTCAAAAATCAGAAAAGATAAAAGACAAAAAATCCCCTCAGTAAGTATTCTAGAAAAAACCCCACTTCTAATTAGAATGGCATATTATTGATATATCTGGATTTTAATTGCATGCACTTGATATGCTCATTAAAATTATTTTCATTATAATCAAGCTTTTTACTGTTTTCTAACTCCATTAGACACTAATATTCATAGAATGGAAGGAAAAGGTTCTGAACAAAATTATGGCACCAGGCATCCCTTGAATCTGAATTGAACCCTCTTTCTTTTGATAAAAATACTTGTTGTTAAATGGATATTATTCTAAAAGCTTACATACACACACAGAGACAACCAGCCCATGGACATTTCTTCTTTGTTGCTCTAAAGCAGCCCTTGTTGGGATGCTCTTTCCCCGTTCTCACAGTGGATTTGCCACAGCCAGTTGTCAGGACCCACCTCCCACTCTGAGCAGCACAGCCCAAGCCCCTGGAGCCACTGCTACCCCACTCCCCTTGGCCCCCAGTGTGGGGTAGGAGTAGGGAGTCAGTGGGGCACCCCCAGCCCTGTCTCTGGGCTGGAGCAGAGCGGACTGAGACACAGAGAGGATTTAACAGACCTCCTGGAACTGTCCCTCTTCATGTGGAGAGACTCAGCTGTTCCAGCTGCACCCGTCAGCTTGGGAGGTGTTTCTGCTCATACAGGTCAATCTGTTTGTTAGCACTAACACACAGATTGACCTTTAAGGCCTGTAATAGACTGACTTGTAAGACTGACCCTGTAAACCCCACCCTCCCATCTGAACTTTCACAGAAAAAAATTCGCCACACAGTTCAACATGAGACATGTAGGAACATAGTATGGAGTTGGTTCCACTTCTTTTGGAGTCAAGGTCTCTCCAGGGGCTTCAGAGTCAGGTATGCTACACAGGGTCTTTTACAAGAGAGGGGTAAGTATGTTTTTACTGAGCAGAATATATTACAATCCTTGTTCTATTACCTTCAAACATCATATGAGTTTGTATTTTTCAGAAATGGTCCCTTGGCCATTGCCATAACTGTGACTACTGAAACCAATCAAATGGAGCTTGGTCAGCCCTGAGCCAGGCAAGGCAGTTAAAAAAAAGAAACAAGCATGACACTTCCCTTCAATGCTTCAATTTTTAGAAATAATTAAATGCCAGACAGCTTAGTGCATTAAGTTCCTTGTAGGTGCACACTGCTTAATAACTATGTCTTTGGAGTCAGTTTGTTAAGCTTCTTGCATTTTTGAAACATCCAAACATCCAACTATCCCTTGAAAATATGTAAAAGATTTCAGAATCACTTTCTTTTAGAAGAGATAACAAAAACTCTTAATTAATTTCATAAACTTTTCTATTAGTTTAGTTTCACTTCACTGGAACAAGTCTTTATTTTTCATTTCCGTAGAAATTAAAAAAAATTAAAGGGGAAAAAGAAGACAAACTCACCAAGAGCAATTACAAATAACCTTTGGACGACAAGTCTTTAGAGTCTCCTGCCTGTAAGACATAGCAATTATCACTGGCCGTAACCTCTCTGACATCAGCACAAACCATTGTGAGTGGACACTGAGCAACTCCATTTTGTCAGGTGGTCAAATAACTTTTTCATACTACTTATCCAGCAAGATTGAAAGGATTTATAATCTATCCTGTTTGAAACACAAGTTACTGGGAAGAAAGGGATGGTGGAATTTTCCTCAACTTTCAAAACCTGTAGGAAACCCTTTACAGAAAACACACACAAGGAAGGAAATCATCAAGTAAGGATCTGAGTCAGAGTTACCTTTAATGGTGGTATCTTGAAATCCTGCCGACTTGTTCTTCAGTACAAACCTGCTGAACACAGCAGTGTAGATTTAAGCAAACCACCAAAGCCCTTAACTGAGGGGATGCCCTTCACACACAATGGAGAAGGTTTTAAAGATGATTCAACACAGCAGCACACTGACATTGCCATTCCCAAGAGAGTTTTATCTCTGAAACTACCCATCATCTGTGCTGATTAGTGCAGGCCTAAGTTCTTTGGCAACCCAGTACATCTCTGGATAGCTGCAAATCAGAAGACCACATTAAGTATAATCATTACCAAAAGTCCAGGACACAGTGCAACATGGTATGTACAAGAACACATTTTACCAAATTTTTCTCAAGGTTAAAGTTTCAAAAAGAAATACAAAAATTTGTTCTTGTGTATTTATAATAAATATCTGTGAACCCAGTAGCCATATTTTCCTACTACAATGGCATAGAGCACTTTTTCAGTTTAATTTCTGCTTCTACATCTTCCAGGGAAAGATCTACTCAATAGTTCTCTCACTGGATATATCCAAGACACAATAATATTTTAAGGTATTATTCACTGTGTATAAATTGTAATTCCTCTGAAGTATACTGCATTATTAAGAAGGAATTATTGCATGGTACATACAGAAAGGAAAGTGAAATAATTAGTTTTCTGTGTTTGAGTATCTATATCCTTTTGTATTCATTCAGTTTGACTGTTGGTGGATTTAAGATTTCATTACAGAGTGAGATATTAGTTCTAATAAGATATTACTGAAACATTATTTCTGGTTTGAGATCATGTTTAAATGATATACCTTATGAGGATAACTTTTAAGGGCTAAATCATCAGGGAAAAATGTTAAAAAGCAAGTCATTGTACGCAGAAGTTAAAACTGGTTCTTGATGCCACCTGAGCAAGTCCCTGTCTGTAAGGTCACCAGCATGGGAGGCCAACTGACCCAGAGGGTGCCTGAGTGGCAGCTGCCTAATTGCTTCTTGTAAAGAGGGAGAAATGTGCCAGGTGGACTTTCTGACATTGGTCAGCAAAAGCCACACCTCCTGTAAGACAGTGTTGGGCACTAGATGGGGAAAAGTTGAAGCTATTTTCATCTCTTTCACACACACAAATTAAAAGATACCTAGCTACTACAAATGAGTACACTCTCTTTCCCTTTTACTTCATTGTTTGTGCCTAGTACTACTTTCAGTCTAGCCCATATAATTTAAAGGGTCTGACATCTATTGCTCTGATCTCATTTATCACCAGCCCACCTTCATTTTAGAAGCACAGATACTCAATGTACAATTTTTACTGTAAAATTGAATTTGTTTCTTGTGACAGAGTAGGCTTGTTGAATTTATGATTTAACATTGAACATCTTTCACCTTGGAAGTAGCTCTCCTCCTGTAAAAACAAGGAATCTCTCTCCTGAGGACAGTATAACATCATGATACAGATGCCCGTCCTGTTAGACAAGGTCATGCCAGTAGAAACTAAACTTAATTTTCTGAGACTTTACAACATTTAGCCCCATTTTCACTTTACAAGGATAAATGTTGGGAAATACTTTATCCCAGTGTAACAACTGTCCTTTTGATCAGCTGAAAAAAAAAAAAAAAGATGTTCAGTTCAAAAAGGCTGAGTGAAAGAAAATACTAAAGACATGCCAAAGACATGTTACTTTTCTAATTGACGGTTACTGCCTTTGTTGTTACTACACAGAAAATAACCAAATCATCTCACTTGTATTTTGGAACCAGACCCTTCATTATGAGTGAGTATTTTATTCAAGACTGTACTTTTTAACTTTCTCAAATCCTTTTCATTGGGTTCACTGCTTTGCTCTCTCCATAATTCAACCACTGCAATTACTGTCAAGTTCTCAAATAAAACTACCCTTAACTGGTCTTAATTAATTCATGTTAAACATAAGCAGGAAAACCTTGATGTTTCTACCTTGTCTTCGAACTTTCACAACCTACTTAAAGTCTGCAAATCACATCATTCTTCTTCCATAGAACTTCACAGCAATGTTTACACTTCTGAGATAAAATTCTGCACTAACTCAAGCCCTTTGTAAGGCAGGTAAAAGCATTTTCACTCATCCAGTTACAGAAGCATCGATGGGTCCATCTCACTCCATCTCTGAAATGCAACCAAAGACACTGCAACTCCTCATTCCCAAGAAAAAGTCCCCTGCATCTCTACCATCATGCCTTGCCTTCCTTCGTTGTTTTACCTCATCACTGTTTGCAGAGAGTTCCCAGACAAGGACAGCTCAGTTCCTCAGGGCAGGAACCACCATCCTTATCTGTTGCCCCTTTTGTAGCTCATATTCTCTCTCTAGAGAAATGCTGATGCTACCAGCTGTTAAAGGTGTGTGTGTGTGGCTCAGCTTTGTGAACGAAGATTTGGGAAGGGCTCTCCCCATGTGGGTGTGCCCTTCCAGCCTGCACAGTGGATTTTAGGTGAGGCTCAGCGTGCACAGAACTGGCCCCACCGTTTAAGTCCTGAGGTTCATCTGCCACGGCCGAGCGAGCTTGGACGGTGACAGTGAAGTCCTCAGGACTAGAACCTACAGCACCCGGCATTTCCCAGGAGGTCTCCCATCCAAGTACTAATCCAGGGCTGACCCTGCTTAGCTTCCGAGATCTGACGGGATCAGATGTCAGGGAGGCTGTTAAAGGTACTCTGTAATCTTCCAGCCAAAGTAAACACTTGCAGACTGTCATTACAACATGTCCACAAATCTCTCAGCCTTAAGGAACTGAGTTGCTGCAGACTGAAGGTCCTCAGATCTATTTGTATCCTTTTACAACTCTAAAAAGGGAATCAGGTCACAGCTGGGGAAATAGTTTCCCAATTATAATTTAAACTGGAATCTGTATGCTCCTTGGGCATTTAAATTCATATTCCTGAGAAAGCAGCAGGATTCTGCTGTAGCTGGGAGATGTCATACAAAAATTAGTTAAATAACATTTTTTGAAAACATATATGTTAACTCCCCTACCAACCTCCCCCCCTAAAAAAACCCAAAACAAACAACACACCCCCCCAAAAAAAACCCACCACCAACTACCAAAAAACCCACACTCACATGCTTTCATAATACTGAATTATAGCTCTTTAGAACTTTGGCATTGCTTTAGATCATAGTTCATAGGTCTTTCCTGGCCCACAGCAACAGTATTGAGCAAAAAATGCATGATGCTGGATGTCCAGGTTTATTCTCACATTTAAGTTCATTAATTTTTGTTGTTTCAAGGAACATTAGAGCAACAGGGGCCAGATGTTCCACAGCATAAACAGACAGCAAATCATCCAAAAAATTTGCAAAGGTGTAGGAATAGAAACTCTTTCTGGAAGAATTTGTAATGGGAAGTTAGATCTCGCTTTTCAGTTAGGAAGCTTTTTTGTGCCTGCAAAGTGTCTCTCTGGTATCCAGGACAGATAATGTTCACAGACATGTACAGGGCCTCTTCTGGCAAGAGAGAGGATGGGGCAGGACAGAGAGAAGGTAAAAAACCCTGGAAGACTACGGGAACTGCCTTTCCCTGAAGCCTGGTGATGTCTTGCAGCACTGTGAGGTTTTGTATGTTTTCAGTGGTTTTGCCTCCAAAAACCTTTTTTTGAGTTCTTTCCATTATTGTGGCACTTGGGGGGATACCTGCATGAATCTTAGTTTACAAAAGGCTTAGCCCAAAGAGTCAGCACTTTTTTAACAAAGAAGTAGACAGCCTGATGTGCTCTTAGTGTATTTGTTCTTCAGCTCTAAGAATGTGCATCCTTGAAGGAACTTATTGGTAGATTATGCAAATGGATCACAAGGTATGACAAGCAAAGGATGTATAAACATGCATTTTTCTGTGAGGCAATAAAAGATCATTGTACTAAGGGCTTAACTCTTCTCAGATTGTTTCTTTTCCCTTCCTCAAGCATATGTCCAAACTCCTGATTTTTATTTCTTTTCTACTACTGTATATTTCTCCTTACTAAGAATAAATCACCAGAACAAGCTCTTTTGAAAATGGCTTGGACATGTTTTAGCCAACAAATCCAGTGTAATCAGCAGGCTCGGATTCTCAGAGTTGAAGGTTTATCTGAGAACAGCATGCCATGTTTAATCAGTTTTACTAATACTGCACTGTACTATCTGCTTTGACAAGAATATGTTGATCATATTACAGAATGATTACTGCTAATGGAGATCTTTTAGACAAGATTAGATTTTGCTTCTGTCCAGATGCCTCAAAGAACATTATTAGTTTTTGGTGTCATATTTTTGTAATATTAATATGATCAGCTTATGGGTTTGCTCATATGCTATAACTGCAGCAATTTATCTGACAGTTAGGCTGTCAGGACCGTGCAGCATCTAACTCAGTGAACACTGCTGCAATCTGTATCAAATTAGGTACTGCCTGCACAATCCTACCAGAACTGGGAGGTGACCAATGAATATTCTGATGAGCTCCCAACGTTTGAGGTTCAGAAATTTGCATTGTGCAGTTCAATAACTGCTTTTGAGAGAGCCGATTACTCATGATATATCCCTAACAGTGAATTTGCATGCTTTTAAAGGAATGTAGGTTGGGTGTTTTTCTGCCATAGATCTGTAAAATGGGATTCAAAGCTGTGCTGCTTTGACAGCTAATTAACGTAACTGTAGGCCATTAATAGAACAGCAGTTGTGATAGTAGTTTATATATATATTATATATATATATATACAAAAAAGATAAATTCTTTTGATTATAAAGGACTTTTCTGACCTTCTTTCAAAGTTACTGGGTGTCTACAAGTGCCTCTCGTGACCTGTATTCACTAGTAAGACACAAAAAAATTAGGAAAGCTGAGAAGCATAAAGATTAGTTTTAATACTTTCTGAGTAGAGAGCCTTACAATACCAACTAAGCAATACTATTGCCCTTAAGTTCAATACATACTGATATGCTCTCTGATGGCATGCTTCATTCCTTTTGATAATATGCCTCTAAAAACAATGTCCTTTAGGGTCCAATGGACCATGAAATAGTCTCTACAAAACTACCAGTGGTGCCAATGCTGAGACAAACATTCATTTTAGCTGTCAGCTTTAAGGACTGTGGAAGAAATGAAGCACATTTATTATATACTGATGTATTCTGACTAGATAATCCTTTTCAGTTGTAGGTGCTATAAAGACAAGTGCAGATTACTGGGGGGGAACATTTAAAAAAAATTCAGATGAGCTGAAACAGTTGAGTTTCCAATTTCACAGTTGGATAATTTGCCTTATAAACTTCTATTTAAAAGAAAGTTTAACTGGAAATGAAGTACGCTAAGTAAATAATCTATAATTTGAAAATAAGTAAGTTAGAGATACTTACACAAAAACTGTATCTACTAATGTTACATTTATTAATTAATGTAGTTTTCTACGCTGCTGGCATTTTCAAGGCTTTTTTCTCTAGATAACCATTGTAATTGCAATTATGTAAAAAATTTAGTATTTTGTCACTCTTTTTGGCATTTTGATAACATGTTTATTTCTGTACAGACTAATCAGCTCATCCTGGAAAGTAACAGGACCTCAGGATTCAGAACAAGGTACTTACATCAGAGTATTTTCAGGGGTCAGTATTGGGACCAAAGCTATTTAAGAAAATTGGGCAGTGGGATCAAGTGAATGCTCAGCAAGTTTGCTGATGACACCGAGCAGTGTGGCAGAGCTGGAGGGAAGGGATGCCATTCAGG
The DNA here is from genome assembly GCF_047495875.1 of Pithys albifrons albifrons. Classification (NCBI taxonomy): domain Eukaryota; kingdom Metazoa; phylum Chordata; class Aves; order Passeriformes; family Thamnophilidae; genus Pithys; species Pithys albifrons. The sequence goes on along the minus strand of NC_092468.1, from coordinate 12,565,702 downwards.
GGGCCTGGACAGGCCTGAAAAGTGGGCCCAATCATGAGCATCTTGTGAAGTTCAACAAGGTCATGGATGGAGATGGGATTGGATGGAGAGAGGACTTAAAACAGCCCTGGGGAGAAGGACTGAAAGAGGACAGGCTTAGATTTGATATTAGGAAGAAATTATTAATTGTGAGGGTGGTGATACAATGGTACAGGTTGCCCAGAAAAGCTGCAGATGCCCCACCTCTGAAAATGTTCAAGTCCAGTTTGGATGAGCAACCTGGTCTAGTGGAAGGTGTCGCTGCCCATGGCAGGGGAGTTGGAAAGAGATGATCTTTAAAGTCTGTCCCTACGCAAACCACCCTGTGGAACTGTTCTTGTGATCCATTTTTCAATGCATAAACTCAATTATTCCTATTCTGAAGCTGGAAATAGGATGCAAAGAGCCTAAGGGATTATTTCATAATGTGCTCAATGGAAGGAGAAACTCTGTCAACAACCTTACCTGGCTCCTGGCTACCAAGAGCTGACCTCAGTCTGCTGAGCTTGTGCTATCACATCTTTTCAGGAATGCTGAAAAGCAATCATCAAATGCAACCTGTGTCTGAGTGAAAGAAAGAGAAACAAAATTCACAATTAGAAAAAGTCTTTTTTTAAATGTACTTTTTAAAAAAGCCTATCAAAGACCAATATCAATATATTGAAAAAATGGAAGCAGTCTAAGAAACCAAGAAGAGTGTAATGTACATAGAACATGATAACAACACATCGCCTACTCTGTTGTACCCTGTCTCACTAAGCACAAAGTGCTCTCCAAAATTCAGAGTATGGAAAGTGCCTAAGCACAAAGCAAGAATGAAACTGCCTGTGCAAATCTTTGTGCACATATACCTGTGTAATACTAGCACACAATGAAATTGTTTAATGAGCAAGTCTTCTCTGTAAATATTAATTGATATTGTTAGATACAGTATTTAGGTCTTTAAACCACTTAGAATACTGGTATCTGAACTCCTGTACATTTTTCTAATTTGAAAGAAACAGTTTATATAAGTTTCTTTAACAAAAAGTTACGAAATACAGATAGTCTGGCAACTTATGAAATTCTGATAAAGTTTACATTTATTGCCTCTCTGGCCTGCTTTTTAAAAATATTTCATGACACAAACATAATTCTTTGAATAGCTAATTAACTACATAACATATATAACAATCACAAGTCAAAATACTTTTTTAAAAGAGCGGGTTTTTTTAAATTATTGAGAGTTATATGTTTGAGAGAGAGCAGAATTGACTAGAAACAGACTGCAGATGTCTGTAATGGCACAGTCTTGCTACATGGCAAAAAAGCACATCATTTTGTAGCTTCTCTGCTAACACATGCCACAGCCAAGGCAACACGTCACTGCTGAAAAGCTGCCTGTGTCATATGTTCCGTTTTGCTGGCAGGACACGTTTCAGAAAATGCAATATATTTCAGAACTGTACTGAAGTATTACTGTTGCCTTTATGCACTAGGAGATCACATATATTACTTATGAGAACTGGGAAGAGCTGAATGTCATTCATCTACATACTGAATAATGTATTCGGAAGCTGAAATTTCCCCACTTTCTATCAATGCGAAATTCAGTTACCAGCTGCCATCCTACTTCAAAATTAAATGGTGCACTGATCTCCCATTGATGTTAATATCATTTAGATTACTAGATTTGGGTTTCAGTTTAAACAAATTTTTAGACAAGAGCTTCATAAAGAGTTTAGGAGTGGCTCCTTTGGAACCATCTAGAGGCCTAAGAAAATGCATTTTACTTGGAAAAAAATTAAAAAACAGTTTCTGTAAGCAAAGTTTGAATGCTAGACTAGAAATAAATGTTACTGTAGTTCTGTAAGGAAGGGGGTTTATACCATGAGAGGCTTTGATCTGTAAACTGAATAGATAAGGAAATCAATTACTTTTTTGCCATATTATTCTCCAATGCTCATGATGAAATCTTTTGGCAATGTGCAAGACATAAATGTCACAAAAGATATTGATTCACATTATTTTAATCTCTACTAAAGAAGACAGTATAAGAAAAAAAGCAATAGTACGACAGGCAGCTTAAAACTTTTTGACTTTTAACAGAAATCTAAATTTTCTGACTGCATACTTTCAGAGTTTCCTAACATTTACTTGGCAGCAGCAACGAATCTACCTAAAAGAAAATGACAAGAGCTCTTTGGAAGAATTAGAGATAAATATCTATCATCTAACTTGAAGCAAGAATTACCTTTTATTTCTGACAATTTTATTAACTAACTGATATTGTTACCTTGACTTCACTGAAACAAAAATTAATCTTTTTTATAGTAAAAACTTTTTTCTAAATTTACTTACTAAATTTATTAAAATCAACTTTATAATTATGGGGTGGGATCAACTAACACAAATGGAAATTTGGGGCTAAGATGTGGCAATTCTGTGTAGCACTGAGCAGTGCTCAGTATTAAGCATTTATAAAATGGGCTTGTTTCTTCCTTGGTGCAGTGTGTGTGGTATGGTGAGAAACACACAAAAAAATCAGTTTTGAATGTACTGAACAAAATTGCTAGTTTTGTGTTGTATTTAAATGCAACAATGAAAATAACACATTTAAAGTTGAGAAAATGCCTCATTCTCTCAAAATGAAATATTTTTTGAGATTCTCTGACCCCTTAAACACTGAATTTAGTTAAATGATACTTTAAAATATCATAACAAAATGAAAACTTGAAACATATGGTTTCAAAATGTCAAAATCAAATCTATTTCATTTTCTGTTGTCAAAGCAAAATCCATTTTATTTCCTGTTACTGAACTTTATTTTTACTCTGTTTAGTATCAGCCTCAAAAGGCACTCAAATTATTTTGAATATGGAGCCTGAAATGAATTTTTGTGAGAAATGTTAGCTTCACTAGCTGTTTAAATAAATCTACTTAACCAGTCTGTTTTTCTGCATGGCATATTCTCTCAGTCAGGAAAATCTCCATGGTATTTATTTTCTGTACCACTCTCTACATGTCATGAAGCATATGTTGTAGAAACCGACTGCATCTCAGACTGACAGCTGCTTTGCTTTTCCAGTTCTCTGTCACCAAGAAAGATATTTAGCATCTAAGCAGAGAAATTCTTCAGTAATACATTTGGACATTCGCCTTTAAAACTTAACCATTATAAACTCTGGGGTTCGGTTTGCCTGAAATCAGTGTTCTGATTTCCTAATAGAATTCTCTTTTAACTTTTATGGACGTAGATAATTCTAATCAATATTAATCTCAATTCTTCTGGGAAACTGTATCTTATGCCACTCAATACATAAATTAATTTCTTCCACTCATTTTACTTTCAGTCCTTCTGGCAAAGCTACAGAGAGCATATTCCACTCAATGGTGACTCTTTATGAACCTTTTCTTTCTCACTGGAATTGTAAGAAGGGCTGAAAGAGAGCAGGGTATCTCAGAGATGACCTATTGACAGACAACTCCACAGGTCCACACGACTCAATATTTCATATGAATATTTAATTTTTGTAATTCAAGAACTGTTGATTGCTCTGAATCACAGGTGCTATAGTACCATGATTACAGTAATTAAAACAATTAGGGTTGGAAGAGGTATCATTAAGTTATTAATATACACAGGCTTTGTTACATGCAGAACACAGAGCTTTTTGACAAGGTGATAGAAGGAAGAGGATAACACTAAAAAAAGATTAAAATCATCAACCAGATCAGAAGTCTTTTAAGAGAACTGTAAAATTGTTACCACATAAACCAGCACAGACACTTGTGGATTTTCTCTTTTTTTTTTTTTTTTTTTTTTTTAAATTTTTTGAGTGTATTACATTAGGATCACATACTTTGGAGTCTGTAAAGGCCACAATAAATGTACTGAAAATTAAACAAAACATTCTCATGCTGAAATGCGGTAGACTTTTTCTCTACTCTGGGATGACAGCAGATATGGCTTCCAATAATTAAGGTACAAAAGAAAAAATATTTCCTGTTTCACACAGGTTGGTAGATATTGGTATCAATATGACACACAAAATACAAGATCATTGCAGAACATCTCAACAATGACCAGCACACAGTCTAATTAGTCCCTCGTTTGTTCAGTGATTTTTTTACATATGATCTAAACTAACTTCTCTCCTCTAGAAGCCATATTAGCTTTCCAACCTTCAGGTTATAAGATCATAATCCTGCTTTATTTAATTTTTTTTATTATTCAATTTTTTTATCTTGGTTGCATCCTCCTATAGCAATTTAAGGAAATTTTTCGCCACAGTTGGAAATTACCATCATTAACCAGCGCGTTGATACCTTCTTGTTTCTGTGCATTCTGGAAGTGCATTCTCCATACTTGTGCTGGGAATAAAAAAAATTGGAACCAGGCCTAGCAGTTCTGTCAAGTTTTCCTGAGAAGAGTTATGCAAATATGCATGGGTGACAATGAAAGTTGTTCAGAAAACCTTAGTTTGCACAGCTATCTAACTGGAATACAGATTTAGTATTTAACATTTTTTCTTTTTGGCTAGGCCTCTTCTGAATATTCAGTGTATTCAGCAACCTCACTGCATCAACAATGCATTGAAAAACCCAAGCCAACCAAAAATTATCATAGGTCAGTGGAAGAATCAATGTGACCTGGAAAAGAAATTCCATGTTGGAATTTCAACCATTCTTTGACAGAAGCAGTGAAAATTTTTGTAACTCAGTTGTAGTTTAAAAAGAATTCCTCCTTTCACATACTTAGATACACATGAAAATGTGGGAATAAGATAACATCCTCTTTTGAGACCCATCTAACAAGTTACTTGAATGTGTTTTGGGGTAGACTAATGCCGATGCATCTGTAGGACTAAAGGGATCATAGATACCTTTCATGTGTGTCAAACATCATGAACTTATACAGTAGAAGTAAAGGAAGAACCCATAACTCATAAACCTCTAAGTCCAGTAAAGTAAGTCTTGCAGGACCCCCAAAATTCTTCCTGCAGTCAAATAAACACATGGCTAGGGAATATCTGACATGCCAGCTGATAGAATCAAATTGCTCTGAAATGACAGAGAAAATCAATATTTTACAGCTAGTGCGTAAGTATATTTTGTGAAACTAGAATGTATTCATAAAATAAAAATTGTGAAGTTTACCAATTTCTGAGAACCTCAAGAACACGCTGTCAAGACTGCATGTATTATGAAACATAACCATGATAATGAAAGATACAAAGCAGAAAATGACATCCTTTCAACTACTGGAAAACCTCTTCTCCATTAGAAGATGAATCAATTTTCAATTTAGGTTGGCTTTTTTTTCCCCTATACAGTTTCTGAGCATGCAATGTTGAATAATGCTAGAATTAAAAATTTGTCTGAAAAGGACTTAGTGGTCTACCTTTACCTTCAGGTGTAATTTTATACTAAATTAAGGTTCTTAAGATAAAGTTTAATTTCTCAATTCTTTATTTGTCATTGACAAGGAGAAGCAAGGAAAGAACAATAAATCCCTGTCTGTACAAGTAGGATAAAATGAAACTACTCAAGCACTTACCTTACACTACCAAATGGGACCTCCAGTTCCTTGAGATCCGTTCGTTGGACCTCTTATCATGCATTTGTCTAATAATTCATTTTTATGCAAGTTTAAAAAATTGTTTCTTACATGAAAGATACTAAAAACCTTGTCTAGACTGTACAAGGAGCACTAACAGATTTTTGTTCTTTATCTGATGTAGTGTGAATGAATATGTTTCAGAGATACTTAGATGGGTATTAACAAAGACAAATCTGCACTGTAACTCCTAAATCCATGTTTGCCTACTGCAGGGGACAGACACAAACAGGCATCCCCCTGTTAGGCTGTGAATAGGCATGATAAGATGTACTCATGGTTTCCATTATCAAACCCCCTCACAGTCTTTACAGTTCTTGTCTATCAAGCAGAACAGCACTAGTTACCCTCAATTTGCAGACAAGGAAATGGGGCTTGAGATTCCATGTGGTTTACTCAAGGCCTGAGAGGAAATCTGCATTAAGATTTGAACTCAAGTGTTTTGAACTCTAAAATCCAGATAATTTGACCATTACAGTATCCTTTACTTATGCAGGCTCTAAAGTTGAGCACACCCCTGTGGCACTTCTAAATTAGAGTGAGAACCCTCAATCTCTTGTATGCACACATGCTGCAAGAAAATAAATTGTTTTAAGGCAAATTGTTTGATGAGAATGAAATGTTCAAATGTACTGTAACTTGAATGTTATTCTTTACATACCGGGTTAAAAAACCCTAAACAAATCAAACTAAAAAGAAAAAAAATATACTCTGAATACTCAAGAGACTCATGGGTACAAGACTATCCAATATCCAATTCCCCAGATCTGGGACAGGGACTGACTGCATTCTGTAAGGAGAATCACAGCTCAGCTGGGAACTAAAGCAAGCACCACTACGCAGGCAATAAGTTGTGATGTCCTTGTGATCTATCCAATTTTATAAAGCCCGTGAGTTTCTTTCTTATTAGTTTGAGATGAATCAGGACCTTGAGGAAGATATAGTAGGTTTTTACAGTGTATTTAGCTACACCACTGTCTTCAATTCTTTCTTGGTTCTCTCATGTTTCCTTTCAGTTCTAACAAAAAGGATGATTTTTCCTTCTCAATACTTTACTGGCCAGCCCATCCCTGGATGGTCTCTGCATAAATCTGCCCAAATTCTATAGAGATGTTTTGCTTTTCTGAACTTTGTGGCCAGATTCTTATTTTTACTGGTATTTCCATCTCCAGGTATCATGGAAAAGAAGTAAGCCTGGAGAAGGCACTCGGCCTTTGTGAAAACCCCTAAATATGCCTATGATGCTTCTGGCTTGAGCCTCAGAACTTTGCTGCAGGAATGGTAATGTAGTTTTTCCCTCCCTTGCGGGAACTTCAGGCAGATTCCCTCCAGCCTAGTACTGCTGCAGGACGTTATGGCAGACTGTCCCCCGGTGGAGAGGACCAGAACTGACAGCCCTGAGTTCTGCATGGGCACTTTTCTGATCCATTTACAAATCCCAAGCTTTCAAAGAAGAAAATTGTGCATTATATTCTATATCATTCTATTCCACTTCAGACTGCCAAATTGCAAGGGGCTGCAGTTTAAGTATCATTGACAGAGTTGCAGGGACTATTTAATTAAATGATGCCCATTAGGGCAGCTTTCAGGAGCCTGAAACATCACAGCTGGATTTTCATTACACAGAAACGTGGAAGATGTCAATGAATTCACATCTCTGTTATCTGTTTATGTGGAATGAATACATTTAATGGAAAAACATACTCATTTTTAGAAGTATATGTTCAAATCTTCATTAAGTATTAAAAAAATAAAATCTATACTACATTTCAGTCTAATTCAAAGCACCTTCTCAGTCTATTTGTTTTTCTCAGAAGCAGAGGTAATCATGAAGATTTTACTGCTGTAATTGATGGTGCCTTATGGAAGCACCTACTCTTTCAGTTTAGACATTCTTTTTGTACACTTATAATAATTTTCAACAGCCTCATTCCATTATGAAAAGGCTGTCTATTATTCAAATTTTACTCTACCACATGACAGAAAAACAGAGGGTTCGCTAAACTAATTAATGTTTCTTATGTTGAGTCCCAACAAATTAACAATGCATGTAAGGACCTCAACCTGACTTCTAACAAACACAGCAGTCACGAAGTCACTGTTACAGGAAAGAAACAGAGACTATACATTAAAGGTGCTCTATAAAATATGTCAAATGTCTGTATAGAGCAGAAAGCATTCTAATATGTTAAGATCAAGAACACTGCCTTCAACTAATCATGCGACTCCAGAAATAAAAAGGTAATCAATTAGAGACAGTGCAAATAGTTTATCATCTTTCTGTGATAAAGAAGTGGGAGAGAACTACTCCAGTAATTGTGTTAAAACCATCATTCAATCTATTACAAAAAAAGTATTGATGCAGTTACGTATCATTAGTGGCAATTAGTGAGAGGTTAAATGCTGCATGGTACAGTGACATTGTGCATTAATTGGAAACTACTCAAGAGAAAAAAAAACTTTGAAGAAATTAGGTTTGTAATACCAGTATTTCAGAACAACTACTCAATTCCTGAATAGTTAGACTCCTTAAAGAGAAAAGGTATATTTTTCAGGTATTTGGGGGGGGGGGGGGTTACTAATTTTATTTTATATTTTGTAGGTGCAAACTTGCAGAATAAAGCAAAAGCAGAATTGCAAGAATAAGGCTCTGCAGTGATCTAGAATAGAGAAGAGCAATTAATTCTGAGACAAGTGGATGGGTGACCAGAGTAAGCCTCTGAAATACTGGATTGGGATCTGACTCATGACAGCCTTCCCCTACCTGCCCTCAAGCAGATGTCTTTTATCTCAATTCCCTACCTGTAAAGGAAGGTAGGTAGTCAAACCAATTTGAAAAAGATTACTCTAGATGCTGAGGACTGTGCACAAACCTGAGTAGATATTGCAAGCAGAAAATGCCTATAAATGTACTTCAGAGGATCATTAATTCTAATCAGCTCTGCTGTGAGAGCTGTAGCCCTCAAAAGAGAGGAGAGCTACAGAGCTTAGTTGGCTAATGCAGCAATGCCCTGCAGCCTGTCTGCCAGGGCACTGCAGTGCAGAGAACACTGACTGGCACAATTTAGATGATCACTGCATAGGGACACAAGAACAGTTCTTTTCAGTCAGATAAAGGTACCTCTAGTCCAGAACTTTAGTCCAAATGTTGGCCAAGATTTGGACATATGCAAAGCAAATAGGCAGCAGTATTTTTCACAGAATGCCCTTCCACAAATGTGAACTGAAGTTTCCTAAATTGAACTGTGAATCTGAAGGATGATAAAATTGCACCCATTTCATACTTAACAAATCTTTGCCTGGGGCAGGCTGTTGTCAAGGTTCCTCACTAAAATAAACAGTGCAGAACTGTTAGCCCAAGATGGGCCTAAAATGGGCCTAACCTTAGCCTAGGATGCTGCCCTAACACCTGGGAAGCTTACCATAACAGGAACTTTTGCTATGATCTTACAACTGGACTTGGGCATTAATGTCCATGCTTCAAATCCTAGCTTGTAAAATAGAGATAATACTAACACTGTACCCAACTGATTTGGGGTACCCCAATGTCGGAAATTATAGAAAAATGAGGGAAATTGGCTTTTTATTTTTTGGCAATATAAAAAAAAGTAAAAATTTCTTTAAGAGTGTTATAACCCTTGAGTGAGAAATGGTGTCATGGACCTGTCTGCTTAACCTTTATTCCCTCTATTGATCCGACTCTCCTTGCAGGTTGAAACAGCTTGTGCCAGAAACAAACCCAAAACCCAACTATCATCAGCTGAGAGAGGATTTTCTATTTTAGAATCCTTGTTTAGAATTTCACCCCATATGTGCCTCTGTTCCAAGCACAGCTATGTTACATTTTATAGTAATCTTAGAGACTGCAAAGTCAGAAGAATTTCCCATCCCCACAAAATATATTATGTGGCATATGGAGTGCATATGAGGAACACATATTTTATTGGATAGCTAATAATGCACTGAGTATTCTTGAGTCATTCTTGAGTACTTTGGTTATCAAAACTGAAAGGTCACAAGATATTTGCTAGTTGCACATATAACCTCCACAAACTGTATATAAATATAGATGGGTTTGTAGTTTTCCATCACTTTTGTCCACAAACTCTGAATTTGAAATGATTCATCTATTTAATACAATGTTTTCCAAGTTTCAAAATTTGGTATATTGTCTTCAGACTTGACAATATCAAACACTATGACCCCTTTTCACCAATTGCTGATGCCGTCTGCCATCCACACCCTGCCAAATGTAAGGAAGGTAGATAAACATGGAAGGTGGAAATGAAATGGGAACAGATGGGCTCATCTGCCATTATACCTCTGAAAGGACTGAGAGCCTCACAGAGATTTATGAACCTTCTGGAGCCCAGGCATTTGGTGATCACATGAAATGATCCTGAAAATGTTTTAAATGAGTAATTGAAAATAACAATTTTAGGTGGAATACAGGAAACTTCTCAAATCAACACTGAACTAACAATGAGGAAACAATTAAGAACTCAAAGTTTACACAAGTTGAGTAGGCAAATGTAAGATTTCAGAGAAGTTGTTCCTTGGCCTGACAAAAAAATCAATTTTTAAATAAGTGTGCTGAGGTGGCCTGACTAACAAGAATGATTCAAAGGTGGCTGATCTGGGCTGTCATTAGAATGTGTCAGTTATCTCAGTTTCTCTCTGTAAGAAGGGACGTAACTTTTCTTGGTCTAGTAACAATTGCTACACCAAATCTTCCCTTTCTGGACTAAATAAGACTAAGCAAGTATTCTGCCATTCTCCTCTCTTGCTTCTCCCATTAACAGCCTTGTTTTCACTTCTGTATGTGTTAAAGGAGCAGCTATCTATTACCCACAACTGCCTTGGGGATATCAGCCCTTGCTGTATGAAATTTCATATAGCTAGAATTTGCTAAATTAAATTGTTTATACAAATTCTTTAATACTTTTCTGTCTTTATTGTGTGGCCAACACTTTCTGAGTTAAGTCACTGCTGTCTAGGTTGTTTGATGTTCTATGAGAAAAAGAGGCATTTTAGAAAGAAAGTCATTAAAATGGAGCAGGCAGTAGAAAATCAGTACCTTAAACTTGGCTGAAAGTGGAGAGATAAGCTGGAGATATTTTCTAAATTGCTAATTCCATTAACTCTACTTTCATCTCCACCAAGTAGCTGAACATATAATAGATAAGCAGTTGTGAGTGCATCCCTACAAAATACAGCAAGGGCTGATATCCCCAAGGCAGTTGTGGGTAATAGATTGATTCACAAAAGTCTGGGTCAATTTGCTAGGAATTCTAAAAGAAAATTATAGCCCATGCCTTTGAACACCACCAGCCAAAGCAGCTGAACTAAAAAAAAAAAAAAAAAATCAGGAAATTTTATCAGCTGACTTCTAAAATGAAAGAGATACATGAGATGCTCAAAGTGAAATTGCTCAAAGGATAGAGGTCAGAAAAGATCCAAGCAGTAAGACTGAAATATTTTCAAGCAATAGAAAAAATATTTTGAGAAGCAAATTTTCTAGAAAATATGAATAGAAAACATGGCCACGTCAGCTGTCAATGAGTGGTAAAAGAAAGACCACTTGTTTATCCAGTAACATTTTCAGCAACATATTTTCATGCTTTTCCCAGCATTAACCAAACTTTTGACCTCAAAGTAATTGAAAAACCTTGAGAGACTTTGTAAGGAAAGTAAAAACAGGACTCAAATCCAAGCTAGGACAATGAGAAAGAGAACTACCCTGGTGTGAAACAATGACTTATATCTAATTTCTCCCAACCTCCTTTTTCATTCAGCCATGGAAAGAACTTTTCAGGCTAAACAAACCAAATTGACTTAGCCTGCAAGGAATAGCATTTAAAATAGAGAAAAGGTTTTCACAAGTCAGCTTTTAGAACTTGTTCTGAGAGCCAGAATTAATACATGTGCAATGTTTTTGCTCTGTTCTGTTTCATTAAGCTATGAGTAGAGAGGACTGGATTTTCTAAAAACAACTTGAAAGCAAGTCCAAGATTAGTGCCTTTGAAAGGCTGTGCTCAATAGCTTTCTGGGATAAGAGTTTCACAGAAATTTATAAAACAATGCAAGAAGTAGAACTGGAAGTCAAGAAACCTCATAAAATAATAATTACTTTTTTTCCTCTCACATGTTTTAATTCTGTGTATATTATCCTAGCCTAATTGCTTCAAGCTTAGTCTTTGAGCTGCAGTTTGGGTTCCATTTCAAGGTGTTCTCAGATGATCAGTAATGTTTCCAATACAATGAAACAAGCACAATGTCAAATGCCATACAGTCCTTTTTTGCTGAATACCAACCATAGCAAAATGAATCCATTATGACATAATGAAAACGAAACTCTCAATTTTTCTGTGATGTCAATAAAATCAACTGGTTTCTGTATTTTTGCTGCCATTTTAAAATGGAGGATAGGAGTGAAGACAGGAAAGTCTTTTTCCAGCAAACTGATTTGTTTTGAAAGTTTTCAAATTTCTCCTACAAATGTATGTCCATTTTAGCCTTATTGTCTGTTCAGGTATTTTGGAAGATGAACCAGTAAAGTTCATCTAACTTAAGTTTAAATACTCATTTCATTAAATATTTGATTATCTGCGGAGGGACAGGAGTATGAGGAGGTGACACAGCAGAGGGAACTTTAAAGAAATTCAATTATCATAATCTGCTTTCATGGTAACTTGGTTAATTTCTTAGAGAGAGATTGAGATCTGTAAAGGTATGAAAAAATGTAGAGGGAAAGTCTGGAATCTGAAGCTCCATCTAGAAAATGGCACATGCCTACAGCTGAAAGAGTTAAAATTTTTTAGCATATTTTATCAAAGGGAACAGACTTTTCAGAACTTCAAATTTTTAATTCTTAATTTCTAAGTAGATATAACATTGATACCAGAAGTACTCAAACTGTGATATACTGAAAGACAGACTCTGTGATTACAGTAGACTAAAACTTAAAAGTGATGAATTTGTTAGAAGAAATGATTCTAGGATCAGTTTAGTAAGCAAATTTTTAATGCTGAATAGAAGCAAATGTATCTAACTAATCTTGCATCAGCTGTAGGTGTTAAAAATTACTTGTTTCTCTAGGCAGCCTTTTCATCAAATATTTTTGTAGCCAAATCAGTATTTGCAACCATTTTTTTCTCTGTTGTATCAACAATGGCAAAGTTCCTAGTCTCATTTTCTTTCCAATATTTCTGCCATCCTCTCACTTGGTACAGTTCTCCTTTCTTGCCCAGTCACTCATGCTTCCCAAGAGCAAAACTGCCAACTAGTTCACTAAATCCTTGCAAAATGTTCTTTGATCTAAACGTTTTTATTTCTATAATGTTGAATCCTGCAGGGAGCCCTCCACACAGCATTTATTTGCAGCAAGGAAAATGCTCCAAAGTTGCACAGCTATCCGAGCTCTGGGGCCATTCAAAGCAGAGTGGAATTAAACTTCCACTCTGCCACAAAACCCTTCAGTAACTGAAGTATGGAAAACGGAGAGGAAATTGAAAAGATGGAAATGCATGGGGTATTTAGGGCTGAGGTTATCACCTCAATTACACAGAGGAGTAAAACAAAATGAACATAGATAGATAAGGTCAAAATGTAGTTTGATATTCCTGTGCAGCTTAAAGGACAAAGAAAAAGGATTTATTTGAAAATCTTTCCTTACATTTGCCTATAAAGTATTCTCTCCCAAATAACCAGACAATATAGGATTAGCTACTGGAGGTATGGGGATATACATGCATGTCCTTCAAGGTGCTACAGCTCCCCTGCCACCAGCAGTGCCCCTGCACAGCCTCCAGGGCAAATTTCTATCACCATTTCTAATTTCCACATTAATTTGCTCTTTAAAACATATTTATAAATGTACACATATATACATATACACATACATATACAAATATATATGCATATTATATTTATAAAGCTTGTTTTGAAGGCATTTTTACATGAGCCTTTTCCCTGCACAAAAGGTAAAAACTCTTAGGAGGTTGGGGAAGATTAGAAAAGGGTCCAAAGAGATTGGAAAGATCCTTCTTCTACTCCCTTTTGCAAGCACTCTGGGGATACAAGAAGGTCTCTGTACAACATCACTTGAATGATCTCAGTGTTCTCTCATGGGTTATTCCATATTATGTCATGAAATAGAGATCCAGTAAAACAGAGTAACAGAAGATTTTTCTTCTTTCTCAGATCAGTCAGTGCATTTCCTGCCAGTTTGCCCTCTCTTTAGTAAGTAAATGCAACCTGGATTCTCTCTCTTCTTTTCCCTTTGCAGAAATGTGTCCTTTTAATTAGAGAAGGAAACAAGAAGGTTATCTTTTGAGCCTGTCATACAAGAGGCCAGCCTGTCCAACTTACAAGGTCAGAAGAGTCAAAAAAGTGAGGTTTTTCTTCTCCTTCCCAATGAAAAGGAATGATAAGTGCTTACTTGATTAAACCAGGGGATAAGAACATCTATTGTAATTCTTGCCTCTCTTTTCATTCTTTCCTTTGGCTCCAAGAGATAAGAATGGAGAACTTTCAGCCTGGAATTGATCCAAGCTTTGAAAGGACTTGCTGATTATGGATAATGTTCTTATTCAAATGAGCAGTCCTCCTGAAGCAAATACTAATGTTGCCTGACTGTAATGAATAGGATTTAATCCTATATTTTAAATGAATTTCCCTATCACATGAAAGTATATTTCTATATCCCAGTCTCTAATCTGACTGGATTTTACCACTGACTTCTTCTACAGAGGAATTGACCATGCATCAAGTCATATCACAGCTAAATATCTTGCCCTTAACCGTTTCCTTACATAATGAAAACATAAACAGTCACAATAAAGAACAAAAAAAGGAGTTTCAAATGTCACATTAAATGCATTTATAAATTAATTACAAATTTATACACTAAATACATATATAGCTAAAAGTCTCCTTCTAAACTGTCTCCTTTCCAACAAAAAGTTCTATCAGACTTAGCAATTTCATATATATAAGCCATTTCATCATTTTTATTTCCTTTCTTTGAAGTTTATAAATTTCAATATACTCCTGAGATGGGAGAGACACCATAAAAGCACAAGCACCCAAAGTGTTGATGAACAATGTATTTATACAGAGATATAATGATTACTTATTTGTTTATTTTCTATTCTTTCCCTAGTAATTCCTAAAAGGTGATTTCTTCTGGACCCTCACCAAACACTGAGTTGATACTTTTCACCAGCACTATCTATAACTATCCCAAGGTCTTGCTGTTGACAGTTCATAAGCCCAGAGATCATAATATTATATGTGGAGCTCAAACTGTTTTCTTTTTCTGTTTCACTTTGCATTCATTGACACAGAATTTCACCATTCTATTGCACAGTCACTAGTCTTAGAAAATCCTTCTTTAATTATTCCTAATTTTTCTACCTTGAATCTCTAACAACAGTAAATAATACCACAGTACTGCTCATTACAAGATCACTGATGAATATGTTGAAATAAGGCCATACTTCTTTTTTTCCCAGTATAGAAATCAGAATCTAGAATTAGCAATGGGCCATAGGTTCTTATACATGTATCTGCATTTGAAAGAGGAGACAGAAGAGTTGGTATAAATCAGCATATTATCTTTAGCTATAGAAACACTATTGACTTAAAAACAGGTTGATCTGACAAAACCAAAACCAATTATTTTAAGACATTTGAAAGCTTCTATTTTTTAAAAAACAAGGTAATTTAAAAAGCCCATTTTCACCAGAAACTTGTTGCTTAAAATGTTAAAATGTAGTTGAAAATAGTTCTGAGATGACTTCTGAATGTTTCCATACTTTTATTTTGTTCATAATACATACTTCAGCTAAAGGCAATATAAATTCCCTAAGTATCTTGGAATAGCTGGGTATATATTTTCTTATTGTGTAAAAAATTTTGGTCAATTCAAAATGGTTCCTAGTTCTTTATAGCAATACTCAGTTTATAAATATATATATATGTATAAACACTAGTTTAATCAGCCTGCAATAGTTGCCAAGTAGCACCTCTCACCTACTAAAATAATTTTGAAGGGGTGATCCTCAAATGAATATTTACTTCTTCCACACTAGATGTACAGAACTGGATGTATAACAAGCAACTCCTACAAATAATGTGACCACATTCTCAGTTTAAATGCCCTTCTTTCTTCCAAGAAAATATACACCTGTTCATACTACTATTGCAAGAAAGACATCTATAACTTAAAACATAACTGAGTATTTAGAGCATTTTTCCCTGCTACTCACCTTGTAGTAAATTCCATCCATAATTGACTAGGCATGCCTCTCTACTTGTAAACTCTAAAAAATAAATACTTCACATGTTTTTCTTTTTTGAGCAATTCCTTACAGTAACTTGCCACAGGGGAAAAACAAAGAAACAAAAATTGATGTTTAATGTTCATTTGAAATATGCAGTTTTGCAAAGGCAGTAAAAAAATGCACATCTGACCTCTGTGATACATAGCATGGAAACTAAAATTATGTCCATGAAGACACAAGCAGAAATCGAAGACCCCAACAACCAAAATAAATTTAACAAAGTCCCTTTTCCAGTCTGGTTTCTTTCACATGTGTGTTCCATGGTTAACTGTTTGGGTGCCACCTCTGACTGGGGCCTCTCCTACAGTGGGGGCATTTTAAAGAAATATTCTTTTCCTTTCTGATACCTAGTAAGAATTGATGCCAACATTCAGCTGTTCCCCCTGGAGAAGGCACTGAGAGGGCCCCTCTGCTCTAACTGAGCAATTGTTCTAGTGATGCTGAAATTAAGGGACTGAGGCAACTTCCCCTCAGTTAAATACATCTGTAATCAATTTCAAGAATCATAGACACACAAACGTGCATGAAAAATCTTCCAGAGGAATGACAACTGAGCAACAGTGAGCACTCTAAACTAGTGCTGCTTCTTTTCCTTATACATTGTACTGCAGTCTGCACCAGTGGTTGCAAAAACTATTTCTCATGTATTAGAATTCTCAGCACTCTTGAAGCACCTTTCTTTGTCACCAAAAAGGTCATCCAAACTCACACACAGAATCTCATTTCTCAGACAACTTAGAGCATGTCCTTAAACATAAACATTTGTTGTTACACAAATATGTGTGCAAAAGTGTTTGCATTAAAATATAGAATGATCAATTACGACCTTCCATTTTCAAATCCTGTTGGAAGTCAGTCTCTAAACTTTCCATGGCTTCTTTCCAGTAACTTCCCAATCTCTCCTGTTTACTGGTAAAGGCAGAGTTCAATCATATTGATATTGCACAAGTACTGCACTGTGTGTCAGAGAGATATATTACCAGTGAGTGCATATGAAAATATTAATGTGAAGAGTCTTATTAAGTTCACAAAAAATACTTCATATCTTTTTGTAATACTGCATATTAAACACTCTTATAATGCACCATACGTATAAATTCAATTTCATCTCTTATAAAGGTATAAGGAAAGTAGAATGAGACAAATTGAGCTGTAGAAACAGTAGAAGACCATCAATTTCCAAGTGGATCAAGAACAGAACCCAGTTTGTTTCTGGCAGGAGTGCTGAGACACCGAAGCAGGATGGAAGGTAAAGGAGACTTGTGAGCTATGGCTACTATACATTTTACTTCCTTCTAAAATATCTCTTAATGTTTTCCCATGAAACGTGAGCCACTTGGAATCAGACTAGCACACGTGTTTGATTTCAGAGTGTCCTCACAGCATGGGCCACACCTCCAGCCAGAGTGCTGGATACTCAGACATGTTCCTGTGCATGACAGCAGAGGCACAGCATGTACACCCACAGTCTGATCCACTCTGAGATGCACACACGGAGCTGTGGAAAACCCATCCTGTTCCCTGTATGAAGGAGGAGTGGCACAGCACGAGGATGTTCCCTGGAAGAACAAGGGCACCCAGTGTGGGCTCCACAGCACTGCACAATGAGTCTAAGTGAAAACCTGGGGCAGCAAACCCAGGGCAGCACTATGAAAATCCACAGAGAAAACACTATTTATCAGCACAGAACATTACAAAATTGAAGATACATATTTGAAGGGTGAGAATTTACCTTTTCCTGCTTTACAGATTTTAGAGTACAGCTGGCAAGACAATTGTTCATATCCTAAAAACAGAGAAGCAAGGCAGGAAAACTACTGGTTTTCCTATTTCATTCTCCAGTAACAACTAGAATTAGAATTTCCTGTTAATTAATGTATTACAGGTCCTAGATACTGAAAATGAAAATTAGGGTAGCACTAATTATAGTTAGTTCAATAAACAAACTGTGGAATTCCATAGTGGGAATATCTTTGCTTCTTACACTCTACACAAGGATCAAACCTTTGAAAGAACCATAAGCATTTTAAGTTGTGCTACACTACAAGGATATCATTAAGCAGTTTTTGTTTGGCTTTTTTTTTCTAGTGTGAGCAGTAAGGTTTAAGTAAATGGAAAAGCAGGTTTTTTGCCCAATTTTCTGTCTTGCTCTCTTCCTTTGATTGCAGCAACAGCAACTCCATTGATGTGCAATGACACACTTGACATCATCATGTTAATAACTGGCTCCTCTGCTGGTTTTCCCCAAGGCCTGCTGGGTAATTTTCCTGTAGTCAAGTTATTTTTACAGAGCAAGGGCTCTCCGTGCCATCTTTGAAATTCACAGTATTCTGGCACACTGCAGCTGCTTTCCCAGAGACTGGCAGATAATCAGCACTGCAGGAGCTTTGGCAAAAATCAGGGAAAGGCATGTTTTAGCTCTCTGGAGAAGCCCAATCAAAGGGTATTCACCGTGTGGATCTGAGCAAGCACCCATCTTTTCTACAGCCAAGGGAGTACAGTAAAATGTCCAGATCTAACCTGAGTCTGGCAACTGCTCAGAAAAGTACTGACCAAGACACCAACATCAGCTGCAGTTTCTTTAATTTGAAAATAAACCAAGTTAAAAATTCACTGAATGCCTCAACAACAGGAGAAGGAAAAAAAGCTATACAGTCATGAGTAGCTGGAATACCTGTTTAGCTAAGTCCCACAGACAATCATATTGGTTACCTGTTCTATTTTAATACAATAACTATTGGCTTTTTTTCTAAACTAGTGTGCAGTGGGGCTGGAAGTTCACATTTAGAGCAGAGAAGTACAAATGTAGAAGCTAATGTATCAGCAGTGTCTCTTTGTCATGTCCTGTGGTTATGAGAGCTTTAAAAGATCAGAAGATGGCTGTGAAACAATTAATACATAACCCTCACACACACACACAAAAAAAAAAAAAGAGAGAGAGAGAACAGAAGAGCTTCATCTGCTCCCATGTACACAAACAAATGACCAATCAAAATAAAGGAAAATGAAAGCAAGGTTGATTATCCAAAGTGTAGCATAAATTTCAGTTTTAAATTAAAAACCTTGCAGTAACACTAGCCCTGTTGCGAAGTTGGCTTTTTTTTTCCCTGTAAAGATTTACAACTGCTTGATAAACAAAAATTTTGAAAAAGACTGACTTAAAGAACTCCTACATATCAGTAGATGCTGATATTGGTTTTATAACTCTTGGTAGTTTGTTATTCCTAAGTTATATTTTTCAAAGGGAACTACAACATACTTAAAGAATTTATGATTTTCACTCAAAACTTAATCTCAGGACAGAGACACTTCCTTTTGCCTCTGTCCTACATTGCTATGTTCCCTCCTGTCTTTGTATTTTAGAATATATGCAAAGCCTCATTGGCTATTCTGTTTACAATGTTATCATGCAGAACTCTAATTACTAATGTATTTAGCATTCCGAGTCTTGAATTCAAGCCTTTTGACAAATTATTAATCATAGAGATGAGAAGCTCAAAAATAAGAAAATTAAAAGCTCCTTTGTGGCCATAGGCATGTTAATCTTTGTTATTCAGCTGTTATGGGTTTTGACAGAAATACTAACACAAATCATGCAATGGTGAAATGTCTGCATGAGAACTTTTCCTGAGTGACATGTAGATTAGTAGGAGCTCTCCTGCTACTCTGAGCTGTGCATCAGCTTCTCTTCAGCCCATTTTCTTGAAAGAACAAATCAATGTCAACGTACTTTACCCATGGATCTGGCCTCCTCTAGTCTGCTTATTAGAACTCTGTAGGAAAAATTAAAATTCTTTACATCATAATTTTAGTAAGGGAGTAATAAATTTAATGTACTTAAAAAAACCAACCAAACAAAACAAAACCAAAATGCACAACCCAAATATCTCATAAACCTATGCAGACAAATCCTGGTTTTCGCATTCTCTTGCTTGATATTGAACAAAGGGAACATAAACCTTCTGCACATTTTCAGCCACTGTGCTGAACATCTCAAACCTTAGAAATATTTTTCTTACAGGCAATGAAAGTTAATGTAAATAAAACAATTCCTATACCACATTTATTTAATCTTATTTCATTCTCTGTCTGAAGGAAAAGGAAAAGCAAAACAAGAGAAGAAAGAAAAAGGGGAAATAAGTTATAAGACACTTGAAACATGTTTCCAGAAAGACCTATAGGCAATTGCATTTTCTTCCACCTGTATTTCCATCAATTACTCATGAACATGTCAGTGAAAGGGATTCTAAACTTTATCCAAATTTTCAGTACAGCACATTGACTCCTTCTCCATGGAGCTTAAGCTTTCCATCAAAGAAGAAAATCAAGTCAGTTTGATACTATTAGTCCTTGATAAATCCATTTTGGCTGTTTCTTATAACCTTATTAGACT
The DNA here is from genome assembly GCF_047495875.1 of Pithys albifrons albifrons. NCBI lineage: Eukaryota > Metazoa > Chordata > Aves > Passeriformes > Thamnophilidae > Pithys > Pithys albifrons. The sequence continues at coordinate 12,545,346 of NC_092468.1, read as the reverse complement.
CCTAAGTATCTGGTTATTGTTAACCTTTTTGCTAAGACAGAAGAAGTAAGGCTTAGAATGTCTCCTCCATGGCATCTACTGTTTTCGTCCCTGATAAATTGATAGGCTGGCTAATTTCATTGTTCTCTTTTTCATCTAATGTATTTATAGAACATCTTCCTTTCTTTATGCCTAGTATAAATATCAATACACTCAGCACTTTAGCCTGGCTGATTTTTAACCTTAAGGGTTTGGGTAGCCTTTGAAAACAACTGCTCCTTCTTTTTCATTATTGTATGCCTCCTTTTGTATTAAAGGTACCACAACACAGCCAAATTACCCTTCCTTGCCTTCTAACATTCCTCTGCTTTTTTACAGTTCTCTCTTTTGCTAATATGACCTGGGTTAGTCATGCTCATGTTCATTTATCTGGACACTTTTGTACCATCAGTGAATCGTGGTTTGTCAATTATTTCTAATAAAGTCCTTCTGCAATACTGTCTACTAACTCAGCAGCAGCAGTTTGAGCAGACAGAGCTGCTCGCCCCACCAGACATTCTGAACAAGCCTTTAGACAGTCATTGTCATTGTCCCTGTAGTGGCGATAATTTTACCTGGGAAGAAATGCAATATGTGACATTTTCACTTCTCACTAAAAGTACAGGCAAATTATGATATTATCTGGAAACAAAAATGTAGATTTAAGAAGTTGGAGTCCTATTAAAAGCACATTTGTGGGCCCAGCTAATTGTTTCAGTCAGGACATTACTAATGCTTCACATGTAAACTCCAAACTAATTAACTGTCTCTGCCAGCTGCAGTTTTTGAACAAGGTACAACTACTATGTATTTTCTACTAATTTTAGTAATTGGGATTGTTATTGTTCAATGACTGCAAATTATCCAAGCCCTCAGAGCCAGTAAAGTAGCTGGCTACATACAGCAATGGCTCCTGCCAATTCCTGGGTTTTCTTCTTTTTTACAAATACAAAACGTATTGGGATGGGTAAAATCCACCAGACACATATAAAGATGGATAATTTTGTGACAGTTGCTTTTATACTTAGGATTTTAGATGATCAGGGGTAGCTAAGCAATTAGAATTCAGGAACATATGTTAGCTGTTATTTTAATGCAAACAGTGTTGTGAATATAGGAACTGAAACATATATTTGATGTTCATAGACTGATAACAGCAGACTCTCAGATACGAAAGAGATATAAAGCAATTTAGTATATTGCAGATGCTCTATTGAATAGGGCTACTCAGATGGGACTCAGTAGAGGTGGTTTCTGTTATGCCAGTGATTTGTTCTCTAACCTGTTATCTCTTTCCACTCACTGACTTTGATTAAGGAAAAAGGATTACTTCTGCCTGTGAATTTGTACAGCACAGGATCTTTCATTTGAAATCAGGCCCTGATGCTAGAGAAAGCACAACAATAAAAACCCATCAAAAACATCTCCCCAACCATACAAAAATATCCATTCTGTATAGCCATACAGCATTACTGTCTTTTAGCTGATAAACCCATAGTAGCCATTGCATATCTGCAATACACAATAACTAAGAGAAATCCAGTTCTGTCAATAGCAATACTTAACCACCACAGTAAATGCATGCCTTATCTCAAGCACCACGCCAGAGAACTGCTTCTGTCCTTGCTGTGTAGAAAAGTGACAATTACAGCCATTTAATTGACCTGATACAAGTATATTCTGGAGCTAACATATACAGAGATATCATCGCCCAATCTATTAGGGCAGTACTGACATTTGCAGGAATTGCTTGCTGAAGATTAAGATGAAACAAAGTTGGGATTGATTTAAGTATTCAAAAGGATTTTATTCACTGGTTTTACACTGTAGCAACTGTCATTAATGAAAGTCAGATGGATTTAAATTGATTTGAAATAGAGTTCTTATTTAATTATCTGGCACAATTGCAGTGTATGAAACTTACTGATTACCGTGAGAGGCTCTCTGTGGCAAAAGCTTACAGCAAGGAGAGATGGGAGGCAACAGATGAGAGGAAGACTGTTAACAAGCTGAAGAATGAAGGCATGCAAGGCTAAATCACCAAGGAGTGTGTTTTGAAGTTTTTGTGCATTTCCAGATTGGCTAAGGATTAAGAGCTTTATGCAAAAAATAGACTGAATAAACTCTAGAAAAATTAAATAATTTAGACTTCAAAGTGGGCCAGTAAAATTAAACCCACAAATCAGTGGAAGAAACCATGCTCTTTCAGAGCAACAATATTACAGCACTTTCAGAAGATGCAGAAGTCTAGACTTTTATGCTGTCCTCAGAGCAGAGGGATACAAAAATGCCTTCGTCAGGCTGTACCTCTGCAGAGGCACTGATGCAGCATCCTTCCATCCTGGCAACCTTCTTTTTGACTGCTTTTCACACAAGAGCATCAGTATTCCTGGGATAGGTGAGAAAGTCACCCATGCCAGCACATCCAGAGTAGCTTTCATGTAAGGATGTGTGGGAATGGCAGAGGGTTGGAAGGCAGCACTGAGTGTTTGGGTGGACCAGGTAATGGCTGGTTTCATTCTCAGTACCTAAATCTGAAAATCTGCTCTGAAAGTCTTCCTAAATTTTTAGCCTCAGTGTTCTAAATGACAGAAAACCTGGATTCTTTTTTTTTCCCTTGATAATCCAAATCAGGCTCAGTCACAAGACATTCAGCTTTGTCACAACTGAGGTAGTTTTGGACATACCAACAAAATTAAATTCTAAGAGTCTAAAGAAACTCCCATGCCAAATGAGAATGCTGTGAAACTCTGAGGTAAAGCAGCAAGTTGGTGGAACCTGCAGAATCACAGTTCTGTACTTGCTGGCTAAATTTTAGCCCCCTTCAGGTCATGCAGAAATACTTGCAATATGTTGCAAAGGTACTGACTGAGAGCAGAGCTCCAGAGCATACACGGCACCGCAATTTCTAAAATCACACCCTTATCCATGGGACTGAATACCTTAGTGAGAAACATTAAGTAGCTGACAAGTGCATAATAAAATAAATTGGACATTCATCTTCCAACAGTCCTGGCTCTCTGGGGAGGTCCCAGATGATTGGAGGTTGGCCAATGTCACCCTAATCCACAAAAAGGGCTGCAAGCAGGACCCTGGCAACTACAGGCCTGTCAGCCTGACCTCCGTGCCTGGCAGGGTTATGGAGCAGTTCATCCTGAGTGCAATCACACAGCACCTTCAGGGTTGACAAGGGATTAGACCCAGCCAGCATGGGTTTAGGAGGGGCAGGTCCTGTCTGACCAACCTGATCTCTTTTTACGATCAGGTGACCCACCTGGTGGATGAGGGGAAGGCTGTGGATGTGTCTATCTGGACTTCAGCAAGGCCTTTGACACTGTCTCCCATAATATACTCCTGGAAAAGCTGGTAGCCCATGGCCTGGACAAGTGTACCCTCTCTTGGATTAGGAGCTGGCTGGAGGGTCAGGCCCAGAGAGTGCTGGTGAACAGAGCTGCATCCAGATGGCGGCCAGTCACCAGTGGTGTTCCCCAGGGGTCTGTGTTGGGTCCAGTCCTGTTTAACATCTTTATTGATGATTTAGATGAGGGGATTGAGTCCATCATCAGCAAATTTGCTGATGACACCAAGTTGGGAGGGAGTGTCGACCTGCTGGAAGGCAGGAGGGCTCTGCAGAGGGATCTGGATAGACTTGAGAGATGGGCTGATTCCAATGGGATGAAGTTCAAGAAGGCCAAGTGCTGGGTCCTGCACTTTGGCCACAACAACCCCCTGCAGCGCTACAGGCTGGGCACAGAGTGGCTGGAGAGCAGCCAGGCAGAAAGGGACCTTGGAGTACTAATTGACAGGAAGCTCAACATGAGCCAACAGTGTGCCCAGGTGGCCAAGAAGGCCAATGGGATCCTGTCCTGTATCAAAAATGAAAATGTAAACTTGGAGGTCTGGGAAGTATCAGATTGGCTCTGGCAGTGTTTGATTCCTCAAAAACAGCTCTACAACCACATGGCTGTGGTTGTTTTTACTTGAGGCTATGTTGCCTCCTTCGAGTTTGAGGAGATAAGAAATAATTGTCATTTTTCAGCCATCACTGGAAGCAGTCACGAAGATATAAGACCATGGTATAGCTCCTAGTATTCAGCCTGGTGCTTATTCCTAGAAAAAATAATGAATCTAACTGTGGCTCCCTTCAGCTATTCCTCATTATAAATGAGGAAACAGGAAAGATGCTGCTGTATGTCTTGTGAAGTAGATCACTGGAGGCATTTATGAGTTAGGCAAACTGAAGAGCTTATCCAAAAAAATAACAATTACTTCTGAAGAGAAAACTAATAAGAAAATTAGGGCTGCATTTTTACCATACTTCAAATTACCATGAGCAAGATAAAACATTTTCTTTTGGCGTTTTTGGACAAATTCATGTGATTATTTAGGAAGAGCATAAAGCAAGCCAAACCTCAGATCTAAACTAAAATTTTGGCAAGACTAGTTTCCCTTTGAACACACAGTATTGCTTCAATGGCAGTTTACCAGTAGGGCTAAAACTGAGTTGAATTTTGATGGAAATTCTCCCCTCTCTCCTTCCCATGGTTTGTAGTAAGCTGAATTACAAAGTAGTCAATTTCAGTGTAATTAAAACTATGCTCCACTTTGAGGAAATGCTCATTGCAGAAATTGAGATAAACTCAAATTCTCAAATTTTTAACAAAGCTAAATAAGCTTGATTATTAAATCAATTAACTTTCCAGAGTTAGCAAGGGTCAAACACATTTTTTTTTAATATCCTCTTACCTTCATCCATCACTGTTAAAATAATATGGGCTTTTGCAACCACTCACAAATGAATGGTACAGCTTGGTAAATCTGCATCCCTTATATGCCCTCTGAAATTTTATGCCTAAATTAAAAAGTCAGAATCTATTTCATATTGTCAAATGGATCTTTAGCAACTGAGATTTGTTTTCATATTGTTGCACCTAGTAAGCATAGTGAATACATGATCTTTTTCTCTAAATTAAATGAAAAGATTATTGTTTTTGCCCTAAGCAGACACTACAGAACATGCCCAGGAAGATAAATGTAGAAAGCAAAATATAGCAAAAGATTGAGTACTTGTCAAAACCAAATTGAAGGCAGTAGGCAGCAAATTGGATTTTCTTTTACAATAACATGCAGTTCACATTCTACTGTTGTAATGAATATTATAATGTGTGCTTTCTAATATAATATCTAGTGATGCATTTCTAGAGCTATTTCTCAAAGCTTAAGGATATTCTTGCTATATCATGGCTCAGTACATAGTAATGATAAGTTTGTTCAGTTCACTGCATAGCCTTAAGGATATCTTTTTCTGAAGAAAGGCAAATATTAATCTCTAGATTTCTCTTTCAGTTACAGTGATTTAAAACTATGAAACTCAGCAGATTTACAATGTCTTCACAGTGTCCAGCTCCCAAGTACCTATGGTTGCTTTGAGAGTCAGCACAAGTATGATAAACAAGCCTTAAATTCTCCCTGAAGCTTAGAAACAACACGAAATCATGTGGCTACAAACCCAGTTTGCAAATTAGGAGTCCAAACCAATTTGATTATTCTAATTTTATGAAAAATTCAAAAGGTGGTACTGACACTCATGATCATGAGTCAGCAGACCCAGCGTTATGATCTGCCTGGATCAGCAGCACTGGACTGGAGAAAGGGGTGTCAGGTGGGCAGACAACTCTGAAGTCATCTTCCCAGGAAGGTCACTCTTTGACCTTGGAATCGAACCCTACTCTACACGAACCAATAATTTTTACATTTATGAGATAATCTTTCTTTCTCATGTTTGTAGATGTTCTGCTGGTGTGTGCAAAACAAACAGTCTAAAGAAATGGAAACGGAGAGAAAAAGATCTTTTTATACTGAAGATTAAACTTTATATTTCAAAAGTAGGAAGTATAGATAAAAAAAGCAATAACATGAAATGAGACAGGATCATGTGGGTGAGAAGGGATGCTTGGTTGTCATAACAAAGCAATACCTTCCTGCACAATTTAGATCTTCAGGGAACATTTCTTGCTGAATTTAGCTTAAAAATAAGGCAATCAGAAAATACTGATATGCTGAGTCTGAAAGTGATAAAAAACGTACATGGATGCCAGCCTTGGGGATTGCTGTATGTGTTCCATATCAGATAATAGCTGAAAACAAGCTGTATACTGTGCTGTAAAAATGGTATTTAAAATAAAGAAGCTAAGGAGCTCTACTATTACCATGCAGTCAGGAAGAGTGATGTTACTGCCTGTTGGTTCAAGGGCACCCACAAAATGCTTTTCTAACAGAAACAAGCTCACTCAGTGAGACAAAAGATAATCACTTTTAGGAGTTTAGTGAGAGTGCATGTAAAATGAGACTGGAAAAGTTATAAATATCTTGCATTTTTTAACTCCTATCAGGCAAAAACAGATTTAAGAATATATTAATTTCTGGTAATTATGAAAGAAAAAGAAAGTACCTTGACTCTGTTTAATCTGTTTGTTTTCCCAAAGAAGATCCCACAGTTCTTCAACAGAAGTAGGATGAGGAAGGTACAATGGCGAAAACCCACTTAAAAATTCAGATTTTTCCAAAACTTGTAATACATGGAAAACGCTTGTAGACCTGTCAAAATAAGCTTAATCTTTCTGTCTTGCACAAAATTTCTAAAGAAGTGATTAATATTTTGTGTGATATCTAATGTGTGATCACATCTTTCTTGACAATGGCCATTATTGATTACTGTGGATTATTCAAGTCTGTTTTTCAGATTGTCACAAATCTGATGTCTTGGACTTTTCAGTCTCCATAAGTTCCAAGTTTTAGATCAGGTTCTTTTCTATAATTACAAGAGATTAGTTACTGCAGACATTATTCCTAGTACTAATCCTAGTACTAATCATTCTTTGGAGCTAATCTGATGTTGTGCCATTATTTATTTATTAGATATTGATCATAGGATTTATGAATCACAGGAACTCAATAGGTAGAATTTTTCTTTTAAAGCAAAACTTGTTTAGCATAAAGATCACAGACAGATGAAATCCTGGAAAACATTTTTGGGTCTGTTACTTTCTCCATGTAAATCTTTACTGGATTGAACTGTCATTGTCAGTAAAATACTGAAATACAATGAAAAATCATCATCAAGTCCAAGGAAGGTGCCTGTCTCCAGTTGTAGTTGTCAGAACAAGGAGGGTAATAAGGATTAGCATTTCAGAAAACTGAAGAAAGAACAGAGAAAAAACCCTCCATTTTGAAAATACCAAGTACATGCAAACTTAGAATGTCTAATAGGAAAGTCAAATCACCTTCCCTTTAAATTTTGAGTTGATTGGCTAAAAAGAGAAAACACAGCCAGCAGAGAAGATGAGAAGCAGCACTGGGCCATTGCTGCTGATTTTCAAGACTGCACTGGAATTTCAAAGGAAGATGGCAAGATGAGAAACACAGCTCATAAGAAATTATGATTGAAAGGTGACAATTTTCTATCATCAAACAGAACCTTAATTTTCAACACATCACTGGAAAAAATCTAAATATTTTTATGGGTAACGGAAGTTTGTACATAATAAAATCCAGTTTATTTAATCCACTATTTTTACCTATATATTTGCAAATGGTATTTAGTTTAGGGATTCTTTGACTGTTGTCACTGTATTACAGAGACTTCCAAACCACTTGAAAGTCATTAACTGATTTAGGAATGATTTTAAATACGGAATGATTTAGCATAGGGAAAATATATAATTTTAAAACTATAAAAGCTTAAAGTTCTTCAGAACAACATCAGAAATTGAAACAAATCTGTCCTTTTCACAACATTAGTTGCTCATCTTAGAAGAAACCCACTCCACACTCCCAAGTTAAAATCTGAGTGTTAGATATCTATACACATATATTTACACACACACATGCACACACGCACGTTGATACAAAGGCAGACACAGACACTAGAGAATTGTGTATAACTACCAAGCCAGCAGTGTAAATATGTTAACTCATTAGGTGTTATAAGCATTTTGTGGCATAGACTTGTACAGCTTAAGTGCTTTTCTATTCCCATTTGTATTGTGGTAATGCCTGTCTTTTGCAGAAAGCAAATAAGCAGGATTTTCCTAATGAAATTCTGAATCCTTTTTAGTAACATTTCTCTTCAGAGAGACAGCTAACCAGCAAATAAGATGTTTCAGCTTGGTCAGCACTAACAAATTACAAATCAAACCTGATCAGAAAACGAAATAAATTCATTCTTTAAGTCCAATTGGAAGAAATGTAATATTGTGGTAAAAAAAATAATCAGATTCTGAACATTATATGTTCATTGAAAGACATAACTGTATAACTGATTTTGCAAAAAGTCCATCAGTAAGAATAAAAAGAAAAAAGGGAAAAGATACAGAGATTCTGTTATACAACAGAAAAGGTTAAAACCATTAATTTCTTGTTAGACATAACAGATGCCTGAAACTCATGTTGTGTTTAAGTGAAGCTGATTTGCTTGTCTGTAACTCAATATTAAGATGTAGATTAATTTTGTACTATATTATATATAATCAGCTTCTGAATTTAACCACATCTATTTGGAAGAGACGGAGAAAATATTCCTTTTTAGCATTTAGAAGTTCCAAATTTCTCCAAAGCCTATGGTGATGAATGCCAGCATACTCCTGCCTTAAAAATACAAACCTCAGACTTTGCTGATGAATTTGAAAACTTTCCAAGATACTTGGAGGCCACCTACAGGGAATCTGTGCTTGACCTGGAGCAGAAAAACCTCAGGGAGGTCTCACAGTGTGCAGTACAACCTTCAGCAGCTGAGAATTCTGTCCTTTACAAAAGAAGTGGGACCAAAATTATACACAGAGGGATGGAAATCATCCGTGGAAGCAGACACTTAAATGGACATAGAAATGGCAAAGTAGTTTGGGCTAAGTTTCGTAGCATATAGGAAATTGTGTTTGTAAGTGCTTATACTACAGTGAATGGGGGATGAATAAGTAGGCCTGTACACAATTACTGTTTTCCAGACTAATTTTCACATGCCTTTTGCCTGATGGTATCACATGAAATCTTTTGAGATGAACACAAGGAAACATTGCATAGACAGGAAGCCCAACTTCTCTTCACTCGCAGTCACTGCACCTCAGCCTGCCTGAGCCTCCCAGCGGGGCTCCCTCCCCACTCCTGCCCTGAGGCTCAGCCCCAGCACGATTCTCTCCATGAGTTGGGCATTACGAGGCTGCTTCTTTCCTCTGTCCCAGGGACCCCAGGGCCATCCCCCTTCCCAAAGCTCTGTGAGAACAGCCACACCTCAGCTCTGTTTCAGAGAGAACAGGAATTGAACCACCTTTTCCTCCAAGCCCCTGGTAACAATCACAGACTGGTATAGCTCTAAGCTTCTATTGGAAACTACCTGTTTGATGTGGCTAAGCTCCATGTGATACAAGAGATTTTATAAGCTTTTAAATATTTTTAAAACGTGGAGTAAGAGACCTAAAAAGACAAAACAAGGTGCTCCCATCTTGCACAGCTCTCCCACCATGACCACTGAGAAGCTACAACTCTTACAGAGCCAACAATGTCAGCAGATGTGCAGAGGCAGGCTGAGGATCTGCTTCTTGCCCTGCAGGCTTCATCTACAGCTGGAGTGGGTCTGATCAATAAATCTGCAAGAAGGAGAGAGAATTTAATAGGTTCACAGGACTTTTCTCAAAAATCCTTGTTTTTGTACCAGCATCCCAGCTGAAAGTACAGTACATGCCTATTTTACTCATCATAGTTTTATAAGTTAGAGTAGCCTGAGGCAGTTCTTTCCTCCTCCCTCCTCCTCAAATGGAATTAATTCAGCCACAGAGTTTTGCAGCATCCGATCAATATTTACTTAGCAAGACAATTTTAACAAGAACAAAAATATTCTTTTTCATGCCCTGGCTTTCTTTTTTTAAACTTGTCAAAATATCTGTCTGATTCTGAAGCAAGACTTAAAGCCTTTAATAAGGAAAGAGAATTTGGGATTGAATCCTTTTGAAATGTTCATAGTTGTTCAAACCACAGCTCACACAGAATAGAGTTCTTATTCAAAATACATATTTTCCTTACCAAGCTGCAAAACCATTCATGAAGTGTTGAAAATTTATGTCCTGGAGTAGATATATTTAAAATCAACTGCTTCTTTACAAATTGCTTGAGGCAAAGATGTGATGGCAAACAGTTGTAATGAGTTATCAAAATGTCTTTTTTTTTGCATTTTTGTATTAGAATTCCTGTATGCACATATTTAGTCCCTCAGATACAATTCTGCTAGATAACATTTGTTAAAAGACTATAAGCAATCTGCACAACCTCAGCAAGTCTGCTGACAAGATGAAGCTGTGTGGCTCAGTGGACACACTGGAGGGAAGGGATGCCATCCAGAGTGAACTGGACAGGCTTGAGAGGTGGACCTGTGCAAGCCCCATGAAATTCAACAAGGCCTAGTGCAAGGTCCTACACCTGGGTCAGGGAAATCCCAAGCACAATACAGGCTGAATAAAAAGAGCACTGAGAGCCACCCTGGGGAGAAAGGCTTGGGGGTGTTGGTTGATGAGATGCTCAACACAACCTGTCAATGTGCACTCACAGGCCAGAAAGCCACATTGTCCTGGGCTGCCTCCAAAGTGGCGTGGGCAGCAGGTCAAAGGATGGGATTCTGCCCCCCTGTTCTGCTCTTGTGATACCATTGCAGTGCTGCAAACAACTCTGGGGTCTCCAATATAAGACAGACATGGACCCATTGGAGCAAGTCCAGAGGAGGGCTACAAAAGCAATGGTGAAGCACTTCTGTGGTGAAACAGACTGATAGAGCTGGAGTTGTTCAACCTGTAGAAGAGAAGGCTCCAGAGAGACCTTGGAGCCCCTTCAAGTATCTGAAGAGGTTCTACAAGAGAGCTGAGGGAATTTTTACAAGAGCATGTGTTATAGGACAAAGGGAGATGGCTTTAAATTGCAGGAGAGTAGATTTAGATCACGTAAGATGAAAAAATTCTTTACTGTGGGAGTGGTAGACCTTTCAGTGATCCGCTGAAATATTTTTTGTTAAAGTCAGTGTGGGATAGAGAATCATCTCTGAAGCTTCACTGGACTTTCTCCTACAGGTTGAAGCATCATACAAAAATGTGTAGCCTTGAAAATGCCACATGGTAAACCCTGGAGTTGTCCTGAGTGGTAAGTGCCTAAACTGTAAAGGTTCAGTTTGTAGGACTCATCCATTGGAAAAGTACCATAAAATGAGTTAATACATTCTTTTAATATTCCAAAAGCTTTAGAAGATAACAACAGCACAAGAATTGATGGATAAGCAGGAGTCCATTAACCTATCCTTGATGAATGATTGCATCTCTCTTGTGCTTTGCATTTTTGTCCCTCAGTTGCATTACCAGATCAAAACTTAATGTCCACAAAGACTCCCCAGTGACTGTGTATTGTGAAGCATAAACCTCTTCAGCATGTTGAATGTCTACAGGGGTGATCTTCCCACAATACAGACATTAAAAGTCCAGCAGGGCACCTAAATTTCTATCTTCTTTTGGACATCTGGAATTGAATCACTCCCTGAAAACCAGCCTGTTTTACATGCAAAAAGAGTGTCTGCAGAATGGCAGTGACAGTTTTCACATACACCAAGTTCATGAGGCCATGAAGTACTAAGATGTTATAAGGAAAGTACTGAAAAACACAAGCATCAAAGACTGAAATCCTGCTTTCCTGTAGACATGAAGGAGAAGTGACTATTGTTGAAATCTTTTTGAGTGCTTAGCAGCTCTTTCTCCCTAGAGATACACTTCTTGAAGAAATTAGGGATTTGTTGAATCATGTCTTATGCTCTCAGAGTCCTCATAGGTTTTTGCATCTTATTTGTTAAAAATAAACTGCTCTGCTACACTGCTATAACAAATCTCTTTCAGAATAAGGGGATTTTTATGCAAGGTTTATTGGAACTGAAATGAAGTCTTAAAGTCACAACATAACAAATCATTTTCATTTCTAGCATTATGTAATTAGAAAGAACATTTCATTTCAGTTAGTTGCCATTCATCTTTTTCCCCCTTCTTGCCCAGCCAAAGCTGAGGATGTAATATAATTGGAAACATTAGTAAATAACTGCTTGAAAATAGATTTTTTGAAAAGCTTTTAGTCTGGATTTTTCTAAAAGAATGACTGTCACTAAGATAAAATGGGAAAGCAATAGAATACAGTTCTTTCTTATCTGATTTCCAGTCAGTGTCTAAAAAATGGTAGAAGCCTCTACTCTTTCCCTTCAATTACAGAAAACCTATCCAGTGCTAAAAATGCTAGAAAATATATACTTACATAAAGGTATGTATCCAAATACTCGTGTACTTGGACAAGTTTACATTTTTGAACAAATGAAGTTTATTCCATTCATGCATGAGAGAGAATTAAGGTGTCACTTTCAGAGAATTCAGTCACTGTATTACATACTCAGTCATAAAACATGTAAGACATGTAACCACTGAAGTGACAATCAATAGTATTTTAAATGTCTGTGGTTAAAATTACTCTGCTACTATATGAAAATATTACAGTTGTCCTGTAAAAGTATGGCTGTGATTTGCCCATGCCAAATTGGTGATGCTACTACAGATTAAATTAGCTTATTTCTTCCAGTATAAGAAATTTTAAAAAAAATATTTCTTTGCACTTGAGACTTTGAATTTGAAACTTCTTTTGTTCTATCCTCCCTCCCGCCGCCATCTTCATTGACCTGTCATATTGAACCAGACAAGAGTATTGTTGATTCATTTTCATTAGGAAATTACCCACCCCTCTCAGAGATTCCCAGAACAGAATGACAACAAAATAGAAGAACAAAGAAGTGAAAGAACAGACTTAAGGTAGGACCTTCCCCTCTCTGTCTGTCTATTGACAAAAGTAAGAAGAGAAGACTGTACTCCCCAGATTGGGTAAAACCTCCAGTGCTAATAAGAATATTCCTGATCTGGTTTAGCAGAGGCAGATTAATTTGTAGGTTAAATTAAACCGTACTTGCTAGGTTGTGGATTTATCTGGCAACTAAAGTACAAGGTATTACATTTTCGTAACTTAATAGACTTCAAAACTGTAAAATAAAGACACAGGGAATCAGATCTTTGGTGTTGAAGCAGTTCTTGAATCCAAAGGTAAACTAATATTTAGACTATGCATCTTTGTCACACTGAGGTCTGAATTATAGAAAACAGGCACAAAAATATTTTAACACTGGTTGATATGTCCATCAAAGAAAAAATTATTTCTTAGATTTTTAGTTTTCTTTTTAAAATAAATACTATTAAACTGAGAAAGAATAAATTAGTTTACTAAGGATTTTCTGTTAAAAGAATCTTCAGTGGGTAGCACAATTTAAGTTTTGCAATTATAGAAAATCCACAAAAACTCCCCAATATTTGCCACTGTTCAATAGTAATTAATATTTTTACTAATGTAAATATGTTTTACATGGTTTTTAAGCTATAACAGATGGCATGTAGATGAGAACTTTATGCAGGAGATCTGAATGGTTAGTACATGAATTGTATGAGTGGTTTAACACTGGACAGTTAAACATTAAGTTTTTCTTACGTCTGACATCAGGAAGTGACATTCAGAGGACCTTTGCACATCAAGTGCTACCAGTAAAAGAGTGATCATTCATTAGTAGACAGGTTAAATTTTATTTTATCACTGAATTTCTTTATCAAGAGTCAGAGTAACTCTCAGTCCCTAGAGATGCATTCACTCTCCTGAGATCCACAGGAAGATGGGGAACAGGTAAAGGAAGACTTTGCTTCCAAACAGCATTTTAACATGGAAACAGAATGTCTGAAAGAGGCAAATCATCTGAGAATCAGGTCCATTTCTGACACCTGAGCAGACCATCCTGGTATTTCGGTTCACAGTCCAAAGAGCGCAATGTGAAGTTAAGCCAAAGCTGCAGGTAGCTATTGCTGTTTCCCTGCATTGCACCTGCTTCCAAGCACAAGAGAATTTGTTTGCTTTGTATTTGCTTACAATGAGTTGACTTTACTTCATTATGAAAGTATGGTTGGGGAAAAAGTAATTTCATGTTGGTTTGGCAAACACTAGTTCCCCCTTAAGGGACTGGTGAACTTTATAGCACACAATTCTTTGTCAAACACTCTGGGAAAGATGTTTCTCTGAAGGTGCTAGAGCCACTTGGAGATGGATGATACAATCTGGCAGACTCCATGGGAGACAGCAGGTCTTAGATTTGCCAGGCATTAAGCAAAGCAACATTAGCAAACAAAACACAAAAGAGAGACAAAAATCAGAGACCTCAGAAACTCAGTGCATATATGTATCTCTGCTAAATTTTAGTTTATTATTATTATTACTACTACTGAAGCTTATTTTAAAAAAGGTACTACTTGCAGAGAATGAGGCCAGAAAAAACACACAGTTTTGATGTTAAATGGATGTAAAATTGTATCAGAGCAAGTCTCAAATGCTTAATTTTCTACAGCATCTCTTGATAGTTATTCTGGGTCAGCAGGATGATTTTTGCCATTCCAGTGAAATGAGCCATAAACCATTGAAAGTTGTGTTTGCATAAACTTCAGAGGGGCTTCTCAAAGCCAAAGATTGCCAGTGTTTTGTGACTAAAACATATTCAACATGACAACACAGCAGCAAGTTGAATAAACCCTGTGGCTGACCTGTAAAAGATGAGGCCAAATTCTAGATGTCCTGGTATCTTTCAGGTCTGACAGCAAAATCATTTAATCAGGAGCCTAAATATAGTGGTTTATATACATCTGATAAATAGAGTGTGGTCTTTGGTATTATTCTTTTCCATTTTCTTTCCAATATTCAGTTGTCAATTTTAATATTTGGTGTATTGTTTGGGGGGAGGTGGGGGTGGACATGCTGACTTTGTATTATCTTTTAAGATGTGGCCTCATACTTTCTCCCAGAATGATTTGATCTTTCTTGTTATTTTATGATCTTAAAAGTCTTTGATACTTTCCTGAATGAGGCATCTAAGACTAAGGAATATCGGTACTGACAGAATTCATTCCAGTTAAAAGTTACACCTGGAAAACTATTTCAGGTATTAGAAGTAATAGCTAATAGGTTAGAAGCAAGGTGACAACTCAAATTATTGTTTTAGCAAACAAGTATGAACTCTTGCACTATTATCTGACTGAAAGATAAGTAAATAATTAGACTCCATTCTGAGAGAATTCTCCCACACAAAGCTATCTGTACTGTTATCTCCCACTATAATAGCTTAGCAGAGGAACTGTTTGCACAAGTGATAATCTTAATGCAGGCATTGCCACAGACCAATTTAGCTGGATATGAAAGTGTTTTTAAACAAACTAAAAACAATATCAATACCTCATATTCTGGCCTTTCACTGTGCTCTGGCCAATTTCTTCTGCACTTCCGCCTTCTAGTTTTGTTCTTGGTTAGAACGTTACCACATTTTCCTCTGGGGAAGACACACAGCCATCACAGAGCCATTGTTCAATAGTTATTTTGTTAGAATATGCTTACAATTTTACAGCATTTAGAGTAAAATAAAATTTTTACTCATGGAATCCTAGTGGAGTTTGTGTCCATGTCTCAGGTTTTGGGTTTTGAATTTAAGGCAAAGATTGTCATAAAACAATAAAAAAGCTTTCCCTAAAGTTAGCATCTTACCTACTGCATTCAGGGAATACACAAAATTATAAATCAAAATAAAAGGTAAAATCCTTTCTTTCCAAAGCAAAGCCTTCAACTTTCACAGGCAGTCACTTGGGGAAGATGAGACTCCAGCAGTGACAATAAACATTTCATTATTTGGACAGAATTGAAACATTTTGCCAGAGTAGCCAAAGTGGCCACACCTGAGAGTAGCAGCCTGGTCACATGCCACTGACATGTGACATGGAGAAAGATTCACATTCCAGTCCCTACTTCAGTCAGCAAATATTTATTTGAATCCAGGATTCTCACTTTGTATTTATGTATCTTAACACCAGGACCCTGTTTTCTAAATAACACTTTTGCTCACCAAAATTAAGGTTCCTCCCTCTCTAAAGGAATTATCTGTAGAAAATTACACATTCTAGATCTCAGTAATATTGTGAAATTTTGTCATGGACAGTTCCTGTCACATACGAGCTTATACACCAGATGCTTACATTCACTTTTCCAGGTTAGGTGTTTTAGTCTTCTCAAGGGACTTCTAAAGAGTGATAAAGCAATGGAGAAAAGAGCGAATTATGTGATCCATGAGTAGTTTAGTCTTAGTTTTATTGATCATACTGAAAATCCAATTCTCTGCTAGAAGACTTTCTTTAAAGTATAAAAGCAATGTAAAGAGGCTACTTCTGAAAGGTTACGTCATTAGGAAAGAAAATTTGAGACTAATAAATTAACTCTAAATGCTGCAGCTTTAAACTATGGAACAGTACTTACTGTGCACAGCACTGGTAGTTTAGTACATGTTCAATACTCCATTGCAGAACAGACAGCTATGTAATTACAACCCAGATTCTGGCTCTCAGCTTTAGGAAATACATAAGGTTTCACTAAAGACCTGATTCTATCTTTATACCTTCTCTGGACCTTTCAAAAGCAGTAGGAGTTGAAGCTCAAGGAAATTAAAACAAGTCTCCAAAGGAGAAAACAAGCCCATAAGAAAACTACAACAAATTGTGTCCCCCTTCCTCTGAAGGCAGGTGTAGGTCTTTAAATTGTTCATGAACGTGCGGGTAAAGGAAATAACTACTTACAGACATGATTAAATACAGAACATAAGGTCAATCTTGAATCCACCAAACATAATCTAACTTTAATGTTAAAAACATGACAAATTTCTAATATCTCTGTAGAGGTGTTCAATAAAATACAGCAAAATTAAAAAAGAAAAAATTCTGTTTTGATCAGGTGGTAACACAGGGATACTATAAATTCTTTTTTGGCCCTTGTTTTGGTCCTTGTGATTTCCAAAAGGTGTATACATTCAGAGTCATAGTAAAAGGAATGATTTATAGTCCAAATTCTTAATTTTCCAGTTCATTTCCAAGTACTTGTTTAATTTAGTACCTTATTTTCCTGTGGCCAATGCTTTATCCTTAGTGGTTCCAATTTTATATAAGTATACCATAATACCCACTGAACATTAGAAAGAAATAACTATGTGCAATCTTTCTGAAAAGCAAATCATTACAAATAACCCATATTTTGCTGATATATGAAAAGAAAAAAAGATGAGAAATACACTTGATATCTATTAATCTACTAGAAGAACATATGTCTTTCTATTCACATAATTAAAATGACACGTTTGAGACTTTAAAGAATACCACAATTTCAAAAACAATAGGAGTGTATTAACATAAAATTTTAAAAATAGTTCACTATTCCATTTTTTCTTTCTTAGACTTATATATTAAATAGAATTATTTGTAGTCTAACTGCTAGTTTTCTGGATACATTAGTTCTCTGGTAATGTCATTATATCACATTAAACCATAGGAACATTTATTTCAAATATCAGGAACTGGTAAAAGAAATTCAAATACCAGCAAGGAAAATTGGACCTCTAGTTAATTTGTTCAGTGCAGAGAGAGCTCTTTAATGATGATACTATGCCAAGTAGTTCTACAAACAGTATTATGAACCTAGTTATTCAACTAATTTGTCTGCTTCAATACCAAGTACCAATGGATTTCACCACTGTCCTTAGGGGCAACATTCTGGACTATCATGACATAGTGTAAGGTGTGCAGATGAAGAATGAATTCTGTACTCCAGAGCCCTATCTACTGACAGATTTGCCTCCAAAACCAGCTATAAAGTAGTATTACTAGTCCTAAAATATTAATAATTTATAAGACTAGCTGCCTAAAAAATACTTTTAAAAAAGTCTTCGAAATCAATACATGAAGAGAAAAATATGTGCCAGATGTTCAAACTGTTGTATGTTCTGATGAGGAAAAGGTAATTACTTTTAATATTTTAAGAGATAGTTTTAAAAAAGAAATACAAAGAAAACTAGACACCAGCAGAGCTGTAGCTGAACAATAATATGGTGGAAGTATTGGTAGATTAACAGAAAAATAGCAGACAACTGAGACTACTGCTGTGTTAATACCAGTGGCAACTGGTTTGAGGTTAATATGTAATTAACTGAACCATAACTTAAGGAGGAAAGGGCTCTGGAAACTGGGGGAGGGGGGGGCTGGAGGTGGGGTGGAACGACAGTGCAAGACTTTTGGAATCCTGTGCATAAGTTAAAATCACGTGCCAATGTAAATTATACATCTCAGCATGTGCTGCAGTCAACTATGTTAGCAACATGCAGAGGATGATGCCTTTTCAAAGATGGCCAAGGAATTGCCAAATCCCACTCCTGTTGCTTGTAATTCTTTATAAGGGCTCATCACAGCCCAGGACGGAAAGAGAGTTTCCAAACCCCAATTGTCCTTCAGAAATGCTACACAAAAATTCGCTCCCTTTCTTTCATTTATCCTTTGGAAGTTCCAGCAAATTGCCTTTGCAAACCTCAGCTGTGGCTAATATGTAGCAGTCAGGAGGGAAATTCATGTGCTCTGCTGGCTCCAAAGCAGAGCGAATTGCATGCCATGACCAATACCTTGGGTTCCAGCCAGGACCTGCTGAAAAGTGTAGGTCAGAAACCAACAATCTAGTATTTTCTCACTGCAGATAATAATGAACTAATGGAAATACTTTTCACTAGCTAGACAAGCTGAATGCGGCAGTGATGCATTTTCTTTACAAATTGCATCCCTATAATCACATCCTGAGGACGAAACAGGCCTGACTGGCCCTGCAGCGATGAGCAAACTTCCCAGTCACACATGACACAGTCCCTGCCGTGGAGCTCCATTCTGGCCATGGGAGCACAGGCAGTGCACTCTGTCAGCTGGGGCAGAACAGAGCGCAGCAGTCTCTGCTCAGGGCACGTGTCCTGCCTCTGTCCCTACAGCTACACACATGCCAAAGGAGCAGGGCACAGCACACTCACAACTCCGTGGAGCACATGAATTACCTCAGGAAAGTGAGAACTTCTTCCCCTGATGTAATTTCAGAGAAAACCAACCCACAAAGGCTGACATTCAGTCAAATTCACCATCGAGCAGGACAACTGGCCATCTGCAGCTTACAAAGGAGGGTGGTCAGTATATACATATATATCCTGTAATTTTTTATAAATACCAATGTGTTTAATTTTTTCTAATCAAATGAATCTGCTTACCATATTGGAATTTCTGAACTTTCCCTATACCAAAAATAAACCAACTAAAAAACCCTTGAGTCAATAAAATCTTCAACAAATTTCCAAGTGCTGCTAGTTATTATTATGTTTTTCTCCCTATGTTGTCTACTCCATAGTTTTGGCTAAAGAACTGTATCAAGGTGATAGGACTACAAAATGAATCATTGTGTATATATAACCTGAGGACTTTACTTCTACTGTCCTACCAAACTAAAAAAGAAAATTGATGACACTGTAGATCATTGCTCAGGATGTAAAAATTACACATTTCCCAGAGAATACCAACCAGAGGAAATTATGTTCTGCTTCTTGCTAGCAAAAACATGTACAGAAGACTGATTTAGGACAGTTTCATTTGCTGAAGCATCACTACTTTTCAGTTTTCCAGTCAGTTTCATACAGCTGAATTAAGGAATATACAAAAGTTTAAAATTCATTCTGTCTGCACAAAATTGGAAGACAGTCTCTGATGCAGTGTAATGTAACCTGTACTAGAATATGACAAATTAAAATATAATCAAGCTTTTATTTCACATTGATTGTGTCTCCAGATGCAATTAAATTATCATCATTACTTATGAGAAGTCTCATTTGGGATAGCTATTATGGGACCCCCATCTGGGGCACTTTACATCCTCTCAACCGTGACACCTAAAATCCAAGCCAGGAAAAAGTTGGATAGTTCATGTCAGCTGCCACCAGTTTCTTTTCTGCCTGTCCCCAGTAATGAACAACATTTGGTTTTCCTGGTGTGACAGTGAATGGTTCTCTGCTTTTTTTTGTTTCCATCATTATTCCATGGCCCCCATTTCTTATCACTAGGTATCAGCTTCTGCTTTCAAGTAACTATTCCAGCAGCACATCTGTGTGAATAGATAGTTCGAGCAACACTCATCATCTTCCCTTTCAGATCCTTTCTGTATGCACTATAAACTTTCAGCAACAGAGTAGTTGCATGATTTTCCACAAAGTGTGTGGGTTTTTTTTAATTTTATTTTTTTGGGGGCGGGGGGGGGGGGGGGGGGAGAGGAGGCAGGAGGGTGCAGAGGAAATATTTTTTTAAAATAGAAGTGAAAATGTAAACATGAATTACCAACTGATAGATACGTTTCACTGGAAACTCCTGAATTGAATTCCTATGATGAGAAAAGGGATGTTTTTAAAACAATCTAGTCGAATCATAGGATGATTTAGGTTTGAAAGAGCACAAAATATTTAGGCCAACCTCTGTTCAAAACACATCAGCTTTGCCAGGGTTTTGTCTTTCCAGGTTTTAAATACCTCCAAGTTACACACCTGGTTTCTCTGACACGTCTCTACAGGCTGCAGAGGCTCATTTGCTCAAGAGCTTTTCACAAAGACAGACACCTCCAATAATTCCAGTCCTGCCTGTGGTGTCAATGGAGCATCTCCATATATCATAGCACAGCCCTCCTGATGCAGCTGAAAACCAAAATAGATCTGAATATCCACAGAATAAAAACCTTGTAAACATAAAGTTAAAAATGTTTTGAAAGTCTCCTCTGATGCAATCTACATAAATTACAAAAATAACCTCAGGCACTCCACCTCATTCACACCTTGCTATGCTTCCACTTTCTCCTAATTTACACCTTGAACAGAAAACAGAAACAACCTTTAATCAACAAAACACCATGAACTCTGCTGTCACTGCAGCAGTCATAGAAAGAATTCAGATCTTTCAATAAATCAGTGTGACTCCACTTGGACAAAATTCTTGTATCATCATGAGTACATAATATTGATGACTTAAAAAGACCCATATTCCTGTATTTATATCCTCCCCATATAAGAAAAATATTGAGAACAAATTTGGTCTAATATTTCAGTAGAGAATTTTTTCAGTTCAGCTTTCAGATTTGAAGGCAAGAATTTTTATGACATGTTATTGAAGTGTGTGTCTACAACAGCATCTTGGACACTACAGATATCGCCTCTAAGAAGAGAATCAAAAATGCTCAGCTTGTCATATTTTTATACTTTTTGAGTACAATAATCTGACTTATAACATTGTGAAACAGCTTTTTTTTTTTCCCTGAACAGGAATAGAACATTTGTATGTATTTATGATTGGCTCCATTCCAAAGCTGCTAAGATTTTATGTTTTCTCAGTTACTACCATAATTATGGTTTATAGGTCTGTTTGGTGCAACTTATGGAATTATTCGTTCCGTATAGTGACAGTTGTTATACTGTTATAACTCCAAGAAACATAGAAATTGCTATTCTCATTCATCATCATACCATTGATATGGCCTGAACCCCTTGATATCATACATAATGCCTCCTCAGTGCTACCTTTGGGCCTAAAGATTCCCTTGATAAAGCACTGATAGGTCACTGACCCAACGTGTTCACACCCTAAGCAGGATGGAACTGGGCTATTAGAGGATTACATGAGATGGCAGCAACAGGTACATGCTTGGATAACAAAGATGAGAAAACCAGCGTGTGAAGGGGAATAAAAATAAGGAGCACTTAAAACCCATTCAAATAAAATGTAAAGATGGTGTACAGAGCACCATTTTGGCGTAGATATAGGAAAAACAGGGATATAGGAAGAAACATAAGTTGAGTAAACCACTGGAAGCAGAGACTACATGATGAAAGAATAATGTAATCAAGGAAAATATTCAAAGGAACAAGTGATGAGCCTGACAGAATTGATACAAAAAGGCATTCTGTTTAGTAATCTGTGAAATGGGATTTGATAAAGCACATATAAGGAGATTGAAGTAGTCCATGAACATGCAGTAATGAAATGAAAGGTTTCTTTTAGTATGGTTTTTGTTTAGCAGACAGAAAGAATAGTATTTTTGAGCTGGTTTGTAGTCAAAGTGAATCCCCCATGCTTAGGATAGTGTGCAAAAAAGTTTCTTCACATTTTAGTGAACAAAAAATAGAACAAATCTGTGTAATATGAACTGTAAGAGGACTCAGATTCCATTTTACAGGAAAAAATAATAAAAAATTATATTGTAAAGGATTTAAAGAAAAGGATGGGGATCAAGTAAATTTGGACATGTTTTTAAAATACAGTAAAGGAATTTCAACTTTTGTGTTTCAGTGCTCATAATCGCAATTTTCCTTCTAAACTTGGCAGATGTTGTTTACTCCCAGAATCAATACACTCTAAGAATTGCAAATGTAAATCTCAAACTAGTGCAGGTGTGCTACACAGGGCATTCTTCCTCTAACACATATTATTGCACATCTGAGGGTAGAACTTGCTTTTAACTAGTTTAGTTACTCAACCATAGATTGAGCTTTTGCACCAAGATAAAGGGGCACTCAAAAACTGGGAAAGGAGCACTCAAATTTTTGGGCAGGGGTACTCCAAAATTGGGGAGGGGCTTTACAGAGCATGATGATTATGATAAAGTCTGTCTTTATGCTGGTATGTCTTGCTTTAGCAGAACATCTGAGGCAATTATTGTCTAAAGGCATAATAATCTAAAAGGACTTCTCTATTTCAGACATCTCAACTAGTTTTATTTCATTTAGTCATTATGACTTCCATTCCTAGAGAATTGAAGCTACTTTGTAGTAGCTACTTTGACAGCTCCAGAACCAAATTTATACAAATCTTTCTTTTCTTTCTTTCTCCTGCAATATCTGAATGTGGTTTTGACAAGAAAGGTATTTCCACTAATATTGCCTATTAGAAAGCTTGATGTGCATAATAGAATTACTTGAATTACTACTGCAGGACTTAAGTTTTAAATGACTGAGGACCATTTTAATTTCAGTCTTTCAACTGTTTGTTATTTTTTTAAGGAACAGCAATAACCTCCCTATTGAGATTGCATTACATGACAGCATAAGCTCTATTTTTGCAGAATATGTAAATATATAGCTTGGTCACTTGACAGCAAATGGAGCAAACTACAGTATTCAAGCTTGAGTCATTTGATAGACAATTATGGGTGCATTGGGTTATCACGTAGAGTGGGAATATTTACCTTAGTCTTCAGCTCATCTAATGTAATATCCACTCTGCCTTGACTCCATTTCCTTCTCGGTCCTGTGTCCATCTGTCCCCCCCGATACCTGCAATAAAAATAATTAGATATATGCTTTTTTTTTTTTTAAGGCTTATACTGCTCTTTCTGAATGTGATTTGTGGTGTATTTCTGTACTGAGGAATTCTGTCTCCACATATAAATTTTTGCATCTATGAATAAACAACATCCCCCTCTTTCCCCCCTTACTTTTATAGTGCTTATTTATTTGTAGCTTGGTTTTCTTTTACAAGACACATTAGAAACCTGTCTCATCAAAAACAACAGAGTACTTACTCTTTTATCTGTATTCTCTCTGTCACTTTTCATTAGAAAATTCCTTCTTTTACGGATAAAAGGGAACTTCTTGAAACAGCTGAGGTTGTTTATAGCATTGTTATGTTGCTTTTCTCTGTTGCCTGTCTCATCCTGGGAACTGAGCCCATTCATCCTCTCTAAATCTATGGGCAAGTTTGAGGCTTTTCACTTCCAGAACAGCACTGGTACATCACAAATCCACAACCTTCTACAGTGGTACACCAGAGTCAATAAAGTGCTCAAGAGCAGCTGCAGTTTACTGAAAATCCTTTGCCCTGGAGGCAATCCTTTGTAGAAGGGTGGACTTCATGTGATTCCTGATAAATAGCAACCTACATCAATGTCTCTGTGCTACAACTGAAATATTTTCTTTTCGCTACAGATGACACACTGTGGTTCTGATTATTCTCTTGTCTCTCTTGCCATCTGCAGATGGGACAGCAATGGTGATGTGGAAAGTTCTCATCACCTAAATCCTAATTGTTAAAAAAGTTGGAATCAGGGCTTTTTTACTTTAAAAAAAACAGCCTACTAAAAATATATTTATTTCCCAAATGTAGTTTCATCCATTCTTTTTTTTTCCAGTGTGAACTCCCTGGTGGGATATACAATGAGGTGGTATTCCATTGATACAGATCTTTAAGGATATTCAATTTACACTGATTATGCAAAAGCTGGGGAACATTTTTATCAATATTATTGATTTTAGTAGGAAAAATATTTATATGAATGAAAAAACATTAAAACATTTAAATTAAAAAAATTTGTAAAATAAAAAGAACAAAATCATTCAAGAAAGAAAAATCAGTCAGTTTAAAATTATATCAATAATGGAAAAAAGCAAGTTTCATATTTAGTTTTTAAATGTGTGACTCACAGACTCTTCCTCTAATATTCTAGTATTCACAATAAGACTTACACATGAGGAAAAAATTAGACCCATCTCTTAGGTGTATGTATTCCAAATCACACAAATGCAGAATTCATTTCAACAGAGTATTGACAAAAAAGTATAATAGAACCCTTAGCAATGCTTACAGTTTGGTTGCCTAAATAAAGTAGAATTCAGATACATTTTCTTTTGCTTTATCTAAGCTTAGTTTTATCTGTTATTATTGATGCTAGTCATTAAAAATATAATGAATATATGAATACTGACACAATATTTCATCTTTTTACAGCAACAGGCAGCCAAAGACACATTGGTCCTTTTTGCTGAAGGGCTAAAGAATAAAGAACACTACTTCAGCATAGAAGGATAAGTAAATATGTAGAATGATGTCACATTTTAAATCTGTATTTTGCTGTTTAATCACACAGCATAAACTAAGCTACTAAATGGTTGTTCTTGCATTGTATTATACAGATATAAGCAGAGTAGCTAAAAAGGTTTAGAAAAACCACAGTGCTGCTAATTTGGACATAACCCCTAAACACTGTGGCTTTATTACTATGGTTTAAAAACCAGGCAATAGCTTGGATTTATCTTATTTATTGGGGAGAAAAAGTCACTTCTCTACTTTTGGTCAAACAGCACTTGCTTTTGAAATAAAATACATCAAATTGCTCACTCTGTAGAGGGAGATAATATCTGTAAAAGACAGACAAAAAGAACATAGGAGAGAGAGTGTAACTCAGTAGAGAGAAAGGACATAGATCAGGCCAAGAAGAAAATAAAAGTAGAGGAGAACAAAGAAAAGAAAAAAATGTGCAAGAAAGAAAACACCAACATAAAAATTATATTTTGAGGCCTACTTCCATGGACCAGGGAAGTTGAAATATGATTTTAAACTTAAAAGATTTGTCTTGTCATTAGTCTAAAAACTGCAAGAGTGTAACTCAAATCCTGACGGGGCAGAGAGCTGGTTTGCATAACACCTCTACTCATCACCTGCCACACCCCACATGATTCTTAAAGAGGGCAAACAGCACCTCTGTGTGTATGTGACATATAAAGTCTTTTTGTGTTCTTGCATAACACAGAAAATTAGCAGCCAGTTTTACGTACACATAATTGAAAGAGAGAGAGTTGAACTGCATAATAAGCATATCAAGATCATGGGAATGCTAATTAAAACCCAAGAACCAAACAGTCATTCCTTACACTGCTGCTGGAATTGATTCCCCTGTTGACAGGAAACATTCTTCCTGAAATATAGTTCATGTCTCATGCTGGAATTATGTCAGAAATTGCTTCAGCTCTTCTCCTGCACTATAATCTGACCCTTTGCCACTGTGTCCAAACAAATCACACACCCATCAGGTTAGAGGGCATATATGGACTAATCTATTCAGTCTGAACGTACAGCAGCCAGAAACTGTTGTTGATATTTTAAAAAGTAAAAGAAGGTTTGGGGCTGTATGCAGGAGAATTGAAAAAGTGAAATCAATATCTCAGACAGCTGTGGAGGCTTCTCTTTTGTTATGCTTTTGTGCCATGAGTGGATATTACAAATCAAAATATTTTGTACACACATTCCCCCAGTCAAGACGTCTGCAAAGAGTTCCATATCTCAGGGCCATCTCCAGACATTCTGAACAAGGATACTTGGGCATGACCAAATTTATCCCGCAGTTTTGTAAGGCCTGTTCTAAGGGACAATTGAGGTCTTCACAGTATTAAACTTTTAACAAGACAGGAATCAGGAGAATCATAAAGCAGATAGTAGGCAGAATAAACATTTAGGTTCTTTATTTATTAGTATTTTGGTTTTGGCAAAACAGCCTAAATAACCTATTCATAAGGGAGCAAAAGAAGGGGAAGAAAAGAGAGAGAGACAGAGAGAAAAAGATGGAGATGATCCAATAACTGAAATATTTTCAAAACTTCAAGAATGTTTAATAAGAGCAGGTTGCAATTTACATCGAGATGTGGAAAATTCAATACAGCTTACACCTCCCAGAATTCTGGAGCTGCAAGCTCTGAAGGAATGAAGCACATAAATAATGTATTTACTGTTATTCTTGGTCTGCAGCTGATCTCCTAGTGAGCACTGAGAAAAGAGTTTTAGAGCCCTAGGAGACAGCTGGTGCTGTCTAGCATGTTAGACTGATTTTGTGAGCAGAGTATGAAAGGCATAAAAGCAAAATAAGCATCTAAAACTAAAGATTTATTTTCTCCTGAAAGAAAACTTGGAAGGTTAAAAAGCTGTGCAAGAAGGCACAATTAAGAATAATATGTTACAAAAAATTACATTATTTGAAAATTGAAATCTCAAGTAGATTTGATTGAAAGCCAAGTGTGCAGATAAACAGGACCATACTCTTAGTAATACATAATACTTGGCATTTCAACATAAATGCCAGAGAGCTAATGACTGTAGAAGATTTAGATCTCTTGAGATTGTGGACCTCAAATGTGGTGCCATTTAGGATTCAGCTGCACTTTTGTGAGACTGACGTTCAACTATTCTTCAACACAACCTACAGGGAAGGAAAGTTTTCAATATCAGGTAGGTTTTCTGAAGCAGTCACTAAACTCAGGGGTTCTTCTGCCCCTTTTGAAGAGCTAGTCAGACTGGAATTGATAAACCCCATTCCTGTTTTTCAGTAAGCAGGGCAGCTGGAGGAAAAACATTTTTCCAGCTGCTTTCTCATCCCTCTGCAGACCATTTATTCCCCTTACAGAATTCCTCTCTTTAAGCCAAATAAACATGTTAAGCCAGAAGTATAGAGTAGAAGGACATACATCTGATTGTTCCTGATTACAAAGACAGGCCACCAACTGACAGCCATGACAGCATTCAAACACAGAGAACTAGGCTAAAATTGTATCTTTTCTCACAGGCTTCCTTAATTTGCCCTGCAAGATGGCTAGAGGTTAATGCTGAATTATGATTCCATCAATCATCACAAAATCTAAAAGTCAGTATTCACAGAGATGAACTCCCTATAAAGATATTTAGAAATTAAATTTCTCTTTCAAAACAACTCTCTTTCTGACTAGCTCATGATTCCTCCAAGACAGCTGGGGAGAAGCTTTTATATCCCTTGCCTCAAATGCAGAGTACAAACCAAGTTTATTACTCCTGACTCTTCTGCAAGGCAGCAACAGGGCTTTGCAAATCGTCTGGCACATTTGGGAAAGGCTTGTTGTGACAGGAAACTCAACAAAACATGTGTCAGTATTTTATCTATCAGAAAAACTTTCTGGGGGTGTGACTGGTGGAAGTGTCCCATTACCCTTCCTACCCTCAGCCTCTTCAGCCAACGGGCACAGCCTGAAACAGATAATGGTGACACTTCTTGAATCTGATAAGTAAAACCCTTTCAGACATGAGGCTTCAACAACAATGTATTTTGCAAGGACTCAGTAAGACAATAAAGAAATTAAATCATTGCATCTCCTCAACTAACAGGTTTCAAAGATGAAACCGTTGTAATTTTGCCACTAACACCAGAAGTTCCAGCACACTATCAACAAAAGTTCCAGCAAACCCACACAACCTCTGTGTAACAGCTGATCTGGCTGAAACCCCTCAAAACATGTCCCAGCTTGAAAAGTAATTTCAAGAACTCAAGAAAATGAGATAGAAACTGCTGCTTCTATTCAGCCCTGAATAGAGCTAAAATGTATAAATCATGGTTCATGAAAGAAATATGGGGAGGAGAATTTCACTGCACCACAGATGATGAATCCTGGTCAGATAACCTTCAAAAGATGCACATATTGCTATCACAGTGAGAAAATTCCAGTGGAAAGCAATTTCACACTCCTTATAGGCCACTGTAATCAGCCAGAATATGAATAAGCATAGCCCAGAGGACAAGGTGCTATCAAACAGGGTCTTGATCCAGTGAAGCACTTAATCTTATGTTTAATATTAAGAACCTGAGCTGTTCCATTAAGTCACATATGCACAAATCAAACTAAAAATAACAGAATATAATTTCTTGCAAGTTATCTATTTATTACATCCAGTATTTTGTTCTATTCACACATTGACCAAGACAATACTCCAATTTTTTAAACTAATCTAAATTATTTAGCATTATAACATATTTCTGCCACTAGTGCTTGGACTGAATGCCATTCACAGTTCATGAAGTTGTTATGAAAAAGTTGATCCATCATATATTATTTACAAATAAGGAGGCACACTTTCTTTTCAATGATAAGTAGAGTATAGATTTTATAATAAAGTTTGGGAAAACAATCTTCTACAATGATACTGGAAATGTTTAAAGCATTCCAACAAAAAACAGTGGAAGCAAAGGAAAGGACTCAGTATTGCCATGTAGACAACCACTTTAGAAATAAATTGGAACATTCTTATTTCTTATCAACTTTGCTTTCAAGACTTGTTGGTTTTTTTTAACTAAAACTCAGTAAACTTATTGGAGAAATATTCACAACCTGCCTAGGCCACTTTATGACTACCCAGCTGTACAGGGAAATAAGAGCAAGGCAGAAGTGCAGCTGCTTGAAAAGAGTGGGGAGAGGAATAAAAAATGTGCTTATTTCTTATTCAACATTCTCAGCATTAAACTGCCTCATAAAAATATCTCTGCCTACAAATGCAGAAGGAACACAGTAAGATACACTCTGGAGAAAGCACCTTTAGAACAATATGTTGATTCACTTTCTATAATTTATATCCTTCACTGTATCAGCACAGAAAAAAACTTACCTGAGCAACCTGAGAATTAATTCCAGAAGATTAAACAAAGTTGTTTCTGTAGAAAAGTGTAAGTAAAATTTTTAACATATCTACATTCCTGTGTTGTTGCTTCCCAGGGATTATCAGACTACTCTGTAAACTGGGCTGAACTTCTCCATTCTTTTCTCAAAAAAAAAAAGCGAAAAGGAAAAAAAAAATTATAGTTTGATATTTTCCCTTGCAGTCAAGTTCGTATAGCACATATCATAGCTAGAGTATTAGCATTCCAGAAAATGAAATAATATATTTCAGGGCACTAAAAGTTATTAATCTTTATGTTAAACTATAAGAGGGACTTACTTTTGTTTTTCCATTCTGTTTTTTTTTCCCTTTAT
This sequence comes from Pithys albifrons albifrons, assembly GCF_047495875.1. Lineage (NCBI taxonomy): Eukaryota > Metazoa > Chordata > Aves > Passeriformes > Thamnophilidae > Pithys > Pithys albifrons. The sequence goes on along the minus strand of NC_092468.1, from coordinate 12,515,726 downwards.
GGTTAAAAAAAAAAGCGCTAATTATAGTGATTTCCTTAGTTTTATGTGAAAAATAAACTTATCAAAATAGTTAGCTATTCTACAAGCTGATTGATGAAAAGTAAAGATGCTAAGACTAATAATAGTCATAAGACTCAGTAGAAAACGTGCTACTAAAAATTATCACATGAATATGTCTTTGAAAGAAGTAGACAGTTTTCTCAGATGAATAAGATTTTCAAGTTGTATTAATTTTTATCTCTGATTTATCTTTCTTGAAAATTATCATAATTTCATCGAAAATTATTTTATAAAATGCTTCAAAAGCTCATAGCAACATTTGCCTGTTCGGTTTAATTCTCTGACTTCTTCACAGCAATTTCTGTTGAGGTAAATTACATTCCTACTGAACCACACAGGCTTAATCTTTAAAATCTTTAAGCTTCTTTAATAATGTCATACTTGGAATGACACACTTGAAAAGGTATTAGAACACGGTGCCATAAGAAATTTCATTCCATGTGAAGAAACAGTAAGACAATGTGGATTTATTTGTGCCGTGTTCCTGAACAGCATTTCAAGCATTTAATACTATGTCACAAAACCAAAGTGAGATTGAAACCCCTACTTTTATGGAAATTGGCATTAAATTTCTTTTTTTTTTTTTTTTCAATGAGAAAGTGCTATTTAAACAAAACACATGGCACATAAGGCACATATATTTATTTCCACTCATCTTCCAATATGAAAATCCAAAGCTAAAAAGCCACTCCCGTTGTGCCATGAGCAGAAATGCTGATCAACAAGCCCAGAATACAAAGCTTGTCTGTTGATAGGAAAGAAGTTGTCCACAGAATCACAAATACCACTGGATGTAGCTAAAATGCACTGAAATAGAGTCTAAGGATGCTGATTAAGAAACTAAACCCTATTTTGCTGGTTCTTGTACAAGAAACAATAAAACCTGCCAAACATGGACTCTTAAAGTGAATGTTCACACTGTGGTTGCCTCCTAAGCATCCCACTTGCAGTTTCATCATAAGGGATCATCAGAGGCAGTGCAACAAGACAGTAGAACAGATCTAGAGAAACAATCTACCAGGAAATCTAATTGCTAGATTTATTTTTATGCTGCTCTAAGCAACAATAAAGAGCGTTTTCCCATTATCAATGTGTAGCACAAAAACTGAGAACAACATACTTGGCTTGGAATCACCTTCTTTCTTCAGTCCTTTGTTGCACCAAGTGCAGGCAAGCTGTTTATTTGAACCCAAGGCCCTTTGGACAGTCTCAGCTTCACAAACAGATATGATGTATAGGTACTCACACTCCTCCTCATCTGTTGCTATGGCACTTTGCCTGCTCACAAGGTGATTGGACAATTTTGCTCTGAAAGTCAGCACCAAAGATCAAACCTCTCCTGTGGAACAGTGCTGCCTCTGCCATCTGTTTGCATGATGCTTGACAGGTCCTGGGAAGAATAGATGAGAAGGCAGTACCATGTCATGCTTTTACCCATTTTTCCTCACTAGATGATGTTCTGTCCCACCTTTCTTCCACCTGCTACTTGAAAAAATGTAGAGGAAAAAATCCAAATTTCAAGAGAGAAGAGAAAAAACAAACAGGCCTGCTTCAGTCTATAACTGAAGAAACTCAGTGGTTGCTAACAGAGTAACAGATATTGTCATATATGTAACATAACATCTGCCAACACCTTTTAGGAAGCAACAAAAAAAAGACCTACAAGAAAACGTAAGCATTCCCAACAACATACAGTGAGTTGTGCACTCATACCCTGTTAATACATCCTAAATAATGTTAAACAGTTATGTAGAAATAAATCATTTAGAACAAAAAGTAATACGAAATCCTTCTGAAAGAAATGTATTAGGAGAAATGTTGAAAAGATTCAGCAGCTTTTTATAATCAGATTTCCTGGGAGACAGGGTTGAAATACTTTTAAATAATTTTAAAAAGACTAAATGAGTGACAAGAGATTAAATTAAATGAAATGTAAATTTACTGAGAATGTGTCATTCAACTCTAAATTCAGGTACACAAGCAGTGTACCTGAAGCAGTTAAATATTGGCTTCTTATCCATTACTGCAGAAAGGCAGAAGGAAGGAAAGAAGGTACTACCATCCATTGAAGGATGGGAAGTGGGTTGTCTAACCTACAAAAAATTCTATAACATTGCAGTTTTTTGTTTCTTAGTGGGTAGGACAAAAATCCACAGATTCCTTTTCCTGTCTCACAGCTCTTTATTCTGCTATACTAACTATAAACACCAAATAAGTATGAGCATTTGAATAATATCTCATTTGCTTTTATATAAGAACATTACAAAGACACCCAATGTAATATGGAAGGCCTTCAACAACAACAACCACTTTTTTTGAGTATACTCTAAACCAAAACCCTGATGAAAATTTCATGTTTATCATTCCTGACCCTTTCAGATTCCCAAATGTAGTCTCTGTAGGGACTGAAATGAAGACAGAAATATTTTTCTCACCACAGGCAGTCACATCGTTCCACCTCCCCAGGTGAGGCTGTTCTTATGTTACTGAAAGATGTGCCTGCAAATCAGAGTATAAAGGCATTCCTTGGGTCCAGATGAGCTGTTACTGCAATGCAGCAGCTCCCAGCAATGTTCAAGGGAGCAGCAATTATGATGAAGCTCATATAGCTAGTCCTCCAAAGAACAGCCTCATTTCTAAATTATTTATACGTGTTAATTTTTTCTCCCCATGCTGTTATGCATTTGAATTGTTTTGCTCTCATTTATAGCAGTACACATTATGGCTGAGATTTTCAAAGCCATGAATCCCTCAGGTGGCTTTCAAGATCTAAATGTAATCTCTTAGTTTATGCTCATTTGCAGTGGATTTGCAAGGGAAGATGCTCTTTTATTTCAGCAGCAGCTTATGCAAATTAGTTTTCATTATCAGATGCCCATCCTTCACTATCATCATTAATTAGCAGAATGGATACTGTGAAAACTGTCCGTAGCTGGTAATTATACTGGGCAAAAATGAAGGCAAGCTTTCTTTGCCATAAAAAGTAGTAGAAATTACTCAAAAAATACATTTACAGAAAAATATTTCTGGAGGTACAATGGCTTATTTTATTCTAATATGATAAGGAACACAGACTTGAGATCTGATGAGTATTTTCACATTAAAAGCTGTAATACATTTCACATTAAATGAATGCCCCAAAATGTTTGGCAATATATACTGAGAAATGCAAACATAAGCCACAGCGTGACCCAAGCTGTGAAAAGAGTTGTTACATGTTGTTTCTGAGAATTACAACATCAAAACCACAAGACTACTTTGAAGGAAAGATCCCATTCTTTTTGTTTCAGCTGGTCCTCAAACAATTGAACATGCAGCAAAAAGTACAGTTCCTCAACACCACATAAAAAGGCCTCCTTAGTTTGAGATTGTCATGAGTAAAAATTTGTTTTCAAAATCAAATCTGGCAATGTTTTCTCCAGTTCTTCAAGCCAACAGTAGTTGGTTAAATAACAAATATGGCTATTAATCCCACAGCTCAGAATTCCCACAATTCAAAGAATAGTGCTCAGTCTTGTAACTATAATTGCCATACAACAGATGTGCTAATTCCAGAAAGGAAAAGTGCATTTCTTTGTTTTGTCATTCAGGGTTTATTTAGACTAATTACAGAAGAGAGGAAAACCTTCTTATGGGCCGTAGCTGATGGGAGTTTCAGGTGTTGGATGAGCTTCAGGTGTCTCTGTGCTCGTGCAGTGCTTCCTGGGATCCCCTGGCTGGCGGCTGCACACTGGGATTCAAGGGGTAACACATGCCTTGAACTGAGCAAGGTGCACAGCAGCCTGCAGCAGTGCACAGCCAGTCCCATAGCCCCCCACTGCTTTGCTTCTCCCATTGTCTTGGGGAGACCATGCACCCTTCATCCTTTCTGAACACTTCCTTATCTGCTCCAATCTATAGTGTCTCTCAGAGAGAATTGTTTCTGAAGTTTTCTGTGTTTACTTCTGATATACATAATTTAAGCTTGTTCCAGTTCTTGACCCTCTCTATCCTTTCTCCTTTCTTTGACACTTCAAATCTTTCCACTTCAGCTCTGAAATGCTCTCACTTCATACATTTCAGCAGTCATGATCTTTCTGTAGTTGATTTTCACTGATAATCATGAGTATGTGTGATATTATAACTGAAGTTTCATCTCAGACATCCCAAAGGGAAAGTCCAGAATAAAGCAGTGGTATGAAAGTGAAAAGGAGATTTGGTATATCAGGAGACTTCCAGTGGTTCAAGACATAAAAAAGTCTGGGAAAACAATTGACTTCAGAAATAAATGTTGCCATTAATGTCTTCAGAAAATGTTAACTTAAGAAATCAGACGATGTTAAGCCTTTTGGGTAATTGGACCCTGTGTTTGCTTACTGTGAACCTTTACTTGACTCCAAACCCAAGAATATACAACACACTTAAGAAGTATGTCAAGCTGATGCTACAGGTTCAGTCAGTTATGTCCACTGTAAATGTGCACACAGCCTTAGAAAGTAGGAATCACTACAACTTACACACCAGCTCTTGACATCTATGAAAATGGAAGGGAACAGCTCTTTCGTTGGACAGATCTTGGCATGTAAATACCAAATTCAGTGGCAATAGAATAACAAATTAATATTTTATTGAAGCATTTAGTAAAGGCAAACCCAAGAAAAACAGGCAGCAATTAAGAGAAAAAAAACCAGAACGAACAGTAGTAAAATAATTAGATCATGTAAATGTCTTAACAGTTCCACTCTGTTAAAATATCTCTGCTAAATCAGACAGCATATCCTTGTTGTATTGCATTATCTCTGACAGAAACTAACATTCAGAAACTAAGCCTTACTGTAAATCACAGTACCAAATTGAAAATATAATCAATACAGCTTCAGGCTACATGAAATTATCAGAATATATTAGTTGAATGTGATTTCATACATGGAAGTGTGTCAGGGAGACAAGGAGAAAATGAGTGTGAATAGTTTCATGCTGATATACATGCCTCTATAAGGCATACAATTTGAGAATTAATCTGAATTCCAAAGAATCCAGAAGACAAAACACCAGAGAGAAACAATTTACTTATGCCAACCTCAGCTAACACATACATGAGCAATTTGAAATAACTATGAAAAGACACACTATTAACATTTCAGTTTCCTGAGGCAAGTAATGTGATTTAGAAATGCTTGAACTTTTCCCATTAATCTCGCTGCAGAAAAAGAGAAAAAGTAAACACTATTTTATAGTGTTGTGTAGTTATAGTTAAACTCAGAGAGATTATAACATTCAATTTCTTACCCTTTGTCCCTACACTTCTGAGAGATCACTCTCATTTTTGTACTAAGATTCAAATTTTCCCTTTTCCCTCCCCACTGAGAGTAAAGATCTTCCACCTCTTCAGCCACAGGAGCTGAGTCTCAATCATGTAACACTCCTTTATAGATTTCACTGAGGTGGCAGTGATTGCAAAAAACAAACCACAAGCATGAAGAGGTGTGGATGTACTCCCAGCTGAACCCTCTCCATCCCTGAGAAGCTGAGTCTCCAACTTTCATCATTCACAGTCATTTGGCCATTGCCCCTCTATTTCAAACAAAAGGCAACAGGCCAGCTGGAAGGCCCCCAGGGTTGGGATCAAGCTTACTGGAAACAGGGCATACACGTGTAGCAACTGACCCTTCAACTGGGAGGGCAAGGCCATAGTTCTGGTCACTGACCCAAACCTAATTCTGTGTTTTACATTGAAATGCTACTGTCTAATTTTATTCTGAAACATTATACCAAAGGTAAAGCATATTCAAATGTCTGTATGGACTTTATATTTGCTGCAAATGCCTGCTAAGTGGTCTTGCTCATGGCAATAGTGGCATCTCAGTCTTCAAGTGGAGACATTTACAGAAACTGATCAACTATCACAAAAAAGCAGAGGCATCTAGTACCAATCTCAGTTTTTCCTGTGGGTAACACCAACAGTGCAGTAAGCCTTAATTCACTCTATTTTTTTTTGTTTTTATTTCCTCACAAAGCAGAGTAATTTACTACATCAGAGCTGAAAAATCTGTTTGCAGGTGCCACAAACACTGCAGTGATGTCAGGAGATGTCTAAGGAAGCTCTTCACAGTGCTCCAGGTAGCAAGTGGAGGAGGACATAGATCAGCACATTACAGATGTTTTAGTGCTAAGCAAAATGCAACAATAGAAACTGTACTTCAGGGAATGAATGTGAATTGTCAGGGATGATGGGCTGGAGGAAGCAAAAGCCTTTCTTTCCATCTGTAAACTTGGTAGTGACCACAATAGGAGCAAAAAACAACTGGACACAATGTTTATGTACAATGTGGCTCATTCATGAGAATGGACTCCTGTGCCACACACATTAAGAAAGGCACTTTTTCTCCCTCATGTTGCCTTTGCTTTGGACAGATGGCACAGAAGACTTCAGGAAGTAAATGCGCAACTTAATTTTGAGGAATCAATCGCTAACTCAGAGTTGCAACGCAGCAGAAAAGTTGGAAGAAAACTCTTCTTCCCAGATAAAAATGTATGTACCTAATATTACTTCATAGTTCAGCACAGTTGTAACTTTCTAATTATTTAGAAAATCCTTAAAATCTGCACAGGATTTTATATTTTTGTGAACCAATACAACCAATGTAAAAAATATTTGCATATTTATAATGCAGTTAGTGAACTTCACTCCTGAAAAATGAAAAATCCATTAAAAATCTGATATTTGTTGGTTGGGAAATTTACCTTTGTTAAAACAGTAAAGCAGGGAAGTCAATGATCTACCATAAATAAATATAGAAGTCTCATCCACCTTAGATGTTTGTTTGGGATTGTTCTTGCAGAATATAAAAAGTTATTTCAGCTTTCTCCCTTCTCTGCTTTATTTAACAAAAATTATTTCATTTTAAAGACTTCACCACATAAGATAGTATAATGACATTTACATGGGAAGATAAATAAAATTCAAATTAATATAAATGTTGTTGGCCCTCACTTTTATTGTCATGGGCAGCAAAATAATGTGATAGGTTATATTTAAGTATAGGTGATGAATTGTGCTAACTTACAGGAAAAGACAACGCTCTTGAGGCAGAGGAAAGGAAAAGTTAATACAAAATAATTGTCTAAAAAGTAGTACTATTGATACCATCACTATACACTGCTGTGTCACAACTATCATTAAAGTCTCAAGGACATAGGAATCAAACAGACATTTGACCTACAGTTTTCAAAAAAAAATTGCCTAAGAATTGCAAACCTTATTTCCTAGCAGATGAAAACAAAGTAATCTGTAAGACCTCACAGAAATCTCATGAAGGAGGCCTACAAGGTTGTCTAATGAAGAAAATTTCCTGTTTTACTGAATGCTTTGTCAAATTAATTAATTAATTGACTGAATTTCCTGCTGGAAATTCCATCTTAGCAGTATTTTGGCCTTGTCTTTTAACTTGAAGTATTATCCCTTTTTTTTTCCCTTTTTCTACCACAGGCAGTGCTTGCACACATAAGGAAACAAAACCTTCTATGTTTTCATTCCTGATCTCTCAGACTTGAGAATATTGTGCACAAATTTGCCCCCAAAACAATTTAGAGAGTGGAAGCTTGAATACCGAACTTGCTTCATCATTTCTGGGAATATGTATTCATGGCTAGTGAAGCCAGAAATACCTTTCACTCATCTATGAGAGAATGAAAAAAACCTCTTGAGTGTGAAACCACTGAATCCACTGCTTTCAAGAGCATTGATCAGGCCTTTTAGTACACTGTCTTTCTTCCTGCCTTATGGAATAGTGATCTATGGCCACATGCCCAGTGAACTTAAAATATCACTGGAATACAGCACCTCTGCTCCTTACACCCAGTACAAACCTTGCTTTAGGCACATTGACAAATCTTTGCCTTTTTCTCACTGCATGAAGTGATAGAATGGATATAAAATATTAATATATGTTCAAGAACATGGAAAAGTGGTGTGTCTGTATTTGAAGCTGCTGTTTGTAGAGGATCGTACAGGACATCCATGAAATTTTTGTATTGCCTTCAACAAGCATTAGATTAAGTTAATAGGAGTCTGTATATGCAAACTGCCATAGCTATTGTGTCATGAGGAAGAACATCTGAGTGCTAATGTATAACAACTTTACATTGAAAAAGACTGAAAAGCACACATAAGGAGCTCCATAAATTTGTTATAAAACCCATTAGTAAATGTTATTTAGCATTTGCTCCTGAGGCTTAGTGCTACACTAAATTAATAGTGTTATGGTTTCTATTCAACAGATTGCCTTAAAGTATTACATAAAAGATTAAAAACCACACTATAGTAACAATGACAATCACCTTTAATCACATCAAGAACAATAATCTGTCTTTAACATCTTATTTCATACCTTAATACCTTACATTATAGCCTGAAGCATAGTCTGAACATCTTGTTAGTTCTTAGGTTAGCATCAACATATATTAATAGCTGTACAGATGTCTATATATAACAATTTGAGAACACTAAACACGTGAATGTTAAGAGAGATCTGACACAGCATAAAAGTCCATGATATAACTTACTCTGATCTATTAAAGACAACCACATCAAGCATTAACTTCAGTCATGTGGCACTGTGCTCCTTAGGGTCACCAACCAAATTTCTGGGAAAAGACTCTCCAATGTAAAAGGAAAAAGATTTTCTGTAATGATTTTGTGTCCCTTGCTGGTGGTGTTCAAGGTTGTGTGCATGATTGCAGAATTTGCAAACCTTCTAAAGCCTTTAGAGGAACAAGGAAAGGAGATGACAACAACATCCAGGAATTGGACTCTGACACATTCAGGCAGCATCAGTAAAAAGATATCACTACTCCTCAATTCCAATGTAGTGACACATATACTTCTTAGATACATTTGACAGAACTGTAAAAGACTCACAGGAAAGCTTCTTCATCCAGTTCACCTCCCACTGTCTTGCTGCATGCCAGGGCTATGTCAGCAGAGTCTTCTCACTAGAATGCGTTCCTTCCAAAGCATGTCCCCTGTTGCATTTCCAGCTCCAAAGCTACTTAGCTTAACAAAGAAATACCCTCTGCTCTCAGCAGCAGTACTGGGGGGCTGGTCTATCAATCACTGCTACATCCAGAATATAAAGTCAATGGTTTGCAAACCTCCTGGAATTACTGCAAGTGCCTTACAAGTAAAAGAGTAAAGAATTTGAGATAGAATGAACTAAACAAACAAAAATCCCCAAAGAAACAAATGAAGAAAAAAGCTTCTCAATAGGAATATACATTGTAACAAAACAATTAATAGTTTTAGAGAGATTTTGTACAGGAATGAAATGGCAATGTATTTGTTTCATAGGACATTTAAATATCTAGGATTCCATTGCCAGGCAAGGCCATCATCATAGTGGATGTGGCATTGCTATGGCACAAATAAGCAGATCAAACTGAAACTTCAGGTATTGTTTAAACGGTAATCAAAGTATTTATTCCACTAGAAAAAGGAATCACTGTAGTGCTGCCACGATGTCCAATGTAATTTATGTACATAAATTTTATTTCAGACTAAAATGTACACTGACACTGAAATTCACAACCCGCTCCCTTGGACATATATTGGTTGTGATTCCTTAATTCAGTCTGCTTTCCATAAGCACAGGCATAGCAGTAATCAGCTGCAGTTTTGAGGGCTCCAATGACAGCTATTCCCCATTCTGTCTTGGCCCTCTCCAACATCTGCTGTCTGTATCCAACACGTGGAAAATTTACACTTCATTTTGAAAGTAATTTCAGGTTTTCCCCCTTTCACTTGAGTCATATCTTGCCTTTATATTATGCACCATGCTTCACAGCATGAGATTAATTTTTTACTACCACTTAAAATATATTTCAGTCTTTTAAATTCTGATTATATAAATTCATATCCTTCAGGTATAAACACATAGATGATCTTTAATAAATGGGGGTCATTTTCCATCAGTAGAAGTTACAAAAACTGAGTTAAGGTGCCTCTGAGTTAAGCTCTGGGTAATACTGAATGCTCAGTTCCCACTCAGTTCTCTCCCACTGAAATCTTATGTGACCCGGACCATTACATAATATAAATTTAATTTTTGCCCAATTTAATTCTAAAACAGTTGTCAAAGTAATGAAGTTTTCTCCGCAAACTCATTCAATCACTTCAAGTTCTCTTCACCCTCAAATAGAGATCCACAATCACACATGAGAAAATGAAGTTCCTTTTTCTGGTGGTTCTGATGCTTTCATTTTACTCTGATGGGGTCGTTCTGGGTATATTGTCATGCTCTGGCTTACATTCCACTCCTCTTGAAAATTTCATTTCTAGTTTTCTTGCCTTGTTTAGTAGAGCTATTAAAAATGCATGTTGTTTAACCTTAATAACAATAAAAGTGTTCAGAGTACCTGAAGTCATATTTCAGTCTCTAAAAAGCTGAAAAGAAGGTAGAATTTTGTGTGGTGGAACAGGGTAGCCCATGGCAGGTGATCTGAGAGTAAATAAAAGTCAGCCAGCCTGAGGTTACCACTAACCTTCAGATCTCCTTCTTATTTAGACATATATTTGATTTTTAGGGGGAGGGGAAAGTAATTTAGGTCTCCAGAGACTTACATTTAATTAGTTTTTAATCCATTTCTACACCCAATGCCTCAGAGGGTGATTGCATCTTTAAATACAACTAATTGGATGTGTTTTAATTGAGAAAGCCTACAACATGCATAAGAGAACTACCAGGAGTCAAAATACAGTTTTATATTTTAATGTGTTTATATTTAATTTAAAACTCAGTAAACAGGGTTTCACTCTCTGCTGGAGTAAACAGGTGAAACCCAATTAACTTCAAAGGGACTGTTCCCAGTGTGTAGCATATGCGAAAGTTGTGGATGATTAGCGACTAAGGACACCTGCAAAGCATCATTATAATGTCAGTGAAAAGAAAGGATCTCATACTCCTTCTGTGGCACCTGAAAAGTTAAATTTGATTAGGGGAGGGATGATTGCTTTGCTTTTCTTTCATTTGATTGAATCACCAATCTTGAATTAAATTATCAATATTGAATTAAAAATATTAACTTTTGATAAAAATACACTTTTTTTGAGCAGCAGCAATAAAATGCATTTGATAAATAGTATCCCTCCATCCATTTAATTCTATGTGAAAACGCCTCAGAAGGTACTGTAGTAAATATTGAAAGTGAAACTAAGCTTCTGCAACCTTACACAGTCTTTTTTTTTTCTTCATGGAGAAGGACATTGAGAGCACTCACGTGCATAAAGTTTTTGGAAGTTTGATGTAGCGTTTAATGAACTGCTCAAATGCACAAAAATATCAGTTGATAAAAAGTGTATTGCAGAAGCTTAGTTTCACTTTCAATATCAGGATTAGTATACCCTGATATAATGGAATGAAGAAAAATAAAATGAGAAAAATCACAAGATCTAAAAAATTCACACACACCAAAATAGTATTAAAACTCATATGGTGGATTCTGTTGGAATGGAAGTCTTTTTTCATCTAGAAACATTCAGGAAATCTTGCAGGAAAACTGACGAATTTAAATAACTTTTCAGTTTTGAGAAGTCAAACAGACAACAGCTGATTATCTCCAGTTATTCTTTTGCTTCTAAGCACACTTTTATGGCATATTTTATGACATATTTATGACTTTACGATATAAATAAAAATGGATGTAAGTCTGCAATATGCAATACATGGAAGTCAAATCCCTTCATATTCTTAGTGCACTGTACAGACACAAGATCACTCACACAGGCATAAATATTCTAAACTTATGCCCAGTGAAGCCTCACCTTCCTTTTGGAAATATCTAATAAAAGTTTGAACAACACAGAGTAAATCTGGACAAGTAGTAGCATACCATTGCCATATATTTAAATTGTCACTGTTGAGAACATTTTTCATGACATTCTTCTTGTGCTGACTATCCTTGAATCCTCTGATTGCATTTGCTAGATTTTTGTGAATGTCACTGAATAAATCAGAACACCAGATCACATTCTCTGAATTTCTTCCACAAAATTAACTGCCAGTAATGAGCAGCAGATACTGCATTATAGTAAAATAGACAGATGGTCAGTTAATCTTAGGTCTTGGCAAAAACCAAAAGGGAATATCAATAAATAATAAAATAAATGAACACATAAAATGCAGCCTTAGTTTGGATATGAAAATTAAACTCCATTCATGTTATTCTTGTCCAAATAGCATAAGCATATTACACAAAATAAAATTTCTCCAAGAAGAATTCTCTCAAGACAGAATCAAACTGTTCATATTACTTCAATATTTGCTAAGTAGTATTGATAAAACTATTGGAAAACCTGAACTTTAAAGGGACACCATAAAGAGAGCTGTCTTTCAAATTTTAAATATTTTCTAAAAATTTCCACACATGCTATTAACTGTGAAAATAGATAATTTCATTTCTAAGGAGGTTTGAGAAAAAAAAAGAATCTGTGATATTAAATATACAACATTTGTAAGAAACTGAAAACATAGTGCCTTCCTACATTTCCAATTCATAAAAATGTTGATAAAAAGGCTCAGAAAAATAAAAAGGGAAAAATTTTTACCAGGTACTCTGAAATTGAAATGTGACCATCCAGATTGTTTTTTTCTCTTCTCTGCTGCAAAACTGTAGATACCTATGTTAACATGCTCCATTTGTGATTTTATTTCTTACTCAAGGTTAATGAAAGAATAAAAGCCCTAACTGCAAATGAAGTTGTATCAATACAATGTAGATGTCTTTATGAGAGTATGATTTTCTCCTTTGTATGTCAAGAGTAGTGATTTTGAGATAAATATTTATTTTAAAAGGGCTACAAACCTGTACTTTAGATATTGTATCCCTATGTGTAGTGATTACAAATATATACTTAAGAATCTACAAAACCAAATACATAAACCAATACAAAGCTAAATGTGATCTCTACTTCTTGCCCTTCCTTTCCCATCCTTTGAGAATAATTCTCCTTAATAACAACGCCTAAAAAGCAAATAGGAGTGATGTTAAGCTATATCCAACACACACATTTTCTTCCCTAAGCAAAGTTCATAAAGACTCATAACAGATTAAATGCTTCCCACATAAAAAGGTTAAGACATCCATCTACCATCTATCATTCTGCACAGCAAAGGAAAAGGGCTATTCCTTTATATCTGTGGAGAATTTAATACTCTGACCAACATCAAATGCTTCCAACAGTTATGTTCAAAGACAGAAATAAGATCATAAAATATATTTTAAATAATTTTAAGAGTCCCAACTAAGAAAAAATAAAAGGAGGAAAATTGATGTGCATGGCACAAGTAAAGAAGGAATCTCTTAGGGGTAATCGGACAGAAGGAAATATTTGACATTATATTTTCCGGAAAGATTTTCAGAAAAATCAGTCTTACAGAAACTGGGACAGTGGAATGCACAGGCAGGTAGACAAATGGAGATAAACAAAAAGAAATGAATGAAACACACACACACACAAAACCCCGAAAACAATAAAATTAACAAAAAGAACCCCCAAACCCCAAAGGCTCTGTACAAAGGTTTTTGTTTGAGGACAAAAAAAAAAAATCCAAAGCCTACTAATAGCAGAGAAAAATGTCAAGAGATAGAGAGTTATGGAGTTATATAGTAATTGAGCTTTTTGGAGACAATAGGTTGCTTTTAAAATGGGAAGTACTCCCAAGGTATAGGGATAATCCCATCTATCAACCAGGAAGAAATCTGACATCAGAGAGAAACCAAGATTTTAACGTAGCAACAAATTGAATATTAACAGTTAAAAAATCTTACTTGCATATCAGAAGTTTCACTTAGTATTTTTGGAATAAAGATTTCAGGTTAAATCTTTTGTAAGAAATAAAGAAACTCCCTTGAACATTAATGGAAAAAATATTATTAATTGCATTGACTAATTAAAGTGCTAATGAGACCAGAAGTAATAGGAAAACCCTCACATGATTATTTAAATATGATGGATAAATTCTGTTGCCAGATGGTGTAGGTTAGTGCTTACGAAGCCAGACAGATAAGGCAAAATGTAGTCTGGCCAGTATTATATTCAAAAGTATAAATGAAAACTTGGTCAGGATGATAGAAGAAATTTGTCTTCCACAAGGATTTTGCTAGGAATGTCACTTGTCTCAAAATATGCAACAGAAAGATATGAAGAAAAAAATGAATGGGGAAAGAATTCCTCTAAAATGTGTGCAGGACATACATCTTCACTCTCACTGTGAGGTGGATAGATTCCTAATTAGAATTCAGTCATTACTGATTTTCCATAAACTGTTGAGAGGTCTGTATTCCAGGTAGATTCACAGCAGCAAAAACCACCCAAACCTAAAAACACACATTGTTCCAAGTTGTTGGTACATTACATTCTTCCTAGTTCAAAAGTACGCGCCTTAATCTGTCAGTGCGTAAGTTTAAACCAGCACCTGGTTTGAACCAGACCCCTCCCAAACCCAGGGGCTCAATCGCCAGCTTTGCTGTGGACCATTCTTTAATAATGGATTCCAGCTAAAATGCACTTTATTTCTGTGCCATTCTCACAGTTAGAAAAAATTACTATTACAGAAACATGTTCCTTTTGACCAAGGTTTGAATCAGGATTGCAGTGGTTAAAGTGATCTCATTTTTGTCTCAGACGATTTTGGGCTTCAAACCAGGAGAAAATCAGCTGGCAAACAAGAAACTCAAAAGCAGAGGAAGGAGATATATCCTACAGAGCCTTGATTTAGAAAGACCTGGACTAAAGTGTCAATCTTGAGTTCAAACATGGAAGAGAAGGGAGAAGGGGGGCGGGGGGGGGAGTGAATTTTAGATAATTAACACCTCGGCAAGCAGTAAAATAAAGTGTGGCCTGACTTTCTTACTGCACTGATGAAAAAAAAAATGGAGATTGTCAGAAGGGAAGGAGGAGAAAAGTGGGTAGCAGTCAGTTCAGAAGAACAGCCTCTGCAACAGTACAATAGGAACAGCATTTTGGAGGCATGCTGAGAGCAAGGAGAAGCCTGGAACATAAAGTTCTTAGCAGTCACTTAGATAGTTGTCCACCCTTATTTAACAGAAACTTTGTGCATTAGTTTTCTGAATTTGAGAAAAACATGCTTGCAGAGAGAATACTGAAAGCTACTTTTCTACCTGGATGAATTCACACAAAAAATGTATAATCTCTGTCCTTTCCTATTATCAGTGAAAACAAGGCACAGACAGGCCTTAAGGTGATGAAATTCTTTAAATATGCACACACTTTTAGAAATTCTCACTCTCTTGCTACACATTTAAAATTCCACCAGTGGCTGTTTTAGTAGCATGTTTGTCATTCGATGTTGCCATTCAGCCAGATTTGCATATCAAGCAAAAGAGGTGGAGTAGTTTAATCACTTGTTCTGGCATGCAAGAGATTAATATTAATTACAGTCTTCCAAGTATCATTGAGCTTCTTAGCTTTCCTGGTACTGATTACTTTGTAGCACTTTTGTGCAAGGAGCTTGTTTTACATTTATTTACTGTACATGAAACCCTGGAAACATGTCTTGTGTGTTTCGAATCACAAGCCACACGATATATGGGATGCATAAAACATAAAGTTCGAATCTATTTACCACTAAAATATGCCCTTTAATATAGTCTTAGTATAGGCATATCTTATTTAAAGTTGCTGCACAGAACATGCAAGCC
Organism: Pithys albifrons albifrons; assembly: GCF_047495875.1. Taxonomy (NCBI): domain Eukaryota; kingdom Metazoa; phylum Chordata; class Aves; order Passeriformes; family Thamnophilidae; genus Pithys; species Pithys albifrons. The sequence goes on along the minus strand of NC_092468.1, from coordinate 12,499,970 downwards.
TAGAATTAACAAGCAGTTAATTAAAGTGCCAAAGTATATCCATCTTAGAGACAGAAGACTAAATATCCTGAATTAACTCAAGATTTATAAGCACTTCATTGTCATTACCCTTTTGAAGCCTGAAGACACAAGGTAATGCCTGGCTCTGCAAATTGGGTAGGGTATACCAATCTCTCTTCCTAAGTGACTATTCTATCAAGGATTGAGAACAAAAATAATCAGACAAAACTAGCACTTTCAGCTTCTCCAAAACCAGTGCACAAATAATGTTTGGTCTGTTTAAACAGACACAGCAGCAGAATACTAATTCCAGTGGATTCATTTCAGGGCATTGGCATTTATACCATTCATTTTCCAGAGAGTCAGAAACCATAACAATTAGCATGACAAAAGAAAAAAAAAAGAGTTATTCTTAGGTGATGATCCATAGTCTATTCCATCATCAGACAATGAGCAAAATAATTCCTCCCCACCTGCACATGGATTCCTTGAGAAACACATTCTGAAAATCTACATTTCATTGCAACTGGAAGTGAGTCACTGTTAAAATATTACAGGAAAATAGTTGTATAGAAAAAGTAACAGCTTTCAGGCTTCATGCTTTTAGGGAAGATGAATAAGATTTTGTTCTCTATGAAGAAATCAACCAAATAAGGATCTAATAATTTTAATCCAAATTAACAAAAATATTGTGGTTTTCTAATAATGGAAAAAAGGTATTCTAAAAGAAAACAAAATTTTGGAAATGGAGAAGAAAATTAGCTGCTCTACGGAAATTAGATGCATTAGGGAAAATCTTCATGGGAGGATTAGGAGAGAAAGTGAATAAAACAAAGAGATCATGTTTATTTTATTCTGAGAACAATGTGCTACACAAAACATTCGTATTTCATAGCTGATGGAACTTCTCAGTATCATGCAAGTTTAGCCACTACAGAATCAAACTATCCAATCCCAGATAATGAAGTCTAAGGAATCATTTTAGATCAGTTTCTAGCATTAGAGTTAAAAAAAAATCCATAATATGCACTAACAAAGAAAATCCGATGAGTAAATGCTTCATGCCATAAAATAGAAGACTAAACAAGTTGCCCTTCATACAGCTGAACTGTCAGCAGGGGAAGAAGGAAAAACAATTCAAAAATTGGGACTATACATCAAATCTGGTGATATTGTTGAGGTATGCAAATAAGATGGACCCTAAACTAATAGCTAATCCTTCTCACCCTCACTGGTTTACTGTAAGATTCCAGATAACCTTTCTAAACTAAAGGGCATATGCAGAGGTGAAGTATTGCTAAATTTTCTTTTTTTATTAAATTTGAGCATAGACTTGTAACAGGAAGTTTTCTTCTTTGTTGTTCACCAATCAGTAGTATCAGGAGAAAAAACCTGATGAAGTAATACATGAAATGTCAAAAAAAATAGTGTAAATTTTCACATGCTCTTTTCTTCTACAATGCACTCCTTTATAGTTGTGACACATTAGAACACATTTTTTGAGACAGCATGTTAAAAATGCAGCTTATGAATTATTTAGACTGTTGGAAGCCATAAAAAATCCATTTGATTAAATTTCTTAATCAATATTAGAGAAATAATGCAACTGTCAGCAACACCTAGCTCAATAATGTTTAAAATAGTCTGTAAAGAACTTCCATTGAGCACATGAACTGCAGTTGTTCCATCAGTGTGAATTACAGCTAAAAGGACAGTACTAAATTTTCTAAGCCATATCTTAAATGATGTAAAAGGAGCCCCAAACACCTATCTTAAATGCATGGGTATGGCAGCCTGGTGTCTCCTCACCCAGAATATCAGCTTTGCAATCTGTGTAATCCCACCATTACCACGAGTTCCTCACCTCTGCACAGCACTGCCTTTGGAGCTCTGGCAAAGCAGAGGGTGGCAGCTTTGTCCATCTGCCATCACAGAGTGCATCCAGCTCAGTTAACTGAGCAATCACAGCCAGGCTTTGAACAGGAAATGAGAATGGCAGGGCATGTTTCTGAAATGCAGGTCTCTCTTACGCTACTCAATGACACTGAGACTTAACATTTGGGACAGCAGAGGCCTGGAGAGGTATTCTTACCAACCTAACTTCTTCCCCTCTAACCATTGCAAGAAAAACTCAAAAACTATGTGGCTAGTCCTTGCCCTCTTACTTTAAATTAACTTTCATTTATTGTGCCTGTCTTTCCCAGAGGACAATCCATAGTGATTGTGTATCTACACCTGTTGTAAAGACTGACCTCACAGAACAGCCAGCCCCTGCTCCACAGCAAAACCTGAATTTTCAGTGTGCCATCACTGATGACTGGTGTTTAAACAATAAAGGTTTAAGAAAACGATGTCTCAGAAAACTTTGTCCTCTAAAACCAGCAGTATAAATATGCGGAAAATTTGGTGGGTGTTCTGACTGCAGCAGAAGATTGTGGGAAGGAAGAGATTGAGAGAGAAACTGGCAAAGATGATTAATATAAGTTTATGAAATAAATAATGCCTAAGGGTTAGCTGCTGCTGCAAAGATAAATTGCTCCTAGAGGGGATGGACTCTAGCTATGGAGAAATGAGCTATCACTTTTGGATAGCTTAATTTATAAAAGAAACAAACTCCCGAGTCCAGAATTATTTATAGAGAGATATTACAAGAAATATGTCTAAGCTGTTAATAATCATGAAAGAGAACAAGGAGGTGTAATGGTCAGTTATCTATCAAGAGATAAAGAGCGATGAGACTTTTTTTTTAAATCAGCAGACTGTCACACACTAGTTAGATAAAAAGAATTTCAAAGGTTGGAATATTGATATTCTTAGAATTGCTGAGATTATCACATTCTCAGTTGATGGCAGTATGTCATTTTTGAAAGTGCAATGCAGTATGCAGTAGAACAATGTCAATGAGATCTGTGAAAATTACCTGAAATGCACAGTTATAAAGGTTCTTGATAATAATAAGTTACTCTCCGAGTCAAAGTGAAACCTGAAAGCAATATGCTGTGGAACAGGAATGATGCTTTCAAGCCAACAGAGTGAAACAAACCTCCCAGACACAGGGAGGAAGACGCAGTGCCCTTTGCAAGGCCAAGAACCTCTCACTCATCTAAACACTGCTGGCCTGATTTTCTTTCACGCAAGAAACAAAGTCTGAGGTAACAAGGACTCCTCCAGAGCACTGCATGGCTGCAAAAGCCCTTGGCTCTTTCTCCTCAACATGTTCAAAGTGGAGTTGCAAATCGATAGTGGGATGATGTCTTTACATGTGCATATTTCATGGGGTAGCACAGACATCCATGGACAGAGTGTTTGTTAAAAGAAACTATAATAATAAAGGCCTTGAGATAGGGTAATGATTTTGGGGGAATCAAGCCTCTCAAGCAGGATGGGCAAGTGCTGTCTGAACAGCGACAGGAGCCACCATTGAAGTGGTCCAGCTGGATCAGGAGAGGCTCCCTGAGCCATCCAACAGGGCAGTTATTCTGGCTGTGTCAGTAACATATCTGTCCTGGAGGGTGATCTGAACTGAGAAGCTCACAAACGCTTCCCACTAAACTGCTCAGAGTGTAGGCCATCAGTCATCACAGCCCTCCCCTACTCCTCAATTCCCTCTCTCTCACAGAGGTCAAACCCCAAGAGAAACGGATAAATTTCCTCCAGGAAATCAGACATTATCTCCTTGTCTTCCCATGAGTGGCTGAGGCTGAGACTGGCCAGAAGGGGCCCTGGGAGGCTGCAGGGGATGTATAGTGCTGGGGCTGTGTCACTGCAGGGCAGCTGCTCACCCACCTGGCTTCTGCCACCACCCTGGGAACACACCGATGGATTCAGCTCCTTAGTCTGTTGCATTTTGCAGCATTTAATTTCTTAATACATTAAAAATAAAATAATGAGTAGCTGACAAGTTGTTTTAGCATAATTGCCTAAGGTTACTACTGTTCTGTCTGACAAAATTAGGCAATAGTGAAATCATTGCTGCAGGAAAAAAGCAGTCAAGTTCCAGAAAGCTGGCAATAGCAAGTCAGTTCATGATAAAAATGTTAAACCTGAACTATTTTGTAATACTCTTTCCTCAATATTCATTATTATTTCAATACATAATGTGCCAGTACCTGCCCATATGAAAATCCAAAGACTGAAAACACAATACAGGTACACAGATGACACTGGAAAGGACTTCCCTGACCTTTAAGTAATGAAAGCATAGCCTTTTACTTTAATAGACTTCAGCATTATTATAGTTCTGTCCCGGTTAACCACAAAATGTGAGTTATTACATATTTTAACCAGGTCAGCTCTGTTAGGATGAGGATTTTAAAACAACCAGAAAGAACTTCAGTAGATTACACAAATCCTATTCAGGATTTGATAGGTCTGAGCAGCAAAAATAATTATTGAGTCCTTTTAAAGGACTTGTGCATGCAAAGTGCAAATGTAATGATTATATTAAAGTCAGAGAACAGAAAAAGATTTGAGGATTATTTTTTTAGCTCCTTGAAGTAAATTTTCTTTTCACTTTGGGGTCAAGATGACTCGATTAAGACACATCACAGATAAAATACCTTGCCAGGCAGGCAACCTGCAACCAGTCATCTCTGCGTAGCACACTTCAGCACTGTGTTAAAAAGCATCTGCAAATACACATGCTAAGGGGATCACAATCTTAAGCATATTAATATGCCTTGAGTGTTGCAATAGGAAGGCAAAAGTTTAGCTCTCAATCAGATCAAACACAATCTTGTTATTTACAGTTCCTGGTGTTACCATTTGCCACACCAAACGGCCCTACTGGAAGAAGCCCTCCCAGCGACTAGAAAATTGAACTAACTTTTAATCTTGAATCCCACCACACCATTCCTTGCATTAATAGTTTGCTTAGGCTACCCTGCTGTGCTGCATCACAAGTCAGCACCTCCTCCGTCACCGCTGCCAAACTGCTGCAGTAGAGTGCTGAGAAACACCCTTATTAACTGATGCAGGGAGAAAGCAGAGAAGTATGTTCTGATACAGAACAAATCCATACAGCATACATCTTTTGCTTCTGTAAAGTAAACACCACCAAGTTCTCACAGATGAAAGAATTCTTTCAATGTGAGTGTAATAAATGTAAGAAATAAAACAGGATTTGGCACTTTGCTTTTCCAAATAACCTCTATTTCCTATGGTATCAACAGTTAGGGAATGAACAGGTTACATAAACAGATGATTAGGAGCATTTCAGCCTGTGGCCAGTAAACTTAGTGCATTACTATATGAAATATGAAGTGAGGAATAGCATTGACATGGTTGGTGGTTTGAGAGGTTTGGATACTATTGCAAATTTTGGTTGTGATGCAGCTAAATTGGCATCATGATGATCACCACATACACAGTGAAATAATCCACTGTTTGCAACAACATCTCCTAGGTGAGGGGTAGGTTTTTCATTGTACATTTGAGCTGGACACACCTTGATGCAGTGCCTGAGAGCAAGAGTACTGGAATTGTTCCCCCACGAAATCAATGAAAAAGCTGTTTGTTAAGCATAAGTTAAGCCAAATGTTTCTAAAGAGTCAAAAGCAGAATTCATAAAGTTTCATCTCCTAGCTGAAAAATCAAAACTGTGCAGCAAAACTAGCTGGACAAAACTGTCATAACTTATACATTAGACTACCTGATCAAAAAAAACCCAAAACAACAAACCAAACCAAACCAACAAACAAAAAAACCCCAAAATCCAACAATAAATGATCATTTATAATAAGTGCTTCCTATATAAATGTAATCTATTACTTCTGTAATTTTACAGCCTGAAAATGCATCCTATGTACCTACAGTATTTCAAGATCCCTTTCAATATTCTTTGTAAAGTACCAAAAGAGAAACAATGCAGTCACAAAGTGCAGTAAAGTGGAATTAATGAGCAGTACAGTGTAGAATGTCTTTCTTGCTGCATAACACCACTCTTTCAGAAGCAATCCCTTGTTACAACATATTGTACATGGCCAGAGCAATCTGTGTTGCCCATAAGATCTTTTACTTGCACTGTTTGCCACACACATTCTGTCCTTGAAGTATGAAACAGCAAAACAAGAAAAACCTCTGAAAAGTAGCAGATTAGAAACACTGTATATATGGACCTAAAATTAATATATTGCAGCTATCTAAAAGACTCCTCTTCCTCCTCTCTTTACACATTGGCAGGGTCTATATGGAAAACTTCCCTAATCTTCACACCCAGCCTAGGTAAAGTGATGCTGTACATGTCACTTTCTTTGCCATTCAATGCCTCACACTTCAAATGTTTGCCCAGGATATTATCCTATGTTTTATTCCTATAATATCCTTTCTTTTTTTACTAAATAGGTGCAATAACTCAACTGCATTTTCCAGTATGCAACAGTAAATTCTCTAGAATTAAGCCACAAAGACCAGGACTTGAAACACATCTCCATCTTTGTCTTCAGACACTCTTCACATCCTAGCTATGTCTCATTAAGATCTGAAAAATCCAATCTAAATTCACAGATGCTCTTGAAGGCAAAGTCAGAAGTATGTGTCCCTCAGTGTGGCACCTTTAGCCTTCACAGGAATTCATCACTAAAATCAATGAAAATGTATTAGAAAAACTATTGTTCATTAAGAGGTCACTGCAAGAGATCCAAAAATGAAGGTACAAAGACAATACTACAAAACTATCAGTTAGAAAGCCTGTTATGCCAGTATACCAATATCAATATACAGTTTCTTTATCTCCCCACTCCTTTCTTGTCTGTTGTCTCTCATCTTTCTCTTCAAACAAACTCTTAAGGACAGGATTTTTGTATATGCAGTAGAGAATCTAGAAAAGGACAATCATATTCACTAATATTAACAGATAAGAACAATCATCAGATGATCAGGGAATGTTTTCCTGATATGAACATGCCAGATGGATGTGCCAACCAACCCCCACTTCAGCAATGCAATTAGTAAGAAACAAAAATGTTCTGCTTCATACAAATCACTGACCCACAACTGGAAAGGAACACAGAAGGGTTTGCAACTTATCTTCCTCCTCATCAGGTCACACAAAATAGACACAGAACAGTCAAGCACAAAAAATTTAAAACTGTACTTATTATGGGACAAGAAATTTGATCATTAATAAATTTAAAGAAATGATTCAAGGGAAGCACACATACACTCACCAAATAATAATTCAAAAACCCAAACAATAACAACCAAACAAACAACAAAAAACCAAGCACAAAACCCGGACAAACCTGAGTAGTTTAACTTACAGAAGATGGTAACAATTACTGCCATGGAAGTTATGACTTCCATGTTCTTAAATAATTTCTCTTTGATAATAAAGCTCAACTGTCATTGAGTAAGGCTGTGGTATTTTCACTAACAAAGGTGGGGTATAACAGGCAATTATTACTGTGGTGACAAGACAATACATATTACTAGAGAAGTTCAAACATTTAATGAAATGTCAAGTTTTGATATCTGTCTTCCCAAAAAGAATGTTAATGCCATGACACCTAGAAAAAATTAAACTGCCTGGAAAGTCCCTCATTTACCTCATTTGGTAGACTGAGAAATCCATCAGCACAGCATGCCAGCATCACAGAAAATTAATGTACCATATACTAAAGTTAGAGACCACAATATGTTAAAATTTAATTAAATGGCTGTTTCTAGCAAAGCCACACAAAGAACTATTTTTTTATTTTGCAGTCACTGACAGGAAAATACTCAGACATGCGTTTAAAAATGCATAACAAAGCAGCAAGCAACATATGTTGTCTCTAAATTAGGTTTTTTTCCCTTTCCAGGTTTTCTGTGGCACAGAAGACTCAAATAGCTAGATATGAACTCTCTTCTTCAGTCAACATTTTCTATGGGTTACCTTGGAATGCTCCCCACTTACTTAATTGCCTCTTATATATGACTTCTATGGCATTTAGTTCCTCTTTAGATTGTAGGGAGCATTTACTGGGGTAGAGTTCAGGGCTTTAGAGTTCAATTCAGAGACCATATGTCTTGTGCAACAGACCCCTGAATACCTTGAATATGAAAATAGAATTAATTCTGAAGAAAGAATTCCATATCCAAAATCTTCTACTGTATTCTCTTTCACACAGAAAATATTGAATGTAGCAAGATTGTATTTGTGCAACTGAAAACAAAGAACTGTTGAAAATAGGTTTCTTATTTAATGTATTTAACAAATCCAAATGTGTTATCATACACTGCAGGTCCTCATCATAGATGAATATCACAAAAATGAAACTTAAATAGATTTCTACTCACACTTTGTTGGCAGTCACATTCCAACCTGGCCTAGTCATCTTGGTCATCTCTTTTGCTTTTACTCCCTAAATGGAATATTGAGAAGATTGTTAATTTTGTAACTTTCAAGTGTTATGCAGCAGAACAGAGACCAAATCAGGTTTCTATGAGTTTCAGTATTTAAAAATATTTTTGCTGCAGTCATCTGCTTACTTCTGGTCTTATATATTCCAAAATTTTCTGATTGGAAAGAAGAAAAAGTTCAACATATTCTTATTAGTTTGTAACAGAAAGAATAATGCACATAGAAAACCTTTGAACTACCAATAAATTGATGAGCTTTCCCCAGTGCAGATTATGGCCACGACCCCCAGTTATAAAATTAAATTCTTTCAATAATTGCCATGATGGTGTCCTAAACTGCTTAGAATGAACTTTTTAGTTGTCTCTTAAAGAAAAAAGAATATGCTTTCATATAAAATACTTTTAAATATTCCACTTGATAAGAATCCAAAATCCTGACACAAATTCCCTCTATCTTTCAAGCAATGTATTTTGAAAGAATACATCTTTCTTTAGTATTGCTGATATAACTAATTACCCTTTGGGCTTCATTCTTGACTCTTAACTAGAAATGCAGCATAATAACATTGAATGCATGAGTGAAAGATATATTAGTTAAATATATGTTTTATTAGTAAATATTATGTGGCAGCATTAATTTTTATGTATGATAATTACAGAATTAACTTTCCTCTTCAACTGCTGATGCATCTCTCTAAATTAAATTAGAGAGAAGCCTCAGAAAGTGTGAACTGTCACTACTTCATTAACTTTAGCAGGTCAATATTTAAATGCAGTCCCTAAGAGTCACGTCAGTTGGTCTCTACTGAGGAGCACGTTTTTGTGTTTGCATATCAGGTGTAGGGAAGATGATAAAAGTGTTTGAAAATTTTAGTTACAGCAAGATATGTTGCTCAGTCAAATATATGTTATGCTGCAATAATATAAAACATGTCACAGAAGAACCTTTATGTAACTACTCAAAAGTCCACTCACTCCTGATTGCACCTGTCTTTCTAAGGGAAGGTCCTATATATATAGTCTTAAATCAAAATATAAACTTCCATTTCCTGTCAGAAACTTTTTCAGCTTGATTTTTAGTTTTAAAGTATAAGAAGCCACATTTTGAAATCCCAGATGAGGCCTCTCCTGTCCTCTTTGTATTTTTCTCAAGCAAAAGTCTGCTGATCTTATTCTGCTGCAGCTGTTAGTCTTTTAATCTGTTTGCATATTTCTTCCTTTTAATTATAAAAATGTGTCACGTCTTTAGAACATTCTCTAATCTGCCTAACTTACTCATTCCAAAGTATATATACATTTCATTTTCCAGAGTAAATACAAAATAAAATGAACAGCACTGGCAATTGCAAAATGGAAATTAGGAAGCATATGATAATGAGTATTCACCAAAATTGCAGAATGTGACATTCAGAAAGGAAATTTCAACTGCCACCTATTTTGTAATAAAAATCAAAGGTATGAACAGTCATTGTAAAACATATACCTCTTGGTTAGACATTGCAAATAAAATTATACTTGAGTAATATACCACCTGTGGGATAATTCATGTATTTGCCCTAAATTAGGTCATGCATTTTTTTTTGTTCTGGAATTAGTTTTGAAAATACGGTAACATGCTACAGCCATACAGCAACAATGAACTTTCACAAAATGACGGTCTGTGCAGGGAGAAAACCTTTTGTCATCATAAAAGCAGTAATTTCTTTGGAGCCAGAAATATTTTTGTTCTTGGTTGCTCATCCCACCCTTTTTTTCCCCTCTTAACTTTACAATTGGAAATCAAGTTCAATGTCACCATTAGAAGATCTTCAGGTTCATGTATTTTTCTGATACTTCAGATTAGATTTATTGCCTTCTTTTTTTGCTTCTGTGAATGTAAAATATGTTCTAACTGAACAAAAAAAAGGCATTTTTAGCCTAAACAATAGCATAATCAGGAAACATGCAACTTGCCACTGTTTATTTATAATAACAAAAAATCTTAGAAACACTGTTTTCAATTGAGTGAATTCATTATAATCTGCAATATATATTTACAGTTGCTCACATTGCAGATGTAATCTTGAGATAATCTTAATTTTTATATGAATAGATTTTAGGCTGAATGTTACTTCAACTTAATCTTCTGTCACTAAGTGTACAATGCTGGACAATGTGATTAGTACAATTAATTAAGCAGCTAATGCATTGTGAGGAGAATATTCAATTATATCACAGTGGAATTGCATATTCTGAAGTGTCATAACCAGATCAGTTTGAAACACTTGTATCTATCATTACGACATCATTCAGTGCAACAGAGAGGCTGAAGTAAATCATCCAGTGACTATTCAGCCACTAATTTCCTATTTCAGCCTTGTCTCAGTTTCCTCCCTGAACATGAATCCCATGTAAATACTTAGAAGCAGATGTGGCCCAATGGCTGGTTTACCACGGAAAATGTGGCTATGTAGTAATGCAATTTTTACCAAGAAAGCCCTATTACACAGAATTGAGAAATATAGTATGGTAGAAACCTTTAGCCAATACTTCACTTGAAGGCAAGCAGGTTCCTTGAATGTGTTCATAAAAAAACTACAAGAAGTCGGAAATCACAGAATTTTTAAGCAGCATAAAGATCAGATTGGTTGGAGATATGCAAAGATTTATATATCTGTTGAGTGGCAGGAATGTAGGTTGTAATCACCAAAGTAAATGTTTTTGAACAGCATTGAGGAAACTGATTTAGCAGTGACAGATAAGCTTTTACAGTTTATTCTCTATTACAAAATTGATTTCTGCTTTGTGTGTTACCTTCCGAGACTGCAGGAGTAGAATTGGTGGTCACAACTTTTATGGTGTAAACTTCTTCCGCCTCAAATGTTTTCCCAGTAGAAGCTGATATTATTTCAATACTTTCAGATTCAGTTTTGGATAGGTAAAAAATTCTAATATCTAAAAAAAACCCCAACAAACAAACAAAAAAAGCCTTACCTCCAGCTCTGCGAGTGCAAGAACAGTGCAATGACAGCTTTGCGTTGTGCTGCTCCAAACTTTACAGAGTAACTTGTTTAATATCTCGAGGTGCTTGGTTTACTGAAGGAAAAAAAAAAAAGAAGTTGAGTTCAATCAATTAAAAAATGATGCTTAATTATTTCCTTCCATAAAGGATTTCATATTTTAACTAGATGGTGCTCTAACCTATGAAGTGGCAACTTTCAAATGCTTGACTGTTTTTAGAGCTTTTCAAATGCAAAACAACTAAACTGGATATTTAGTTTTCAGGAACACATGAAATTTTGGAGATAACATGCTTCATAGTCTCTGTTTATACAACAGTCACTCCTAAATTCAGTAGCTGTGAAATCTGCTCCTGGTTCAAGAAGGGGTAACAATATGTCTGCAATCCTGCAGAGAAGATTTAGCACGTATTTGTTACCACCTTACCATGTGTTGGTTTCAGTAAGTGCTAAGACATAACAATGTTCCTTACTTTCCCCAGCTTTTTTAGAATACCAACAGGCAAAGATTTGTTTTCACTTTCTCTCTTATATTTCAATAATATGAAAGATTAAGATTACCTAATATGCTGAATCTGGATTTACCCTTGCAAAAGTATACTGAAATTCTAGTGACCAGCATATTTATCAACCTCCTCTGTATTTAATATGTACATCAGGATACCATGTTATTTATGGCAAGCAACTGTTACAATCAGTATTACTTGGAGACTTTTAATTAAAATGTGATCTCATGATTACTATGGTTGCTCTGGCAACAGGCTGACTAAAATAATCTGACTGACACTATATCAGCATTCTTTGTTGTTTTTAATGTAGGTGTGTGATTGCAATCACTATATTACCCACTGTGCTTACTTTATTAGAATGATTTATTTCTTCTTGGGAATACAGCCACAGGGATACATTTTAGGCTACTTATGATCCAGTAAGATAGAATTCATGAAATCCAGTCACTAAGAAATAATCCTTCTATGCCATATGAATGATTTCATGATACTGCATTTGGTTGGGTTCTGATGACAGATTTTAAATTGCCATAGAATTATTTTAGTTCACATATAAATATTAGCTACAATTTAGTAGCTCAAAAATAATGAACCAACAACAACAAAAAAGTGTATTTTCAATATGGTTCCAATATTATGTCTCATCCTGCATATTTGAACAGACCTGAGTATCATGACAAGAATCTCATATAAAAGTTGTGGTAAAAATTAATGGCAATCTTAAAAAAAGCCCAAGCAAACAACAAACAAACAAACACAAAAACCCCACAAACACATAAACTTTAGAAGATTTATGACTTTGTGTGTTATTATGCCACTACACTCTTCTTTTGGCACTGTGTGACAATTTAATGGTTCATTTCTATGGAAGTGACTTAAAAATTCTTTATCCCGTGAAAAATTCAATGGCAGCTTCTATGAATAGTGGAGAGATACTTATGACATACAACTAAGTGACTGAGAAACAGTGCAGGTGAAAATTCCTGCTTGATACATAAGTAACGTAATTAACAGCTCACAGCAGGACAGATGAACAAGGATGAAATTGCACAATAACACCTAAAAATAAAGTCTGAGCTGGTCATGGCATCATAGCTTCTCTTGGATTCAAAGAAACATGAGTTCCTTCCAAAGTCATTATCACTGAAGACACCATTACAGAAATTGTTAGATATGACACAAGTTCCATTTTCTCTTACACTCTCATCTATGTTCCCTGTTGTCTAACTCTGAAGAATCTGATAGGTTGTCCTAATATACACACAGATATAAACAGTGCAGATCACACTGTTTCCAACCACCAAAACACAGAACACAGCATCCATAGGTGAGAAAACAGCTAGTTCTGAGACACTGCCTGTCCTTGAAACAACCCCAGATATGTGGCAACATATTTGGCACTATGGCAGCATCACACACAGTCAAAACTGACACACAGATATTTGGTTTATCACTAAATATTGTTACTTATTGGTGATCACTTAATTATGGGTCTTAGTTTGATTTTGCTGGTTGGTTATCAAGGTTATTCCTCTTCTGCTGGTGCAAAGTGCAGATAACAAAGGAAGCCCACATGGATTAGTTCAGAGCAAGATCAAGTATAGAAAACTTAGAAATTTTTGCTTATAGGAATTTCTGCCATTTTTTTAAGGGAACAATTTAGCTTGTTGTTAAATTTCTTAAGACAAAGAGTTACTTACTAAGCAAAAAGGTTACTTTTTTTCCTATTTCTCTCTAGATCCCTCAAATTGGTAGATATTTTTAAATTTTACCAATACTGAAAATTCCACAGCAAGGCCACCAGGTGAAACCAATGAAAACCTCCTTCACCTCCTGAGAATGACTAGAAACTAGGGTTAATCCTTCCCAGATTATTGGGATCAGTGATCATTTCTTCCCATACAATGAAGGACAACCCCATTTACAGAATCCTATAAATAGGATTATATAGAATCATACATAGCAGGATGCAATAATATTCTTTACATTATGATTTTGTATGGAGATGGTAAGTATATGGTACTGGGTTTAAACATGGTATCAGCTCACCAAGGAAACAACAAAGTGAGTAACTAAAATTTGCATATACTTGCCATCAGAATTTTTGCTTATTCAAGCACTTTCAAGACTGGTTTGTGTAGTTAATTAACACTTATCACCACATGTTTATTCAGTATATTTGAGCAAACATTAACGTCATTCAAATATCAATCAAATCTATAACTATTTACTCTGAGCTTCAAATTATTTTGCAGCAAAATCTGCAAAAATATCCTTGAGAGAAGTGCAAGTGCTCTAGAAATGAGAAGTAAAGAATGAAATTTAATTTCTTCACCTATTTCAAGCACAAGTAGAAACTTTATGTTGCAGGGGGGACTATGATTTTGCAAAATGTATAAAAGCAATGTTGTCAATGCCATTATCTGAAAATTTATTGAAGCTCATATAGAAAAAGCCAGAACGCAGGTTTTACTTAAATACAGCTATATTTTTTCAAGTCAGGAACAAAGATAGTATAGCATCCTATTTTTGCTGACTTTTGTAATCTGCATGCTGTGATCAGGTAGGCTCAGAAATTCCAGATGGTGTTGTTCACTTCCTGTCAAATATCACAGGAAACATAACTATGTATAAGACTTTTTACTTTTTATATTTACAGGTCATTTTCTTTCTTGTTTTTGCCACAACCAGAGGTTGATAGCAGTCTGCCCTTCACATGAACTGCTTACTCACAGCAGCCTGAGTGCAAGCAGGAGGGGATGGGGTAGATGATGGTTTTGCATCGTTCTCAGACGTAAGCAATATATTGCAAACAGCATGTCAAATATATACAAAATCCTAATAATTGAGACTCCAATAAGAAAAAACTATATTTACTTCAAGAATGTATGTAAACCGAAGTTGTCATTGGATTACAGACTATGTTGCTATTCAATTCGCACAAGTAAGGTAATCACAATTTAAAATATCCCTTATAGGTTGTAAACAAATATATTATGTCACATTTACTCCCACTGAACACTGCTTTAATATACAACTGACCAATTTCAATGCAATATTTTCCAGAGTAGAATCAAAATTTAGCTCCTGGCAAACAGTATGTAGCAAAAAAGAGGGTATTGTCTAAATGTCACTATATGTATTTTTAGATGCCTCAGTACTGATTAAATGAAATTATAAGTTATTAAGTCAAATGAGGTTTTCCTGCTATTCCATTCATTTGCAATGCTATCTTCTCTGTTCTCAATTCACCTACAGTCAATTCAAAATATATTTAAAAGAGAAGCAAATGGCTGTTCTCTCATTGTGTTTCTGAACTAAGCCTGGAGTATGCGCATCCCCTGTTCTCAAAAACGATTCTCATAAAACCGTTACAGTAACACAAAAACTTCTGTAACTGACAAGTTGTTACCTCTTCCCACTGACACAAAAGACAAGTACCGCACAGTAATTTTGCTCAGCAGGAAGTACACACACCAGCTTTAAATAGCTAATTTAGAGAGTTCAGGAATTAAACTACTTGAGTTTTTAGTCCAGCTAATCAGGTAGCTTTTACATTCCACACTGCTATATTGGCAATACCTAAGCAGATCAAAATGTAATCTCTCTGCAAATATTCTGTTTTCTTTTCCAAAAATTTTCAAAAATGTGTTTGTTGAAAGATGGATCCTTCTCTTTAACCCACTGTTTTATCATTAGTTATTTCATCCACCAAAAATATGGATAGTAGACAAAAATCCATCTAAAGGGATTGCATACCCATAGGATTCCTTTGCAATACATCAAGATCTGACCACTACATGAAATCCTTTAACTTCTCCCACTGCTGCAGGAAGGAGGGGGCAGCCAAGGAAGGGGAAGAGGGGAGGAAATGGACCCTCTGCAGCATGTTCTGTACAGCTCAGGACTTGGAATTTCTGAATAAATTATTCTGCTGTGATTGCCAAAAGATGACAAAAAGAATTGAAAAGAAAAATATTCTAACCTAGAGAAACTGGGCTCTAGTAGAAGCTATAAACTTGCATCTAAGGGTGGACAAAAATGAACTATGAAGTTTCTATATAAGACTGAAAATGGAAATGATAAGTATGAAATTAAAACACTGAGTAGATTTTGGCAGGGAAGAAGAGAAGTAGACAAGCAAAAACGACCAGTTACTAGAATTTAGACTTACTTCCCCTATGTTGATTTTGGACATCCAACATGCATCTTCAGCGAAATGCAAACAGAAGTCAATTCATGCTCTTTTGAGATAAAGGGTAGCTTTGCAATGAGATGAAGCCCACAGCCAGCAGAAAAATCAAATATTTACAAAGAAATATTTAACCTGTTCTGCCAGAGCCATCTTCAGCATGAGTAACTTAATAGTGCTTTAGCTGACAACTCAGGCAAATCCTAAGACATGAAGCTGTAGCATCTCTGTGTTTATGAGGATTTCAATATTTTCATTCCATCCTATTCAGCTGCTCCTATTTTTGCCCTGAATAGTACTCTCAGTCTCTTTAACTCTGTGACTTCTTTTTTGCATAATGAATTAAAAGCTAATTGTAATGTGCTAAGAACTTTATTCTTTGACAGAACAAAAAGAACTAAGAAATCTGCCAACATTAGGTAAAACACTTTGTTCCTTAAAACTGCTGTAGACAAACTGCTCACAAGGCTTCTCGTTTTGAATGTATTTTAAATTCTTACTGACAGGTGACTTCATCAATGTCACCCTAAGAATGCTATTCAGTTTTGTTAAAAAATGAAAGGGAAAAAAACCCAATACTGTCTTCATACTTTAGTCACGGATTTTCAGAAGCTATTAACAAGTCTCCAGGCTTATTTTTTTCACTCTTTCTGATAAATAGTCTAAAAGTATACAAGGAAAAGTATCTTGATAACCTAAAGTTACATTTGGATATACTTGGACATAGGATGAGCAGGTACAAAAGAGACTAGACTGTGCTGTTTGGGGCTTGTTTTTTATTGTGAGTAGCACTTGTTAGCCTGATATGAGAATGCATTTATGATCAAGGCCTGTGAGGAGAGAGAACTAGGTATTTTGGCTTCATAGAGAGCAGTAGATGTCCTCTGATAGATGTTGAATTATGTTTGAGCCTGGAGACAAATAGATATTGCAAATCAATGCTTGTTTATCATACAATCTAAAGAAAGAGTTATCATTTTCACCATGTCTGATATGTAGATAAATAGCTCTATCAGTATTTTATGTCACAGAAGTCCTCCTCCTTTAAAACTTTTATTTATTTATTGGGAGTAGTTTTAGGAGCATTTTCTAAAGAAGTCCCATTTCTCAGTGCTGACCTCAATATATGAACAAGGAAACAACCTAAAATTACATAAACCAAATAATTCAGAAAACCAAAATTTAAATTTGTAATTGAAGATGCATGAATAGCATAGCTTTATACAAGAAAAATAAAAATCTTAATATTCTTATGAGTCTTAAGATGCTGGAAAATACTACTTATGGAGCTGTCCTAAAAGCTTGGCCCTTTCTCAGATACTACAGATTAAAAGGACTGAAGAACTCCTTTCACTTGCATGTGAAAATTTCTGCATGAATATGAGCTCAGTGCCAGAAAAACACTGCATTATGGCAGAGCCCTTCTTCAGCACCTACTCATTAATAAACAGCTGCCTTAGAAATGAGGTAAGCTGATGCTTCTTATTGCCTTCAATTTGCCTTTTTTGGAGGGTAGTAAATACAGGAAAGTTAACGCCTATACAGAGTTGTTAAGTGTGTTGTGTTTTGGTAAAATCCTGCTCCCTTGATCATCCCACCACATGCATAATTCACTCTCCAGACTTAGTTTTTGCTCTGAGTTTAGAGTTCAAACTGAGTCACAGTGAGAAATTTCAGTTAGAAGTTTATCTCTCTATAAAGTAGTTTAACTTCCATTGTTTAATTGAGAATGTAGAGTAGATGTCATCAAATTTATTTGGTAAAGATCAGAATACAATGAAGAAGATTCATTTGACAAGCCAATAGTCTTTCCACTAACATACATGGCTACTCTTAACACCCTTTTGTGACTTGTCTTTGATTTGAATCTCTTTTTGGTGAGAAATAAGGTGTCTGGATTTTTCAAACTAGATATGGTATACAATTTTCTTCTATAAATTCAGTGGATCCATTTTTTAAAAGGCTGTCACATATCTAGTTCACCATGATAATTATGTTGACAGAAATTGTTCCCTCAACATTTAAGCCTGTTTTAACAGTAGCAGTAATATTAAAAACTGACTTCTGTGATTCTTTATACAATTTGCAGGCTAGTTCAATCTGCATGTCTAATGCAAAGGTGAGGTACCCCTGAATCAGGTTTGCAAAATGTAAGGCAGTGAATTTCACAGGAAGAGAAATAAGCAAACAATTTGTTCTACACCACAGGCAGTGGCACTGTGGGCATGGCTGATGGTAGAAAAGTGGATTTTTCTTGCTATTACTTCATGTTTGCTCGAAGGTTTATGATTCTGCTGGCTTCTATAATAATAGATAAATTTCATGGGTATCTTGCAATTTCCTAGAAGAGGTTTTAATCCAGCTGTGTGCTCCTTGTTCCTTTCAGAAGACCTTTAAACTAGTACTAATATTCCAACAACAGGACAGAATCCCTCCCTCTGCTCACACATACCTTGCCACACTAAAGGCCACCAGAATATATGCAGAAGACCCCTAAAATGAACAAAAACTTTTGTGATCTTTACCACACTCTCAAAAATTAATAAACAAGAGCTCTGACAAAAGCAAACTTAGACTTGTATTTTGTGGCTTATTATAACCCAGTACAGTTTCAGAAAACCAATGCAAAACTGGTGCTTAGTTCTGTTTTGGTTGAATGGGCACTCCCATTTTTCCCTGTTGCAGTTGCTTCAGTCTGTAGGTAAGAACTGAAGATTCACTGCAACAGAAAGGAAGCATGGAATAGTTTGTGACCCTTGTCATTTGCCTCAGGCATCACCTCTGGTTAGAAGGGGGTTGTGGACCTTTCTCCAGTGTCCTCAAGGGTAGATGTGAGTCTGCATTCTCTGGCCATAAATAAACAAAGCAATGGTAAGAATGTGCAGCATTTCCTCCATAACAGTAAGATTCACAGTTCCTACCTACACCCCACACCTGAATTTTGCTATGCTAATTCAATATATAGATCCTCTTTTGTTATATGTAACCTGAAATTCTGTTACAGAAAAAAAAAAAAACACCAAAAAAACCTTCCAACCAAACAAAAAACCCCTCCAACAACCAAAGCTTACATTCATACAGAGCTGCTGAAATTTCTCAGCTGCTAGGTGCTTTTAAATATTCTCTCTTTTCCATATAGGCCTGAAATTAATAATTAATTCTGGAATGACATCAGCTTGTTTGTAAAATGCAAATTTCCTTCTGACTCCAGGGAAGTGCTATGTACTTTTCAATTGTCAATTCTTTACCTCTTCCTGACTCTGTCTTGACTTTGGTTCCCTTTGTCCTGTAATTGTACCTGCCTGTCGCAGTGCTGAGCTGCAGCTTTCTAACAGCTCCTCCTGCTTGTTTGACTTCTGCTGTTTTCCTCTCTTATACTTTGTAATAAATCTTTGCACAGAACAGTCCTCTAGGCAAGCTTCATACAGCTAAGGAAGCGTTTTCAGACCAAGTTTGCCACCTGCTCATAATCACACTTTTTCAGTTTTGAAGATAAGATCTGGGAAACACAGCGAACAAAAAAGGGGCCATTGAGCAAAACACTGATAAGACAAGTCTTCTCTTAAATAATTCCAGTATTTATGACAGGTAGCTGAAGTCAATAAAAAGAACAAATCCTAACATCACAATCTCTACATGTTGTGACTTAGTTGGGACAACTGTCAACCCTCTACTCTCAAAACAGAGACTATTATTTAAAGCTGACACTACTTCCCAGGAGAACCAAAAGCTGTAAAATTAGGAAATGAATTGCATTACATCATAGGTCAAATCTCAGAAAAAGACAGGAGGAATACCTAGGGGAGTGCAGCCACAGTTTGAGACAGAAATCTCTGGTCATTTTTCCTTTCCATTCTGACATTATCATGCAAGTTAAGAGAGAACTGACAACAATGAAGTAACTTCTGGCTTACTTTTGGTTTTAATTTGATATTCTGCAACATAAATATCCTATTTTCAATGGGCATTCTCCTAATTCTGCTTTTTGTTTCTTTCAATATGATTCATTATAGTACATAACCTGGAAACATGAGGCTGTTTCTAAAATGCACAAGGACAGCAGAAAGTTTGATTCTGGATAACTACAAATGTGCAAAGGCAGGCTGGAATGTTTGTAATGCTACATAACACAGTACTTTTAAGCAGAATGGACCTGTTTGAACATAATGTGACTGTATCCAACACATAACAACATCGTGTCATACAGATATTTTCTTGGATCTACTTTATGGATTTTTGGTATTTCTCTACTGCTGAAATACAGCTTTTTATACCTTTGCAAAACATTTTTCTGCAACTTCCTGAGAAGTGTTTGGTGTAATTCTGCAGTTTAAGAGACAACAGCAGATGAGATAAAACCATGGGAACAGTCCAGCATGGCTTTGCATAGGTTTGGATTGCAAAGTTACAGCTCTTGCTATTTGTATGATAGTAATATTTCTCATTAAGCACCCAGCCAGTCTATGAAATTACTGCAAAAATATATTTGTTGCATGGCATTCTATTATTTAAACATTTCTGATTATCAAGGAAAAAGCTACCGCTATTGGTTACAAAAATGTATAGCTTGCTACAGAGGAGCCCACAAGCAGAAAACAGTAGAAGATTACACATAAAATTGCAAATAAAAAGAACAGACGGAATCATTTTAAGATACAAAAAAAGGAAAATATTTCAGTACAGAACTCTATTACTGGTATTTCACAGATGTCTATCTTGGGATCTGATGTTGCACATATTTTCCTGTGAGTGGAGTCCAAACTTCTTTCTTACCTTCAGGACACTACTTTTAATAGGCAGTTTAATTACCGCCTGCATTCACTAGTTTTCTGCAGGGTACATGCACTCTCCAGTTGGTTTAGGAATACTGAGCCTTTGGCAAAAAGAAAGCATAAAATTATCTTTGGAATCTTGCCCCTGGAAAGTATTTCTAGATACCTGAAGCAGACAACTTACAGCTTTATCAGAAGCTGGGAATTTGCCATGATCTAAGAATCAAAATTACTGAGTCTGTCCCTAAAATGTATGTCCTTTCTGATGAGTAGGTAAAAAATGGCAGCACAGAAATTAAGCCAGGCACTCATTTCTTTTGAAGGTACATTCTTCGATAAATGTCAACATATTAAACTTGTCAAGAGCGTTAAAAAGCTATTCCAGAGGCTGTAAGTTTTCTCATTGTATTTAATTTTTAACAGAATTTTTGTATGTCATATGTAGAAATAATATTTAAATAAAAATGAAAAGAAAGGCAAAGTCGAGAAGTGGTATGAAGTGAAACTTTCCAGATTATGTCTGACAAAGGAATTATTTTAATGAAGTTACAATTTTTGGTTGGAAAAACTGAAATACATATGGGAAAGTCCATGCAACTGAAATTGATTTGGCAGGTTGATATCAACTGCTTTAGAATTCCCTAACTTCTGAAAAAGTTAAAGAATTTTACTTCAGAACTGACCTTTAAGGAATTAACATTTAAGGAAGATATAGATGTTATGAAATGCACCTTTTGAAAACAGTAGCAGTTATTTCCTTCATCTGACTACTAGTTCATCTCTCCAATAAAATTATTTCAAGACCTGTAGCACCAAAGCAGACTTCCTAGAACACCAGATTGAAGAGATTTTTATATTTGGGGTTTTTTTCAACAACATATCTACATTTCTGCGGCAAGTGTCTCTATTCTCCTCCAGCCTTACTGAACCTTTTCTACTAGAAAGGGAATTTTCACATAAAGTGAAAAAGATTGTAGGATAATTCTTTTCTAAGCAGGGACATAACAGTGTCTCTAAAAATATTCCTTTCCTTTCCTTTCAGAGAGGCAGAAGAAAGTAATGCAATATACAGTTGTACAGAATTATAAACTTAAACGATTTTGAAAATCAGATGTGACGAATAACTTCAGCAAACTCAAGTGTACTGTTAAATGTAACTGGGAACAAAATTGTTGTTGAATATGTGCTCTGGATACTGTGATAATATCTAAAGTTTGGCAGGAAGTCAGTAGCATGTTTTACTTCCAATTCTATACTAACACTGAAATTCACTCACCCCCCAAAGGGGCAGATGTGCCATAAGGTGTCTGCGCACAGACGTTATGCACTGACTGTACAGTGCTATATTGCCTTGCTCACAGATTATTCCTCGTTATAAGCATCTCCTAATGAATTAGTTTTCTATTAAAACATCAAAACTATGATCCATCAACAGCTAGCTAGATTCAAATCACAAAAATTTAATTCACTATTTGTGGTGAGAAACAAAGATGGTTGCAATGCAGAATGGGATATTCTCAGCAAAAAAACCCCAACAACACATATTTCTGACTAAAGACTTATAGTGACACAAACTAGAAGCTTACTAAGTTTTGGAAATTGAATTATTTTTTGAGCATAATTCACAATACTGTAAGTGGTTTGACTAATTATCATTTATTTCCACAAGAATAGTTTCCAACTTTATGCTTACATTTGCTTCCAGGACCTGATGCAATGCAAACAAAAGTTTAAGAAGAGTAACAAATTGAAGTAATGAGTTTTGTATCAAGAGTGTCTTTGATTTCAGCAGAAAAATATAATTACACAGAGATCCTTTAACATTCTTCCCTTCCTCTAGGAATTCACATTCCTAATATCATGGATATGCACTGAAAGCAATTTATCACAAAACTAACCACATGACTCCCTTTTCCTCCTTCCCACTTCTATATTTATAGTTAGCAAAATGGACAACAATGCTTAAAACAAAGTGGATTCAAAGACATGATCTAACTCTTATTTAGACCAAGGCCTCCCACACTATTACTGTGAAGAGGCACATTCTACTGAGGTCAGACTATACTGGAACAAAACCACTGGCTCAACACACAAAGAAATTAAGTGTTCCAGAATTCCACACTCTTGCATCAATTGCTTCTGTTTCAGAATATATCTCTTTTAAATGTTCTGTTTGGTATCAAAGGGCTGGAACAAACAACCACAGTTAATCTAATATTTGTATTGATCTGGATGGTGCTGCTTCTGTCCAGAGTTATATCCATAAATACAAAGAGAATTCTGAAGTAGTGAAATTTCTTAAGTTAGTTAGTATTGACAAAGTTTCAAATAAACTCAGAATGTGGCCCACAGAGTCAATAAAACCTGAACTTTCAGATAAAAAGATTTTTTATATGACTAAGAATGCTAAGCCAAGCACCTTCAGATGTGGTCTGCCTTAACTGAAATCTCTGAGTAAGACTACCAAGAGGAGAAGGTTTTAATCTGATTCTGACAAGTACACACTGCAGAATTCTATGAATTTGCAAATTTCAGATTAGAAGGTACCTTTTATTGATCAAAGGAAAAAAAAATCTGTACAAACAAGTAGAAGTTTTTCAGTTCTCTAATGATATATGTTATGTATCTGAAATCTTTATTTCTGAATAGTCCTTTCTTTATTTCTTTCCTTATCTCCCCAGGCACAATCTATATAGAGGTATGAGATCTCAGTCCCTGCAAGGGAATGATCCTGTCCCAACACTTGTGGCACAGGATCCCAACACTCTGCCCCTCTCAGTACTGTGATTCCAAAGAGGCCCAGCCATGCTGAGTTACGACACACAATGTTTTAGAACATTAACTTCTTACTGTAGGAAGTTCATATATGTCATATACAACATACATCACTATTTAATGTTGGCAAAACCCCCAAATGTCAGTACATTAGAAGTTTACTAGCAATTCACATTTAGTACTCAGAACTAGTTAGGAAAGTCTCTGATAACAGTCCTGGAGAGACGCACAAAGTCTTCCCCTAGTCCAGCCCAGTGCAAATGACTGAGCTGGTCTTTATTTACTACATGCTGGAGCCAGCCTGCCCAAAATGATAAACCAGTTTTAGCCAGTTGATGATTTACTGCTCCTCTGCAGCTGTAAGCATCAGATACAGAAATGTAGCATGCAAAAAATGTAAAAGCACAAAGGTGTCATTGCTCTAGTACCAGAAAAAGAACTATTGCTGTTATTTCAGAAGACTGCTGCCTTCAAGGTAATTAAACACTGACAACTTTGTTCACTCCCTATTTAAGATGACTGAAGTTAGATTATATTACAGCCTCCTCTAACTCCCCGTGCAGTATAACTCTCATTCAAAAATAAATCTTGAAAACATAATTGATTATCCAGGACAATTCTAGCTTTCATTTTCTGTAAGGAGCCAAGGTGGCAGACTGGGAAATGCTGATGAATACTAAAGAGCCTGTGACTGACTTTACACAAATACCATGTCAACCCTGTAACACATTGAATTACACAGAAATTGGAAAGTACAAAATCTATTTTAAATTATATGGAGATGAGCATGGTACACTGGGAGAAAAGAATTAACCAATTAATTTCTAACTCCCTGAAAAGCTAGTTTCCTTTAAACTTTTTATCTTTTTTACAATAGCATTTTTCTTAAGAAAAAAAATAACCAAAATTATTTAATCGGGTCTCAGACATACTTTCCTAGTAGATAATTATCTTGTATCCAGGTAAACCTTCTTAAAATCTCATTATCATCTGAGACATATTTCCCCAACATCTCGTAACACTTACATAGAAATATCAAATATTTTACTCTTTCACAGATAAGTCCTCACTACTGTAAATTTAGGCTTGCAATTCATTTAGGAGTCTCTATGGGAAAGCTTGAGGTTATGAGCTGCCCAGATTACCTGACCAGAAACAAGCTACTTGTAATAAATTTAGGATAATTCAGTGAAGTGGATTCTACTCATCTTGCAATGAAATGCTGAAATACCTGGTAGGATAAATGCAGCTAACACATTGGTAGCAATTTGCTTTTTTCATTGAATGGATTTTCTTTTTCCTCCCGAAGAGGAAGAACAGGAAGAAATTTTATAAAAATCTGATAATTTCAAGCAAATTTTTTTTCAGTGAATATGCTAGTGACCTTGTCAACATGTTTTATTTGGACAAGTTGAAAATCTATCCTTTCTCTCCCCTCCCCCCCCCCCCCCCAATTACACAATACAATGGCTTAACCAACAATGAAAAACTCATTTGTTTCAACAGTGCTTCATCAAAATAAACATAATCCCTCAAAATAGTTCAAGTTCACTCAGTTAGCACTGTCAGATGGAAAACATTTCTCTGTACTTTGAAAAGCTCTTCAAGGAATATTTTTCATCAAATATAGTCAGAAACAACAAGAACCAATGAGCTCATGGAGACAGAAGACCTATATGGAAATGTATTCCCTGATAGATGGGAGCAAAGAGCTCCTCATTTTCTTGGTGCTACAAGACTGAAAGGTAATCTGAGGCAGATTTCATAATGGGGGAAAAAAGGAAATAGTAGAAAGATGTTGGTTACAGCAAAAAATGGAAAAGGGAAAGTACTCATAAAAATACAAGTAAATGATGCATTTGTTTTAAACCAATATCATTGTGTTGAGGTAAACCTTCATGAACTTAGATTGAACCAACAAGGTACTTAACCCTACCATGAAGTGAAATATGAGATCACCAGTGGCTCTCCCCCATTGGCTGCTAAAATCAGAGAGACCGCTGATCTCTAAACACAGAATGGGATTCAAGAACTGCCTCAAACTAGCAAATTAAGCACATTCTATGTCTGCCTTAATTTCTGTTTTAAGGTTGGCTTAAATGCATACAAATTTAGAAAAAAGTACTTTATTCACAGTATTGTCAGCACAATAAGCACTCTCTCCAAGATCATAACATTTTTCCTGCCATTGATGATGAGTCTGTGGGAAGAACTCCCTCATTTAAAGAAAAAAAAAAGTGATGATGGGATGTATGTAATACACTGAGATACAGAAATCTGTTTTCCTTCTCTAGAGCTTTGTAATGTTTATGTTGCATGAATTGCTGACTTTCAGAAGAGAGCAGGAGAAAACCAAGTGAGAATGAGACCACTGGATGTCTGAGGTGACAGATTAAGCTCTTTTGATAATATTGTATGCTTCTATGTCCTGTGTGTATGAAATTAGCTTCGAAAGGAAAATGCCATCCTTCCTCATTCACATTGAGATAATTCTCTATTGAGCCAAGTCTAATAGATTTTACTCAGAGACATGAAGTACTTCCCTAAAGACAGTGGAAATAAAGCTTTTATTCTATGACAGGGAAGGTTAAATTAAAGCACTCTTTGTTTGTATTTGACATTTACAAATAGCAGAAGTCATGCAGTAATGAAATAATAATGAAATTATAAATAGGTTACTCTTCATTTGAATTGCAAAGTTGTGCTTTTATGCTTTCCTCAGAGGTCACACATGTTGGTGTGTAGAGACCTACTGAAAACAACTCCCTAGTGACAGCTAAAATGAAAAGTTCAAGGGGCAATATACTGTCCAGTGAAAGTTTCACCTTACAGCCCATGTAATTTTACAGTAACATGTATAACTTCAGTTTTACAGCCTCTTTTATGTTGCTATCTCAACCTGCTTAACCAACATTAATTATTTCATCCTCCTGTTCCCTAAGGGATTAAACAACTTGGCAAAATTTAAAGAGAATAGATGGCAAAATGAGCAATAAATTAAAAATATTGAAGCTTCATACCTGTTTAAGAAGTGGGAAGAAATTTCATGCATAAAAGAGAAGAAAAATAATTTCATGAAATGTATTTAATATTTAGCTTCTATATCTTTATTTCAGAATATGCCAAAAGACATTTCCTCATAGCTGGGCCTGCAAAATTGCTTTGTGAAATTTCAGAAGTGGCAGAGAATTATCTATTGACAGTGGTCTTTCTGTTTAAGTATGTGAGACACATTCTCACACAGCATTTAATATTCCATATGCAGACCATGGGATGGATTTTCTATTTTGGCTGAATAAGAGCTGGGTGGGGGCGGAAAGAGAGTATTGCTTTGGATTACAGAGAAATTGTTGTATAACAATGAAGCACCTTCTGATTTTTGGTATTCACTTTTCACTTAACCAGTTCTCAGAAATAATCATCATCAAAATTCCATAAATTTCAAGCCAAAATAATTGACCTGCAGGCAAATAAAATCATTTATTTAAATGCCAAACATTACTATGGATGCTCAAATTAAGGTTTATTTTGAAAGCTATTTTTTCCTGCTTCTAGTAACATCCTAATGAATAGCATATTGAAAATATGCTTGTAATGTGTCTTCCAAATCACCACCCATTTCTGTAACTTGTGCACACCATCAAAGACTGATACCAAGTAATTTCCAAAATTTTTTCTTTATCTCAGTTCTTTAGCTGGGATATGTGAACAATGTTTTCAATCTGCCACACAGTACAAAAAGAGACAGGGAGCAGTGGGGAGGGTTCACTGATTTCAGTGTGTGACCATGCCCCAAGCACAGCTCATCTCAGCCACAGCTCTCTCTGCCTCAGCTCCCTACCTGTGAAGCAAATGCTCTTCTCCCAGATGGAAAGTCTGTCTTATCTGTTTAAACTCTGAGCTCTGCCATGGCAGGGTTTGCTCTTGAACTAAGTTACTTAGTGCATTGCAGTCTTTTTTTGACTATACTTCATCCTTCCTGATCATTCCTGTCTCTCCTTGCAATACACTAATGCTACCAACATTTGTACCAGTCTTCCTGTCAGAAGGTTTGGCTGACCCACCCACCTGGTGGCACTCATGTATCTTCATAATTCTGAGTTAAATAAAATATCTTTTTTAAGCAAATAATTATAAAAGAGCCTCCACTACAGCCCTGTGTTTTGGTCTAATATCTCTGGAATCTCTACTTTTGCTACTTATACAATGAAAGACACATCTTCCTTTTTCCCTGGGAGAAGAAAGCATCCTTAATGCTGAAATGAACATGTCTTTTTCATAAGAAGGTGTCTATGAAATACTCTTTCCATCTATTACTCTGCTCTATAAATTCTTACTGTTCTCCTGTTCCCTTAGCCCTGCATCAATATTGCTACTTCACAGAAAAATCTATCTCCTATTTTATACTGTTTGGAGTGTATGCACAATATTTTAATCTACTGTGCTGCATTTACAAGATGTTTATACTTTGTCACTTGACTAGACCAATAGCTTCTGAATAAATTAAGAGGTTTCAATTTTTATGTACAAGTTTTCCTCACCAATAAACAAACAAGTATCATAGTGCTTTGCCTCTTGCATCAGATACATTATCACTATAGATTTGACCTTCAAAACTGTTTCTCAATAAGGTGTCAAATGAGAGAATACAAATGGTCAGAAAGGTTTGATATTTATTGGCTAAATTTTATTGCCCTTTTTTGAACATATTCAGCTGTTATTTTTCTCTTACACTATTTAGTTCTCCAAGTTTACTGAACCTGGTCCCTGAATTTCTTTATAACCTCCTCCTGCACACATATGCCGCAACCTTCAGAACCTTCCAAGATTTCTGATAGTGGCTCTGGCATGCTTTTTTTCATCACAGATGAAAGTTGATGTTTTTTAGTCCTTTCATATTTCAGTGTCATATTTCCTCCCTGCCCAGATATTCTCCCAGACTTTCTAATTACTTGTCCATGCAGTAAATGTCAGAACTGTAGACTGCAGCCCCAAGGACAGAATGACCCATATATGTGGGCACTCACTGACAAACCCAAGGTCAATGGCTAATATAAAATCATTATATATGTGCACAACATGACTGTCTCGGCAGGACAAAATCTGACGCAGAGACAGACAAAGAGCTGGGTCCTTTTCAGTGGCAAACACAGAGCACAGTTACAATGGAGCAGTGTGGCTAGAGCAACTACCCCAGCTCTGATTCTCAAACTTCCTGAGTTAGCTCAGAGCAGAAATGCATAAAATACAGACCAGACAGTTTTCCCTTCACTGAGGTCAAGGTGAACCACTGTTTCAGTGGATTATTGGACTATTTCTAAAATCTCTTCAACTGAGTTTCCCCATTTTACATTGAACATTTCATGTCACAGGCTGCATAGAGACTGTTAGCTCAAATCCTTCAAATTAAACATCCTTGTGTAGGTGAGAGAAGGGGCTGGAAAGAAGGAATGCTCTAGCAGAGCATGGCACTTCAGTAATTAGAGCATAGCCAGATCTCAGCTCAGCTCCTGCCCTGGCAAGCAGACTGTCAGCAGCATTGCTGGGCTCCCTCTCTCAACAAGTAACTTTACAGTGACTTGTCATTTCTCACTGTCTAAGAAAAATATGCGCATTACTATGAACATATAGGACCTTACCTGAGTGACAGGGAGAAAGACAGCAACAGATTCCTTTTTTTTTTAATGGAAAATGTCACACTGTAGAGGGCTGCAGGTCTCTTACTTCTTCCTTTCTTTTTCCTTGAACAACAAAATGACAACCCCTCTGACCTCACAAGTCCACAAGTGCACACACTTTATCAAGTTCAATTAGGAGGGGGTAAAATTGATATGTAAAAAATGAATGTGTCTAGTCCACAGCAGAGATCTCACCAGGTTAACAAGTGCTTTGCTTAAGAGCTTATAATTCAAAGCCTCTTCTTAATAAGAATGAAAATAAAATAAGAAATGGAACCATAATGAATAAAGTTAAATAGATGCCAAGTCAAATCTTGATATCTGCTTTTTCATGAGCCTTTCGTCTTGCAACATCCCTTCCTGGCTGATACACATTCAGCTGTGGAAATGCACTGTCATGTACTGCAGCAGTTGTGAGGTACATCTTTCAATTTAAACCTTACTAACAGTCATGATGGTATTCAGTTCATTATTATTACTATTTTTCTGTTAATCTACTCTTTATTCAGGCACTTGGAATCTGTGAAGTCTATTCTGGATTCATATACAACATTAACTAAGATTCATGTCTCCTTTCTACCACTTACACGTGTGTTAAACTATCCAGTTCAGGGGGTTTAATATTTTTCATGAAACAAAACCAAATGAAAAAGACTTATTTAGTCCTGGCATGAGAAATCACTTGCTTTCTTAAAAATAAGGATCTAACACTTTCACTGAGGTGAAATATTTCAAGCCTTGATTATAGTAAACAAGGGCATTGATTTTTCTAGTTTTTTCCATTGTGAGAGCACTTGTAAGCGGTGAAGACCATGACATCATTCTGGCTTAGTAGTCAGGATCTGTTGTGCAAGGTTGTCAAGCTGCTGGCTGTTTCTGTAAGCTGTTGGCTTTTAAAAACATTCAGAATTCTTTCATCCATTTACATCTCCAACAGTAACTTTATTGAATAGTGGAATACATGTACTGCACACACTTCTCCTAGGTTAATGGACTAATAATCTAGGACCAGGAGAAGCACCATATCGTTGCAGATTTCCTTCAGCGCACAGCATCAACAAGGCTACAAGAAACCCACACTCGCAGGTATCCACAATCTAGATGCTATAATCCATCTGGTATCTGCCCTTTTTTATCACTGCACTGAACTCAATAAGAGATTGAAAGGTTGTAGGCAAGACTAAGTAAGTGGAGTTTCGGTTACATACCTATCCCACATGAAAACAAGTATCAGGGATGACATTAAATTACATATTCATTACAGAAAGAATTTTTTTAACTACGCAAAAGGCTTTCAATCCTTGGACCTGGTGTTTATCCCCTCTTCATATTCACACACACGGAGAATCACCAAAGTTGCAAGAGGCCTTCAAGATCATCTAGTCCAACCATCAATGCAGCACTGCTACAATCACCTCCAATCCATATCTCAAAGTGCTCACATACAGGCACCTCTTGAACGCTCTTACAGAGGCAGTGACTCCACCATCTCCCTGGGCAACTTATTTTAATGCCTAACCAATATCTCAGTGATTTCTTTTTTAATCTGAACCTCCCCTGGTGCAATTTAAGGCCATTTCCTCTCACCCTGTCACTTGAGACATGACAGAAGAGACCAACCCCCACATCACTACAACCTCCTTTCAGCAACTTGTAGAGAGCCATGAGGTCCATCCCTTAAAGCCTCCTGTTCAGGAGTAACTTTCAGGTTTATGCTGATCCTCCAAAAAATTGAATCCTTTTCTCTTGTTCCATGTGTCTCTCTCAACCTGGTTATTTACCGTAGAAAATATTCATAAACTCTAAAACAGGAATAGGAGAGAACTAGAGGAGCTCTGAGCTACCAAATTTTTGTGGAATTGGCAAAAGATACCCCTCATCTACCTGCAGCCTCAACCACTACTTTTGTTAGTGCACATGTGGATATAAAAAATTGAGTATTTTAGCTAGTAAGATCTGATACAAGGACACCACCTGTCCTAATACAGACCAAAAGTTTATTTGTTTGTCAGCATTGTTTTTCAAGTTTGTTGATTAGGCAGGACAAAATTCAGAGAGCATGAAAAAAATAATCTAATTCTGAAAACAGAAATATGCTCACCATGATACCATGAGAGAATACAAGGACCTTAAAATTATTTTTCAAAAACTGATATCAGTGAATACAATTTGAGGTTGGAAAACTAGGATTACTGATATAGCTGCAGGGCGCATTCTCTGCTATTTTCTTATGTCTACTTTACAGTGAAGTCATATGATCATATGAAGAATGAAATACAACATAATGAATCATGCACAAGTTTATGGTTGTTCATTTGCAAAGCAAAGAAAACTATGTTCTTCTATGCCTCATCTATATCACTCTCAATATATATGAAGGAAAAGGAATGGGTGTGACAATTCCTTACAACTACACACACAACTAAAGACATTGCAATGATATGCAGAAAATTATGTCTGATAAGAAGTCTCTCTCTAAGCATTAGAATGTGACATTGCAATTTGTATGCGAAAACTGAATGGTACCTTCCCCAAAACTTTAAACAATGACACTTGGAGCATAACTTTGTTTGGAGCCAGGAAGTATGCAAAATCAATATTCTATTTAATCAAAATGATATCTAGAAAGCAAGGATAATCTGACCCTAATTAAATTCCAAGTGAAAACAACTACATATTAATATGTATTTCCCATAGGATACAGTCACTTTTTACCACTCTGTTACAACCACGCATTAGAGAGATGTGTTTGTACTGTTGACCACATCCACCACTTCCCCTGTCCAGAGGATATTTCAAGTACAGTGCACATCCACATAAAACAGCACTATCCAAACAACTTTGGCAGTTTGACCACCATCTGGCCCAATCTGGCGTTAACAGAGACTAATTCTAGGTCATCCAATTACTTTACAATTGTTTTTTGATAGATTTTCAGTATCGGTACAGGTCCAGTATGAAAGACTGCACTTCAGATTGTAGAATTTGCAAAAAATGAGCATTTTACAACAAAAACAACAACAAAATTTGTTTTCCTCCCACAGTATATACAGCACAAAAGTCACTGGGATCTAATAACCTTCCAAATTCAAGTAATGTGACAGACATATACCCTCCTGTTGCGCTTTTTGTCCTGCTGGCTGTACCCATGGGCAGAGGAAATCTGACAAACCGGAGGTCCAGAGAAGAGAAAAATTTTGTGAGTGGAAGACTCATCTGAAGGACAAAAGAGATCTAGGTAAAAAGAGGTCTCTGAAGGATTATTTCTAAAAATGGGATGGAAGAGACTCTAAACTATCAGGAATTAATCACACTTTTCCCACTGCATTATTATAGTAAAGCAGTACATTCTAAAAAACAGCTCAAACAGAATTAAATTGACTAAGTTTTCTAAGTAACTTTTATATATTTATTTACTTAAATTTATCATGAGATTCCTACTGGCAAGTACAACAAGGCTGTATGAAAACAAAATTGGTTTGCTCTTTCTAGTATTTATTTGTATAAAGCTTATGTCTTCTCTTGTTCCTGCTGATTTTCTTTTCCAAAGGAAACAATTGATTTCTTACCATGAGTTCAATGAACAATACACTCTGTTAGGAAAATTTGTGAAAAGATAATGTAAAGGTGCTCTGAATATCTTGAGGACACAAGGTTTTCAACAAGATATGTGGCAGATCTCTCTCCAAGAACATTAATTCCTTTCCAGTGCCCAACTTGCCACCACCAAGCGGGGCTTTGACAAGCCCTATTAAGGCTCTAATCTCCTTACTGACAACAGATGGCAATATTTTCCTCTCTTTAGAAGATACTGGTAACAACACTGAAAATGGTTTAAGGCAGAATTCAGATTTTATCGTCTCCTACTCTGTGACTGTACATACAGCAACTCTCTGTAAACAAGGCCTCATAGCTTAAACATGGGATATCAGTTCATGGAATAGGAACTGTCTCCACGTTGGCAATAATGTGTTTGTCATCCACATCTTAGTTCTACTAGTTGCAAATTACACTGTGCTATTTGAACTAAACAGCACTTGCAATTATTCAGCACAACTATAGATTTTATAGTTAGGTATGTAACTTGAAATTCATTTTCAGTGATCACACAAACATTTCGTCTTAACTTTTCCTTTAATACTATTCATGCAAGTGAAGCTCAAGGTCCCTGAGACTTGGAAGCAAGGGCAAAAAATCAGGAACAGGAGAGATACTTGCTTTAGGATTTGAAGCAGTAAAATGAACAGGCTACCAAAATGGGAAGCAATTTGGGAAATACAAATTAGAAGAGGTTCCTGACTTCCTGAAGGAACAGCAAAAAGTGGGCAGACAGTGAATAAACGTGGAGAAACAATCCTAGATAATTCATAACCTCATGAGAAATTCACAGTTAAAGGTTTATACTTAGCATCATAACTAAAACAACACATTTAAATCTAAGTTTTCTTCAAGTTGACCTATTTGATCCTTCTCACCAATTGAAAATTATATTAGCCAATAAATTTTTAAGGTTTAGTAAATGGAGTTCTGGTTTTCTAATATTATGCAAGCCACAATACACAGATATTTTAATGAAATATTTAAATAAGGTGAATATTATTCTGTTTCACTGATTTTTCATATTATTTCACTGATATTCACTGATTATCATATTATTTTCATTTTTTTAACAATTGAATAAATGAAGGTAAATCTAAATGTTAAAGGGTATTAAAAGTTTTCCCCTATATTATTTTAAGGTGTAATTTAATAGTCAGGTAAAGGAACATGCACTATAATGTGACATGTAACAGACATAACCTGTTTCAAATCATCTTAGAGGTACAAATAAAAATGTAGCTTTAACTGTGGATGAGGAAGAAAACAACCATTTTAAAAGGACAGATATGTTACCAAATTAAGCTAATCCCAGATAAATGCACATAGTCCAGCTCAAAGGGTTTCGATGTTTCACAGGTTAAAACATTATTGCATGGTTTATTATATGTTAAGAAAAACATGTAAGGGATAAAAAAGGATAAAAAGCTTGTAGCATAAATTCTAGATTCCTGTACCATCTCCAGGGGTCCTTAATCCACCAAAAGCATTTTTCCATTTGAACTCTTAATCTCACAAAGTACAGAGGGGAGAAGAGAGAAGGGTGTCATATCCCCAGAATGAATTATTTTCATTCATTGGGCTGTGCTGGAAGCGTGGTGTGATTTCTGACGTGTGCTGTTAAGGTGCATGAAAGCAGCTTCTGTACTTGGATTTCAAACTAGCAAATTACAGGTTGCTGTTGACATTTCCTTTCATTTACCTGATCTTCATTTAGATGAGCTTGTATTTTTAAATTTTTTTGAAGATAATTATATATGTCAATATATCATAATTAAAGGGCTTCTCTGACAGTTTTCTTATTAGTTTGCTTCATCTAAAATAATAATTGTAGCTGTTGATATACATGCATCCAAGACACAAGTAACTCATTTGGCAGAACTTGTTTCAGAGTCTGTATATTACCATTCTCTTTTAAATGTTAATTTTATCCAAAGCAGTATCAGTTTCATCACTGGACTTCAAAGATTACTTTAAATTTGGCATCTTCTTTGTAGGCAGAGCTCCAGAATTAGCAGCAATGTGTCCAGACTCTGCACCAGCAATAGGCAATGGGCCTTGCTGAAAGCTCTGGACCTCACACAACAATTCAGATATTTAAAAAGCCTATTATCTTTCAAAAATGAAAATAATTTATCATTTGCTTATGATTTAATAGTAGTGGTTGCAGAGGAAAAGTTTCAGGGTTTGTTTTTTTTAATTACCTTTGGTATCTAAATAGCTAGTTTCAGATTCTATTAATCTT
Source organism: Pithys albifrons albifrons (assembly GCF_047495875.1). Classification (NCBI taxonomy): domain Eukaryota; kingdom Metazoa; phylum Chordata; class Aves; order Passeriformes; family Thamnophilidae; genus Pithys; species Pithys albifrons. The sequence goes on along the minus strand of NC_092468.1, from coordinate 12,464,863 downwards.
TTTTATTAAAGCAGGTCTGCTTCTGAATAAAACTATAAACCTGTCCATTGATTGCAAGATGAATCAGAGCTATATGGTCATATGGTTAGTCTGTATGATCACAAATTTCTTGCAAAATGCATTGGCTTTTGCATGTGCTTGCATTTCCCCAGAAGTCTTTATGAAAAGTTTACAGGCTTATGATTTAATATATTTAACTCAGTCCCCCTGTTCACTAAAGCTCTGTTTTTATTCTAAACTTCAACAGTGCAATTTATATACAAGCAATAACAACAGAAACAGAAAAGAAAACCTGAAGTCTGTTGATATTTTTGTGTGCCATCCAGACATAGTTTTGTGTTTCATTTCAATAAGACTCATGATACAAACAATCAGACTGAGGCAATATTTCAACTCAAAGTCTTCAAAAGCAAGGGATTTAAGAGCAGGCTTGCTTAAAATGAAGTACAAAGGAAGTAAGAAACAAGTCAGGGAAAGAACTGAATAAAGAACTCTGCACTGTTATTAACTATATTTTTGACGATTCGAAAGTACACAACTTCATTCTGCTTATCTTAAATGTTCCAGAAGTGGCCTTGAACGTAGTTTTTGGAGATTAATATTGAGTAACACTCGAGTTTCTAAGGTGTTCTCACAGTTCAAAACCACCTACCTGCTTTCTCTGGCTATTGTAAAGGTTTCTGTACAATCAGATACAATGGAGCAATCATCATTAAGCCTCTACTCATTAAATTCTATGAACTTTTGGATGTGAATCAGAACCCACTACCAATAAATTATTTTGGCTGTTGATGATGGAAGATATTCTTTAGAGAGATGATCAGATTCTCTGTATGTTTCAAAAAAGGTATCTTTAAATGCCTTTCCTTATTTGAAAGCAGATGGAAGAAGAATCAGATTAGCTAAGGTTACAAAGTTAATTTTAGTGGACTTATTGGGCTGCAAATAAGACAAATCTGAATAAAAAAGGAATGTAAATGTCAGACACAAGATTAAGACTTTTATGTATGTAGCAAAGATATACTAGCTGCTGCTAGACAGATTTTCAATTCTGTTATTCTTGTTTTAAATTCCACCAAATACCCAGTTTTATTGGTATCTGAAATATGTGTTTTTATTAAAGCAGGTCTGCCTCTGAATAAAACTGTAAACATGTCCATTGACTGCTAGATGAGTTAGTGCTAGACAGGTATTGCTGCTTATTCTTTTTTTATGCTCATGTTATTGAGAATACCATTTGACAGGTTTAATTGACTCTGTAGAGAGAGTACGATCATAACTTGAAGATATAAAAGTTTATGGTATTTTATCAAAGCACAAAGAACACTTAATTGTGTTGAAATGAGATTTAGTAAAGCAACCTACTATTTCCCAAGAAGTATTTTTATTTTGAACACTTATCTCACAGTCTTAAAGGGTCAAGTTCTACAGTGATGTTGCTTCACAAAACATCCTTTCCATGTAGAAATAGATGCACCAAACCCCTTAAACAATTTATTTAAATATTCTTTTACACATCCCACAACCTGAAGGTCACAGAATGCAATGTAATCTTTTGTAATGGAATCCCAAACACACAGTCCTACCAGGAGCTGAAAACAATGTCGAATGGGAAACTATTTTCCCATGTTGAAAAACATTGTTGCATATGAAAGAAAAATCTCCCCTCTGCATTAGTTTGAAACTGAGACAATTCCAAATTCTACACAGGAAAAGATCCAGTGTGGGCTCAAAACACCAAACATATAGTGCCTGAAATGAAATGAAATCCCTCTGCTGCCATTACCCAGTATCTGAAACAAGAATTCTGACTGCCATGCCTTTGGTTTTCCGGGTCTGAATAATTCCCATTGCAGTTGTTTTGCTGACAAATAGATAGGTATGAAAAGGAGCACGTGCTGAACCAACATTCACCACATCTCCTGTGAGCATTAGCTGTGGAGTCAGGCTTTGTGCTGGAGGAAATTCCAATCACTCAATAGAAAATCAACCAACCGCATTCATGAAGCTGATGGATGGCGACTTAAGTTGTGTACTGAAAGACTTTGCAGCATCAGAGACCACCTTCTCAAAACAAGTTTAATGAAGAAAGATGTCACCCTGAATTAAACCACAACTCCGTTACAAAGATCACACTAAACCAAATAGCTTTCAGACTTGGTACACTGCTGTGGAAAGCTTCTGTTTCACTAGTGAACATTTTCCTGCAAAAATATCTGTTTAATTGGAATAGTTTCTGATCAGTTCCAGTTTAGGTGTCTTGACAGTCTGGACTAAAATAACAAGCAAAGAGGTTTCTTTCATCAAGGGCTATTTTTCAAGATATGTAACTGCCTTTGACATACGGGGCTAAAGAAGAAGACAGTGCAACTTTTTGATTCTCACAGCAGATGAACCATGAGATAGAGTTTGGCATGGTTTTTTGTAGTAGCCAAGACAGTTTGATCTCTCACTATAGGGAGGGAAGATCGATACTGAAAAAAAGATCCTTCATCTGCAGGATCAGTAAGTGTGTAAGAGATAGTCACTTCTCTTTAAAATTGCTTCTTCAGTAATTTCCCTCTCAATAATTTTACCACAGAATTTATGAACCATATGACAGTGTTTTAAATTAATTTTAGAACAACCCACAGATGATATATGGGTGATGGGGTAGCCCTACCTTATCTCAGTTGATTAATTGCTATACTTATTTTGCTACAAGAAGCAACACGATTACTCTGAAATAATAAACAAGGTAAATCCTAAGCTCATTCTGTATTGAAAACCATCGTCATAGACAGACATCTTCCCAAACAGTAAAATCAAGTTAATCACTTTCAATTTCATGCTTTGGTTTATATGGTTCCTTATTTTAATATCTCTTTTAAAATGATTAGGCCAAATGCATGGGTAGATGGGAAACTGAACATCTGATTTAAAACCCATTGCCACACAAAAGGTACCTGCAGTGTAAAAAACATACTGTATCTTATGTACCTATCCACTGTGAAAAATGCAGAAAGAATTTCTTAACACAATTTCCATTAGGCTTTGCCTGAGTAACATCAAATGTGTCATATTCATAATATGATTTGGAACAGAAGAATAAACAAACAAGGAATTTAAATTTTATGAATGTAATTGAATCCATCAGCTGCTTATATGATATAATTTTTTAGAATTAGTATAAATGCAATCCCATGGGGGGACAGATGTTGATTTAACTTGGAATCAGTAAAGTGATCCATTTAGTGAGAATTCCCAGAAACACTGGTTTAATTAATCTATCTTTCAGTGCTTTGGAAAAACCTATTTTAAAAAGAATTTCAGTGTATGGCTATACATAAAAATATCACTAGGTTCTACTCCCAAGCTACTGCTTTTCATGTCCATAAATCTGGTAGCAAAAAGAACACATTTTACCCATCACCTTTAAAATAATAATTTAAACGATACCTTAATAAGGAAAAAATTTGAACCAGAAATTCATGTTGAAAAATTAAGCAAAACCAATGGAGCACCCAAATTTCACCAATTTTCCAATCAATAAAAATTATTCTGTTTTTAATAAATATGGAAACCATACCATCAGAACTGGAAACAACAAAGGAAAATTAAAAGTAATATAATGAAATTACATTTTTTCTTTCTTATATGCATCTGAGGGAGAAAGTTATTTGCCACAAGATAGATGATTCTCCTGATATTTTAATAAATAATGGGCCTTTCCTTCTTTTTTCACCATATCACAAAATAAGTACAATATACAAGTCCTAATTTCAACACACTTCATCCCACATCTAGGAATAAGAAAAAAAGGATTCACATAATATTTTCTCCTCCCTGAGGAAGGATCTATACAGCAAAGAGTTCTCTGAGAATCTCCCACAGATTTTAAGCTGGCAGCTCTACAACCACCACTATTTCACCAAATAAGACCACACCAGGAACCAAGATATCTGACCACTTATTTCTTCACAGCACATACAGCCACAAATAGGTACAACTACAGTAAAAGAAAATAAGCAAGTAGTATAGTTATGTAGAAAGCTAGTATAGTTATGTAAGAAAAAAACAGCTGAAAAGTTTGTTCTTGTTTGAAGAAAAAGCTTTTTAGGTTAGTCGATATTCAAATATAGGCACCTCTTATTATGTTCCCACAGCTTCTGAATGAAACAAAATGCTAGACTGCATTTAAAATGAAGTTTCATCCATTCCAAAAACTTCACACCTGAACAGTCAAGTGCAAAAGTTTCTGGCTCAAACTACAAGAAACCAAAAGACCTGCCCAGTTAAAGGACTATGACACAAACCTCAGAACTTCATCTGAGCAGCAGCCTTTGGAAAAGGACGTGCTTCACTCTGCTGGAGTTGTGTGCAAAAGAGCAGAATCTACCTAAAGAGCAGCTGGAATCTCACTTCATGCTACAACGCAGCAACATGCTGTTTCTTACAGAACTGATTATAAAAATACTAGAAAATATCCTGTTCTCTTTGAAGCCTCCAAAGCTGTGCTGTCATCCAGTAGATGCTACCAACCAGAATCAGCAGCATGAGGATTTAAAAGCCTGTTATCTTGTTTGAATGCTGTGGTGGCCCTTCTGTTTTCTTTTGGGTGGCTTTCAAAAACTTCCTTTTCCTTTAGGCAAATGATCAGCATTTGCTAATGAAACCAGTGCAGAAAACCATTTTGCATGTTTCTGAAACAAGAAGTACCTGAGTCAATCCCACCAGGCAAGGAAAAGCTCATGGATGATGGGCCAGTGAAACACGGTTTAATTCAAGTATTTCATATCTATTGTGTACATGGAATACTTCAGGTTGGCTTATCACGAATTTTGGACTACATTCCAATGCACAGCTATGTTCCCAATATAAAGCATGCAAATTCTGCTCATTTACACTGAAGTACTGTAATACACTCCATAGCAAGGAAGCCTAAAGGACATTCTCTGTCTTCTTCCTCCACATCCTTCTGAATGAGGCCACAGTGCCTCTCAAGAGTGACATAAAAACTAGCAAGCAAGCTGATGCTCTCAAAAGCTACCAGAGAAATATGTTTCCCCAGTGTTTTGATGTATTTCTAAATCGAAGCATGTGGATGTTTCAACAAAATTCCAAATAATCTGAATCTTTTTGTTCCCAAAAGGAGAGGTCAAAATCATGAATAAACAGAAGTGATAACAGATGGTGACATTTTAGCATTGGGCTGTGGCAAAATCTATATCAATAGGAACAGCAGAGGACTTAACTGTCTTTGCTACTAACATGGCTCAGACAGCAGCAGCAGCCAGAACTCCTGAGGCCAAATGCTTTGAGGAAAGGTCTGTGTCCACCAAGCCCCCAACAAATGGGAAAAAGGCTATAGATTAAGTTGCTGGATTCACAACTGTATTAACAGCCTCATCATACTGTGGATACTACTGAAATTTAATTAATAGGGATATCAGAAGTCCAGCCTATTTTTTTATATTTTAGGAGCTCAGGTAATGTCAAAAGTCCAGAGAAGCCAAATTAGACATAAAATCCTCTTAGGTCAATGAAATCAAGCAAAAGTAAATCTTGCACTTAGAGTGGATTTTAACAGATACATTAATTCACTCAGTCTACATCTTAGCCAAGTTACATTAAACATAATTTTCATAAGTAACAGATTTTTTCCCTGTTAAAGAAATTATATACACCCCATTTAAAAAGAAACTGATATGACAGGCCTTTATAGAATGAATTAATATCATATCTTGAGGGAAAGGTGAAATGAGGCAGTATTTTAAGCCAAGAATAAAAAAATACAATGAGCTTATTTCACATATTCAGTGTTTGAGATGTTGTTCTATGAATCATATAACATATACAGGCAAATAAATATTCCCAATATGCATATAAAAACCAAGTTTCATAGTCTCAAGGTGGATAAACCCAACCTACTTTTGACAAGACAATTGAGCATAATTTGGACAAGAAACATAGTTTTATTTCAATTCTAGCATTTATCTAGATTGTGAGATATTCCAAGAGGTCTTGCAGTTCTTAAAATGGTTAGAAAACTATTCCTACCTGAATTATTAATATTCATAAATATTTAAGTAATTCAGATCATGGGCTGCACAAAGTCTTTGCTTTAAACCTGAGATCTTTGTTAGGATACGCATATTTTGAGAACCTTTCCCTGACAAGGCACTGCAAGACTGACACTTACTCTTCCCATGGCCAAATTGTGGAGTTAGCATAGAAAACCTGTTCTGCAGACAGACAGAGCACTGAACTGGGTTGTTTGTACCTGACCTGAAAACTGAATCTATTACAGCCGTCTCTGCAAAAGTGAAAATACTTCCCTCATACATACTATGCTTTCTGGTAAAGCCACACTTTCTAATGACATACTCCATGTACAGCAACTATGCAGAACTAGCAGGACTGTGGCCATGGTCATGGTACCCTAAGGGAATATGCTTTAAGTAAGGCAAAGTAGTGGGGTGGATGTCATGTCTTCATTAGGCTAATAGACATCATGCAGGGGAAGAAACACCTTGTAGGTACCTTCTGAAACAGAATCAATAATCTTCTAAGCTAAACACAAGCTGTAAGCTATGGGGCTGAATTCACCAGCTGTGCTACCTGAGAGAAAAGCCAGTTGGTATCTGGGGGAACATTAGCAGGAAGAATTGCATAATACCAGTGTTAGCTCAGTTACAAAACACTAAATAGCACTATCACCAACAAACCAACGTGGTGAGTGGGCAGCTTTCCTCAGTGAGAAATTACCAGTCTTAGGAGGGAATTCTGATGCTTTCATTGATTTCTGGCCCAAGCTCAAGGCACAAAAATACAACGTCTTTTCACAGTCTAGAAACATATTTAAGCAAGCCTGATATGTAATCATTGTTCTTCCTCTTTTACCCAATAGCTGAGAATGTACAGCCACAAGAACAGAGGCATGGGGCCCAAACTCTGGCTGGGATATGTGCAGCCCTGGCCATACCTAACAAATTCTTTTGGTGAAACATCAGGACTGAGGGTTTCAAAACCAATGAGCAGCTTGCTTTCTGAAGGTGCAAAGTTTTGGAACTAGATGAGTATGGATTTCCTGTTCTCTTTCGCTCTTAACATTAGACCACTGTAGTAAAAAAACTTCCTGAAACTTCATCTCTTCTGTCTTTCAATAATATAACTTTGTGCTGAAATGAACTCTTTCAAAGTTACAAACCCTATCTAATGAAGGGCAGGCGCACCACTTTTTTCTCCTCATTGAGAAAGAAATATTTACTTCAGATGAGCTAGAACAAGGCAGTCAGAGCTTCCCCACACATTTTGTTCTAGGATGTGCTACACAGTACTAACTTCTTAAAACATACCAGAAATGAGAGTTAAGAAACAACAGAAAAATTACTCATTTGTCTTTACAGCACACAGACATAAAAACTGTATTATGATTAATCCAAACTGCTTATAGTTCTTTTCTAGCTATTTCCTTTCACACACAAATATTATGAAGCTATACCTAAGCACATCTAAACAATATGTTACTGTGTGTTTGAGGCTATTAGAAGGAGAGTTATGGTTGTTTTTTCCAAACACCCTGGAGATCTTCCATATTTAACTCAGCTCTAGTATTCTGCTTTTGCAGGTCTGTGGAGGCATCACCAGAGGGAAATAATAATGGAAATTAGAAATGGAGCAGACTGTTAAAAACAAAATTAAAGACCTCTGAGAAATTACAGACTTTAAATTTGATTTTTTAAAAACTGACGGCCTGCTGAAACTCAAAGATAAACACATTACGTTCAACTTCTGAGTATCTGCCTTACAGTGACAAGAAAATATCCTTATTTCAAGAAAATATACTTTAGAAAAAGGGAGTAAGAAGTGGAATGTAAGAATGGCTGGAAATAAAACAATTTCAAAGGCTTTGACATCAAACAGTTTATTATCATCTCCTTTATAATTGCATCTACTAGATTTCTAATCTATCAGAAATAGAGAGATTCTGAACTTCTTATGGGAACAGTAAGGCCTTAATGAGAAACGCAGATGCAAAAGTTAAGATCTTGCATACAATGGAAGGGTTGAGGGAGGGGTGGAAGGAGATGGTGATCTTGCAAGATGATTGAAATGAATTCTCCTACCAAGTGTGTGCTTTCCAAGAGCAAAAAATCCCCAAGCTTCTGTTGTGAATCAGTTCAATTAAAAAAAAAAAAAAGAAGTCTGGCTTAAACACTTTTGAGTCCAATTTTAAGAAAAAAACAAACAAAAAGGCAAAGACAAAAACTGGTTAGTGACAAGCAGCAGCCTTGGCACACTTCTGCATTTAGCACTGTCAAAACTATTTTAATCAGGACAACAAAAACATGTAGCTTTACATTAGTATCTGAAATGACTTCATGAGATATTTTGGATATTAATATTCCAAGAATAAGAGGAAACATGGCAAGAGGAGAAACACATGTTTGAGAGTTTTAACAAGGAATGGAATTTAATAATCTGGGCTAACAAAATGAGAGCTAAGATTTCAAAAGCAACTGAGAGTTCTTGTGGCTGTTCTGTGCAGTAGCAGGTTGTTTGGGAGGAAATGTGTCCACAGAGAAGGGATAATATGCTGGCTGGAACAAGCCAGGAGAAAAACCTTTGTAAAGGAAAGGGGCCCTGAAAGCTAACACAAACAAATAATTTAGTCTTTTTCACATCCATGGACAGATAGAGCAGTTTGATAATGGTATATGTACAGGGCCTGTATACTGCAAGTCAGAGAAGATGAAGGATGATATGCACAGAATGACCTTAAGGAGCAACAGAAGGCAGTGTTTTCTTAACAATTATAAGGCGAAATGATGAAAATTAAAATCTAATGGTAAGGAATAAGAGTTCTGGTTTGCTGTATTGAATGCACACTGATTGCATGTAGACAAATGGGCACCAACACACACAAGAGCAGGTCTGCCAATAGCTCAGGTAAGGACAGCAGGTGACTTTGTGTTCTCAGACAGCTCTACCAGTGTTATGTAAAGGGAGAAAACAGTCAGACCCACTGAATCTGCATGAGTGAAGCTTTGTAACTAGTTCTTCTTAGAGATTTTGGTGAAAACAAGAGGCAGGAGCTGACTTCACTATCTCCAGACAATGGTAATGGGAATGTTGAAGCTTAGTGATAAAAGATGAATTTTAGATACTTGCACGGTCCATGAGGTTTCACTGCACAGCATCCTCATTGTCCTGTTGGTGGCAAAAAAAAAAAAAAAAAAAAAGGTAAAAATCAGAAGTCTTCAGAGAAAAGATAAGGGAGGGAAACTCAGGGACATTGGAGATATCGGGAGACGAATTAAGTGAAGGTCACTGGGGTACTGATGAGGATAAGATCAGACACTGTGCAGGCAAGAACTTTCTACATGCAGTGCCAAGAGATAAAAGGCAGAGTTGGGAGGGGGAGAAGAGAAGGCAAGCCAAGGGCTGTGGTAAAGTCAGATCATTTATAGTCAGTTTTCTCAGAAAGAGCACATGAAAAGAGAGAAATGGAAAATGGGTGTGATTTGAATTGAAAGGCCATGAAAAGGAATTGTCTAATCTTCATGAAAGAAAAGTGAGCTGTAAGACAAAGACAGAGGACTGCATTGTTTTCTACAATAAAGGTTGGTGGGTTCGATCTGGTAAATCTGCCTTTGCTTTAATTATCTCCTGGTAGTTTTTAATCTCAAGTAATTATCATTGCTATGCAGTGTTCTCTGCATCTCCTCTGACTGAGACAATACAGCAGTCAATAGGAGGACATTTTATGGGATTCATCAATTCAAATATTCATAATTTAGACAGAAGCTTTTAATTTCTGTTTTTCTTTAAGAAAAAAAACAACCTTTTTTTTCCTAGCTGTATTTTATTTAGCCTTACACAAGCTATTTAATCTTTATTAAACATAAATTTATAAGTTTAATGTATATCATACCAACATGTCTCATCACTACAGAGTTAATGCAGAAACAATATCTTCACCACTTGACCAGAGCTTCCATCCAGCTCAGTAGCAATTCACACATTACTCTTTTTTTAAGATAACTCTGAACCAAGGATGGGATTAAAGTACAGTGCAATACTCAAAACATGGTGCCAAGGCATTTTCAAGCAATTAACAATAACACCTAAAGAATACTAAAAACAATTACTCTAAGAAAGTTTCCTCTTTTCTAGCAAATATCCTGGGCCTCCTTCCCTTTCTTATGTGTGGTTGTTTCCAAGTCCTAAGTGGCCTAATGCACTTCAAATTTTTTTATTTCCACCTGTTTATCAACTTTCACAGGTAGAATTGCATAGGATAAAAGGATCACCTACATCAGAAGGTACTCAAACTCTAAAATAAACAACATCAAATTCTTTTGGAAAACTCATTGCCCTGGACTCCTGGTGCCCTCTCCTCATACACCAACACAGAAGTGTCAGATTTCTCTCTAAACCAGGAAAATCATATTCAATATCACAGATTGTACCATAACTGAGCACTCCCTCCAGCAGCCATCACAAGGCCAGCCCCAAACTGCTCCCATGTGCCCTCCTGGGGCAGCCCCAGCCAAGGCTGCTGAGAGCTGGTGCCCAGCCAGCCCCAAGCCTGCTGTGCCCCCAGACAATGTGCCAGACCTGCCTCTGCCCAGGAAAATGAGCGGCAGCAGTGATGTGGTGAATTACAGCAGAATGGTCCAGAGAGACAAAGGACATTTCAGATGATTCTGCAGAAGAGAAAAATACAAAATAGGAAGCAGTTTAAATCAGAACTCCTTTGGGGAGAACATACCCACAGGTATGGAGTTCTTTCAATTATTTTTAGCTGTTCCATTTCTGAGCACATACCAAACTGTTTATTTGGTTTTTTTCTAAAGAAAATGCAGGCAATTTGACCAGCTGACTGAACAAGAATATTTTAGGAGTCTGCTTATCTCACTAGTAGAGAATTGTCTTTCAGTGCATATAACATTGATTTCATGCACATTACCACAAGTTTGTGTAACAAGCAGTTCTTCAACCATTTCTTTATATTAAATTATTGTACCCATTTACATTTATGGATCCTTTGGAATTTTTGACTCCTCATTAAGATTAATTTTCCAATTTGAGCAAGAAGTAAGTCTTGCATTATAGTAGAATTTTTTTATTGAACTTTGGATGAATTTATATTTTCCTCCACAAACAGCTCACACAGCAAATTTAATTACTTTGTTGTTTATTTAACTGCCTGTTAAACTTTATTTGTCAAAATTACTCTGCTGCAATTATTTAGCTTCCTCTTTAGTAAGGCTAGGCAAAAAAATGTTTAAATACCAGTTTATATCAAAATTTATATCACCAATATATCATAATGAGAAAGCACAGGAAAACATTTCTGCAATTTTATATCCCTTAGCACCAGTTACTGAAAATGGTGGCAACAAAAATCCCATCAGAGTGTGTGTTTTTTATGAAACCTAGGAATCTAATCTGACAAGCACGTGGAGAATCTAGAAAAACATTATCAGCTTGATTTGTCATCCATGGTTTGTTTTGGGGGAGTTTTGAGGGGCTTGCTTTTTTTTTCTTTTAATCAGTAACTACATTTATTGCACCCTTTTAAAATGCAAACTCAAAACTAACAGTAAATCAAATGTATATTATTTTTTTGTTTTGTTTTTCCCCCATCACGTAGGACAATTTCAGTTAAATAAGTAAACTTCTGTATGATTTTTTTTATACTGGTAGGGCTTAGAAATCACTGATTTACACAGGCTGGTGAGAACCTTAGAAGTCTCTTGTGTTAACAGAAGACCTATGAGATGAGGAAGAGAAATTCCATCAAAAATACAAAATACAGGATTGTCCACTTAAAACCTCTTACAGTATAATCAAGTTAGTGTAATTAAGGCTAAGAACAATTTGACTAGCTGCAAATATGAAATATCATCTTTCCTTATGATAGGACAAAAAGTAAATTATATTTTCACACAGAGGAAAAGTAGCCTGGAGTGGGGCAAATCTTGGAGTGGGGCAAATCTTGGAGCGGGGCCAATCTTGGAGTTTCACAGCATAAACCATTAGGCAATTGCTGCACTGATTCAGCTAAAGTCAATTTATGATGTTAGCAGAAAAAAAATGCCTTGTGGTGGTTTATTTTTCCTTTGGTAGGAGTTAGGCAAACTGGACTACAAATGCTGTTTCCACCACTTGTAGCTCTTTGCAGGGATACTAAACCTTGCAAATAAACTCCAGTACATGCATGCTATCTACAGTCATGGTTCATATCCTATCTTTAGATATAAAATATAAGAATATAAATTGGAAATACCAAAAGCATCTAGTAGTGATTTAGCTCTGCTCCCTCAAAAGTCATAATTCCCACTGAACAAAAAAAATTAGTCAAATTCAAAGCAATTACAAAAATCCACTCAAGTCTTAGAGGGGCATGGTTACTCACTATATGAAAGGTGGTATTTAAAACAATCCCTAAGAGGAAAGAGTCAGTTTACCACTTTGTGAAAAATAATGGAAAATATACAGTGGTCCCTACTGCAGGGAAGTGATACCAGGTTTGTGTGTGTATTTGTACATTCTGGGAAAATGGCCCTTGTTCAACTAAATTTAGAAGCTCTTTCCTGTGAGCTACTCGTTACCAATGATAACACAATCCCTGAAGACAGTCTCACAATTTTACTTCATCTCAAACTTCTAAGTCTTTATATAATTCATATTAAGGGCTGAACACTCATATTCCCTGTTTATAGTCCCCGGTGTCTGTTTGATCAGTGATTTTTTTTCTCCTTCTAGGAGACTAACCTAACACAACTTTACTGATGTATCGGGTGTGATATGTAATTGCCAGGAAATGCACTACCATGAGCAGCTTTTCAAATTATTGCCACTGGTGGTTTGAAGTAATACTGGAACTCCTTCTGAAATGTACCTGTACATGAGAAAAGGAAAGCTCTGCTTTGTACCAGTCATCTTGGATTCTCTCTCTTCAGCTTTTCAACTTGTACAATTAATATTTCAGACACAGATTTTCTCTAAGGAGACTCACTTGATTTACACTATTCAAATATCTTTCAGACATGTATAACTATCAGAACAAGTGCAAAATCAAAATTTAAATTTTACATCAGTTAAAAGTTCTGAAAGAAAAAATAGTTAATGCTACTCTGAGGGCTGCAGGATGTCAGAATCCACATTGGAACATCACATGCTGTATCATACTAAATGCTCCTAAGTTTGATCTGAAGGACCAGCTAACAGCCAGAAGGTTCTCTTTGCAGCCAGGCTACAGTGGCCAGCAGCGCAGGGTGCCCCACTACACAGCACACTCAGGGGTTAAACTGGAAATCAATCATGAAATCTCTAATATAAAATTTGCTAAGGAAATTCCAGAATGAGAAAATTTCCCTAGTGCACAAAGCTATCCATATCCTTCATTTGCTGCTGGATCAGCAGTTCACACATCACACACATCCCCCCAACACCTCAGACACCTCCTGACAGCCAACGTCTCGTGAGAGAAGTTTCCACCAGAAGCCAGAAGTGAATGACTGACCTCAGACATGGCTTCAGGGCTTGACAAGGTGATGACATCCTACATATTTACTTTTTATTGCATGAGCTGACTGGAAGGATCATAGCTCAAGCATTTAAACTGGCATAAAAGGTCAAAGACATACAAATGTCAAAAATAAAATGTGCTGAAGAGGTTGCCAGTATGTGTCAGTGAGCAGCTCAGTGGAATCTCGTAGATTAACTGAATAATATTTAAAATTATATAAATATTACTTCTCAAGAAACAATTTCTTATTCACCCATATTTTTAAATATCTATACCAAAAAAAGACATGTCACTTTCATCATGCTTTAAGTGAAATATTTTGGGGTTTTGAATTGGAAAATACTGCAGGTGTTTACTGCATCCCACTTGAATCTCACCATAGAAGTTGAAAATACTCATCTTCCCTGTTCAATACCTCACAAGAAAGAAAAAAATAATGATTTTTTTCAGTGCTTCTCTGAATATATAGAATTTAAAAGAAATGTTTCATAGCCACACAAAAGAACTGATGAGCATCATCTTGAATGTAAAAAAGTGAACATTTTGTAAGTTGAAGGTAAAAGCAATGTGTGCTATAGTTGAAGGAATTTAGCATTTATTTCACACACTACTTATTGCAATACCACAAAACTGTGGGGAGGTTTGTTTTTTTCTTGTAGATATTTTTTTATTCCATGCCCTCATTTTTTTGCATAGATTATTTTCCAGCTGTGACACTGTATAAGAGAAAATACTAATGAAAAGCAATTACCCCAGAAAAAAACCTAAGCAACAGTACTGCCAACCCCTCAAATGTAAAAAAAGTGAAAGAAATAGTATTCTCTTTTCAAGAATAAAAAGTACTGAGAAGAAAGAATGCATAGATACTACAGTCCCTTATTTTCCTACCTTCTGCTGTTTTTCTTTCTGTAATAAAACTGTTTTGACCCTCTTCAAGGCTCATATTTGTTTTCTTTCCTTGAAAACTCCAATATGGCACATTTTTACAGCATCCTAAAATTTCTTTACCTGACATACCTATTTGAAGGACTATAAAAATAAACAAAGTTTACATCAAAAAGAAAAATGTCATAGTCAAACCTCTTGCTTTTGATGGCAAAAGGGTAGGGGTTTTCAACTAATTTGGAAAGATTCTTTCAACTGGGCTTTTCAGTTTCTTTCAATGCAAACTAAACATTCTCAGCTGTGCAAACCCAAAACATTTCCTGGAAAACTTCACAAAAACAAGGTTTCCTAACTGGTTCTGGCAAGGCCAAATGTCCCCAGGACCCATGGTTAGGCCTAGATGTGCAGATAAATGAAGCTACCCTTCATTAATCATCATTTTTTGTATCTCCATCAGATTACAGGCTATGTGAATAACTTTCTAACAACAAATGTAATAGGACACCCAATTAGTATTAAAAATAAAAAAGGCAGGGCTAAATTGATGATGTAGTTTGAAAAGTATATGACTGAGAAATACAGTCATCTTCAGAAGATTTCTTATCCCATTTAATCATGTCCCATTTAATCTGGGAAAAAACTTTGAAGTGTCAATTCTGATGGTGGAAGGAAAAGTTATTTAGTTTCATCATTTATTTATACTTTTAGATGGGGAGTTAGAATTATTTTTCTGTAAGCATTGGCAGAGGAAACAAACTTGATAACATAACTGTTCTTACCATCTGTACATACTTCACACATTGTCATATACAGTCACTTTGATAGAAAAACAAACACAAAATTGCCAGTTCTGTGTGTTATGTAAAAAGCTATGTTTTCTCAGTGCAATTCAGGAGTGCCCTCACCTACTCTGAAGGAAAGATGTGAATTTAACTTTGACAGAAATGTCTGCAACAGTTAGGAAGGATTATCTGTGAAGCTTAATAGTAGCAGCAGTTTAGGACATATTTAGACCTTCTCACTAGCAAGAAGCAAACTTTAGGAATGGGATGAGCCATCTGCTTCTGCACAGAATGGCCTTTAAAAAGTAATCTTCCTGTCAAGCAGTGCTTGACTCATTCTCTGAACCTTTTTTGATGGAAAACCAGTTTACAACACCTGAGACTATTGTCTTCTCTGGCTGTCAGAGTAGCAGGCTCCCTGTGCTCTCCCAGGCTCCTCTGCAAGCACAGAGACAGGGTAGTCTTACCTTTTGCTTTGTCTGAAATCTGCACCTTTCCTTTCCACTACCAGCAGTCTAAGGGCTATCTCATCTCAGTTCTAACCCTGCAAAGAGATCAAAATTGTAAAATTCAGCTCAACTTGAATCTGAATGGTTCTATCTATTTTACCAGACTGGGTGCATTGTGTGGTCAAATCCTTTCTATTATAATGAGCCCTCTGCAGCACAAGATTTCTTTTTTCCCTCTCTCTCTCTCCACACTCATGAGAGCAGGCACTGACACCACACTAAGGTCTCTTGGAGAGAAAATTCAGGCTGTGCAGCATCCCATGGTCATTTCCAGTAGGGTTTCCATCTGAACAAATGGATTACAGCACTGAAGGACAGACCCACCTGTGCTGCAGTTCAGGTATAACCACTGCTATCAAGGGCAACATGACCCAAAATGTGTGAACCATTTCACTGCTACTGTGATGCAGAATTTCTCCAGAAAAGAAATCCACCGAAAAAGCCCCTCAAACTGCCAGCAACAACAATGCTACACCTAAAGTTTTACAGAAATCTTTAACAAAAGATTTTATTTTTAAATAAACTTCTTATTCCACACAAAGGATATATTTTATCACTCCCTGCTATGGTTGTAAACTGACAATCAAGTCGGATTAAGCTTTGTAATACAATAGCTACATAACATCATTGTTTGATAACAGGCTGGGACTGGACTAATAGTAAAATGCAAAAATAAAAAAACAAAACAAAACAAACAAACAACCCCAAAAAGCAATCCTTCACAATGCTATAAGATAGACATTAGAGAAGAAATCATTCAACTGACATTATTCTTACAGCAGCACAGTCAAGGCAACAGTAGACATGCTAAAATTTGCACAGCAAACAAAGCTGATTATTTGAATACAAGCCATGCTGAGGGAAGTTCTCTTCTGCCCTCTGTGTGTAGAGAGAGAAAGCCAGGCTCTCAGTGATAGGTGGGCTCAAGCATAACAGAGAGAGTACTCAAGGGATGCCCATGCTAAGGAAGCCAAACCAGCTGTGCCTCTGAACACAGAGACTGGTCACAGAGACTGAGAGGGTTCACAGTACCTGGTCACAGAGAGCAAACTTAGTTCTGCTCAAAAGTTCATCTCACCCACAATAAGAGACTGAAAGAGCATGTAAAGGTTGACACTCAGGTAATGAGAACATGGCCCCTGCACCAAGAATTTGTCAGAGTGCTTCTGACCTTGTGAATGGAAAAGGAAAGTGAAGCCATTCTTGACCACTTGGCTGGTTTTAAAATACTAAATTTGGTAAAGGGACAAAGAATACATGACTTACAAAATTAGGCAATCCAACAATTTGGTCTTGGAGCATGTGTTAGAAATTTTTGTACTTAGAGACAGCCACAAAGAACGTCGAAATTTTGCAAGACTCATGGCATTTCTGCGAACTGCGGTCAGAGCCTAACAAGGTGAAATGATAGTGATGAAAATGTCACAGACACACACAGTGAAAAGGCAGGGAAATGAGCAGTCCAGGAAAAAAACGGTTTTCCTCTAAGGGTCATGTGAGATATTGCAAATTTGTAGATTTTTTTTGGCTGAAAGTACATTATTCATAGATGACATTCCATCATTTTAATCAGCAAGAATATAAAGTTAAGTATTAAGATGTTTGTATGTGACGGGAAGATAAAACTTCAACTAGAATATGTTTAAGAGTAGAATTATCAGTCTTGCCAAACCTAAAACCTCAAGCTATCTAACTACAGAGGTGATACCTTTCTTACTTTTGAACTTTTACACTGAAAGTGGTTCACATGCTAGACAGGACATGTCAGCCCTCTCTGCACTGAAATAAAAACCTCAGAAGATCAGAAAATGTATTACCTGCAGGCTGGAGCTCTAAAAAAAAAGAAAATAATTCACTTTTGGACACAGCAACTAAACTCAATGTCAGCAACAACAGCAAAACAGCACTGCTATGTTCTTAAAGTTTACTGTCAACCCAACAACACAGGGATCAGCATCCCGCAGCTACAGTAGGTAGGAGAAACTAAATACTTCACTGTTAATAGGGTGATAGTTTGCAAGGAAGCAAATTACTGCTGGAATATTAGTTTATTACTTGCATCTACTACAGGAACTGGGTGACAGATACTCTACTGCATGATGCAATCAGGAGGCAAAGACTTCTTAGGAGGAAAAAAAATCAGCCTTGTACTTCAATCTCTAGCCTGTCGATTCTGAGATAACTCATGTTTTGATGCTGATCTAATGCAAAACACCTTGAAGAACACAGACCATATGGCCTGGGAGGCTGAACATGTGTAAGGAAGGAGAAATGAATTCTTCAAAAGTTCAGCTGCAATGAAACTGTCAAAAATGATGCCCCTCTTATCTATTACACATGTCACTATTAATGTCAAAACAGCTCAAAGATACACTCAAACACAGTGAAAATGCTACATTCCCTGAATGAAAATTTATGCTTTGATGAAATTAATACATTCATCATACAGAAGTGTTATATACATAAACATATTTTTGCTTGGAAAATTAACTTGCTCCATTTTTTAATATGAGTACGATCTTCATATGCCATAGAACTTATTAGTGAATGCCAGCTGCCTTTGCTTTTTCATGTCTTCCTCCACCAGAAAAGAACTCAAACCATATTCATACCACAAACTGGACACTAGTTGCATTGTTTCACAAGTATAATTTAAACCTCTTACTAAACAAACAGAAATTGACCAAAATACTCTCAGATCCTAAATGTGCAGCTTTAATTTCAAAGAAGGGGTATAAGAGACCAATAGCAACAACAGAAATGGTTACAAAGAACATCTTCAGTTATAGCTACATTTTTTTCTTGGGATGACAAAAACCCCTTTGAATACTAATTCCTTTAAGACTTTTTGCCCAGGATACCTCTTAACCAGTGAAGTAGCATATGTTCTTCTTGTTTTGGGAACAGCTGACCTGAGGATTATGGTGTTAGGGTGATGTTGGAATACCTGTAAAAGCAGGGTTAACACCTCACTGTGCCTTCTGTTCTGGTGTTTATGATACGAGAGGAAATACAAAAAGCTTTACAGAATCCATCTGAAATCACTGCTGCAGCATAGAAAGGAGAGCACCACTGGTAGTGCTGTAGACTTTGTGAGTGAGGAATTCATACATAAAACTTTGAAATGACAAAATCTTAACCTTCATAATAAAGACTAAAGGAAAACAAGTGAACACACAAGGCTGCAATAAAAGTTATGTATTGAATTCTCTCATGTGAAAAACAAAACAAACAAACAAAAAAAAGACCCTGTGTATTTCCTAAAGTACTAATTATTTTACCAGGTTGAATCACAGCTGAGATGTACACTGTCATTAACCTCATTGTTAATTGTCTTTTCAATAAATTATTACTGGGTGTTCCTTACAGCCCTTTTAACGTAACATAAAAGAAAATGATCTATCAAATTTAAAGGCTTATGAATCTGGATCTTAACACAAAAATGATTGAAGCAGCCCTCGGGGGTTACAGCTGACTGCTGAGTAAACTGTAATGGAATCAAAGACATCTGTATTGCAAGGCAGAGGGATGCACAGCCAAATGGATGTTGCTGTCGCCAGCATCCATGACCTGACTGGCACCCGGTGCCGCACAGGGAGGAGCAGGCTGTGTAGCACAGGAGAACTGGAGCTTTTAATGGCAATAGAGATATTGCACAAATGCCAGACTCCTGGTAAAGCCATGGCTTAGCTACCTTGCCCATCTGCAGTCTCACTCATCATCAGCCTGGATCTGCTGCTAAACAGCAACTCTAGCCACAAGCCCTACCTCCTTGAAAGCACCCTTGATGGTTCCTCAAGGGTTTCAGTCACCAGCAACATACAAAAGTGGGTTTTTAGTAGGCTAAAAGTAGTCTAACATACAAAACAAGGCTTTGACATCTCCATGGAGGTAGCTGAGCACAAGGAGAATTGCTGCTCACAGAAGACTTCCCTTCTAATCCCATGGGACCTCATGGTCTTCAGTCCTTCAACAAACAGTATGTGGGCTTTGCTAGTGTGGGGAAGGGGCTGTGACAGCACCAGGCCACTGCACACAGCAGATGCACACACATAGTTTTAAGGTTCTCATAAGCCACTCTAAGATTCCCCAAAATGCCAAATATCATATTCTCGCTAAAGTCCTCAGCTTTGGAAGCTGCTACTCAAAGCAGATTTAGATAATTGCAGATGATGGCAGGCAGCTGGGGGGATGGAGGAACAACTGGAGTAATGGCAGGAAAAACTTTATTGGCTCAAAATCTGTTTTATTGAAATCTTACTTATATTACCATTTTTCTGGTAAATGCAGCTATGCCAGACACATTGTTGCTAAAATTATCATTTGAATAAAGTTCCCCATCCATTTCATAAGTCCACTTAGTCACAGGGAAGGAAAAAAAAGAGTGACCTTACTTGGGAGAGTGGAAATCAAAAAGCATTCATATTTTAATTACTCTCCTTAGTTCTGTCCACGGATGAACTGGATTAGGAGTGATGGGATGATTCTGCTTTCCTACTCCTTGTATGCTAAGATCTCCTTTCTAATGTATTAACTTTTATTTCAGTTTTATTTTGGGGCTGTACATCTGTACAGTTTGATAAGCTGTATCTTTTCTAAATCTGGTTTTTTCCTTCATCCAAAAAGAGTTGGAAGACAAAAGCCAAGAATTATTTTATGTGTACAGACCTGCTGAATTCTGACATTTTGCAGAGGATAAGTACAAAACAAGAAAAAAACCCAAACAACAACAACCAGAGGTAAAAAAACACCCAACTTTTAAGGGAATCACTAAGTCCTCCCTTAATCTAAAATTGTTTTCCAAATCTAAAACTCTTATTGCAAACTGTGTAATAAGATGTGCATTGATGAGCAATGTCCTGCTCATCAAAATGGATAAAGAGTTTGTTTTGCCACAATCAATATGAAACATTCACAAGATCAGAGTGGCAAAAATGGGATCTGTGCTCCCACATCCTGACGGTTTCCAAACAAAGCAGTCTTGGCTCTGCCACATGGTTTTCACCAGGAAGGTGCACCAAGGAATTCAGTCTTTTAGAAAAGATCGAAAAGCAAGTTTCCAGTTATAATTAAACAACCCATGGAACTTCTAATGAAACTGTACTCATTAGTGATACAGCCAACTGAGGCAATTAAACCTGCTTACTATTCTGGTAGTTATAAGACTGATTATGGTTTTCTTTTTTGTTTCCTTTTCTATAATTTTGCCATTAACAATTATAGCAGCTGCAGTAACCCAACCCAAAAGAAACAGTTTTGTTGTTAGTTAATCAATTCTAGTTTGTATTGCATACAGTACTTAATTATGCAAGATATTCTAATTCCTCACAAGGACCCAACACTAAAAAAGAAAGGATAAAAGACATAGATTATTTCTGGAACATAAAACTGACAGACTGTAGGTGGCAAAAAGAGATAGCAATAAAAATGAGGAATATTTTGAAATTGGCTTTTAAAAAGATAATTTTTAATCCTTCAATAAATGAAAAGAGTGTCTAACAATTATTTAATTTCTTTTTTGGCAGTAGACTAAACAAAGTCAGTTTGTTTTCATTTATGAAAAATAAAGGTGTCACAGTGCATGCTAAACAAAAAAAAAAGCCCCAAACCCCAAATTTTATTAAGGTAAAACCATTACTTTTATTTGCAATTAGCAGTCCACAGAACCCTGTAATGATGTTCAGTTCATTTCTGTCCTAGTGTATAGTAACAGCCTTCCTCAAGAGATTATAATCTATGGAATAAGGGAGGAAAGGAGGGTAGTTATCACTTTACAAAATAACAGTCAAACAGCCATCAAAGATATTAAATATAATAGTCTCAAAGCTAAGTAGTCACTTAGTTCCCATTGAATCAATAAATATTGGTAGCTTAACACTACACATATCTCTGACATGACTTGTCAAGCCTAAAAGAGAAAGGAATTAAAATCTTGTTTTTAATGTGTGTTTCTCTTTCCTTCTACAATTCTAAAGATACAAACTTGAAAATATCCCCAGATAGGCTAATTATAAATCTTTCATTAAGATGTAGTGTTGTCTGTTCCCTTCTTGAGGCTTCTGTGTACACAGATGCACAGATAGCCGGGTGCCTCATTACATATCTTGTCATCAAACTGAAGATGTTCACAGCAATTAAATAAGCAAGGCACCAGCTATGAGCAGAGAACAAAAGCTCAGCAGCTGAGTCTTGCATTCACATGATTAAGCAACCTGGAACATTCAAAAGCTTATGCAAAACACAAATTACTATCTGTAAGAGAAACAGCATCCTTTTGAGACTTTTCTCTCTCTACTACTAAATGAAAAGATGATTTGAGGACTTATCAGAACGTTATATCTGAATGAGATAAAGACCAGAGTTGGATATAAAAATTTGACAAATTTAGCAAGATAAGAAATGAACTATTTAAACAATATTTCTATTGTTATTTACCCACCTGGCAGGGGACCTCAGTGAGTTTGTTCACATGCCAGGTCACTGAAGCACCACTGGACATGCAAAGACACACCTGAGGTAACAAAACCCAAGTATTTTCTCAATCAGAAAGAGATAAAAACAACAGGTCTCTCTTGACTAGATATGCACCTCTGGTACATCACTGCCACACAGAGGTGCCCACTGTAGTGCTGCACCAGAGGTTGGCAGCATGGCCATGTCAGCACCGTTTGCCAGGACCACCTGCTCCTCCTCCAAGTGCTCCACATCACCCATCCAAGCAGTTCTCTCCTGCCTCCCCTGAGTCTCAAGCACTCCCATCCAGCTCCCATCACTGGCATAGCTGAAAATCCCTGGACTGTGACAGTGGACACCATTAGAGGTCTTTCCTTGGCTGTTAGATGGGATATATCAGTCTCATCTACAGGACTTGGCTATGTCACCAGTGTGCCAAGACAGAATATGGCACTTACAAATATTGGGGCAAGTTAAAACTGTATGGTCTGCTTAACTGAGGATGCAGTATATTCTCTCTTGGCATTAACAAATACTCTTTTAGTTCTGTTTCCTTCTGCCGCTGTATTAATATTTTTGTTAGTTTTAACACAGAATTCATGTCCCTTTTTTAGATAAACAAAAGATTAGTCACAAAAGATCACTTCACATGTCTGAAAATAAGAGTATTTGGAGACTTTTAAAATAGAATTTGGTTTTTTGAAAGGAAAAGGTTTGTTATAAAGGAAAAATAATTAGTAAATTTACCACACTTCTGCAATATTTTTTCTTCTAAAATTGAAAATGATAATGTATTATTCAACATTTTCATTGCTAGAACTGCATTGAACAGACAGGTTTCTTCAAACCAACAGAGGCTCCATTTCAAGCATTTTGCTGATCATGTTGATTATAGTTTTATGTAAATTAATCAAGAGGACAGATACTATTTTTAGTTTTGGCCACATGTGTATTTTGATTGAATTGCCTTTTTAGCAGTAGCAACAGAAAGCACATCACGTGAGCTGTGAGGCCATTTTGAACAGGATATATCAGAACTGAAGTATTTGCTAATCCAGATACAGACAGGCAAGTTTGTTCACACAAACACATTTCTATTTTAAATTCTTTTTCTTTTTTTTCAAAGGGCCCTCACAATATGTGTGTATTTCCTATGGGAAGAGTGCGGATACTGAGCTTTTAAAGCAGTGAGCAGGGTGCTATGATGTGCCTGAACTGCATGTACAGGGATGATTCACACAATCAGCCCTGCCATTGTGCAGTAGATTAATTCCTTTGAAACTCCTGGTACCTCCTAACCACCACACATCCCTTATGAAAAATACATGAGCCTAACACCTCTAAATTTATACTTTATAATCTAAATAATGCCCAGATGAGGGCTCAAATAGTAATCCCCTAGAAAATACACAGCTGTGCACTTGTCTAAAGAAGATAGGCCTGAAATACCTTGGGGTAATTAAGAACCAGTGGGTTACCAGGGAAAACATATGACAGGCAAGAAAACCCAGATCATGAGTTGCACCCGCAATGAAGGCTCAACAAAATGGTAACAGCATCTGAACTGCTATTTCCCCTCAGCTTAGAGAGGAGCTATTACTGAAAGGGAGAGTAAAAATACTACTGCCATCTTTCTTTTCTGTGAACAAAAAAAAGCTTCTGTTCCTGCCCTATGAATCATTTCAAGAAGGTAAAAAACAGAAACGCAAAAGCAACCAAACAAATAATGGCAAGAACCATGCCATAGATTCAAAGAAATAAATAAATACAACAGAGGAAAAAAATATTTTTTTCTTTTTTCTATGCCAAATTTGTCCCTGAATTGCTTATTCAAGTTGAATACTTCTCATGTTTTAGTGTAGAATCAGAGGCAGCAGCATTAATTCATCTGTCATGCAAGATAATTGTAAACTTAGGATAAAGATATGCAATACACCATCTTTTATCCTATCTAATTAACACAGGGTAGTTTGAAAAGACAGAGCAATCACATGTGAAGTTTTCAGCAATGGTTCTCTCTACAGTTCTTTCATTTTGTAAAAATAACTAGGAACACTAATTATATCACATTATCTAGATATTTTAGATGAGTATTCTCTATTCTGAAAGGTCAGAAATCAACTCACCCTTCCTTTAGAGGGGCAGAGAAATAAATAAAAAGAGGAAAAAAGTTTCCATCTACTCTAAGTTCACTGTGAGTTCTTATTAATAAAAATTACATTAGAAAAATTTCTTCATGCAATATTAGACTGCTATTGTACACTGAATTTTCAGCTGCAACAGAAACAATTATTGTCTATTGGCCAAGGGTTTATTACAGAAATGACCTATTACTACAGTGTTAACTCAGACAAACAGATCCAACAATGAACTGCAGTCTGTCATCTAACCCCACATTTTTCCAGGCCTTCAGATTATGAACTTTGAACAGAAGTTTGATGCCATGGTATGATGTGCCTGCATTTACTACTGTTTGGCTTTCCACTGAGTATTCACAGCTATACTGAATTTGTTTTCTAATCATAAAAATCAAGATGACATCTTGAAAACAAAGTATTCTTTTTTCTTCCTATCTGATTTTAATAAAATTTTGTAACTAAAATCAATCTTTAATCTCCTCTAAGTATTAGCATAATAAATAACAAGGAATAGTGTAAAAGACATGACAAAAGAATGAATCACAATGTTCAAGTCTAGGTGGATTTGAAGAACTTTAGTATAGACCTTGTGGTAGATACAAGAATATTCTATTGACAGCTTGAACTTTCACATCTAAAACCAGAAAAATGCTCATGCAGACCATGACACACCACAGAGTCCAGGAAGGCAGATGCCTCAGCAGCAAAAGAGATCAATTACTTCCTCAAAGAGCTTCATCAGCAGAATCTTCTGTCTCCGCAGAGTGCTTGGTCCCCTTTTTCCCTGTGTCACTCCTGACACTGCCACTGTGCTGCACAAAGCTCCCCACACAAATGTTTGCAAACACCATGAACAAATACAAACAGCATTGGGAACTCCTGCTTTAAGGAAATGCATTAAGCTTTGCACCATAACATGAGGCATCTGGCACAGGAGGTGATCATACACAGAACATCTAATATCAATAAAAAGCCTTTGATTCTCAGTGCTGATGAGACTGAAGTCATCTTCCAGAGCAAATGCACTGCAGTGAACAACTCTTTCAGACATGGATCTCACATGTTGTCAGAATATTACAGTCTGATAGAAATCACATTTGAAACAGTGATACTGAAAACAGTTTGCGTTTAAATTACTAATTAATTTCTAATCTAAAAGTAGTTTAATCTATAGTTTTAAGGACTAGAGTGATAAGAGTTTATGATGAATTATCAATAGTTTATTTTTATTAACATGGTAATTAACTGATGTAAAATTACTTTAGTGTAGAATTATAAATAAATGCTTTATTTTAGGCTAGGGCCTAGATGCTTTAGAGAGATTTGGGTCAGTTAATAACTTGAGCCAGCACATGAGAGAAGTTTTACTCTATAATTACCAAGTGACTTAAAGCTATTTTTTTCTTATTATAGCCTGAAATTTCCTACCTATCATTTCTTTTCCTGATGCTCTAAATTCTGATAATTTTCTCCTCAGTTTTAATTAAGCCACCCTAGGTTTCATAAACTCTGAAAGTTTCTACATTTCATTTTTTTAATAATTAAAACTGCTTCAATTTGTTTCAAAGGCCTGATGTTTAAACAGGCAATGTTCTCATAAACCTTCAGCTATGTTTGTAATAAGAAATATATTTGTGGAACGAACTGTTCATTGCACCACTTTTTCAATTGCTTCAGTCAAAGTCAATTAATGTGTGCTCACAGCTTGAAAAGTGCTGCAATGCAAGGCATAGTCATACTAATATAAGTGTGTTAATCTTTCTGGGAGCTAAAACAAAACTGGGGACCTGATCTGGTGTCTTCACACTTAGGGAATGCCAAGTTTAAACAGACAGCTTCTCTAACCATACAGCATATCAACACATATTGCATAAGAGGACTTGGGATCTTATAAAACTCATTTAGGAAAAAGTTTCAGATGGTAAATGGAAACTTCCAGCCTTAAAAGAGGAAGTTACCTCTAATTCTTATAAAGTAAACTTTGAAAACTTTTCTTACTCCTGAATAAAGTCTTTGTTTGTCATTTGTAGCAAAATGGTTGTCTTAGAAGCTCCATCTTTCACCAGGAACAACTTGTTTTCCACACTGACGTACCCTACACAGCCACCGAGCACTGAGAAAAGGGAAGTATAAAAGGGAAACATGAATCCTAAAAAGAATTATAAACCACAAATACCAATTCCTACATGAACAAGAAGTTATTTAAGAATCTGACCAGCAGTTCTAGAATAATTTACTTTTTGAATACAGTAAAAGAAGTCAATACATAACTCTGAAATCTTTGCATTGTTGGTGCTGCACTAAAAAACTGTGACCACAATGTTTCCAGATAACCAGGCAAATCTATATATGTGAGCTCTCTGACACCTGCCACTCTTAGTACTGGACCCATATACCTTGCCATTTTGTATGTAGCCTCTCTAGAAGAGTTGAGAAAGTTATTTTTAAAAGATCTTGCAAGACAAGTTGATATTTCTCCAGTATTTTGGAAATTTTTTATAAAAGTAGCAGATGCTTCCACAGGAAACCTCACAGCTCTCAAATGCACTTAAATATTGACAACAGCTTTCAAGCAGGAGATGTAATCTTGACACGCTCTCTTTGCCTGGCTTCCTCTGTTCATGTACATCTGTAATTCCAAAGTGTTGGCAGAGACAAATGCCAAGCAGATGACAAGAGGTGGCAAACACAAAAGTAGATAGAACTGACCTTGCCATCAGTGAGAGCCAGGAAAAAAGAACACCTGAAATAAGGTGTCAAGTTTTCTGCTTGGTGGCTGAAACAAAGAAGTATTTATATCAGCTTGGTCCCACCTTAAAGGAAATTATCTTTTTATCTAAGGTTTATCTTTTAAGGAAATTGAAATAAATATAATTTTGGTGGAAATGAAATGTTTTGACTCAAGCAATATAAATAAAAGGAGATTCATGCAGGTTATCTGGTGTCCTAGGTCCCTTTTCTTCATCTGTCAAACAATTTTATCTTACATATTTTATACTCTTAATTAAGGTCTGTTCAGTGTTTGTAACCAGCACCTACGTCATTTCACACATCAATGTCCCCAGTATTGCCATTTTTCATTTTAATTTGCATATAACAGCATTTCTTAAACATTTTCCCAAAGACTTTATGAATAAAAAATGAACAGGATTCCCAAAATTCCCCTTTTTAGACAAGTTGAGAAATACTTCAGCAACATGTCCATATGCCCAATCTAAAAATTCATAGGAAAGTAAGGAAAAAAATATTAGATAAGAAACATAAAGAACCTGACATGTTCTGGAGAGAATTTAGAAATTCTCTCTCTCACAACACATTGTTGTCTCACTGCACATATGATTAATTAAATGAGGCCACCTTATGAAATAAAGTGTATTATAAAGTTCAGGATCACAAGAACCAAGGGAAAGGTTTTGCTGACTCACACAGTAGGGCAGCTCTCAGTCCCCAGGTGATCCTGTACCTGGCCACCTTTCAGAAATACCAAAAGAACCCCTTGTTTTGGAAAACCTCTACACCTTTTTCGGTCCCTCATCCCTAAGAGAATAAAGAAAGGAATATGACACAGTCTTATGTGCTGAATATATAACTCTTCCCTAGGTAAAGATTTACCATGAGATGGTGGAGCGCAGCAACTGCACAGAATCCACTCTTGACTTTGCCTTGCTCGTCGCGCTCAGACTCAGCTTTTGCTCTTCTGTGCTCACCCACAGACACAGAATCTGCCCTGGCATCTTACAGTACATGACCAAGATGTTTATTCAAAAAGACAAAGCGAGACACTCTCCTCTTCTCCCTCTCACCACACCAGCAGCAGCTTTCTACAAAGAATAAAGAAAAAGAGGAAAAGCATATATCTTAGTGACATGAGTGATTTATAGCCCCAAGGAGCGATAAAATGATCCATGACTAGAAGTCAGTGTTTTTATTAGAAATTATGATTCCCAGTCATGGTGCTTTTTTGTTATGTGCATAATTAATGTTCGCTTGTGAAAGCTGCCAATGACGTTCATCACCAGTGGTTGTTCCTATAATATATGTGTGGATTTGAATGCATGATGAAGTTTTTCTGTCTTTTGGGATTCAGAACAGAAGTTTGTGAATAA
Organism: Pithys albifrons albifrons; assembly: GCF_047495875.1. Taxonomy (NCBI): domain Eukaryota; kingdom Metazoa; phylum Chordata; class Aves; order Passeriformes; family Thamnophilidae; genus Pithys; species Pithys albifrons. Next base: position 12,436,468 of record NC_092468.1, on the reverse strand, counting down.
TGCAAGACTGAAAACTGAAAATAAGAAAGAAACTGCTATTTGCCCAGTGAATGGGAGAGACAAGAGCATGGAATACAAAATAAAAGCAATCAAACAGGCCCAGACTTCCCTGTAAAAAACAGAACCATGTGAAGATCTGTTTGGTTTTTACTTAGAAAATATCTGCAAATGAGAAATGCAAACCTATTTTAGTGACAGCTTTGGTAGCAGCAAAGTGTTTGTTTACCGGGTCATCAAAATAGAGAGAGACAACACTGGATGTCTCCACTACAACACCTGTCTGAAATCCTGGCCTTGAGAGTGCATCTCTACTGCTGGGAAAGAAGTCATCTGTGGACAGCAGTTACCTTCTTTTCTGAGCTCAGCATGACACGTTTGACTCTTGGTGTGGTTTGGATCTAAAGAGCTGTCAGTCAGCTGAACACGCCTTGTCCTCAGCCTTCAACACTGAATATAAACCCAGCTTTGTATGTCATCACACACACAGAGACAGTGGCACACACCGTATACACAAACAGTTCTAAACAACGTGGGTAATTTCAGAGGATGTATGTACATGCAGAGTCTGAAGACTAAATTTTGTATATTCAACTACCACTTGCAACAGAGAAATATTTATACTGGGAACAATTTATGTTTTATTAATGCAGTAGCATTACACTTGTTTAATTACTTCCTGAATCATATTGCTATACTCTAAACCAAGCCTTTTATTTTTGCCTTTGCCTTCCTCGCAAGAAACACTTTGACATGTAAAGTAGCCTTTTCCTGCTTACTTCAATTTCTTCCAAATTTTTTTTATTACAACTACTACATAAAAGCAAGCAATACTAATACTCAAAGAGGAGAAATACTGTCAGTAGTTATGTTTCCCAGTAGTAGTTTTTATTTTGCATACCCTTTTGGATTTATCAAAATATTTACTTATGGGAATGGTTTTACTTAGTGCCTGGTGGATCACCAATTACACATTAAAGAACAAGGTCATAAAATATTGATCAAATCATTAACTACAGTTTTATCCATTTACCATGGCTAAAACCACATGCTGCTACAATCTTAATTTGATTCCCAAGGAAATAAATTATTTCAAGAATGGTATTTAATGGTAGAACACATTAAAAAAAAGGAAAAAGAAAAAAGAAAAAGAGTACCTTTCTCCAATTCCAACTTTCTTTTCATATATTTGCCTCGCCAGTATACTCTGGTGATCTGAACTAAATATCCCAGAGCAAGAATTTTGTAGGCATGCTGTATTCCTGAAATAACACTGCTACTGGAGTTGCTGTTCCTCAGAACTATCAGTAATTAGATTCTTTACCATATTAGAAAGCATTCTGTTGAATTTTTCTCTTGATGTTCTCAAATGTTATCTCTCTATTCATCATCAACAGACAAACAATTGGGGGAATGTTGGCATGAGGACAGATATGAGAGATCAGTTTGGTTGTTTAGACAGAGATCATAATTTGTTTTCAGAACGATACTCCAGTATCTTTGCTTTTCGGACAAAATGATTTCTCATTCTTCTAGTGACCAGTCTGAATTTCCAACATGCATATAACATCACCAAACAGAACTCCACATACAAGAACAGAAAGACTAAGGCAAAAGCTGGATGCAATTCCCTTTCTTATCATGTAAGACCTGTATGAGTTTTTGCTGCCAGATTACTGTTTGTCCTGGGTACCAAGTTGCAGGTGAAGGGCTGAATATTGCAGGGTCTTGGATGCAGTTCTGGGCCATTTTCCAGAGAAATTAAGGATAGAATACTTTTTTACACAGAAGAGCTTTCACTTGAGAAGAGAAGCAAGAGGATCTGGGAGCAGAACTGGCCACAGGATCTGTTGATCCTGGTTTTGCCATCATAATGGGACTTTACTTTTCCATACTGTCTTGAGTTGAGCTGGCAAAATGCCAACTGCTTAATACAGAATTAAAGCTTCCTTCCTTCCTTCCTTCTGACTGAGAAAAGGTAGAAAGGAAAAGCACCTAGAAACTTGTTTAAACTTAAATTAACTATATATATTTATACAGAAAAATGAAAACTACAATATAATACACTTACACAAGTCAGAAATAACAAAAAATAACTCTCCACTCTCCATCAGACACAAATTCTACCATAGTACCTACAAATTACTTTAGAGAACTCAATTCCTTAGAGACAGACCTAAGCAGAGAGACAGACTAAGAACAAACATTTTACTTTCCTAAGATAACATGGTGGTGAGCTGGTGCTGGGCCTGGGCCTCCCGTCTCTCCTGGGGTGGCATGGTGCATCCTTCTGGGACCACAGCTTGAAGGAACTGGCCAAGCCACTCCCAATGCGGCTCCTACACTTGAAGATGATGTCGGAAAATGGTATGGAATACCATTGGCCATAGCAGTCAGCTGTTAGCTGGCCCAGCCCAGCTCAAGTCAGCTGATAGTCTCAGGCCTAGTCTGAAATCTAAAGCCTAAATTTAGGCCTACGTAGCTAAACCCATAACACATACTTACAAGACTTCCCCAAGCCCAGCACCTAATTAACAAACAAAAAAATTGTCCTGCAGCTAAAATATTCACGTGAAACCAAACGTGTTAACTAAGTTGGCAAACTGTGGAGTAAAATCCAAGAAAAGTCACAGCAAATGTTTAAACCAAAGAAGGGTCTTTGCCCTGCCTTGGCAGCGGCAGCACAGCAACCTCAGCACAGGAGGCCCACAGAACCTCTCCCTACTTGAACATCCATCGAACCCCAAGTGCATCCACACACTTTGAATGAGCTGCCCCACACAGACTGGTGAAAGTTTGCAGGAGTTGTCCATGCAAGCATAATCTTTTCTTCCTGAATGACATATTCTTAGGTTGTTTTCCAACCTTATTTTAAATCTGGTCGGAGACTATCAGCACAACTGAGAAGCAGACACTTTATTTCCCTTACTGTACTCAAATAGTTCTTCTCAGTTGGTTTTTAGAGCTCCTACTGAGTTGTTAATGAGCTGTCAATTATTTGTGCAAATTGGGAGGCAGGCATTGAAAATTAGCCACTGGAAAAGAAACATCCCTCAAATCTTGTGGAAAGGAGCACTGCTTTTAAGGATTCTCTCTTAAAATTGTTAAATTGTCATCAATAACAGAACCAAAGCTACTTTATAAGTGACAGTCTAAAATGTGTCCAACTGCAGTAAAACAAAAGCCAGCAAAACACTAAAGACAGAGGTGGAATTCAGTAGCTACATTCATAGCAATATTTTGAAGGGGAAAAATGAAAATGTCACTATTCTGCTGCAAGAGCAGCATAACTGATCACAATTCACATGTTAACCTTTTTGCTGAGTTTGGTTTTCATAAACAATAACCAGTTTAGCTTTTGTTCTTAAAAGGAGCTTCCTGTTTCAGCCTCTAGTTTTTGATCCTACATGTACCACATCTGATTTCTTGATTGGTGCTCAGCCACACAAACAGCTGCTTGACCTTTAGTACAACTGATAGAAAGAAATTATTGGTGGCAAAGGTAGTAAGGAATATGGCCAGGAAACCTGAGAACCTGCTCCAGATGGAAGTGAAACGTTCTTCATCAGTGTTTGAAACACGAACACATTCTTCTCTCTCTCTCTCTCTCTCTCCCCTACCACTTTATCCTCTGCTATCCATTTCCGCCTTGCAGTTATGTGAATACTTATTGTATGTAGCTACACTCTAAGAGCCTGGAAAACTCTAATGTGAAAAATTAGAACAATAATAATTTTCTAACCATCTTTTTTCATCTTGATCACCAGTTGCATTTACAAGAAGAAGTTAGTAATTTTAATCACAGTGACACAACTTTTAAATTGTCCTCTCTCATAGAAAAAATAATAATGGTGTTCCAAATTTTAATTATACAAAGGGTTACTCTTAAGAGGATACAGCAGGATATTTCATATGGTTAAGTTTAATCACATGCATAAGTCATTACAGAATCAGGCTGCTATTTTTGCTGGGAGACCCAATACTTTCCCATTAAGGGAGGACTGCTTCCCTTTGTCAGTCCTCCTGACTCTCACATTCTGAGAAACCTGGATCCACACTGAGCAGATATGGGCATCCAAAAAGTTGTATTGATCTCCAGCAAAATATTAGGGCTTTTCTAGCAAGAGGGAAGTTAGGTGAGTTTCACCAGGTGCTTCCTCCACCAGAGAGTACAGATCAAAGTTGAAACACAGGAGGTGAGATGAAATGGATTGGAAATCCTGAGCATTATTAAACATCAGACTGCTCATTCTTCTTCGGGGATCAATACTGACTGAAAACCTCCTATTTTTGATGCAAATTTTGTGATCAATACTGACTGAAAAATTCCTATTGTTGATGCAAATTTTGTAAAAATGGCCAAAAAGTTACTGATGAGGTTTCGCAAATCTTTTAATGATGAAAATAAGGTCCATTCATAATAAATGCAGTGAGCAGGCTCATCTACACAGCCACAGAGAACAGGGAAGGTTTTATTTTAATTCAGATTGCACAGAAAGTAGAAGAGTTATCTGAGCCTGCCCCACTGAGGTTGACAGACAGGCAGGAGATTACACAGCCTCATTTTACCTCACATCTTTTCACCCAGCTTATGTGCTTGTGAGCTACAGCGTAATGTATAAGCAACACTCAACACCATCTGTTAGACTGGAGCACAGACCCTCACACCACATGCCAGTCTGAATTTAAGTCAGAAGGTAGCAAATAGAAGTTGTTGCCACAAGCTGGTCAAGCTTTATATCAGGCCTATTATAGTTCCTGTTGTGAAAGCTCCAATCCTCCTTCTACTTACCTGTGTCCTTGATAAGCAGAGGTCAAGGCTGGGGTAGGAGGATTAGCTGCATACCATCCCTGCCCTGCGAGGTGCTGCAGGGTAGTGTTGGAGGAGAAGCCACCTAACAACCTGAACAGCTGCTACATGTCTAAACCCCCAAAAATTTCAGTCTCCAATTATAGCTCCTTTCCCTTACCTTTCACAAACAAGTCCACTCAGGGAGGCACAAAATGAATAATGTCTTTTCATTTCAGAAAGATTTATTTCTCTGACATTTGCTGAAATCAACTGTTTAGGAGCACAGACCCTCCAAAAGTGTGATTAAAGCTTTCAGGTTGCTGGAATAGGGCCAGCTGCAACTCTGTGAGCCTATGGTCTACTAAAAAATTCAAGTGCAAACAAAACCCCACAACCACGTAACAAAATTCCAAACTAAGAAGTGTAAGGAGTGTCAGAGCTTATATTGAGAAGTACAGTGCTCTTAATTTACATTAGCAGTGAAGCTTAGACATGCAAACATCGTCACAGGGTCAGTAATGTGCACAATGGATGAGGGGGCTGATGGATCAGCCTGATATCGTTATTGCTATTAAATCAATAGAGCAGTTATTCCTGTGTTATCTGTATCACAATCAGACCCAGAGGTCTCAGGTGAAATAACTGGAGGCAAAGTAACTTACCTGTGACAAACACATGAGGAACGGAGTTAAAATCCAGGCCTCCTGAGTCTCAGACCAGATCCTTAAAATATTTTTTTTCTGATACCATTTGTAATGCTTGAAATGCCAATTGCACTGGAAAAACATTGCAACAAACAAAGGTAAGCTATTATAAATTGATTTCAGAGGTTTTATCTTTTTCCTAGGTTTGGTAAATTTTCCTAAAACTTGGATATCTAGAGGGGAAATGGTACTTTGCATTTTGAGAAATATTATCTGGAAACAGAACATGTACTTAAAAGAAACCACAGACATTAAACAGCAATGCCTCAGAAAAAATGCACATTTAAACTACCTATCAACTAAGTTTCTATTTAAAAAAAAGGGAGAAAAAAAAAGAGCTTAATGAAATCTGTCTGTAAAAGATGCCATGCATAAAATGGAAGCCTAAAAATAAACCGACATAACTTTTTTAAAATCTGCAAATCAGTGATGGAAAAACTGCTACATTTTTAGCTGCATCTTAAATGTTTCCTAATTATATTTTCCATGACAAAGAGTATAGCCGCCCATTTAAGCAGACTTAAGATACACAATAATTCTCAAAAAGATTGTATATTTTTTCTTTGATAAAACATGAAAATCAAAGAGCCCACCATTCATGTTTTTCTCATTTAGCAAAACATCTGTCACAAACTGTGCCACACAGACCCCAAACTAAACACATGGTAAGAACTGAGGTGTCAAGAGTGTATGCAGCATCTTTCAAGACACTGATTTCATTTTATATTCCTGATATTAATAGTAATCTACATATTCAGCTTTAATACTTACATAGCATTTCATTTTTCAAAACAAATAAGATAATGGTTTCTCAGGATCTATAACACTGAAATGTATTTTTCTGATCCCATTATAGATAAGGTCTGAATATTGATGTGTTCTATTGCATAGACTTTTCACATGCATAATTCTGACACGGACAGACTTAGATTAAAGCAGTATAAAAATACAGCTATTAAAGCCAAAACAATTAAAACCAAAGTAAGCAAACATTCTCCTTACAAGTCATCTTGCATTTAGGAGTAAAACCTTGGCCTCACTGAAGCCAGGATTTCCTCTGATATATTAAGAAATACATCTGCAAATCCTCTGCTAGCAAAATCAAAATAAGAAAATCAAGAATAAAGATATACGAGTGTAACTCAGAGCAGTTGGCATCTTTCCATCAACTTGACTGGACACCAGTGCAAGAAATTCTGCTGTCAGTTACCTCTGCGTAAGAGAAGACAAAATTCTGCTGAATGTTATTCTGAGTGTACCACAGTGTATAACCAGGAATGAAGCCTAAAATGCTATTTCATCAAAAATGCCTCATTATGAAAAGGTTTTCTTCTATTAAATGAATGCTTCAGTTCAGTGAGGCATTTCTAGGTGAATTACACTGCACACACAGACCTGAGCTCAATGACTTCCTGTGGAAAAAGAATTCTGAGTGAATTTCAGTAGGAAGCTGATTAAATTCCCAGTGTGCCTTTAATGCCATTTAAGAAAAACACACACAGGCTATTCAATGACCTCTAAAGGGAAGTGTATGCCTACAACTCTAGAAAATGCAAATCAAATGAAAAGGACAAATGTCATGGAGATATATTTTTTAAATGTTAAGTATTATGAGCCTTTTCTTGTACAACAACTAAACTTTATTATGCTACTACACTGCAATCAGCTATGACTGCTTTTGTGCTGTGAGTAATAAGAAGAATTAAACAAAGCAGCCAGCACAGAAGATTCAACATCTGAAAACTGAACTTTGCATTTTTCTTCTGACAGTTTATATTATTTTATTTCTGTAACCATTGGAAAGAAGCAAACTCAGGACCCAGACAGTTGTACAGTTCTCTCTGGCACTATCTGCTTTATTTGAGAAGCCTCTGTCTCCTGAAACCCCTCTTGCAGACCAAGGTTTAATCTGGCCACCCTCACAGTGGCATCTCACCCCTGTATGTTTCCACCTTCACACATCAACATGGCAATAAAGTATCAGGAACCACAAACAGTACATGACTTTGTGAGTAAAAAAACAAAAAAGAAAATCAGTACAAAGTCAAAATTCCTGTCTGAAATTAAACAGTTATCCCTAGCTGCATTTCATTCAAAGCAATCTCATTAGATTAACACAGAAAAATTAACACATATTTATGTAAAAGTTATCCCTGTTATACTTGTTTGACTTTCTGTAAAATAGTTATGTTAAAATCTATATTCCATGGTCCTTCTGATAAAGCTTGAAGAGTTGTGTGAGGATTCAAAAGGTTCACATGTGCCCCTCATGTGCAGGATAGCATTTTAGTATGAAATTGCATTGCGCCCATCAGAGGTGGGGAAAAGCCTCTGACTGCCAGTTCTCCCAGTGCCAAGGAAAACTTTGCCATACTGATGCCACCACCCCTCTGTATCCTCCACAAAGACACAGTGCACCATCAGCACAGAATCAGCTCAAGGATCTTGATCAGCACAGGCTAAATCCTGGGGCTAGGACTGCATTGCACCAGCCCAGCTATGGGAATGAAGGATACAAGCCCGACCTGGGATAATTTGCCCTGTAGCAGCCCTAGAGTTTTGGGTTCTGTAGTGCCCAGCATAGAGCAAGACAGGCAGTGGCTTAAAACTTTCTGTCAATCTCAAAGGACCTCTTGAACAGCAGCACAGAATCCCCAGACCAGAGCACACACATTTGTGCCCTAAGCAGCCACTGTAGGCAACTGCCTCCTTTGTTAGCCCTGACTGCAGAAATCCGACAAGCCCCTGAACCACAACAGGATCCCTTATACTCCATTGCAAAACTTGCTGGCTCTTATGTTTGTCATAAAAGCAGCTGACTAAACTGAGAACTTACTTCATGTACCAACCAGCAAGTGAATTTCATGCCAAAGCAAAGGTAATGTCTTCACCAGAGCAGCATTTTAAATTATGTGGTAACAATATTCTTATTATTGCCTTTATCATTTATGACAAGAAAGTCTTTAATATATGGCTAAATTTCCACTTGGAGAAATCAATACTCTTAAATAATAACTAAGATTTCAGGTCTTTCAATCACAATGCAAGATAACCTACTATTAACTTTACAAATGAGAACCAAGTTAAAAGGCTTCTAGAAAATTACCAGTGAATCACCAGAATTTGCTTCAGGCAGAGATATTATTCCTAAATTGTTGCCAGTGATCTATATCTTTAGCATTTTTTATTGCTAATTTGCACTGGTTTCTCATAGTATTCTTCTAGTAGATCATTACAGGAGCCAGATAATTTGTACTGCTGCCAATAACTGTCTTAAGGTAAGGTTGTTTAGGTAGAGCAAGAATAATGTGCAGCAAGAGAGAGCCTTTGAAAAGAATTCCAAATGAAAATAGTGTTATGAAAAAAAAGGAACCACTTAACAGAATAGAAAGCCCCATCCTTAAGTATCTTGCTTTCTAAATCAAGGTCATCACAACTGAAGTACTACCTCAATAATATACTGTTATGGACTTACTTTTTCAGTTTTTAAAATTGTGTTCACTTTTTTGTGTGTCATAAAAACATACTAGGTCAAACTGTACTGAAAAGTATTGTAAAGAGAGGCACAGGCATCCAGAAGAATTATATTGTAACGCTATGGAAAATAAAACAAAGAATTACATATATATTTCTCATACTGCTCCAAACTTAGATCATACATAAGCCACCTTCAACATTAAAACTTTATAAAGATGGTCAGTTATATAAAGGCTAATGATAATAATTTATGGATCAATAAAAATGATTTAAACATAACCTAATAAAAGCTCAAGTTAAGATGTATTGGTTATAATTAGTACTCAATTCATCTTTGATATGACACGTTCTTTCATATTTCTTTAACTATACTATGGATTTTTCCTTCCAATAAACCTCCTCAATCTGCTGTTGGAGGATAGCTGAGCAGCACTGAGTAGAGTCAGTGTTAATACAGCCCATGCAACAGAAGCAAAGGACACTGGAAAGGATTCTACAAGGAACTGAGCTCAAACTCAAGATCACCGCACAAGGCAACAGCCTGAAACACCTCTGGGCACGCATTCCTGTGTCACACACATCATGTACGTGGAGCTCAAACCACTGCTTTGCTGAGCACTCACACATGGCAGCCTCTTGCCCCATCCTTGAGGTTTGTTTTCATATCTTCCTGCTGGATTCAGCTAGATTTGGACAAGCTAGTGTGAACTTTACCAAAGGCAGACAGTCCCTATTCTTATGATTGTTCTTATAAACTGTTGGCAGTTGCTTTGTTTGCACCCACAGTATCTTTTCATTTTTTAAGTTCACATGTTTGGAGACATTCTTCAAAGACATACATAAGTATTTTGACCTTTCCTTGTGACCAGTGAGGGGAAACAGCATAATCTACAGTAAGCATTAATTTACAGTATTAATTGTGCTTTTAATACACAGTAAGACTGCCACCTCGCCTGCTCTCTAACTGTTTTGGGGCAGCAGGGAACACAGGGCACTGAATTTGGGTCAGGCAGGCTGCATGAATCTGGCCCTTTCCTTAAATATTCACAAGCCAGCATCCTGAAATGCGGCTGTCAGCAATTCAAAACTCTCTCCTGAAGGATGACACCTTTACAGTGTATTTTTGAGCTCACTGGCCAGTGGCAGATTCAAATACAGTCTCTTTCTTGCTGTCTGGTGTGTTTCTGTGGAGCTTGGTGACAATGTGCTGCCTTGGTCTGTGGTGATATGATCCAGGAAGAGATCAAATGCAAGAAATGGGTCTGGCTGACTGTCTAACTTCGGTGCCACACTCTGCCAGGGTGCAGAGAAGAACTGGCTGGTGACATGAAGAGCAAAATTGAGAGGAAAACAGACCTGTCAGGGACAGCTGACTGGTGACTCGAGAAAAATGACTCTTAACCCTTTCTGTAAATGAGGGCTGAAATTACCAGGAATGTCAGGCTCCAATTTTCTCGGCCCTGTCACATGACACAAAAGGTGCCGAACTTCCCAAAGTAGAGCATAACTAGGTAGGGAGGTGCATTCTCCAAGATCCTGCTCAATTTAGCTCCATTACTTTAATAGCAGTTCTACCAAATATTTCTTTATTTTATATAACTTATCCTCTTAACCCACTGGGTGTATTGTGTTGCTAAAGACTGATTTTCCCTAATATGTAGAATTTCCATGAACACTGAGGTTTCTCAGTGCTCCTGCCCGTGATTTCTTTCTCTAATTGTGTTTCTAGGAGAACACTGTCCTTCCCACTGAACTGCAGAGCTCTACTGTGTATTTCATTCTCTGTCCCTGTGCAGAACCAGCACAAAAAGCTATTCCACGTGACAAACTGATGTAGAAAAACCAGTCAGGGTCCCCAGCTGGATCAGAGGGAGAACAGGGAGCTTGCTTTGTTAGTTTAACCATGAAGCAAAACAAGAGTGAAAAAACATTTGAATCACAGCTTTGGTCCTTACCAGCTATAGTTTGCTCTTGGAAACAATGACCTTCATTTGAGAGGGACCTCCTCTGAGCCCACTGCAGTGACCCTCTTAATGAAGTGACATCTTGAAGAGATATGATTGAAGAGTTTGACTTAAAAACTTACTGTCATTACAAGCCACTAGCTTTCCACATAAGTTAAATCAAGACATGACAGGTATACCAAAAAATAATTAACAAAAGGGTGCACAAGAAAAAGAAATATGGTATACCTGTTTGTGTGTGAATGTGTGTGTGTGTGTATGTGTGTGATTTGAAATATCTATGAAGATATGATAAGCTTATTCATATGTATTTTCAAAAGGGCCACCCTTTGTCTTCATTCCTATCAGTTTTCTTTGTTATATTGTGCTATCATATAGTATTTCTCTGAATTTGTATCAAATAAGCCCATCCACAGCTTACTTTCTGAGTGGTGCAGTGTCAGCACCACAGCAAGAGCCATACTTAGATGAATGATTTTATAAATGTGCAGGCACTGCCATTGTATCCATTTTCTTTGCAAAGATAACATGACTTTTTCCATACTTAACTTTACTCATTATTAAATTTATTCTTAATTTTAATTACATAAAAATTATTTTCCCCTCAAC